>NC_044556.1:107141066-107839191 GCF_007565055.1 Rhinopithecus roxellana | reverse complement strand
TAGCCACTGATTTTCCAGGTCCAACAGGACCATCTTCTCTTTAGAGGCAGAAAGATACTATGGTCGTTCAGTGACAGCACCAGCTTTCGAGTCAGGCAAACCTATTTAAATTCTAGCGTTCCCTCCTAGGACTGTGCAGCTGTAGCCACAATTCCTCCCTCCGAGCCTCCACCTCCTCAATCATAAATTGGAAGAAACCTTGAAAGACTATTGTAAAGTACAGTAATGTCTGAGTGAATTGTCAATAACTAGGGACTACTTTTTTCGTTATGGGAAGGAAAGGCTTTACCAAATTGTCCTTTCTGTCACTCTTTCATTTCATATTATTGCTCCTCTTCTTTTTCTTCTCACTGTCCATAATCTGCCTCAAATTTAAGGTAACATAAACACATTTGAAACTGGTAATATTTTACTATCTCCACCACATTTTTCTCCATCTATCAGAACACAAGAATTTCCTGCATAGAGGAGATTCATGCAATAGCTTAAGGCACGTATCCTGGGACTCAATTCAGAAACTGATCAGATGTCCCTTGTAGGAAAACAGTGGCAGTTTAGTGGCAGGAATGCCATTTAGAGATCACTGAGAATGGGAATATAAAACAATGCCACATCTGATTGGAATCACAGAAAGAGCTTCTTAAAATTTTTACTATTATGGGAGCTAAAATATTGTGAAGATTCTTCAAAAAGCAGCATCCCTTCTTCCCAGAATGGGCAGCAACACTGCCCAGGTTCAAGTTCGGCATCTATCACATAGTAGCTGTGTGACCTTCAGCCAGTTACTTAACCTCACTGTGCCTCACTTTCCTCATTGGTAAAATGGGGATATTGCTAGTACTCACTTCACGTGGTGGTTATGAAAATTCAGTGGGTTTAAAAGGTAAGTGCTTAGAAGAGGAGCTGGTATACAGCAAGCACCCTCTAAAGTTAGCTGCTGCTACAACAGTGATAAGAATTACAACGATGATTATTATATAGTTGTTACATCTTACATAATTATATATCATATAATAACAATTATTGCAAGGGGTGTCAGGAAATTTTTACATGGTAGTTTAACACAACATTCAGTGCTGTCAAACTGTGGAAATTAGGGAATCAAGGAAAGGGTCAGAACCAAGAATTCCTGAAACACAAAAGCAGAGGCCAGGGTCCCTGGCCAGGGAGGCTAAAGGATGGTTGAGCTTCTTACAGCAAAGACCTTAAGATTGTGTGTGCTGAATAGTCAGATGTCT
The DNA here is from genome assembly GCF_007565055.1 of Rhinopithecus roxellana. Classification (NCBI taxonomy): domain Eukaryota; kingdom Metazoa; phylum Chordata; class Mammalia; order Primates; family Cercopithecidae; genus Rhinopithecus; species Rhinopithecus roxellana. The sequence continues at coordinate 107,837,953 of NC_044556.1, read as the reverse complement.
TCATGAGAACACTTCTAAAATTAGTAACTCACTCTGACCCACACAAAAGTCAAGAGGAGGACAGAACATAACTGTATCTTGTGTCTTCTTCATTTTCGGATGGGTCCTGAAGGTTTCTGCAGGACCTCTATCCATACCAGGACACCTGACAATTATATTTCTGACAGAGAGTGATGCCTTGCATATTAAAGCCAAATTTTAAAATCTGTTTAGAAAAGACAAGAAAACACATATTAACAGACTAGCAGCAATGCTGTCTTACAGTGTAAGTCAATAAAATCCCTGTCTCCTGGTTTCCTCATATTGTAAATGGTAATAACCACCCTTGATAACCACTTAACAGAGGGATTGTAGAGTGCCAGCTAAAATTTGCAAAGTACGCTTGAGGTTGCAATTATGTAAACATAGAAATGATCTCTCTTTTAAGAATCAATTTTGAGCGACTTAAATCAATGTGTTAAGGACAAAAGCTTCATAAAATGCATGAAAAATTGGACTTAGATACCATACTTTGAAATCAACCATCAGCATTACAAATGTCACGTATGCACAGACTGTTACCAGCAGAGAAGTTCAGAAGTAAATACACGGCATCTGAAAACCTAATCCTCAATGCATGATGCTAGTCAATAACGGGAAGCACTGCAAATAGGAAACTGACAGGCCAAGCAAAGCAAATGTATTTTTACTTAAAAGGTGAATTCTTTCTGTATATTTTCTACAGGGCTCCTATAAGTCATTTAAAAATTTCAGTTCTGAATGGCCACTTTAAACAGAAAGAATGATGCTTTGGATCTAAAACCAATGATGAAACAATGCGGACATTTACATGAATTATTTTTGGTTTTGTGATAATTTTCATTGTCAATATGACACTGAGAATGAAACTTCTTTTATGGCTTCAGGATCAACAGAATAGACACATGCTATTCTGAATATGAATATTTATAAGATTTTTCCTTAAAGAAAAAAATAGGAAATCATCAATAAATTAATTCTTTACAAAATAAGGTGCACTCAACCAAAAGAGAATGGAAGATCTGTTGATTCCTCACAAAGCATTAATGTTTCCAGCATGCGTGATAAATACCTACGATTCTTCCGCCCATTTTCCTTTTTGGAAGTTGATCACTGTATATTCTGTGACAATCTGCTCCCCTAGAATTTGGAATTTGAATAAAACAGATTTGGTTGCTTTTTCCTCAGATGAATGCACAAAGACCCTTAAAAAACAAATGTTCTTTAAAAGTGTGATGCCCGTATTTAACATTTATTAAAGATATAGCATCTACCAAAAGATTTTCAAGCTGAACTCTAGGTATTCCATCCCAATTCTACAATAGAAAGTTAAGTATGATCAGATTACAAGGTCCAGGAAAAGCACAATAAGAATGAAGAGATAAAGATGGAAGATTGCCCCATAAATAAAATAAAAATAATACCCAGCCCCTTTACCAAAACCAAGTAAATTGCCCTCCCTCTACCCCCTTTTTAAATGCTGGGAATGACCCACTTTAACCTAGGCATATTGGTATAAAAATAAAAGCAAGAAAATCTAGCTTTCTTGATGTATTTACATGAAAATAAACATATAGGCATTGCTAATAGCTCACTCTTAATTTCTCTCTAAGCAGAGCCTCCCATCAGGTTTACTATTACATTCAGAGGCATGCATTTTTAAAAAACACTATTTACTCTGCCACTTCATCTCCAAATTTGTCATCTGACTATATTTGTGCAGCTTCATTAAACTAATCCCCAGAATGGTCCCACGTCGTTTAGCTTTTGACAACTTGAACAGCTCAGTGACCCTGGGTCATCTGCATGACCCAAGCCAGCCACAGAATTAATAAGAGAATTTCCCTACCAACCAGGGCAGGATCAAGGATGAGAGCAGAACCCGATGACTCTTCTCAGACCTAATTATGTCAGGCTTCCCTGTTCAGTAAACCAAAACAGGGAGAGAAAACTGAGAAGGCTTTCCACCAAGATAAATTCTGCGTGCTCCTGGTTCATTCGATGAATAAGGAGTTGGAAGATCCAGAAAAATAGGATGATGGAGACTGAACTGACTGGGTCCATGCTCCGAGCTCCCACAGCCTGTAGACCAGCGATCAGCCCACACCAACAGTCCTTGCTCCTGGAACACGCATCCCTCCGATCTAGAGGCCGTCCTGACCCACTTGTTTGCTTCCTTAGGGGCCACAACAATGCCTAACCAAATATTTGGACAAATGAGAAACTAATTTGTTGAGTAACATTATCAAATGTACTTTGCACTTACAGAGGGTTCTAATAAACTAAATCACATTTATATGCATTACAAGGGGAACTTACTACAATGAATTATGTTGCTAAGTGAAGAATGACTACTTAACTAATCTATTTTGTAAATATGTATGTTGGGTTTGGTAAAAGTGAGATATATTGACAACAGTTTGGCTTTCTATCAAGCTGAATTTGGAGTAGAATATTTTGAATTAGGGTCATTTATTAAATTTCAGAGCCTCTAGTCTCTCAGCATGATCAAGAGTGATCAAGATAGATGGAAGTAGGCCAGGCGCAGTGGCTCTTGCCTGTAATCCCTGCATGTTGGGAGGCCAAGGCAGGTGGATCACTTGAGGTCAAGAGTTCAAGACCAGCCTGGCCAACATGGTGAAACTCAACACTATTAAAAAAACAAAAATTAGCTGGGCGTGGTAACCGACACCTGTAATCCCAGCTACTTGGGAGACTGAGGCAGGAGAATTGTTGAACCCAGGAGGCGGAGATTGCAGTGAGATGACATAGCACCACTGCACCCTAGCCTGGGCAACACAGTGAGATTCCATCTCAAAAAATACAAATACAAATAAAGATAGATGGAAGTAAAGCAATTAATGTTTAGCAACTGGCCTACTTTTTTCATGTTAGGGCAAAATAAAACTTCAAAATTCCCTAGGAATTTTTTGTTAAAGCTTTCAAAAGTTTTCATTTCTTCATTCTGAAATAGATTTCCTCCTTTCAAAATTACACTTTTCTTTTAAAATGTGCCCTAGATTTTCCTTGTCTTGTGAATTACGGCATTTTAATCCTAAGTAGTGTATATAGTTTCAAAATTAATATTGATTTTGGTTGTTGAAAAAAATGAACAGTTAGAAAATTATGTGATGGTGGATTCTATTCATTTTGTCAAGCAGTTTATTTCTACCGTATCTGGGAAGTTTTCTCTGATTACCCCAGAAACCTACCACAGTGGATGGCACATTTGTTACGTTGACTAAAATCCTGAGCAGGTGAATGGCCCACTCTTGCAAAATGCTATGCTGCTCACTAAACAAGATAACAGGGACAAACAGAAGATAGTACAGAGCACGGGCTTTAGATATCTCAGTTGTTGCATAATTTAACTTCTCCAACTCTCCTTTCGCTCCTTTGGAGAACACGACTATTATTATTATTAACAACAATATGTGAGATAACATATTCTTAGCTGCAGCCAAACTCCTATTAGACACTCAAAAACTGCGACCTCTTCCCTTACTCATACTTGTTCCAACATGCCCAATCGGGTACAGTGATGTAGACTGTGGTGCGCTGGGGCTGTAGGGTAAGGAAAGAAGTGCATTCAGAGTAGATGCACTACCTCCCACACTTCCAAGATAATCAAACGTGAGTGAACCAGGCCTCTCTGACCGGCTGACTGGGTGTGAGTCCCGGGAATAGGAAACTCTGATTTTAGTCCTATGGAAATCAGTTCCCAGATGCTCTGCTTGGCCTCTGTGTCTCAGTTTCATAGTTTCAAAGGAAGACAATACTAATAATTCATCTTGCACAGTATATATGAAAAGAAGTATCTATTTCATGTTTTAAAGGTCATTGAATATATAACAGCTAGATAGTTAAAGCAAAATACCATATTCATCAGTGAAATAGAAAAGTTTAGCAGCATTCATCTGTTCTCATTTTAAATTTACCACAGTATGTAAATTAGAGGATTTAAAAAAGCATCAGGCAAAAATCTGAGCTAGGTGCGAATGAAAAGCACAATCAGAAGCAAATTTGTGACTGCTTGAAGTTAAGAGTTTGCCAAATGGGATGGTACTTAGATTTTACTACTAATCTGAGTTTATGTAAAGCCAACAGAAAGATCCCAATGATTGTTATATACCCAGAGTAGGAATTTGCTGCTAAACTGCTGGAGAATATCGGTCTCAGGTTGGCTTTTGTAAACATCTTATTTTATGTGCTGAAATTATCACAGGACTACTACACACTGAGCTGAACTTTAAACACTCAGTCCCAGTATTATATACACAGTCTGAAGAAAACAAACCAAATAAAATTTGGATAAGTAGCTGAATTACCTGATTTAAAAAATATTTTGCTGTAGTTGAGAGAAACTATTTAGCCAGGAACAGCAGTTATTCTATCAACTTAACATTTCAAGATACGATTGATGGCAAAATGAGATAACCTGATCATTCGGAACGGGATTTTCTTGCATCCAGAACGTTCACACTGTATCAGAAATGTACAGAGGCGGGTTTGTGATTCACACTCTTGTAGAGCTCAGTGGGCCAATATGTTACATTGAGACATCAGCCTACTATTTAAACAACACCCTGTCTGGTTTCTATGGAACAAACTACCTTCAAAAACAAAATGAACCATATTAAACGGAGCCAAGGGAAAGTCAAGCTCAGGAGTGCTGCCATAGTCTCGACTCCGAGTCAGGAGACCTGGACTTTTATGTTGCACTGACTCTGCAGTCTTGGGCTGGGGCCTCGAGCCCACCAAGAAGAGGGTAATTTACAAGCGACTGCAGAGTACAGCTGGTGGGACAGGGAGACAGATGCCCACCTGAGTGCCAATCGAAACCTGCTCCAAATTTTGCGATCCCCAGTCTGAATTCCCAGAGTCCTAGAATACTTTTGATTACTTCATGCACCCTCAAATAACATCATGATATCTCATCAACTCCGGAAAAGGAGAGTCATAAGATCAATGTATTTTCTACCTCATAATGCCTAGTCACTCAGAACACTACATTTTGTGAGTGCCTACTGTGTTCCCGTCACCGTACCGGGCAGCAGGAAACCAGTGATGAGCAAGACAGATGAAGTCCTTGCCTCGTGGTACTCACAGCCCAAAGAAGGAAAACAGCAGAGTGAGGGGAGTCACTCAGTTCTTCAGTGTTTTGAGAGGCTGCTAAAGGATCAGACCCAGAACCTTGCCCAGCACAACAGAAGCCCTCACGGAATAACTGGATCTGCTTCTCAGAAAAGAAATGAGTAAACATTAAGTTTTATATACATTTTCTGAAGGTTCACAGCCCACCTATGCATTTCAGTATAAGAATCTCATTGCAGGCTGGGCACAGTGGTTCACATCTGTAATCCCAGTACTTTGGGAGGGTGAGGCAGGAGGATCACTTGAGTCTAGGAGTTCAAAACCAACCTGGGCAACACAGTAGGACCCCAGTTCTAAATATATATATATATAGAGAGAGAGAGAGAAAGAGAGAGAGAGAGAGCGAGAGAGAGCCAGGTGTGATAGTGCACACTTACAGTGTCAGCTACTCAAAAAGCTGAGGGAGAAGGATCCCTAGAGGCCAGGAGTTTGAGGCTGCAGTAAGCTGTGATTACACCACTGCACTCCAGCTTGGGTAACAGAGCCAGCTACTGTCTCAAAAAAAAAAAAAATTGATCATCTCAGGGGTAGGGAGAAGTCAAAAAAGCACGACGGAGAAAGAGAGAGAGGAGTCTAACTCTGTTTGCAAGGGTTACTAGGGGAGGCAACGAAAAGGGGAAGACGAAAAACCTCAACTGAGCCTGTTACTGTTTGCATTTCCTTTTACACAATTAACACATGCTCAGTGCAGAAAACTTAGAAATGGTCAGAAAGTGCAGTGGAAGAAGGCACCCCAGCAATCCCAGAGAGCACTACCGTATTCCTTTCCGGTGTGTGGCCTCTTGTCTGTATGTGTGTGCACACACATGGAAATGCATGAGCATGCACACGCAGGTGTAACGAGAAGTAACAAGAGGGAGACAATTTTATTCAGCAGCTGTGTGGTTGTTAAAGGGCCTTTGATGGAAGGGTTTTTTAACTATGGGTCATGACCCTTTAGTGGGTTACAAAATTACTTTAGCAGGCCACAATCAACTTTTTATTTTACTTTTTGAGACAGAGTCTGGCTCTATTGCCCAGGCTGGAGTGCAGTGGCATGATCTCGGCTCACTGCAACCTCTACTTCCTGGGCTCAAACAATCCTCCCACCTCAGCCTCCTGAGTAGCTGGGATTACAGGCACGCACCACCAAGCTGGCTGATTTTTGTATTTCTTTTTTTGTAGAGATGGGGTTTCTCTATGTTGTCTAGGCTGATCTTGAACTGGTGAGATCAAGTGAGCCGCCCAACTTGGTCTCCCAAAGTGCTGGGATTACAGGCGTGAGCCATTGGGCCTGGCTTAAATTTCCTTTAGTATATATATGTAAGTGTCCATATGCACGTGTGTACAATGTGTGCTTACTCAAGATGCAGGCCACTCTGAATATGCACATTTAAGGCAAGAGTTGTGGCAGAACTGGATGGTCCTGCATAATAGAAGGGGGTGAGGAATGTCTGGCTCCTAGAAATATGAGAAGGCAAAGAATTAGAAAGTTATAGGGTTAAGGAAACTGGGAGATAGGAAAAAAAAAAGTTCCAAGTTGGGAATGCAACCAGGAAAGGACCAGGGAAAGGAGAACTAAGTATTAATGGAGATTGTTATGTTGTTTCTAAGGGAGGTATGGCATGAATGTTTTCCATCTTCTTATATCTTCAGTAAAATCTATGCTGATCAGCAGTACATGTGTGCCTATGAAATCTTTTGGGAAACTCAAGGAGATGCTGAGTTCTATGTGCAAACTGACATGGGGCAAAATTTGAGTCTACACGTGTGAGATACACAAGCTAGAGTATGAAGAAGATGTTACATTTGGGGTACATATCCATCTACAGATCTATAACTATACACCTTCTGTGTGTGCAAAAGATGAAATAAATCCTATTGATATATGAAAAATATCCTATTTCCCCTTAGGGGATATATTTTGAACATTTTGTCATATCAATAAACACTTTTTTTTCAACAAGTCATTTCAGCAGCATTTTAGAATTAAATGCTATATTAATCCTAATGCCTGTAATCCCAACGTTTTGGGAGGCCGAGGCGGAAGGATCACCTGAGGTCAGGGGTTCGAGACCAGCCTGGCCAACATGGTGAAACCCCGTCTCTACTAAAAATACAAATATTAGCCAGGTGTGGTGGCACACACCTATAATCTCAGCTACTTGGGAGGCTGAGGCAGGAGAATCGCTTGAACCCGAGAGGCAGAGGTTGCAGTGAGCCAAGATCGCACCACTGTACTCCCAGCCTGGGCAACAGAGCAAGACTCTGTCTCAAAACAAACAAGCAAAAAAAACAGGTTATACAACAAAACAAACAAACAAAAATAAACAGGTTATACATACCTTATGCTGTCCACGCATATCTCTGCTAAAACAGGGGCTAGCAAGGCTAGAATACCTGCTTTCCCACCAGACAAGAACCCCTGGAAGTCAGGGACTGATTTATCTTCCATATCTCCAAGGTCTGCAGGATTCCTATCATGTAATAGGTATTCAATCACTTTTGTATTTTTCGCTGGTTTTCTGTTTCAAAAGAACCAAACTATACAGTAGCTTAAAGGAGTTGCAAAATAGCTAATGAAGCCAGGGGAGTTCAAACCCTAATGGCGTGGTAGAAAGAACTGAGGACACATATGGAATCAGCCTATACTAATCCTAACCACTACCTAAGAACTTTTAAATGAAAACAATGTCTGTTCCTACAGAATCATTCATTAATTCAATACAGTTTCATATTCTGGGACTTCGGAGATTGATAACACATGGTTCACACTGACGACCTCACAATCTAATGAGAGAAGGACATTGAATGCCGTGAATACAGTGCTCTAAGTGCTAGAAAACAGAGACATTAACCATAGGAAAAGGACTGACTAACTGCCTAGAATCAGGGAATGTTAGCCTCTAGAGAAAGCTCATGTTTTTAACCTTGCCCCTACCCAACCTCAAAAATCCCACCCTGAAAGAATAGTTCTGGTGAGAAATTTGGCAATCAGACCCAAACATATTTTCAAGCTCTTCCTTGGAGCCATTTATTGAAGTGGAGAAGACAGAATCCCAAGATGGGAGTGTGGACCTAAGGGGAAAGGGCCAAGGGACTGTCCGAATTGCCACATTTGCAGTCACTGAGGCCTCCCTACTCTAGGCAAAAAGCCAAAGGGAGTCCAGGACTCCATGATCTAGTCCGGCCTAACAGGAGGTAACCCTGCTAGTGAACACAGTGGCATAATTCAAAATGAGAACTAGGAAATGCAACACTAACACTCTGTGTTAAGGGCCATGTGGAAAAACTGGGGCACTTCCAGACATCGGTCACAAAAATAATGATTTTAAAGTGGAAGAGATACAGAAGTTAAGTATATTTGGTTTGAACAAGAAATGATAATGTGTTTCCAAGGACCGTCTTCCAAGGGCTGTTCTGCCTGGCTATGTGAAAGAAGAAACGTGTTTCCCAGCCTCAAGTCTATGCTGTCTCCTTCATCTATGATACAGAAATCACTAGCAATATGTAAGAGGCCAAATTTAGCTGATTTTTTAAAAAACAAAACTGTCACAAATTTTGCAACTTACCAATTATTCTTTAATGTATCAGCCGCTGGGGAAACCAAAAGCTTAGAAAATATATAATTCATTCCAAATGGCTATCATAAATTTTGTAAAGTCAGAGTCATTTATGTAACTGCTAACAACCTTAGCAAGTCGTTCCATTAAACATGACCTACAAACCTTGAAAAACAAGGATCAACTAATAACACAATGAGTTGTTAAATAGTCGAACTAGAGCAAGGGGGCCATTCCAGTTCTAATGAGATCAAAGCATAGTTAATAGTGTGATTAATACATATTGAGTGTCCACTGGATATGCATCATTATACAATAAAACTATAGATTTTTATTACTTAATAATAGTAATTAGACACACATGTATTGAGTAGGTTTTCCAAGCGTGAAGATGCACATGAGAGGTTATAAAATATTTTTTAAATGTTGCACATACACATCAAGTTCTGCTTTTGTCTCATTTTTATCCTTCTATAATTTTAGGAGATAAAAATATGATGATTTTAAAAAAGAAGATAAAAAGGACTATAAATTCATTTAGTAAATGCCTTCTAAGGGCCAGGATCTGAAATACAGGCAAGAGATACAAAGATGACCAGAGTATGGTTCCTGTCCTTAAGGAGTTCACAGTCTAAACAAGTCAGACAGTCAAAGAATAATTATCATGTCCTGTACGTTTGAGCAAACTGCTGTCTGAATGAAGTACTGAGTAACACAGAGAGTGGCGTTCAGGAAGGCTGTACTGGAGGTGACGGCTGACCTGGGTCTTGGGAGATACGAGGTCTCTAGGCAGGGGAGGAAAAGATCTTTCAGGCAAGAGCACCCGGACTGTGAATTCTCAGAGACAAGGGTTAAGCGTTACATATCTTTTCAACCCCGAAGCCCACCACAGGCCCCTGTTACCATTGTTAGAACGCAATACATATCTGAAGAATGTATGTATATGTAGTGAAAGAACTATAAATAAAATAAATACATGAACAAACACCAACCACCTCTCTACTTCTATTCACACATGATTCTAGATTCCTGAGAAGGAAGAACAGAACAACAGAAAATCCCTTTTCAGAGTCCATGAACTATAAAGAAAAGATGTTTACTCTCCTTGTTTGCTACAGCCAGATTTAGTAACGAACATAACCAAGCCCTGGAGGACCTGTTTCTGTCTAAACCTATGCCTTGACAAGGTCCCAGGAGCCTGGATGAGCCACACCTCAAGCTTCACCTGTGGATGACACCTCCCATTGTTCAGCAATGCGGACGCCTGCAGCAGCTACAGCCAGGAGCAGCTCTCCCGGCCCATGAGTTAGGAAGCAAGGACTCAGGAATCCTGCTGCATACTATGGTATCAGGGAAATAAAGTCAAAATAAAAGCCATGGTTGGGACAGGAAGGGTGAAAGATGGTCACAAGGCCACACAGAAACTAGCTCCTCTAAGAAATGCCACAGGGAGCCATTTACACGCTTAGTTAGGTGACATGTCTCCAACAACCACCCACAGGGAAGTTTGAAGCTCTTCATGCCATATCTTCTTACCCTTCTTTGTAAAGTTTTAAATGTTTACAAATATTTTTATTTATATTATTTTAACTATAACTTAAATTTTAAAAATGGTTAATAATTCTGAAGACTTATCAATGCTTTTAATATCCTAATGTACATTTTGACTCTCTAAAAAGGACATAGCTTACGCGGTATATCCCAAAACTAAGATATCATGCAATCCTTTTTTCAAAGACTATCTGTGAAGGACGGATTGTCTATAAAACACACTTGCAACAGTGCTGCCCCACCCCTTTGGGTCACAGCAGGGTAGCAAAGGAGCAAACAGGTAGTTATTTAAGACAGTGTATGCATCACCATCTTGATGGATACTAAGACCTAATTAAGGAAGAAAAATGGAATGGATGCTCAGATCCCCTTCCTCCCCCCAAAATAAAAGGAAAAGTGGAAGGATTATATTCGCCCAGTTTAGAGAGAGAATAGTTGTTCATTACCTATTGATTTGTTTATTCCTCATTTAGCAATGAGTCTTAATGCATTCATAATGTCTTTTAAGAACTGAGGCATGATTTTGTTTTGTTTTTGAGATGAAGTCTCGCTCTGTCACCCAGACTGGAGTGCCGTGGCGCAATTTCGGCTCACTGCAACCTCTGCCTCCTGAATTCAAGTGATTCTCCCGTCTCAGCCTCGGGAGTAGCTGGGCTTACAGACACGTGCCATCATGCCTGGCTCATTTTTGTGTTTTTAGTAGAGGCAGGGTTTTGCCATGTCGGCCAGGCTGGTCTCGAAATCAAACTCAGGCGATCCACCCTCCTCAGCCTCCCAAAGTGCTGGGAGTACAGATGTGAGACGCTGTGCCTGGTCAAGCATGGGTTCTTAATCCAAGAGTTTCCTAAACCCATCTGAAGTTATTTGTATTTTCAGCCATTCAGTCTTCTAAGAAAGTAGTTCTTCCGTGACTTTTATGCAAGGAGTAGATCAGCTCCCCATCCGAGAAAGCAGGCTGCAGCCCCAGGCAGCCCCAACGGGGCAGCAGGTCGCCTGACAACCCGTACATGAGGTATATTCTCCAGGCTGAACAGTGTCCACTGCTTTTATTGCCAAGTAGCTATGGATGGTTTGCTCAGTATATAAAAGCTCCACTGGCCCAGCTTCTGGGTGGGTTGAGGCTGATGTTCTTAAGCCAGGCACAGAGAAAGCAGAAAGGGAACAGATAAAAGTTCCCTTTCTTCTGCCTCCAAGTTGGCCTTTCTCTGACACAAAGAAAAAAAATGGTCAGGTGCAGTGGCTCATGCCTATAATCCCAACTGGAGGCCAAAGTGGGCAGATAGCTCGAGCCCAGGAGTTTGAGACCAGCCTGGGCAACAAAGTGAGACCCTGTCTCTATAAAAAATACAAAAATTAGCTGGTGTGGTGGTGCATGCCTATAGTCCCAGCTACTCGGGAGGCTGAGGTGGAAGGATCAATGGAGCCCAGGATGTTAAGGCTGCAGTAAGCAGTGATAGTGCCACTGCACTCTGGCCTGGGCAAAAGAGGGAGACCCTGTCTTAAAAAAAGGAGGAGGAAAGACAGTTCATGGAGAATGTAATGCAGATTCTTCTTAACCAGTTCTTATGTTGTACATCTGTACTTGTCTGACTCAAGTAGTTCCTTCCAAAGGACAGTAGAAGCTCTCCAAATGGAGCACCACTTACCCTGATCATCCAACAACAAACTCTTTCCTTCTCCCTCTGTCAAATACATGAATGATGTCCACGGCACACTCAGTACTATGGCCAATGACTGCTGCTCTCCAGCATAAATGGGTGCTTGTGTTCCCACCAGTTGTGCTCTACTTCCTAAAGTCAGCCGTGTTTCTTCCCAAGCCTATGTGTGCTGCTTACATAAACGTAATTCCATGGTTGATGAATTCAGAAATATGAGTGTTAAAAAAAAGAGTTGCTGATTCTATGAAAACACAGTGGAATGATTTAGAAACATTCAACAAAGCTGAATTTCCACCCCCCACAACACAAAAAGTTTGTCCAATTAGGTGTGCCTGAAATAAATGTGAAAGATTTGGTGGGCAAGGCCATTAAAACAGGAAATTCTGCATGAAGGCTGTTTCCCAAATGTCTTCATGTCCTCACTGGGTTTGGAGAAATCAAAATTGGGTGCAATAAAAGATGTATTTTGGGTGTTTATCCAGGGCAAATGACATGGCATGCCAAATCAGGCGATCCTTACACACAAAAAATATGTCTTAGCCCCACATATACATCACCTGTCATGTATTTTTTGACCTTTCAATTAACCATCCAACTTCTGTTCTCAAGGTCACTGGACAAAATAGCTTTTGGTAAACATCTGATTATTTATGTCCATTTTGTATTTTCCTTTCATCATTAGTACTAGTCCACCTCCCTATTTCTGGAAGCATGTAAGTTATTGAGTGGGTACAGTAGAAACACTAGACCTGATGTCAGAAAACAGATTCGAGTCATGACCTGGATTCTTTGGGCTTCCGTTTTCTTATCTATAAAATGTGGTGCTGGGGATGGGGATGGAATGGAGGCTGGGAGTAGATGATGAGAGATTAAGTTGGACTAGATAATCTTTCAAGTCTCTTCTGATTCTATAAAATGCTATTCTATATAACTTGGGTCATATAAGGCAGGCAGAGCTCCTTAAACATTTATTAGTCTTTAGAAATACATTAGAAAACAACATTTGGAAAAATACATATTTGTTATTAATGTTGAGAATAAGTAAATTTACTTGAGATAAGTAAACTTTTTTAAGAATTTTAATTTAAAAAGAAGAAAATACAAAAGTAACCGCATATATAAATGATTAAAATAAGATATAAGTTACCAACATAAAATAGAAATTGAAATCCTTATAATTTGAGAATAAGAAAAGATCTAAAAGATGTTATATCTTAAATGTCCATGCTAGCTATAACAACAAACAAACTTTTAGAAGAAACTATTCTTATTAATTTACAGTTTCAAAGTAGATTACCAAGTTGCATTTCTGGGAATGGTATGTAGTATAAAATTAAATAATATCCAGTGTTAACTTTAATTTCACTAACAACAATTATTGATTGGTGGAAATAAATTACCCAAAGAAACAAATGCCACTTTAAAATCTTTAGAACTGGCCAGGCGTGGTGGCTCATGCCTGTAATCCTAGCATTTTGGGAGGCTGAGGCAGGCGGACTGTCTGAGCTCAGGAGTTTGAAACCAGCCTGAGACCAGCCTGGGCAACATGGTGAAACCCTGTTTCTACTAAAATATAAATAATCAGCTGGGCGTGGCAGTGTGTGCCTGTAGTCCCAGCTACTCAGGAGGCTGAGGTAGAAGACTCGCTTGAACCCGGGAGGTGAAGGCTGCAGTGAGCCAAGATCATGCCACTGCATTGCAGCCTGGGCAACAGAAAGAGACTCCATCTCAAACAAACAAACAAACAAACAAACAAAACAACAACAACTTTAGTTCTACAACAGAATTAAAATAAAGTTAAGCCTAAGACTTAATCTAAATCACACCTGAATTCCCTTACTAGCAATGTGGCTTGTCAAAAATAAGTATTTCTAGATAAAAAGAAAATTATTGGAGCTCACTACCTAACATATTGTTTTGGTGTTCTTTCATTTTAATTATTAATTAAAATGGTGTCTGAATGACCTTCTGTGCCACAAAAATTATACAAACTAGTCTCATATAGAAACATAAGAAGTTTAAATCTAAGTACACATGATCCTTTTGAATAACCATTCGTCATTTGTCAGTGGGAAGAATAAAACAAGTGTAATATTCGGTTTGTGTGCTGCCCTGGAGTCTATATCCATTTCAAGTTTTCTTTTATGATTCAGCTATTCCAAGAGTTCCAAGAGTCTGAAAATATTTCATTAAAAATTAATGTGTTATCCACACAAATGGCAAATATTGAAAACTAGGAATATAAATAAAAAATAATAAAAATAGTAAGTCTACTAATACTGAAGAGGAAGGAAGACAGGAGGGGAGGAGAGCATGTGAAAAGGAGAGAGATTTTAAACATCCGGTTTCTATTCTGGACCGTTATGGAAACAGACAGACACAGCAAGCGGAAGCCAAATTTATTCTTGGGCTCTGACAGGATTTGTTTTCGAACTTGTCATTATTTTTACTATATTCTTCCTAATAATATTTCTCCAGCATTCTAGATTTCCTGACCGACAATACCGGTCTCATTCAGAGCTTACAAATGAGAACTGTGGAGGATTCAGGCACATTGGTGGAGGCTAGCTGCCTTGCGAGGTTACTTGCTGGGGGTTTAAAACTTTCCCAGGAACCTTCTGCACTACGGCACACAATTATGTGTGTGCACATGGCCCCCATCCTATGCATTCTTCCCAAGTCCCATTAAGTGATCTGCCTAGGACCTAACACAACCTCTGGCAGAGCAACAACTACCTGGTCTGTCCTAAAAGGGTGAAGACGAACAAACGATGCCCAATCCACTGATGCTGGTACAAAGGCAATAAAAGCTCCAGGCATCCTCTTTGCCCTTTTTGTAAGAATTATTCCAAGTTAAATAGCAAGCAAGTACCTTCCTTATTCTATCTCAAGCCTTTTCCTTTACATGTCACGGAGAGAAAGTTACACTGCTTATCAAACATGCAGCCACGGACACACACTTGTTCCTACATCAAAATAAAACACAATGGAGCTCCTCTATGCAAAGATAATGAGGGCACTATTTTGAAAATATGAAAGATTTGTTTAACGCAGACTATAAAAACATCTCTTTGCATCAAAATAAGTGTCCCTCTGTATTGCATACTGATTATTTTCTATAGAATTTAAATTGTACATAAAATTATATTTGTGCCTTGTTTAATGTAAATTGATTGTCTCAATTATTGGGAAAGGATTTGAATTTTAATGGACTATTTTGCTGGAGATATGCCAAGCAAATCAGCAAAAACTCTAATAGCTCTAGCTGGAGGTACACAGCCAAACATTTAAATCAGGAAGAAGATGTGGTTCCAAGAATTGATCCTAAAGTAGTCTGAAAAGGTTTGTAAGCTTTTCTCCATGACAAAGAAATCAGCTTTAACTTTCAGTGTTGCAAGATTCTGTGACTGCGAGGCTGTCATTTGGTTTCTGTCTGAAAAAACTGGAAAGATCCACACATGAGTGGAAAGAACTTTTGTGGCTATACTTTTTTTTTTTAATGTTCTTTTTTCCTACAGATTAGGTTACCTATGAAAATCAGGGCTTTTCCCTGAAGGCAGAACTGACGTCAAATCCAGCGGCATTGTGTCATGCAAGCGCTGAGACACACTTGAATGGAACGCTTCCCTGTCTTTGGGAAGGCCACACCAGGAGGCTGGCTGCAGACGTATCACAGCCACATGCCACATAGTTACTGCTTCACATGTCTCCTTCTCATAATCCAGAGTCTAGGACATCAGACAAAGCTCCTCCATTCTTTTTTTTTTTTTTTTACTTTTTTTTTTCTCTCTTTTTCTTTTTTTTTTTTTTATTATACTTTAAGTTCTAGGGTACATGTGCATGACGTGCAGGTTTGTTACATATGTATACTTGTGCCATGTTGGTGTGGTGCACCCATCAACTCGTCAGCACCCATCAATTCGTCATTTATATCAGGTATAACTCCCAATGCAATCCCTCCGCCCTCCCCCCCCCATGATAGGCCCCGGTGTGTGATGTTCCCCTTCCCGAGTCCAAGTGATCTCATTGTTCAGTTCCCACCTATGAGTGAGAACATGCGGTGTTTGGTTTTCTGTTCTTGTGATAGTTTGCTAAGAATGATGGTTTCCAGCTGCATCCATGTCCCTACAAAGGATGCAAACTCATCCTTTTTTATGGCTGCATAGTATTCCATGGTGTATATGTGCCACATTTTCTTAATCCAGTCTGTCACAGATGGACATCTGGGTTGATTCCAAGTCTTTGCTATTGTGAATAGTGCCGCAATAAACATACGTGTGCATGTGTCTTTATAGCAGCATGATTTATAATCCTTTGGGTATATACCCCGTAGTGGGATGGCTGGGTCATATGGTACATCTAGTTCTAGATCCTTGAGGAATTGCCATACTGTTTTCCATAATGGTTGAACTAGTTTACATTCCCACCAACAGTGTAAAAGTGTTCCTATTTCTCCACATCCTCTCCAACACCTGTTGTTTCCTGACTTCTTAATGATTGCCATTCTAACTGGTGTGAGATGGTATCTCATTGTGGTTTTGATTTGCATTTCTCTGATGGCCAGTGATGATGAGCATTTTTTCATGTGTCTGTTGGCTGTATGAATGTCTTCTTTTGAGAAATGTCTGTTCATATCCTTTGCCCACTTTTTGATGGGGTTGTTTGTTTTTTTCTTGTATATTTGTTTGAGTTCTTTGTAGATTCTGGATAATAGCCCTTTGTCAGATGAGTAGATTGCAAAAATTTTCTCCCATTCTGTAGGTTGCCTGTTCACTCTTATGGTAGTTTCTTTTGCTGTGCAGAAGCTCCTTAGTTTAATTATATCCCATTTGTCAATTTTGGCTTTTGCTGCCGTTGCTTTTGGTGTTTTACCGTTACAGGCAAGAGCCGACTTTAGCCATCTTGCCACCCAGACGGTTGCTACATTTTTATTGTTTCATTACAACCAGTGATACCAGAGGTGCAGATACCCATCTGCCGCAAATCGCCACCCTTCTACTAAAATCCTTTTCACAGTTCCTCAGTCTCAAGAAACACTGTTGATATCGATGTAAAAATCACCTGTTGGTGTAATATGATGAACTATTCACTTACACAGCAAAGTTTATGCCTCATTATTAACCAACATGAATTCATTTTGAATGCTACCAATTAGAGGTATTTTATAAAAATACAAAGTTTTATTATAATAATTTCCATCTTTAAAGAGCCTCTTTTTGCTATGGAAAACTGACAGTACTAATGCAGACACACATACAGATGTTACAACAGCACAGAGTATAAACTAAGCTTTGGGCCAGTGAATAAAGATTTCTTCTGTTATTCATCAAACTTTCCTGAATGAATTTCTATGATGCTAAAGAATCAAGCTCAATATAAGGCATTTCTTTCTATAACAACATTCAGAAAGTCTAGAAAGGGTCATAAATTACGATCAATGACAGTTGTGACTCTTCCTATGTTCTGATCTGACTCGTATAAAACAATCCCAATGCTAAGATTGTTCAAAGTCTGTATGATATATCTGTATCTATATTTACATACATTTTTTAAACAAACCTAGAGTTTTCTGACAACTAGATTTTTGATTAAAATTCTCTGTTCCCTAATGAGTACATCTCAGATTTTAGACAATAAGTCTAGCCGTATGAATTTGAATAAAATGCTACTCCTAGGCACACCATTTACCATTTTACTGTAGAGGAGAATACATTCTGACCAGATTTCCTTCTAGAAATGAAGTGGGTATTCTAGAAATGAAGAACCAAAGCAACAGGACTATGAAGAGAGAGCAGGAAAGTAATGTAAAATTGAGGGGAGTATCAGACAAAGAAAAAGATAAAGAAATAGCAGAGAAGTAGCATGGGCTGGTTAGAAAACAATTCAGCATGAACAGCACATTTGGCATCTTAATACCCATCCGTCCCCTGTACCCACATTTGCAGAGGACTGTGTGAGCTTCACTTAGCAGCCAGAGTCAGGAATACATCAGCTAGATGGATGCCTACTTTCTTTTAATGACACATTTGCCTAACATATAAATATTACAATTTACATTTAGTGGAAAAGAGTGACTCAAAAGCCACTTTAATGCTGTTTTTCTATATTCATACAAAATGCTTTTAAAATACCTGCTCCTTAAAGCTGAATATTTTCCATAGATAAGAAGGAGAAAATGGTTCTGCCCATGTTCATATACAAAATGAATTATTTTATGGATAATGGAAAATTTTTAAACCAATTAATTTCTAGAAAACAAAAGTCCAGAAAATATCACTAAATATCATCAAGATATGATCACAAAACCAAACATTTACTTTAATCTGCTAAATTCCCACCACCAGCAGACTGCATGCTACACATGGCCAAAACAATGCACGAAATTGCTTTTTCCCCTTAAATATGCACATTCAGCTCAACACAGGAAAACACTTTTCAAAAGCACTAAAGGCACTGCTTTCCTTATGCAATCACCTCAGAAGTTATTTTGTTCAAAATTACCAAAGAAATATCAAAAAGCCATGGTATCCCACAAAGCAGTTAATTCATTATGTTTGATTGAGTCTAGATTTCAATCTTTTGTGTAACATCAAAAGTGCACAATTGGAACACTGCTGCCTACAGGGCCTTACACACAGCTCCCACCCCATGTCAATGCCTTCCAGCCATTTCCCAGAATTCCTGGAATTCTTCTTGGAACTGATCCATAGGCTCTCTGACAGGCAAATTGAACTGCCCTTCCCAAGTCAGGTGAAAAGGGTCTGCCTTGGAACAAAACCTCTCAAAAGCAGCCTGAAATTGAGTGTTTCCTAAGACAAAAGTGGGGTCCTGTCTAGCAGCAGAGCTTATTTAGTTTTAAAGGAAGACTTGCTATTTAATGTTTTTCTTTTCCTTTTTTTTTAATTTAATAATGATATACTATTAAGTTTGAATTGCAGAATAAAACCGAAGAACTATTTTATTTAACAAAAACATACATTGTTTTGTACACGCCAGGCAAGCTCTAAGCTCATTTAAGTCTCATAACCCTACGAGGTGGGAACTTTTCTGTTTTTCTCTCCTATAGATGAAGACACTGACTCACTGAGGGGTGTTCGGTGGTGGGACTGACATTAGAACCCAGGCAGAAAGCTCTGGAAACTGCATATTCTTAACCATTATGCACCATATGCTCCATTAGCAATTAAAAAGTCTTTTTAAAAGCTCATTTAGTCCTGCTATAACCTGGGAAGCTTTCTAAGGCACATTAGCCTGAAAGGCCCCTAGTAGAGAGAGAATTTGACTATTAGATGTAACAAACACCATCACTACCAAATTGGGATGGGAAAATCTGCCAAAGAGCTTCGTGGACTGGGAGTCGGGCGGCTTGTAGTCCAAGCCCCGCTGAGATGCTGGCTTGCTGGGGAAACTCAGGTAGGCACTGCAGTACAGTAGTTAAAAGCATGGGCTCTGACCTCAGATACTCCTGCACTCCTAGACTAACAATGCCACATATTAGCTGTGTGATGTTGGGTAAGTTATATAACTTCTCAGAGCCTCAATTTCCCCCTCTAGAAACAGAAGGCAATACTACTATCTCTACAGAACAGCTCCTCTGATGTGTGTGTGTGTGCGTGCGTGCGTGTGTGTGTGCGTGTGTGTGCGCGTGTGTGTGTGCGTGTGTGTGTGCGCGCGTGTGTGTGTGCGTGTGTGTGTGTGCGTGCGTGCGTGTTGTGTGACGAAGTCTCACTCTTGTTGCTCAGGTTGGGGTACAGTGGCATGATCTTGGCTCACTGTAACCTCTGCCTCCTGGCTTCAACTGTTTCTCCTGCCTCAGGCTCTGGAGTAGCTGGGATTACAGGCACCCACCATCCCACTTGGCTAATTTTTTGTGTTTTTAGTAGAGATGGGGTTTCACCATGTTGGCCAGGCTGGTCTCGAACTCCTGACCTCAGGTGATCCACCTGCCTTGGCCTCTCGAAGTGCTGAGATTACAGGCATGAGCCACTGTGCCCGGCCACATGATTAAATTTAAAATGGTAAACTGGGTGCAGTGACATGCACCTGAGGTCCCAGCTACCTGGGAGGCTAAGGTGGGAGGATCACTTAAACCCAGGAGGTTGAGGCTACAGTGAGCCATGATCGCATGACTGCACCCCAGCCTGGGTGACAGAGTGAGACCCTGTCTCAAAAAATAAAAAATAAAATAACATAAAAATAAAAGAAGCAGCAGTCACCAGTATTGTAACACATTATCACACATTGTTTTTCATTCTTCCACACCTCACCTTCCGTTCCCTCACTCTCACTGCCCAGGGACTGCAGCCAAAATAAGCATTCGTATTTAATCCTTGTGCAGGTTCTAAGACAGTAGGAATGAAGGAATTGGCAGAATCTTCATTGAAGTCACTCACTTGGTTAATTAACATATCTTAAAACAGAAATGGAAAGATACAAACCAGAGGAATGTCATACAAATGGAAGTAGTTGGATAATGCAAGAAAAATCACTGGTGAAAATGTCAATAAACTCAGAGATCAGAAACCAACTTCAAAGTTAAAGATAGGCCATGATCAGCAGAAAGTTATCAGGAGCCACTCCGGCTCACCAAGGATGAGAAAAGCCTCATGGTATTGAAAACGCTAACATCACAGAAATGTTTTTCCCCTGTTTAAAAGCCTTCAAAGGACCCTCTCAGAGTGCTCAGAAGAAATCCTAAACATTTTTACATGGTTCAAGAGAAAGACTCTTCCAGGTCTAACTTCTGAGGGGTCTACTTCCTACTAGGAGGTAGGAAGGCGTGTGAGCTCACGTGCGTGCACACACACACACACACAAAATCACTCCCGCTCTAACAGTGCGCAAAAGCCAGATAATCTTCAAAATCATATTTTTTCTTGAGCCAATCAGAGAGCTGAGGTTGCAAGGTAACTAGCTGATGTAAATTCCAAAAGGTGACATGTCTCTCTGAAGACAGAACAATTGAACCGTTTTATCTTTGGCATAGCATGGAAAGGGGAAAAGGCCACTGTAAAAGTAGATTAAAGGAAAGCAGCCAACATTTTAATGGGTTCTTAGAGTGTGGGCTAGTGTGCCAGCCTGGAACCCGGGGAGCCCCAAACACAAGAGGACAAGAGAAAGCTGCACTCATTATTGAAGACTTTCCACAGCCTTCCTCCCACTGGATGCACACAGGAAACACTGGAGGCGGGGCAAAAAACCCGCCGGCAGCTTCACCACTTTGAGGTGGGACATGAGCACTCCCACTGCCCACTGACTAGACTTTATTTTTTCACATGAAGCAAAAGCCTCAAGCTCCTGGGGGAGGGGCAAGAAACCTCAGGAAAAGGCCCACTGTGTCCAGGGGAAGGTGAGAGGCAAAAGCTGTCTTCCTCTGGGAAATGGGTGGAAACCTGTTGCCCCTGATCCTAGGAAAAATGTGAACTGTCACTGAGGGAGGGCAAAAGCAAAATCCATCAGTGGTGTGATGCTAAATGTTTAAAAAACAGCTTTCTGGATGGGCACGGTGGCTCACACCTGTAATCCCAGCACTTTGGGAGGCCGAGGTGGGCAGATCACGAGGTCAGGAAATCCAGACCATCCTGGCTAACATAGTGAAACCCCATCTCTATTAAAAATACAAAAAAAAAAAAAAAAAATTAGCCGAGCATGGTGGCGGGTGCCTGTAATCCCAGCTACTCAGGAGGCTGAGGCAGAAGAATGGCATGAACCCGGGAGGCGGAGCTTGCAGTGAGCCGAGATCGTGCCACTGCAGTCCAGCCTGGGCGACAGAGCGAGACTCCGTCTCAAAAACAAAACAAACAAACAAACAAACAAACAAACAAAAAAACCGCTTTCGGGGGAAAAATAAGTCCTGATTCATAGTGTCTGAAAATTTCTGTAGTGTACCTACTTCTGCCATGGCCAATTTTAAACTATCAATGTGATGTCAAATGGCTCACACATTTCTAAAAGTTTAGTATTTAGCTCCAGCAAACCACTGCATCTAACACTGTGGAAGTGGCTGGAAATCCCATCCCCAGCCCCACCATAGGCCATGATGAGAGTCAAACAGAAATGCTACAAATGAAAAAACAAAGAATACAACATCAGAAATAAAGAATTCCCATGATGGGTCTATCAGCAGAATGGATTCAGCAGAGGGAAAATAAAATCATTAAATTTGAAGATTGACCAATAAAAATTATCCAAAATGAAATAAAAAGAAGAGAGAAAGAAGTTGAGGATGGGAGTGGGGAAGAGACTAGAACAGTACATCCAAGAACTGTGGGACAACATCAAATGTAGGACATCATCACATGGTCTTTCTAATGCATAATGGAGTCCCAGAAGAACAGAAAGACAAAAGGAAGATTAAACTCCTGCTTACTGTCTCTGCCTCATTTATTGTCTTTCTCCCTTTATGTTTTAAAGCAATAGTGAGTTCTTGAAGAGACCATGTTCTCCTTGACCCCCAAGATCTTCAAACATGTACACCTTTTTTCCTGTTAAGAATTTTTCCATGTCATAGCCAGCACGGTGGCTCACGCCTATAATCCCAGCACTTTGGGAGGTTAAGGCAGGCGGATTACAAGGTCAGGAGATTGAGACCATCCTGGCTAACATGGTGAAACCCCGTCTCTACTAAAAAATACAAAAAACTTAGCCGGGCGTGGTGGCGGGCGCCTGTAGTCCCAGCTACTCTGGAGGCTGAGGCAGGAGAATGGTGTGAACCCGGGAGGTGGGGCTTGCAGTGAGCCGAGATCGCGCCACTGCACTCCAGCCTGGGCAACAGAGCAAGACTCCGTTATGGGAAAAAAAAAAAAAAAAGAATTCTTCCATGTCATTTTAGGATTTGATGATACATATTATTTCTCAAAAGAATTGTGCCCTGTACCTCCAAACCTGGGTGACATGCCAGTCTGATGGGCACACATAGCATCCTGGGTTTATTCTTACCATAGTCTATAACACTTACATGATTACTGTATACCTCTTGCACTGGATTAGAAGCTTCTAACGGGTAAATCTGTCTTTTTTCCTTTTGTACCTAGTGCTGAATGCATGTTAATAAATATAGGGATATATTAATAAGTTAGAAGGTGCAAGATAAAGCAAAAGCCAGGCAATCTAGTTTAGGTTTTCAAATTTAAAATTCAGTGTTTAAAATTATAGAGTCTAAGGCAAAGCAACAAACACAACTACAGAAATGAAAAATCCGATTTAACTTAAGAGTTCTAAGTTAAATTTTAAGTCTAAGAGTTAAGATAATGAAAATTCTAATCAGAAGTTCTAGATCTACCAAAAAGATAAACCAAAGAGAGAAAATCAGCTTTAGAGAGTGAACTGACTAAAAGAGGTTAACTTTGGATATATGGAAGAAATTTTTCAGGGACTTTCAGCACTGAAACGCACCTTTTCCCCCCTCTAATATAAGAACAGAAATTTACCTATTCTGTCTTTTTGGCAAAAGACCTTTCTAAAGATAGATGTTTAACAGTCATAGCCTCTTGTGGTTCTTTGTACAATGCTAACTTGTATAGCAAGCATTATTAATTGAATATTTTTGTATTATCCAGAGTTAATTGTAGAAAAAGCAAAAATAATAAATATTATAAAAATATTAAAATTGGCAGGTTATAAACGGTTTGTCAGAATTTTTGCCTCCAAACAGGCATTAGTTATTTCCTAGCACTAACATAAAATTTTCCCTCCCAGAAGTAGAAGTTAAACTCTGTTAGCCTTTTATTTTTCTGTTCCTAAAGACTTAATGAAGTTACAATTGGGAATTTAAAAAGAGTGTTCCTCTCAGATAAATGTAGTTAACTGATCTTTGACAAACAGCAAAAGTAGTACAATAGAGCAAAGACAGAGTTTTTAACAAGCAGTGCTAAAACAACTAGATATCCATATGCAAAAAAAGAATGAATCTAGACACAGGCTTTATACCTTTTACAAAACATGACTTGAAATGGATCACAGATTCAACTGTAAAACACAAAACTATAAAATTCATAGAAAGGCCGGGCGCGGTGGCTCAAGCCTGTAATCCCAGCACTTTGGGAGGCCGAGACGGTCAGATCACGAGGTCAGGAGATCGAGACCATCCTGGCTAACACGGTGAAACCCCGTCTCTACTAAAATATACAAAAAACTAGCCGGGCGAGGTGGCGGGCACCTGTAGTCCCAGCTACTCGGGAGGCTGAGGCAGGAGAATGGCGCAATCCCGGGAGGCGGAGCTTGCAGTGAGCTGAGATCCGGCCACTGCACTCCAGCCTGGGTGACAGAGCGAGACTCCGTCTCAAAAAAAAAAAAAAAAAAAAAAAAAAAAAAAAAAAAAAAAAATTCATAGAAAATAACATAGGAGAAAATCTAGGTAAACACAGGTATGACAATAACTTTATAGCTACAACACCAAAGGTATGCTCCATGAAAAAAAGTTGGGGCAAACCACTCGGGGCCCCTTCCATGCTGTGGAAGCTTTGTTCTTTTGCTCTTCACAATAAACTTTGCCACTGCTCAAAAAAAAAAAATTGATAAACTGGATTTTATTAAAATTAAAAACTTCTGTTCTGCAAAAGACAGTATCAGTAGAAGGAGAAGACAAGCCACATGCTGGGAGCAAATATTTGCAAAGGACACAACTGATAAAAGGACTGTTATTTAAGTTATTAAAAGAACTCTTAAAACTCAACAGTAAGAAGACAAAACCTGATTGAAAAATGGTCAAAGACTGTAACAGAGCCCTCACCAAATAAGATATACAGATGGTAAATCAGCATAAAAAAAGATGCTCCACATCATATGTCATCAGGGAAATGCAAATTAAAACAACGAGATACCATTACACACCTATTAGAATAGCCAACGTCTAGAACACTGACACCACCAAATGCTGGTTGGGATGTGGAGCAACAGGAACTCTCATTCACTGCTGGTGGGAATGCAAAATGAAACAGCTACTTTGGAAAACAGTTTGGTGGTTTTTAACAAAACTAAACATATTCGTAACATACAGATCAGCAAGCATACTCTTCGGGACTTCCCCCAAAAGTTGAAGACATCCACACCAAAACTTGCACATAGATGTTTATAAGCAGCTTTCATCAAAATGACTAAAACTTGGAAGTGACCAAGATGTCTGTTAGTAGGTGAATAGATAAATAAACTGTGGTACATCCAGACACTGAAGTACTATTCAACACTAAGAAGAAATGAGCTATCAAACCATGAAAATACATGGAAGAAACTGAAAGGCATATTACAAAGTGAAAGAACCAAATCTGAAAAAGCTACATACTGTATGATTCCTACTATAGGGAATTCTGAAAAAGGCAAACCTACGGATGCAGTAAAAAGATCAGTGGTTGCCAGGGCATGGGGTCAGGGAAGGATGAATAGGCAGACTACCGATTATTTGTAGGACAGTGAACATGCTCTGTATGATATCGTATCATACATATCATGTATATCATATACCATATCATGTATATCATATATCATGATATGTATATCATACAGAGCATGTTCAATAGTAGATATATATCATATGTTCGTCCAAAACCATAGAATGTACAAAACCAAGGCTGAACCCTAACATCAACTATGGCCTTTGGGTGATTATGATGTCCCAATGAAGGCTTATCAATTGTCACAATTATACCACTCTGGTGGGGGATACTGATAATGGGGGAGGCTATGCATGTATGAGGTATATGGGAAATCTTTGTACCTTCCTTTCAATTTTGTTGTGAACCTAAAATTTGTGTAAAAAATTTTTAGAGTGTTTCTTATTCCTAACTATGCTGAAAATATGATTTTACAAAAGCAACTAGATAGATGTATCCCTCTTGAAATTTTATTTGGGGCTCATACCGAAAACTTTCACCACCAAATAGAGGACACACACACACACACACACACGACACACACATTCACATGCTCACAAACACTTAGAACATCATAGGCATATCCCAAGTTGTGGTCCAAAATGTCGTTCCATAAATCAGTTGTTGAAAATTCAAAAGGCATTTTGCTTTAGAAATAACATTATGTAAACATGGTATTTTGGTTCACAGACTAACTCACAAGAGTCAATTTAACCTATAATATAAATAAACAACCATTTAGAATCGAAGTCTCTGAAGTTCCTGATGCAATCCCAGAATCCAGAACAGAGCTCAGCATGTATTGACGGTCTAATAAATATGTTGAGTGAAGGATATGAATGAATAGCAATGTGAAACATTCATTGAGCACTGACGTTGTGCCAGGAACTATTCTAAAGACCTTTTTAGGGATTATCTTAGGCAATTTTCACAACCCTACAAGGTAGCATTTTGGAGATCAAGAAGGTGAGGAAGGTGAAGTTTAAGATTAAGGAATTCGCTCAGGGAGCTACAAAGCAGCCTCAAGAAGTAAACTGAGGCGAGCCCAGAGAATGTGGTTTAGGATGGATGCTGTTGAGCACGGTGCAGACGCTCTACTTTTGGTTTAGGATGGATGCTGTTGAGCACGGTGCAGACTCTCTCTCTCCTTTTGGCTTTAGGATGGATGCTGTTGAGCACGGTGCAGACTCTCTCTCTACTTTTGGTTTAGGATGGATGCTGTTGAGCACGGTGCAGACTCTCTCTCTACTTTTGGTTTAGGATGGATGCTGTTGAGCACGGTGCAGACTCTCTCTCTCCTTTTGGCTTTAGGATGGATGCTGTTAAGCACGGTGCAGACTCTCTCTCTACTTTTGGTTTAGGATGGATGCTGTTGAGCACGGTGCAGACTCTCTCTCTCCTTTTGGCTTTAGGATGGATGCTGTTGAGCACGGTGCAGACTCTCTCTACTTTTGGTTTAGGATGGATGCTGTTGAGCACGGTGCAGACTCTCTCTCTACTTTTGGTTTAGGATGGATGCTGTTGAGCACGGTGCAGACTCTCTCTCTACTTTTGGCTTTAGGATGGATGCTGTTGAGCACGGTGCAGACTCTCTCTCTCCTTTTGACTTTAGGATGGATGCTGTTAAGCACGGTGCAGACTCTCTCTCTCCTTTTGGCTTTAGGTCTTAAAAACAAAGGACTAGATCTTGAAGGTAGCTCAAAGAATGTAAGTTCCATAAGGACAAGGCTGTCTACGTGTCCTCGGATGTATCCCAAACGCATCAGCAGTGTATAAACACTCAGTCAATATTTGATGAATACATCAAAGGGTGTCTTTTTCTTCTTCCCGGGCAATGGGCTCATCCTAGGCAAAAGTGTAACTTATACTTTCTTTGGCATTGTCCCAACTTTGTTTTGTTGCCTCCTTTTCCCATTTAATGTTCTCCCTGGTAATCAGTCACAGCAGCCGCCTTGTCCCAGCTAAGGTAACCGCACAGCCTGCTTTAAATAACTCATTATCCATTCCCAGATCAAAATTCTAACTCCCACAGAGTGGCAAAGCTCCCAACTTATTGGGAGGGCAGCAGTCTGATCTGGCCTTCCCACTACGGTATAAACAAACATGTCTCCCAGTCCTCTCAGGGAGTTCTCAATGCATACAACTGGTTTATTATAAAGCGATGGTTTGAACCCCAATTGGCTTACAATTTTTGAATAATTTGAAAAAGGATAAATTTTCCTAAGTGATTTCCAGTATTCACAGCTTCCTGCTTTCTTCTCTGTGGTCCTCTCGGATGGTCTGTCGTGAGACCCCTCAGGTGAGACAGCCTCCCTAATCCAAACATGTCAGTGGTCCAGGGAAACAAACTCTAGGGATAACACCAACATTTCAAAACAAACAAGATGTCATAAGATTCTTTTCTAGCAGCATATACATCTCTTACCATGTCTTCATAAGAGTATAACTTTATAGTATAAAATAATGGCATATAAATCTAATTTTGTTAATTTGCTCTTAATAGCAGTTATTTAAAAACAAAGATTTGCAAGCAGCAAATCAGAGGAGTGCCTCTCTACAGTGAGGTGGTGGCAGGAGGCGGGGATCATATATCTGCTTTCGCAAAACAGATAAAGGGTGATTCATTTCTGAATTACAAGTCATACGGGACTTAAAACGTAGTTATTGGGAAACCATTACACGGCTGATGCAAGTACGCAATACTGCACTGTAGGGGGTTAACAAAACAATCCAAAACAAACTAAATTATTGTGATGAAGCTAAAGTAAGCAAGAAAAGCAGCATTTGAAAATGAAGATGGCCTCGGAAAAACGCTGATAACCTAGTCATAGAATCCTTTCCGCAAATCATCACTAGTCAAGCGAGCAGCACTCTGGCTATGTCGCACGAGCTCTGCCGGGTGTGGAGGCGGCCAGTAGAATATTGCATAAGCATTCTCAGTATGTTCTTTTGGCTTATAAAAACCAAATTTCAGTACTTTTAAATTTTTTACTTAATAGACTTTGAAACTGTCCATAAGAACTGATAAAAACACCTATAACTCGGGGTGAGTCTTCTGCTCATCACTACCCAGGGAGCTTGGGTCTACACCTTGATCACTTTTCTAAGCAAAGGATGAACAACTCAAGACATTTCCCCAGGGGCAGTGGAAGTTTTGGACCATACACCCAAATCTCCGTAACAGACCTTTAGGTTTATATAAAGCAGGGAACAGGAGACTGAAACAGATACACACTTTCAGGGCAGCCAACTCCTGTCTAGCCTGCCAAGGGAGGCTGGTTCCTCAGGAGAGCCTTTCTCCTTGCATCTGCGTTTCCGGAGGCATGGCAGCAGCCAGGAGTTACCTCCCAGGAGATGGCAGGTGCTGCCACGGCTACTCTGCACTGCAGAATTGCAATACTTAGGCCAGCCCAAACAGAGAGGCAGTCTGCAGCCACGGGAGTGAGGCAGAGTATATCTCTTTTTTTCGAGACAGAGTTGCACTCTGTTGCTCAGGCTGGAGTGCAGTGGCGCGATCTCAGCTCACTGCAACCTCCACCCTCTGAGTTCACGCAGTTCTCCCAGGCAGAGTGTATCTTTTACATCTTTGTGTCTCCAGACCTAGCACAGTGAATGGTAAAAAACAGATGCCCAATAAACACAGAATAAACGAAGTATGGCCTCATGTTACCTTTCCAGCACCGTATCCATAAGCCTGCATTTATCAGCTCATACCATCTCCTCTGCTACAGCTGCTCGATGGCAACGGGGCAGGTGACCCTTTGCCCAGTTCACTATTATTTTCTGCTCAGCGCTTGGTGTCCCAACCCACCTCTCTTCTCAGGAACCTTATACGCCGCACTTTGTCTACCTCAGCATCTCCAGATTTCTTTTGCCTCTCAAACCCCTTTCATAGAAACACATGGAATTCATTAAATCATCTCACTACTATATATAATAAAGAGGAACTTTTTAAGTAAAAGCTTTACATTTAAAATAAGCATAAGTTTGAATTTTGTAAAATAAAATTTTAATTTTCCTGTGCAATAAATAATGCCACTATTTCATTTACAGAAATTAAATCCATAGCAAATTAATTATGAAAGAAAAAGTCACCACTGGCTAATAACATGTCTTCACACCATAAGATACTCTAAAACATAGATTTGAAATTAAATCCATGTTATAAAATCAATAACAAATAAAAACAATTTCATGATCTGTTTTGAAACGTTTGATTTTTTTTTTTTTTTTATTATTATACTTTAAGTTCTAGGGTACATGTGCATGACGTGCAGGTTTGTTACATATGTATACTTATGCCATGTTGGTGTGCTGCACCCATCAACTCGTCAGCACCCATCAATTCATCATTTATATCATGTATAACTCCCCAATGCAATCCCTCCCTCCTCCCCCCTCCCCCCCTCCCCATGATAGGCCCCAGTGCGTGATGTTCCCCTTCCCGAGTCCAAGTGATCTCATTATTCAGTTCCCACCTATGAGTGAGAACATGCGGTGTTTGGTTTTCTCTTCTTGTGATAGTTTGCTAAGAATGATGGTTTCCAGCTGCATCCATGTCCCTACAAAGGACGCAAACTCATCCTTTTTTATGGCTGCATAGTATTCCATGGTGTATATGTGCCACATTTTCTTAATCCAGTCTGTCACAGATGGACATTTGAGTTGATTCCAAGTCTTTGCTATTGTGAATAGTGCCGCAATAAACATACGTGTACATGTGTCTTTGTAGTAGAATAATTTATAATCCTTTGGGTATATACCCAGTAGTGGGGTGGCTGGGTCATATGGTACATCTAGTTCTAGATCCTTGAGGAATTGCCATACTGTTTTCCATAATGGTTGAACTAGTTTACAATCCCACCAACAGTGTAAAAGTGTTCCTATTTCTCCACATCCTCTCCAACACCTGTTGTTTCCTGACTTCTTAATGATTGCCATTCTAACTGGTGTGAGATGGTATCTCATTGTGGTTTTGATTTGCATTTCTCTGATGGCGAGTGATGATGAGCATTCTTTCATGTGTCTGTTGGCTGTATGAATATCTTCTTTTGAGAAATGTCTGTTCATATCCTTTCCCCACTTTTTGATGGGGTTGTTTGTTTTTTTTCTCGTATATTTGTTTGAGTTCTTTGTAGATTCTGGATATTAGCCCTTTGTCAGATGAGTAGGTTGCAAAAATTTTCTCCCATTCTGTAGGTTGCCTGTTCACTCTGATGGTAGTTTCTTTTGCTGTGCAAAAGCTCTTTAGTTTAATTAGATCCCATTTGTCAATTTTTGCTTTTGCTGCCGTTGCTTTTGGTGTTTTAGACATGAAGTCCTTGCCCATGCCTATGTCCTGAATGGTACTACCTAGATTTTCTTCTAGGGTTTTTATGGTATTAGGTCTAACATTTAAGTCTCTAATCCATCTTGAATTAATCTTCGTATAAGGGGTAAGGAAAGGATCCAGTTTCAGCTTTCTACTTATGGCTAGCCAATTTTCCCAGCACCATTTATTAAATAGGGAATCCTTTCCCCATTTCTTGTTTCTCTCAGGTTTGTCAAAGATCAGATGGCTGTAGCTGTGCGGTATTATTTCTGAGGACTCTGTTCTGTTCCATTGGTCTATATCTCTGTTTTGGTACCAGTACCATGCTGTTTTGGTTACTGTAGCCTTGTAGTATAGTTTGAAGTCAGGTAGCGTGATGCCTCCAGCTTTGTCCTTTTGACTTAGGATTGTCTTGGCAATGTGGGCTCTTTTTTGGTTCCATATGAACTTTAAAGCAGTTTTTTCCAATTCTGTGAAGAAACTCATTGGTAGCTTGATGGGGATGGCATTGAATCTATAAATAACCTTGGGGAGTATGGCCATTTTCACGATATTGATTCTTCCTATCCATGAGCATGGTATGTTCTTCCATTTGTTTGTGTCCTCTTTTATTTCACTGAGCAGTGGTTTGTAGTTCTCCTTGAAGAGGTCCTTTACATCCCTTGTAAGCTGGATTCCTAGGTATTTTATTCTCTTTGAAGCAATTGTGAATGGAAGTTCATTCCTGATTTGGCTCTCTGCTTGTCTGTTGCTGGTGTATAAGAATGCTTGTGATTTTTGCACATTAATTTTGTATCCTGAGACTTTGCTGAAGTTGCTTATCAGCTTAAGGAGATTTTGGGCTGAGACGATGGGCTTTTCTAAATATACAATCATGTCATCTGCAAACAGGGACAATTTGACTTCTTCTTTTCCTAACTGGATACCCTTGATTTCTTTCTCTTGCCTGATTGCCCTAGCCAGAACTTCCAAGACTATGTTGAATAGGAGTGGTGAGAGAGGGCATCCCTGTCTTGCGCCAGTTTTCAAAGGGAATTTTTCCAGTTTTTGCCCATTCAGTATGATATTAGCTGTGGGTTTGTCATAAATAGCTCTTATTATTTTGAGGTACGTTCCATCAATACCGAATTTATTGAGCGTTTTTAGCATGAAGGGCTGTTGAATTTTGTCAAAAGCCTTTTCTGCATCTATTGAGACAATCATGTGGTTCTTGTCTTTGGTTCTGTTTATATGCTGGATTACGTTTATTGATTTGCGAATGTTGAACCAGCCTTGCATCCCAGGGATGAAGCCCACTTGATCATGGTGAATAAGCTTTTTGATGTGCTGCTGAATCCGGTTTGCCAGTATTTTATTGAGAATTTTTGCATCAATGTTCATCAGGGATATTGGTCTAAAATTCTCTTTTTTTGTTGTGTCTCTGCCAGGCTTTGGTATCAGGATGATGTTGGCCTCATAAAATGAGTTAGGGAGGATTCCCTCTTTTTCTATTGATTGGAATAATTTCAGAAGGAATGGTACCAGCTCCTCCTTGTACCTCTGGTAGAATTCAGCTGTGAATCCATCTGGTCCTGGACTTTTTTTGGTGGGTAGGCTATTAATTGTTGCCTCAATTTGAAACGTTTGATTTTTGACTGTAAAATTCAACTGCTACTATTACAGCTTTCTCTCTTTTTAAAATTTTCCCATTTTTTTAAACTTTTAAGTTCAGGGGTATATCTGCAGTATGTTATAGAGGTAAACGTGCGTCATGGGAGAGTGTGAAGAGATTATAACTGTCACCCTAGTATTAAGCCGAGTACCCATTCGTTATTTGTCCTGATCCTCTCCCTTCTTCCACTCCTCCCCTGCGGCAGGCCCCTGTGTCTTCTGTTCCCTCTGACGTGTCCATGTGTTCTCATCATTTAGCTCCCACTTACAATGAGAACATACAGTATCTGGTTTTCTGTTCCTGCACTAGTTTGAAGAATAATAGCCTCCAGTTCCATTCATGTTCCTGCAAAGGACTCTTTTTGTTTTTAAATTATGAGATTAAGATTAAGATTTCAGGCTTCTATTTTCAAGCACTTTTCTGAAAATAGTAAATAGTGTTAATTCCCTGAATTAAAATGTCTAATTACATACAAATCAATATTATATTTTGTATTTTTAACACTGGCTTTTGAAGAATCAGATTTCTATCACAAACACAGAACTTATGGATTTGGTAAAGATCATCCTGAATCTAGTTTATAGTAGAATTACCTATTTTAAACTCATTACCAGATTGTTACACTTCAGTCAGAAGCTGTGTTTTTAGACAATGGTTTTTATGGATATAATTTAAACAAAAGTGGGAAAAACTCCTGTACAACTGTGTAATTGATGAAACACCTGGGATTGCTGGGAGTTGGTGACAGTGAACGCCCAGATGAGAGGACGCAGGTGCTCAGCAGTGCTCCACTGGCTCTGGGGCTTGTCCACTCTGAATACACTGGGGGATTTTCACACAGCTCTATCTTCTATGGAGAAAGATGTGAATTGATACTTACTTTAAAATAAGAGGAAAAAAAAGGCACTGCCATCTCTAACATGAATTCCCTGGACTGCCTTTGTGAACACCGGGGGTTCCAAACCACCAGTTGAAAATATAACTTTCTTCATTTTTACAACTTGAATGATCTTTACAATCAAAATGTAATGCACTCACATCTACTCCAACTTAAAACAAAATGTTCCTTGCTCCAAAATGCCCCTCCCAATACATTCCCATGACTGGTGTCTCTTACTTCTCGCTTTCCCTTGCAGCCAAATTTCCTGAACAAGTGGTTGATGTTTGCTAACTTTTCAATCCACTCTCATCTTGTTTCTGCACTGACTCTTCAACTAAACTTGTTTTGGTTAAGGTCACCAGTGATGA
Organism: Rhinopithecus roxellana; assembly: GCF_007565055.1. NCBI lineage: Eukaryota > Metazoa > Chordata > Mammalia > Primates > Cercopithecidae > Rhinopithecus > Rhinopithecus roxellana. Next base: position 107,804,453 of record NC_044556.1, on the reverse strand, counting down.
CCGTGCCATTTTCAGTCTTCTGTAATCACTGGGCACATCTGGTAGAGGACTTCCTCTTTCCTGAGGCATCTCCATCCTCCAGCATGCATCAGAACATGCTCTTCAGTCTCCACTTATTTCTCAGGGTGCTTTCTTTCAGTTCCTTTTGCCAACCTCTACGCTTCCTTTAAAAATATTAGTGTTCTTTAGGAGTCAGTAAGCCTTCCTTTCTTCTTACTCTATTTTTTTGCTCTAGGTGACTTCATTTACTCCCAAGGTTACAAATATCCTCTATAGGCCAGAGGAAATTTCTGTATCCAGTCCAGACCTCTCTCCTGAGCTCAGATCCTTCCATCCACTGCTATTCAACCTATCCATTTAAACAATGCATTTGAACATTAAAGTCATGGCCAAAACGTAACGCCCGATCTCATCTCAAACCCAGCCCATCTCAGCCACAAACCTGCTTCTTTAGAGTGTTCCCTAGTTCTCAGTAAGTAGCAGCACTAGGCACCCATTGCATGTCAGAAATATGGGTGTCATCCTTGACACGCTCCTCTTCTCCACCCAGCACTGCCAGTCAAGCAACTCCTGCTGGTTCGACTTCCTATAGATTTCACCAATGTTTATTTCTGTCACCAATATTAGCACTCCAGCCCAAGCATCATCACTGCTGCCTAATTGGGAGCAATCATCCAAAAGCTCCCTAATTATTTTTTGTTTGTTTGTTTGTTTGTTTAGACAAAGTCTTTCTCTATCACCCAGGCTGGAGTGCAATGACACCATCTTGGCTCAGTGCAACCTCTGCCTCCCGGGTTCAAGTGATTCTCCTGCCTCAGCCTCCCAAGTAGCTGGGATTACAGGCACTCACCACCATGCACAGCTACTTTTTGTATTTTTAGTAGAGACAGGGTTTCACCATGTTGGCCAGGCTGGTCTCAAACTCCTGACCTCGTGATCCACCCACCTTGGCCTCATTTTCTTCCCACTAATAACAAGACAAAATAAAAGGTCCAAGATAAAAACATAAAGACTGGCCGGGCACGGTGGCTCACGCCTGTAATCCCAGCACTTTGGGAGGCCAAGGTGGGCGGATCACGAGGTCAGGAGATCCAGACCATCCTGGCCAACATGGTGAAACCCCATCTCTACTAAAAATACAAAAAATTAGCTGGGCATGGTGGCGGGTGCCTGTAGTCCCAGCTACTCAGGAGGCTGAGACAGGAGAATGGCATGAACCTGGCAGGCGGAGCTTGCAGTGAGCTGAGATCTTGCCACTGCACTCCAGCCTGGGGGACAGAGTGAGACTCTGTCTCAAAAAAAAAAAAAAAATTGTATTAATAATAAAAATAAAAAAATAAATAAAAAAATAAAGACCCTGCCTTTAGGTCCAGCCCTTGCCTACCTCTCCAACCTCATTGTATGCCACACTTTCTTTTTCCCTTTATGTTAGACACACAGTTCTTGGTCTTCCTCAAGTATTATGCTTTCTTATCTCAGGAACTTCCATTTTATAGATTTTCTTTCTCTAGAACAGGAGTCAGTAAAACTTTTTAGGAGAGAGCGAGATAGTTTGCCAATTCCTGATCTAAAAGGCTAATCATCTAACCCCACTGCTTACCAATTCAAATGTCATGTTCCATTGAAGCTTTTCTTAATCAATGTTAAGTGCCCTGCTGGGGACAGTGGCTCACACCTGTAATCCCAGAGATTTGGAAGGCTGAGGTGGGAGAATGGTTTGAGGTGAGGAGATCAAGACCAGACTGGACAACATAGCAAGACCTAGTATCTACAAAAAGTTTTAAATATTAGGCCAGGCATGGTGGTTCACGCCTGTAATCCCAGAGGAGGCCGAGGTAAGGGTACCACCTGACGTCAGGAGTTCGAGACCAGCCTGGCCAACATGGCGAAACCCTGTCTCTACTAAAAAATACAAAAACTAGTTGGGCGTGGTGGCAGGCGCCTGTAATCCCAGCTACTCTGGAGGCTGAGGCAGGAGACTCGCTTGAACCTCAGAGGCGGAGGTAGCAGTGAGCTGAGATCGCGCCACTGCACTCCAGTCTGGATGACAGTGAGACTCTGTTTCAAAAACAAAAACAAAAACAAAAAAAGGGCCAGGTGCAGTGGCTCATGCCTGTAATCCCAGCACTGTGGGAGGCCGAGGCAGGTGGATCATAAGGTCAAGAGATCAAGACCATCCTGGCCAACATGGTGAAACCCTGTCTCTGCTAAAAATACAAAAATTAGCTGGGCATGGTGGCGCGTGCCTGTGGTCCCAGCTACTTGAGAGGCTGAGGCAGAAGAATCACTTGAACCCAGGAGATGGAGGTTGCAGTGAGCCGAGATTGCGCCACTGCACTCCAGCCTGGGTGACAGAGTAAGATTCTGTCTCAAAAAAAAAAAAAAAAAAAAAAAAATTAGCAGGGCATGGTGGTATGTACCTGTAGCCCCACCTACTTGGAAGGCTGAGGAGGGAGGATCCCTTGAGCCCAGGAGTTCAAGGTTACACTTCAGCCTGGGCAACAGAGTGAGATATTCTCTTACAAATAATTTTTTAAAAAACAAGTCCCGTTATTAAATGTACTTGTACCACCAAATGTATTTCTCCTTCATAGAACTGGTCATGATTGTACAGTTGGCCCTTGAGCAACATGGGGGTTAGGAGCATCAACCCCCTGTACAGTCAAAAATCCATGCATAACTTTTGACTCCTCTCAAATTCAACTACCAACAGCCTACTGTTGACCAGAAGCTTTACTGATAACATAAATGGTTGATTAACACATATTTGTATATGTATTATATACTATATTCTTACAATAAAGCTAGAGAAAATATTAAGAAAATCATAAGAGAAAATACCGTTACAGTACTGTACTGTTATATATTGATGCCATAAGTTTATACTGTCTGTTTACAAGATGAATCATCTGAAATGACGGCAGCTGCAGCTGCAAACTTCAATCTAAGCTACACATCAAGCACTGCAACTTTCGCTTGTAATGTCATGACTTTTCTCTGCTTCTTGAAAGTACTTCCAACATCAATAGCGGCACTTCGCATGGGTCCCACAGTGTTATTCAAGGTTTATGGTATTGCACTAAACATGATGAAAAATGCACAAGAACTGCAATAGATCACTTGTTATTGCAATAAGCAATTTAGTGGAGAGAGAAACTGTTCACATGCAGATGATTTAGTACACACAGGGTTTTCAGTTGACACTTACAATACTTGAGCTCCTCGCAATAGCAACAGGAGGTGGTTACAAAATTATCACAGTAGTACAGTGTGTACTACAGTTAATTTCATGCAGTTACGATTTAATACTGCATCTTTACATTTTACATTTCTCTCAATTGCAAATGGTACCATGTATGATCTGTGTTTGTGTGTGTAAGTTTTGATAAATTTTAAATTTTTATAATAGAGTTGCATATATTTTTATGGTAGTAAATGATAAAGAACAGTATCTACAGATATTTTATGTATTCATGACATACCTAAATTTAAAACTTCTTTTCATTATTTCTAGGCTACATGGTTTATCTGCAGGTTTTTTCAAACTGTTGCAAATCTCCAAAAAATTTTCCAATAAATTTATTGAAAAGAATCTGTGTATAAGTGGGCCCAGACAGTTCATATCTGTGTTGTTTAAGGGTCAACTATAATTAATTGAACAGTTGTGAAATTCTTTTGCTAACATCCATCTTCCCTATAAGGATATAAGCTCCATTAGAGTGGGAACTATATCTACTTTGCTATTTTATTCCAGCATGTGGTAGAAAATGTGACACATAGTAGCAATCACTCACTCACTCACTCAATCAATCAATCAATCAATCAATGTTGAATGATTGAATCATTAATTTGCTACCTGACCTTCATTCGGCACGTTTGTCTTTCTTAGGCTTAGTTCTCCATCTGGAAATGGAGATGATAAATACAGCTACTTTTAAGGCTGCTTCAAGGTACATAAGGTAACAAGTGTGAGAGCATTCTGAGAACTCGAAAGCAATACACAAATGCAAGAAAATAAATGGAAAGCTGCCCCAGGTGCACAGGACTGGGGCAAAGGCTGGCCCAATGGCCAAATCCTCTGGCTTGTTTTGTTGGTCCTCTAGCTAAGAATGGTCTTCACTTTTTCAAAGGGTTGTAAAAAACACAAAACAAGGAAGACTATGCCACAGAAACCATGTGTGGCCTGCAAAGTCCAAAATGTTTACTCTCTGGCCCTATACAGAAAACGTCTGCAGACCCCGGGCCTACAGAAGTGCCTGGGCTTAAGTAAATATTTTAATAGTGAATGAATAATTATTACTTTGCGAATATATGCATATTTTGGTATTTTGATAACTGACAAGCAGTGCCATTATCTGACTGCCTGTCTTCCATTCAATAAAGCAAGTAATTAACATAAAAATACCTCCCCCCTCCCCAGGCTAATATGTTACTTAACATTTGAAAAATACAAGGAGTCTATAAATACTTTCATTTCCTTCAATTATATCAAGAACTGTTTTTGAAACAGAGAAGGCAGGGATGACTGGGAAATGGTGTGGGGATAGAGAGCTGGAGGCCACGCGAACTGTATGTACGCGGCTGTCATGTGGAAGTCCAAGTCCATAGAAACCTATTCACTGTCTGCTGTGAAATGCTGAGATTATTTTCTCCCCAGGGAATCCATTATCACACAGAAATGAGAAATGGCACATGGATAAAAAATAATAAGAGGCTGTGCTTATTGCCAAAAAAAAAAAAAAAAATCCCCAATACTGCACAAAAAGAAAAGGATTTGGAGTCACAAGATCAAGATTCAAGTCTGAACTCTACCACTTATTCCATCTGTCACTTTGAGCAAACCTATTAGCCTCTCTGAGCTGAATTTCTTCATCAAGAAAAAGAGAATAATCATTGATGACATTTAGTGGGTGGCCTTTATGAGCCATGTGCTTTGCTATATTATATTCGATCTTTCTATCAAAATGCAAAGTAGATATGATTAGTGCCAATATATAGGTGAAGAAACAGTCACTCAGAGAACTTGAGTGACTTGCTCAAAGTAACGCCAATAGAAAGAAGCAAAGGTTTTGTTTGTAGCCAGGTTCTGACTCTAGCAATGCTATTAGTGCAACCTCTGATAAGATGTTTAACCTCTTTAGACCTACTATGTGCTTTACCTTACAAAAAGCATATAAAACCTAATTTCTAGGAGAGATGATTTGAAATTCCTCCATATTGCAATATTACCAACTTACGTCTTAAAGGAAAATGGCTTTCCTCCATTCTTCCATGTCAAATCTAATTCTATGTCTTCAGAGACTAACAAAAAGAGGATGTACTCTCCTCTTTGTATATAATAAGAACAATGTAAATTAAGGAAGCATAAATACATAAAATAAAAGTATTACATTTTGAGCATGTCCCGAGTGGCATAATGATGATGAATTCTACTTATTCCGCAGCAACTCCCCTTCTGCGTGTAAACCAAACACATTCAATACGTGACACGTGAGTTGATCATGAAACCTTGATTACCTTTGCTTCATTATCTCATGTACTCTCCCATGCTGGACACATTGTTCCTCCAATTCTTCATTTCTTTTCTGTAACTTTCCCAATTTATCATATGTATACCTTTTTTCTTGACTGAGTTGAGCTATTTCAGATCTAGAGAGGTGAAAACACAAAAATAATAGATGTTAAAGGTTCTTATTACTAGAGCATATTGTTATTATATAACCTTAACATTATCTTTTTTTCCGTACTTAAACATAATAGTACAATGAAAACTATATCCTTTGCAAAAGAAAATATTTCAGAAATGGCAAGATACATTGTAGAGACTCGTGTGTTAGACAGAAAAAGGAATAACAACTTATTCTAATAGAAATGGCTTCCCTAAGGAACAAGACAAAAATGATAACTGATTAAATCTCTTTTTTAAAAGACTATCGTTCATTTAACAAATACTTACTGAGTGCTTGTTATAGGCCAAACACTATGCTGTCAAAGAAGAAACCCGAGGCCTAATTTCTATCACAGAGTTTCTTTTAATTAACATAACCAGCTTAATGGCACACGGTTAAAATAAAAATAGTTCTTTAATGGTTAATTTTATGTGTCAACTTAGTTGGGCCATGGTGCCCAGACATTTGACCAGACATTATTCTGGACACTTCTCTGAGGGTGTTTTTTAGATGATATTAACATTTAAATTAGTAGACTTTGAGAAAAGCGGATCGCTCTCCACCTCGGCGGGCTTCCTCCAATCCGCTGAAGGTCTTAATAGAAAAAAGATTGACTTCCCCCGAGCAAAATGGCAATATCCTGTTGTTCGTGTCTTAAGTGACAATCCAAGTCTCAAAATTTGAAGATCACAAAGATGTTTATCCAAGAAAAATTATATTCCTTTCCTTGTATTAAGTAAACTCTAAATTTCTGCCTACTGCCACCATCTCCTCATGCCCTAATGCCTAATCAGTTAGAATGGAGAGTTTAAAACTTGTATATTATGAGTCGTTTTCAGGTTAATAATTGGTTTGTTTCCTGAAGACTCCTGACATAAAATTAATTCCTTTCAAAGAAAGGATTCTTCCAGTAGGCAAGATAGCCTTTTCTTCCTGGTCAGGAAAGGATTTGGATTTGCTAAGGGAAATTTTACTTTACAAATTGTTCATCCCAAGGACCAGGCTGCTCACGTGTATGGGGCAAAAACTCTTGCTTTTAGTTCACCTCATTCTTCATTTTGTTTTCATCTTGGTTCAAATGTCATCCCACGGGAAGCTTGCCCTGATTAATACCTTGCAGTTCTCAATATGTCAGCACGTTTTTTGAAGCTACCTCTAGCCTTTATGCATACATTAGCTTATAATTTATTCTTTTAAATTGTGCTCTGTGCCTTGTCTTTCCTACCAGATTCTGTATGAGAGCATGGATTATCTCATTTTCAAGTTCAGATCAAGTGCTCAATCTACATTTGCTTCTCCTAATAAGAATCTACCCATATTTGAAATAGTCCAAAAGGAGTTAATAATGACTTATGTTTCTCCTTTCAGAATCACATACAATACAAAAGAATTTAAAGGCAGTTATAATAAATTTTTGATCTGGTATCCTTTCCAATCCATGCACTAAAATAAATTCCAAAAGAAGAAAAAAAAATCCTTAAACCAGATTAGAAAAAAATGCAGAACACTGATCTTCTCTCAGGCACTTTCCAAGCAAAAGGCACTTTTAAAAAGAAAAATCACAAAGAAAAAAATAGATTTTACAATACAAAAATACAAAACTTTTACACATAAAAAAATCATATATTTAAAATATATCCTAGATTTGTGTGAGAGTATTCATCGTAGCACTGTTTCTAGAAACAACCTTTCTTTGCAACCCATAATCTGGAAACTTAACCAAGAAATCTATCCACAGGAGCCTGGTTATGTTACTTATTAATCTGATAATGTGGTTATTTATAAGTGATATTTATTGATCTAAAACTGTGACATATTTGTAAAAAAGAGAAAACATTAAAAGTCAGCATGTATGATGTGATTTCATTTTATAATTTAGAAAAACATTTTGACATGTATACCAACTATTAATACTGATTATTTCTGGATGGTAGGATCGGGAATGTTTTCTCTGTTCTTTATTCATCCTTTTCCATACTTTCTAAATTTGTAAAATAGATATGTATTTTATTTTTTAAAAATAAATTCATTCTGATTTTGAAACAAAATCATAATAAAACAAAATGTAGATGTCACTGGTGGGGGAGGTTGTGTGTGGAAGGAACAGGGAATATATGGGAATTCTGTACTTTCTGTCCAGTTTTGCTATGAACCTAAAACTGCTCTAAAAAATAAAGCTTATTAATTAAAATCAATGTAAAGAGCAGGAAATTATTTACAAAAATAAGACAAACAAACATTAAAAGCATCATTTAATGAAACACTAACTGCACTCTCCATCAAAATTCCAATTAAAAATATAAGAAATATTTAAAATATCTACAGAAGAAATATAAGTGATCAATAACATTTATAACATATTCAATTTCACTATTATTAAAAAATAGCACAACAAAACCAGATACTACCACCAAATATTTACTGCATGCCACTGTATAACAAATAGTGAAATCCATCCTTTACATTCATGATCTCAATTACTCCTATAAGGTACTTGTACGGGTTTATTTTCTTTTCTCTGTGAGGTTAAATATGAAGTTTAATGACTTGCCTAAGGTCATCCAAGTAGGCAAGCCCAGATACAAATACTACTTAGTCCACCTCTAGAGGGGTAGTTCCACCCACTGTGCGGTATTGCTTCTCATTCTTTTTTAAAAAATCTCACTTCTTGGTAATGTTATTTACTAATATGGCTACATATACAGTGATTAGAAGTTAGTGTAGTACTTAAGCAAGGTAAAACACATTAATACCCTTAAAAGGATTCATAGTCTTGGACAGCAATTAAGGAAACAATAAAAAATTTAGACTTAGGTACAAAGTTTTTGTTGTATTATTATTCATAATGGTTAAAAATTAGAAGCATCTTAAGAGCCTAATAATTCTTATCCATGCAAATCATTTAATAAAGTTTTGTTTTCAGAGTATTTACTGATATAGAAAAATGTTCATTAGATATCAAATGAAAAAGCAGATGCAAAACTGTATATACAGTGTAATCTCAATTACAATATAAATGTACACATACATACACATGAAAAATGACTGAAGGGAAATATGTCAGAGGTAAGAATAGTTATCTCCGGATGGTAGTGGCACAGGAAATTTTCCTTAATTCTTCTTTGTATTTTCCAAATTCCCTGCATTGAGGATGTCTTACATAATCACAAAAATACAAATGTTATTTATAAAGTACGTATCACTATCAAGTGTGTTATTGCAACAATCTTTTTATCTGCTTCGCATATTTTTGTTTTTTCTTTATTTATAATTGTAATTTGCCTACCAACTTCCATTTCTCAATAAAAATTTGACATATATGCCTGCACGTCATCCTTTTTCTGTCTGGAGTTCACGATATATTCCTAGAACCGTAGTCTGCAAAGCTCAAAGAGTAAACTTACAAGTTTTCTGTTAGTTTGGAAATACATTTCTGGTATGATTATCCTGTGTCATATAAAAGGATAATTGACTCTAATTCATTTTCACAGAAAATTTAGGCAATTTCTGGCTTTGCAGAAGCATGAACTTTCCCCTGTATTTTTATATACCAGTTATATTGTATAATTGCATTTGCATGAAATATATTTTACTACTACAATTCAGATTAAAATGATAATTGCTTTCAAAGAGAAATATAATATCTTAATTTTTTATTCTTTTAGGTTCTAGTTTGACTTTTGGTAACAATTAGCAGAGGCCAATGTCAGTCTCCTCTTGTAGAAAATATAATTTTTATAGTATCCCAACCTAACATCATGTAAACATGCAAAGGAAAAAAACAGTTCAACCGGGTGTGTGTTCTTCACCTCAATTAAACTCACACAGTTGGATACCTACTGTTGCCAAAACAGTAATATAATTTATACATTATAGTCCACACAGTAAAACTACACTAAAAGTCATTTAACAATATTTATAACACCATAAAGTATAGTGTTAAAATATATGAACTGCAATATGTACCAAAATTATAAAATTTGTTTCTCATCATCAGTGATTAAAACCAGGATCATTGCTCTAGCCTCAATACTCACAACCCTGGTGACAGATTAGAATTCAAATCTTAATGATCAATTTACAATTAACAAGATAGAAGTGAAACAAATTAAACCAACCATTATATATAACGAGGCCCCATGGACTCCCATTGTTCCTCTTAATTACAAAACGCAAATCACAAATACACAATGGGCAGTGTTAGACATCAGTCCACAAGCCTCACAACCCAGAAAGTGACAATGACAGAAAAGAAAGCAGCAAAACCACATAGACCCTGGTTCTACGCTCTATCCGGTTCTTTTCAATGTGCAAGTGGTGGTAGCTAAAACCTAGCACACACTTCTCTCCACTCTGTGGCTGGCAGAGGCTCACTCCTTGCCAGCACCCAATCCTTCCAAGCTCTCCCAGGCCAGGTGTTAGATAGCACTGCAAACCGCACTGCAACGTTTTACTGCTGATTCATCTAAGTGCGTGGGGAGAGAGAACACTTCCTTCACTTTGATAAAGAAAAATCACAGTTGTACCAAAGATATTTAAATAGCTCCGTTTACCTCCCTCAAGAAACAACCCCATAACTGTAATAAGCTCTCAGAGTACTGGGGAATACAGAAGGAAGGATAGCGAAAGTTTATGTGAGCTTCAACTAAAATCAGCCAGAATGCCTGCCTGGTGCCAATTAAAAGCAAAATGGAATTAATTCTCTTGCCTGATGGTCAAAAACAAGCTATATAAAATGCACAGAATCAGCAGTTCACTTTAAGTTTAAAATGGGACGTGCCATTCACAAATGCCAGGGTTACAGACACCACTACGTGCAGTGTGGAGTACACTCAGTGCGCAAACTACTGTGCTAATCACTATGGAGGCTTCCAGAAAACAGAAGCAGTCATCACTGCCATAATGCGACTTACGGTCTACTTGGGGGAAAACACATACAACAGACCCACACACGGAGGTACCATTTCAAAACATTTTCACAGAGCAACAGAGCAGCCTAGCATGAGGCTGGGGCAGACTGTAAGGGTGTACGTGTCCACTGAGCCCGCGCGGTCAGCTTTCCCGTCATTCTGCATGGGCTCCAGTCAAACGACTAGACCTGTTTAAAATCTTGTTTTAAATGGTAGGAATCCATTTGTTTAGTTGGTATTTTGAATAACATAAGACTCTTAGAGTAATGTTGCTAGTAACAGAGGAGGGAAAAATATGTCTTAATTATTGTTCAATATAAAATAAATACACTTACTTTCAATAAAAATTTTACTGTAATACTCTGAGGGAAAGCTGGACCAAAATTACCATACGGATTGGATAAATATAAAGTTGGAGACTGAATTTCCACAACAACAAAACTTTGGAAACTTCAAGATTTTCCTTACCTCAAAGCACAGGGAAAATTATTTATCCCAATAGTTTGGCATGGGGTACGCAGAGGCACACTCCTGGAGGGCCTCTTCAGGGTTTACTACATTAATAACTTGTATTTTAAAAGAAGCAGTTTGAGCCCTTCAAGTTTTGTAGGTGGTTTCAAAGCAGAAGGTAACATCAACACGGAATGTTAAATTTAACATGAATGAGTTATTGAAAATGTCATAGTAGGAAGCCAGGGAGAAATGAAACCAGAACTAAAAGAAATTAAGAACAAACAACCCTAAAAATCACAATTTGTCCTATTCACTACTCTCTTGCAAGGTGCACAAAATACACTTTTCGCAAGTTTTAGCGGCGCTTAAGAGTTTTAAAACTAGTAGGTAACAATTTATCAAGTGTTTACTACTTGCCAGGCCTTGGTTGAGACAAACTGTAAAGTTAGAGTAGGTGCCTGTTTTAATTCATCAGAGTTACAAAATACAACTAGATCCACATTTTCCTGATCTGACTGTTTTAAAAAGGCTTTCATTGTGGCACGGACTTATGTCCATCAGCAAATGACAGTCAGATTTTCCCTGGCAAAGACAATAGCTATGTAAAGTGATACCCAAATTCCAGTCAAGACCCTTAAAAATGCTATTGTGAAAACAGTAGCAGCTACTGTGTATTACGATGTGTCAGGCATTGTGCTAGGCACTTGATAACGTGTATGTATGTGTATCTATATATATAATTCTAATTCCCATAACAATCCTGCAGCGTGGCTTTAGAAATGTTTTTACAGAAGGAGAAGCTGGGGTTTGGGGAGATGAGGCGATGTACCCAAGGTTACAAAGCTCCAAGTGGGAGAGTAAGATTCAAACCTAGTTCCTCTGAATTGCCACGTGTTCTTTACTGCACACTGCCAGTCATCAACAATGGAACAGACTGGCATCAAAAGTCAGATCAGGAGGTGCGAATAGCACCACACCTATTTGTTTCATTCATTCATCATTTATTCATTAAGTGCCATCTATGTGTCAGATACAAAAGAATACATCCAATTTACAAAGCAGTATTCAGGAGCTGGAGGAACGAGAAGCAGGAGAAGCAGTAGAGGTGCTGAGTTAGACCAGTACAGGACAAGATGACAGATCTAGAGGAGGAAAAAGAGGGCCTAGGGGCAAAGAGTAAGTTAACTGTTACATGCCAAGGACGCTTACTTCTCCACGGAAATTTAAAGGTTAATTTTTCCTTCCCAAACTTTCTCATCATAACTACTATGACTTGAATTTTCTTTAGCAATAAATGTAAAATACTGTGATTACTGTAAGAAAGAACATATACTTTGGAACCAGAAATATCTAGGTTAGTACCCTAGCTCTCCCACTCACCAGTTATTTAAACAGTTTTGGTTTCCTTATCTGGAAGATAATAATTTCTGTCTCAAGTTGTGGTGAGAATTAAATAATGTATACCAAGCACCTTTTTCTCTCTTTTATATAATAAATTTCCCTAATTATGTTTCCTTGGAGAGCAAGATCAGTCATCATTCACAAACCAATTTTAGACCTAACACATTTATATAAAACCCAGATTAGTATCATTTTATCCCTAAATGATATAATCTGGTTTGTTTGCTTCTAACAAATTACTTTGGACCTATGTGGTGCAAATCAAGTATTTCTGTTTAAGAATAGCTACTGTAGATATTTTATGGGTCTCTTTCATGACAAAATCATTTAGTTTTCATGGTCAAAACTCCTTGAAATATCTGGTATTTTGGCACCTAGGTTTTCCCTACCAAAATACAATCTTAGTATATGCTAGGAAGGTGCGCATGTCAGAGTACATTCTTGGTGGTTACAGAAGCCTCTGCCTTCCTGTGAGCAGGGAGAGTTGGATGCACGAGCCCTCTGATTCCCCAAAAGATTCAGGGATGGGGGTTCTATCAGCTAAGACAGCTTGTTGATGCAGGATCCCAAGATGGAGCTCAGAGTGATCAGATATGCCCTGATCCTCCCAGAAATCCTTTCCGAGTGAAACATCTAAGTGAGCAGTTTGTTTGCTGAGACCTATTTCCTGCTCTCAATAGATCTACGTAAGTTTCAGAAAAATACAGAAGAGAAGACACACAGGCTATTTTTTCATTATCATATAAAGTAATATTTGACATCGTATCAGTTATGTGAATATTGCCTTCTATAGTTCAATTTCAAGTGATTCTGTCCAATGCCATTCATTGACAAAAGAAGAAACTATAGTCCAAGTAAGTCAAATACATTTGTCCAAGATGATTCAGTTACTATCGGAGCTGAGATGAGGAGTCAGGCTTCTTGCAATTTAGAATATAAAATAATTTATTCATTGAGATAATCTGACTAGAAAGTGTGTAGAAAAAAGTCATTAAGATTCCAATCAATGGATTTATAAAAGAGTAGTATGCCTATAAAATGAATGATGGCTGTTCTATTAAAATACAACAATTTTAGGAGAAGAATAGTTTTGGTGTGTTTATTTCAAAGTACCATCTACTTTCATTTTTATATATACACATTTCATCTGTTATCATTTAACCTAAAGATAGCTTTTGTGTTCATGGTGAATTGTAACAATAGATTAAAATGTGTTAACCATACCAATGTAAGATTTTATAACTGCTTGATTTATCTGCATCTTTATGTTATTACCATATTTTCTTTCCTGAAATTTCAGTTTTCAATTCTAAACATTAAAATGTTAAATAATAGTACACACATCATCATGAAAAAACATAAAAGTGTATGGACAATTAAGAAAATGTCCCTATGTAGAAAATATGTTCCAAGAAAACATCAGCAATTACTTAATTTGGACATTATCAAACAGGGTAAATGCGGTTTGTTAAGGAAAAATTAGAGTCATCCACAAACAGTGCTCTTGAAAGTATTCTATAACATCACCTACCTGGTTTTTTGAGAGATTTGTTCCAGTTTCTTGGCTAATGTACAGCATTCTTCCTTTAACTTTGTCAAAAATGTATTCTGGGAGGTCAGCAACAAATACTGTTCATTTTCTAGAAATAACAATAAACCCCCACCAACAGAAGATGTTTATGGTTGTCGCTCTGCAGTGCTTCCATACATAGAGTGGTAAAGTGCTTAGACCCCTACACATTTCCAATAAGCCACTAGATCACTTTCAATGTCCTAAGTCAAAGGACTTATCATCTGGAAAGACACTCAATCTTGGGAGTCGTTTATTTTCAACATAAGTATACACCAGAAACACTTTTTATCAGACCAGCTTGGTGTAACATTTTGACATGTTAATAAAGTGTCAAATACCTCAAGTGGAAGCACAGACACTTATATCTTTGTAATATGCAAGATATTATATTTGAATTTTGACAATTTTACTATAAACAGTGTGTCAAAAATTCTCACAACCAGATAATTCAAAACTAAAATCATCGAGGAATTCTCTTCCACACTGTAATGCATGCTTTGTTTCATATTTGCACACATGATTTACTACCACCCCCCCAATCTTGCATATACTTCTCTAATTGTGAAGGTAAAAATGTGCATTTTCTTTAGAATTTTAATGTCATTGTCAACAGCATGAGCTTCAATGGAGATCTGGTCAAAGAAATTGAAAACGGTGTGATTTTGTGTGTGTACAAAAGCAAATGTTCTTAAGATGGTTTTAACCTTAAGTTAAATACACTCTAATCTAGTGCTTAGATTCTGCCCAAGACTCTGATCACTAGGATCATGCCAGCAGTGGGGGCAAACAATAATTTATCCCCCAATTTCCTCTTTTTGTTTTTAGTGGAGAAACATCTACTAAACCTGGTGAATTTTCATTTCTTCTGGCCAAATGCTGTTAGAAGAAAATCTCTACTGAAAGCGCTAGAGGGAATTATGTGAGTCAATATGACATTTGCCTCTTCATAAGTAAATAGATTATTTAATGGCTTGCATGTTAGCAATTTTTCACCCATAGGATAAGAAATAATTTTTACTGTACCATCAAATACAATATATTAATACGTTAAATCATATTAAAATTACCTCTAAGCATAAGTTTTAAGAGTCCTTTATTTCTTTTCAATTTTAGCCAATGATTGGCAAAAAGCATATAGCATACAAATCAAAATAAATCAAGGCACTAAAATTAAGCAACATTTTTCTGGAAGAGACAGGATCAATTAAACTTTTGTTTTAATAGTACAATCAGTGTGGAGTATGTGGCGTGGAATTATAATGACTGACACTGTCTTGTTTTGACTAACACTGTCTGTGAACACACAACTCAAAAGTGAAAGAAACTACATAATGCTCTGACTGAACAAATCAAACTGTCTATTTTCAAAGTGCATTTTACTTTCAAATTAAAGGTAAAGAGTTACTGGCCAACTCAGTCTGCAGAATAGTGCCAATGTGATGAAAGATGGCAATTTTTAGCCAAGCTGCCAGCTGTGGTCAATGCCTTGTATTAGTGAATTTTAACAGCAGTTGTGAGAACTTGAAGAATGCAAAGGATTAAACATCACTCTAGATTGGGTTGGGGGAGGTGGGGAAATCATACAAATGCTAAAAATGTTCGAAGCTGCAAAGATTAAATAAAGGAACATATCAATTTGGAGCCACTGAATTACATCCAGCTGCGACAGTGAATTAAGAACCGATTAATGGCTAAAGCTTTTCTCCAGTTTGGATGCTGAAGCAAACTCATTAGGCTTTTAGAGTAGCTATAATGTGTGTACTGTGGGAACTGTTCAATGCTATTCAGGAGACTCTAACTGTAAGCTCAGAGCATTTCCCGCAGAGCTTCTGATGCTATTTTCTTTATATAACATGTGTGCCTGAAAACCCAGCCAAAAACAAGCCCTTTGTTTTTCTACTTTGTTGTGGTCTCTCTCAGCTTTACGTTTCTTGAACACAGGTAAATAAACTCATAATCCAGATGGTGCAACAGATGTGAGAGCAGCACTCTGAAATCAACAGACAGTGGGCAATACTTTCCATTTTCTCTTTTAAACGCTAACTAATATGTAATTCGGAATCTCCGGTGTAGTTAGCATCTGCTCCCTTCGGCCAGCCAAAGGTTACAGGTGTTCCTGATGTCATTTCACAGTAAGGCGTGGGCCTGGCTTGTGAGCGAGTGCCCAGGCTCTAATCTTTCCCTACCACCTACCAGTTTTGTCATGCTGGGCCTCCATTTGCTGTATCTTCTGTGTCAGCTCCCGCTCTCTTTGCTGGGCCTGAAGGGCTTGGGCCTTTGCTTCCTTGCTAAAGCTCTGCTGAATGCTATCTTTTTCTTGTCTGCAAAACAGAGAGGAGACATACAGAAATTTAATCTGCAGATGCACAAACCCCCATCATGTCCCCTATAGACCAGAGAGAGCTGATACGGAGTAAACTGTTAAGCCTAAGAAGACAATGACCTTTCTATTGACCCTCCCCCACTTCAGAGGGAAAATCCAAACAATCTTCCATACGACGTTAAATACGTGCCACGAGTGCAAATGGACTAAAGTATGCAGTGTCAAAAAATCATAACCACTAAATAACAGTATTTTGTCACTTTAAAACACAAACCTTTTTTCTCTAACATTCTTAATGTTTTACACTACCAATGAATCTTTCATCTTCTGAGTGGTCAATATTTCCTAGAGACACTGGCACTCTAGGAACAGCATGATTCGATCCTTAAACAAAACTTAAATTCTTAAAACTAAGCTTTGTAGACCACTTCTGTTTTCACTCTAAACTTAAAATGGAATCTTAAACATAATGCAGGAGCCTCTATCTAGAGGCGAGTAAATGATTCTGCAGTGCCACATGCATGTTTTCACTAAATATCTTCACACATCAGGCCATATAATGTGAACATAAATACGAATATGAATATGAATAACTTCCCCCAGCACTTCATAAGAAAATCCCTCGTGGGTCACAGTGAAAGAAATTGCAGGATGAAAAGCTTCTGTAGTCAGACAACATCCCATCGTACTGTGATAGGACACTGACCTATCCCACTGGGTCAATAACCAAGCACAGTGGCTCCAAAGAGAGAAACTTCCTAAACAATTAGAACCTGGGGAATGCATAGGACTTCAATGCTGGCAGCTGGCAGCACCGTGGATATACTGACAGTGTGTGTGTGCATGTACATGTGCCCCCCCCCCCCCACACACACATTAGGATGGTTCTTCAAACTCTAAATATGGGTAAGTGATATGAGAGTTTCCTTTAATTAACTGACTTAGTTATTTCTAACTCCTGATCTCCTTGTGGGCATTTCTCATCCATGCTGCTTTAGTTTACTAATTGAGATATTTACTGCTTAGCCTTTGCCAAACTAAAAATAAACAATTCCATAAAGCTATCACTACTAGTCTATGTACCGCTGTGGAACTTCAATTCACTGGCTTCTAATTATAAAGCAACATAAGGAAAGCCTGTATTAAAATTGGTCAATGCATGTGGTAACGTTGTAGTGTAAAATTCTGGAATGAAAATACACCCACACCTCACTCAAATGGAATCATCGGGGGTCCATGCTAAATGTGAAATAAGGTCCTGTCTGGTACTTCTAATAACACCACCTCCCCCTGGGATGTGGTCCACGGTCTTACGTCGCACTCAGTTCCAAACTAGTATATACAACAAATGGACAGTCAGACTAGGCAACGTTTTGCCTCCCCAGTCACACTACATATTTTCTGGTCATGGATCACTGCATATGTCTCTTCCTCTTCCTGGAAAGCCCCGCCACCTGTTCACTCAATCCCCCTGTAAGAGGTATACATACCACTACCCCCTTCAGGCCTAGCTCAAAATTCTTCCCCTCTCCTTCCTCCCTCCTGAATTCACTATTCTTCCCTCAATGACCTCAATATATGTTGTGTACAATGTGCAAAGATAGTATTTATCACACTTTAGTTATTGCTTTACATGCCTGCTTCCTTTGTCATCTTTGTCTCTATACCCTCGGTCCAGCTCAGTGCTTGGCACACAGGAAGTGGGCAGTGAATATTTCAGGATTGGATGTTGTTATACTCTTGTCATAGGGGAAAGGAAGGCTGCTATCTTTATGTGTAGCCGGAGAATCTGCTTAAGTCTTACATGAGGAGGCAAAAACTTTTCAGACATGTTAGAAAAAGGTGCTTGGAAGAGAATGGTTCTAATGGCTCTGCCAGTTGGAGACTACGCTGCTAAAGTAATCAGCTTAAAAAAAGCCCTGTGGACTCTAACCATCCGAAAGTCAGACCCCTCGCTGGGGCAGGAGACAGAGACAGAAACCTGGGGCTCTGCAACCCCTAACAATTGGGTGACATAAATGCATTCTCCAACACCAATACCCACCTGGGAGTGAGAGGGGCACTACTAATAATTATATCAAGATAACAGTCATAACTGAAACTACCCATCACAAACTGGTACTTACAGTTCCCCAGTATAAAGGGGTTGTCAATCTCACCATCAGTTTTCAGAATAAGCTGCCTAATTACTGATATTCTCAATTGACTATAGGCTGGGCGCGGTGGCTCACATCTGTAATCCCAGCACTTTGGGAGGCCGAGGCAGGCAGATCACTTAAGGCCAGGAGTTAGAGACCACCCTGGCCAACAAGGCAAAACCCTATCTCTACTAAAAATACAAAAGTTAGCTGGGAGTGGTGGTGCATGCCTGTAATCCCAGCTACTTGGGAGGCTGAGGCTGTAGAATCACTTGAACCTGAGAGATGGAGGATGCAGGGAGCAGAGATTGTGCCACTGCACTCCAGCCTGGGTGATAGAGTGAGATTCTCTCTCAAAATAAATAAATAAAAATAAAAAATAAACTGACTATAGAAAAGAACTGTCATCATTGCAGTCCTTTTTATAAAATAAAACAAGTTAACAGACTTCTGCAAAGAAATGTTGAGTTACACATCAACTGATGTTTCTTGAATCCTTCCCCAACTTTCCCTCTATTTGGGAAACTATACATTATGTTTCATTGCCTAGAAACATGATATAGTCTTGCTTTCCAACCTCCTTTCCCCTTCCACTTTCGCATGTTGCCTTCTCTCCCCTCTTGCAGGTTCTTTCTGACTTGGTAGGCTTTTTATAAATTCCCAGAATGTTAGAACTAAAAGGGAACCTCAAATGTGTTTCATCAAACCCTCTCACTTTACAGTTAGAAAAAAAAAAAAGCCTACTAAAAAATCCCCAAGGGTCACAAAAGAATTTGAAGTCTGCTTATAGGTTGCACAGTGAATGATTTAAAGGCAGAGAGGTAGGATTAAAATATTTTTATTTAGGGAAACCTATTTTATAATACTCTGGAGCCCGGGTATGCAATCTTTTGGCTTCCCTGGGTCACACTGGGAGAATTGTCTTGGGCCACACATAAAATACACTGAAACTAACAGTAATGATTGCTGATGAGCTGAAAAAAAAAAAAGGAAAAGAAAAGAAAAGAGAATCACACACACACAAAATCTCATCATGTTTTAAGAAAGTTTACCAGTTTGTATGGGGCTTCATGCAAAGCTGTCCTGGGCCGCCAGCTGGACAGCTTACTCAGCCTGCGGCCTCGATGGTTTTGAATGTGGCCCAACACAAATTCATAAACTTCCTTAAAACATTATGAGATTTATGCACGGGCCTTTTTGTTTTTTTCCTTTTTAGCGCACCAGCTGCCATTAGTGTTAATGTCTTTTATGTGTGGCCCACAATGCTTCCTCTTCTAGTGTGGCCCAGGAAAGCCAAAAGATTGGCCACACCTGCTCGAGAGGTAATACAATAATGGATTCAAAAAATTATCAAAAGCACTTAGGCATTCAGGGAACGACTAGAGAAGAATGTAAATCAATGCATTAAAGATGTATCATAACTCTCTTATGTGAAAGGCACTCTGCTAGGCACTGGGTCAAATAAAGATAAAGAAGATATGCTCCTTGCCCCTAGTAGGGAGTTCAACATGGCCAAAGAGAAAGTAGATGGTAAAATACTTCGTAAGAAAGGTACAAGGGGGAAATTTACCAGAGCATAACAAAATGAGAGTCAAATCCAGCTGGGTGTGAGAGCCTGGTGAAGGATAGTCAAGCCAGTCTCTCCAATTGGTTTGCTTTAATTCCCACTCAAAACACTGAGTAAAAAAGAATTTCTTGTTAGTTATGGGGCTGAAATATTTATTCACAATCACTCAAAACCAGAAACAACTTAAATGTCCATCAACTGTTTAATGGATAAACTGTGGTATAGTCTTGGAAGTTTACACCAAGACTATGGCTAGGTCATACTATGGCCTAGGAAGAGTAGAAATAAAAAGGAACAATGCTACACACAGCACTTGGTTGAACCTCAAAAGTAGTACACGTAGTTTAAAAAGCCAGACACCAAAGACATATATTATGATGTCATTCACAGGCCATTCAAGAAAAGTAAACACTAAGGGATAGAAAGTAGATCCGTGCTGCCAGGATTTGGAAGTAGGAGAGGGGTACCAGGGAGCAAAAGGGCACAAGGACACGTTTTGGGTTGATATAAATGTTCTTCTACGTTATGACTATGATCTTTTCACAATTCTATATATTTGTCAAACCATCTTTACCTGCACAGTTAGAAACTGGTGATATTTTATTACACTTAAATTTACCCCAATAAAGCTGATTTTTAAAAGGAGCAAATCAGTGGCTCACACCTGTAATCCCAGCACTTTGGGAAGCCGAGGCAGGTGGATCACTTGAGTGTTGAGCCCAGGAGTTCAAGACCAGCCTGGGCAACCTGGTGCAATCCCATCTCTACAAAAAAAAATACAAAAATTAGCCAAATGTGGTGTTGTGTGCCTGTAATGCCAGCTCTCAAGAAGCTGATACAGAAGGATCACTTGAGCCCAGGGAGGTCGAGGCTACAGTGAGCCATAACTGCACCACTGCACTCTAGCCTGGGTGACAGAGTGAGACCCTGTCTCAAAAAAATTAATCAATCAATTAATTAATTAATTAAAGGAACAAATGATCTAGAGTAGGAACATCCACCTTTATTCTCCAAGTTACTTACATCACCTGCAATCCAGGCATGTGTGGGCCATGTCAATGTTTTCTTCATAAAAATTCAGAATTAAAAGGAGTGAACAAGGACTGGCTAGGCCTCAAATACAGACTACATATACAGGGAGGCATAGTCACTCCTTTTTACCAATTATAGTTCTCGTTGATTGCATTTTCTGAAAATGGTCACAATGATATTTACCATCCCATTTTTTTAGAAATGGGACTGAAGCGTTAACCTTATATTTTTGATACTCAACTTTTTCATATCATTTATTATTTTAAATCTTGCAATTTAAAAAATGTTCATGTCACAGAGCAAAAATGATTTGTTAAACAGATTTTTTAAAGTATATTTTCTAATGACGTTAAATTTAGCTCAACAATAACCCTGGGACAGAAACAATGAAAGGCTCAAGTCTGGGAACAAGGACTGGGTAGTTGTGGTGTTGAGGCACCAATTCCACCTTCCATGTTCCTATTCACCTTTTTACTGATGTCTAAAGTTCCAGTGTGAGACATACAACTCTTCTGGTTAAAAGGTGTTTCCCTTTTAAGATAAAATATTGAGAGCTTTGTGATAGTAGCATCTAGGTATGAAAAAACTTGTGAGAATTTATAATATGCTTATTGGCTGAAAATCATTAAGGAATACAGATAGAAGGGGCATGGAGGTGCTGGGTACTGATGTGAGTTTAGACAGAAAATGTACATTTGTCTCAATATTGGTGCTATTAGCTTTGATAGCTTGATTAACATCACTGGTGTACCAGATGATATTTAATGACTGGCCTCCAGGGGGACAGGAAATCCCTCTTTTGTAGTATTTACCAATTTTCAGTGTAGACACTTCCACCATGCTCTACTGTAAGCTACCAAAGTGACATCACTGAATACCAAGTTGGGAAGAAATACACATAACTGGCTCTCATGAGCTGGTACAAGTCAGACTCAGCAAAACAGTAGTTAGGTGAGCTCTCCCAGGCTTCTCTACTGTAAAGTTACTGTTTCCTCTTTGTATCAGGTTGGTGCAAAAGTAATTACCTTTAATGGCAAAAATCACAATTACTTTTGCTCCAACCTAATAAGTAAGAGGTAATTTGTTGGGAGATGCTGAGAATATGCAAACATCCTATTCTTCATCGAGCTCTCACCTAATAGTTTTACATCCAAAAATGACTTTTTTGCTCCATCATTCTTTCTCTATTTTTTAACATTGTAGTATAAGAAAGAGCTTTCCCTTCTCTATCATTTATTAATTCATTAATATCAGCATGGAGTCATGGGTTCATATCATATTCAGTGGGTTATAATCCATTATGATTATTATTTTTATGCTCAATTTATCCCGAA
Organism: Rhinopithecus roxellana; assembly: GCF_007565055.1. NCBI lineage: Eukaryota > Metazoa > Chordata > Mammalia > Primates > Cercopithecidae > Rhinopithecus > Rhinopithecus roxellana. The sequence continues at coordinate 107,782,053 of NC_044556.1, read as the reverse complement.
TTTTGCCAGGGGGAACCCTTTCAAGGTGGTTCCTATGTGACATCTCTATTATTCTTGTGACTTTCTATCTCCACAAAATGTTGCAGGCTCGTCTTGTAATGTCCTTGTACCAGTCTTGGAATCAGCATTTGAACAAGCAGCTCTTTTTGTGCCTTTAATGGGGAATGGTATTTAGAAACCAGGATCTGTCACTAGGTGGTGCTCACTGCTACTGCAAAATCATTGCTTCTAGGTCACCTTGGTGGACTAAGTCTGGATATGAATATATATATAAGTTGATAAATGTCAATATAAATATAAATATTTATCTGTATCCTATAGGAATATACGCATACACATTCATACTGGTCTTTCCAATTACAAGTCAACAACATACATAGAACCTTATCTCCCTTTTTTCCATAATTGTAATTTTTTCCTCAGTAGTAAGAAACTTGGTTCCTATTATCCTCAACATACTTATCTGTTTGTTCAAACTTGGAATACACAGAAAGTAGTTTCAAAATTAATAATCTATGGAATGCAAATCTACTAGCAAGTAGAATTAAATATTTGCTGATAGTTTTGTTTTGTTTTGCCTTGTTTTTTAAACAAATGCATAGGTACTTTTTGAGTTTATTCTCTTCGTGCTCTGGGAAGATGCCACCTTGAGAGGCAATGGAGTACAGCCAAAACTCACAGAGCTAGAGGGTCAGAGCATGGCAGCCACCACCTTATCACCTGTGTGACTATAGACAAATAACTTTCTTCCTTTAATACTGGCATACTTCATTCAAGCAGGACAAAAAATCCAACCTTAAAGGACTAATCATTTTAAGACGCTACCAATTACTAATGTTTACACATAAGCTAAGGTCTTTACATGCATTCTTTTATTTAATCCTCATACCAACCATAGAAAGTAGGTTCTCTTAGTATCTTCACTTTATAGATAAGAAAATGGGGGCCTAGAGAGGTTATACAGTATGTTCATGTTCTTTAGTTCTTAAAGGTTATAGTCAGGAAATCCAGGGCTCTCTCACTCCACGGTGAATCACTACGCTTCAATCTCTTCTTTTATCAGGGATGTAGAGAAATGAGAGAAGGGTGAAAGTATAACAAGTCTCTATTTCAATTATCTCTATGGGAGTGTGCCATTTAATAGCCATATTATCCATCTTAACAGCCAAATCCCAAGCAACTAGTTCTCCTTCTTCTTGCCCTGCTGTCCTCTAAGCTATTAGATTACTTTCTCCTACAATGACACCATCAATTAGTTGTGTCCTTCTTAAAGACATATATTCACCTTTGCAAAAACATTGAAAGGTACCACAAACACATCTCCTGCCTCAAGTGGCCACAGACTCTAGAAAAGATGAGACGTGTGCATCAATCTGGAATGTGCATCAAAATGGAGTCCATGGAGAGCAGGAACCTTCGTTTTGCTCCCTAATTTATCCCCAGAATCCGGAATAGTGCCTGGTATACAGTTGTGTGGTCAATGAACATTTGATGAATGAATAAACAAATGAATGAATGATCAACTACTAAAAGACAGAAAGTACTAAGTATCCTCACAGGGGTAAGTATCACCCTGTCTCCTGACTACAGTCAGAGAATGTGATAAGATAATCCCTATTTTTGCCAAGAATTTATTATTATTATTATTGGCAATAAAACAAAACAAAAACAATAATAAAATTGGTAGATGGCATGATGTCTTCCATGTTTGAGAAGAACCCAAAATTCTATGCTTATTTACAGCTAACAGGGGCTATATTCTCTTATTTGAGCAGATGTAGAACTACTGAGAAGAAACAGAAAGGAAAACACAGGAATGAGATTCTGGAATCTCTACTTCCTTAAGTATGCAAAAGACTTAATGGCATCATACATATTTCCTGGAGTAAATTACTTCTATTTTCTTCACTGCAAAGTATGTCAGAACTTCAAGCACAATGTTGAAAGATGAGTTATCAGATCAGAGAATGAGTCATGTCTAGGGAGGAAAGCAGAAACAGAAAGGAGGTCAACTTCTTTCAAGGGAATATACACAAAAGAAAGGAAATATTTAACAGAAACATCTCTAAAAATAATTTTCCCTCCAAAAATGTTCTTACAGTATCTCCAAAATAATTTGAAAACTTACCTTCAAGGCAAAAGACAGTACAGTAGACTAGCTATTGCCTGTTTCTATTACATATGCACAATCCCATTTACGTTTAAAACAAAACCGCAGACTCTTACTATCAACTCCAGTTACTATCACATCATCCTTTGCACGTCTGTACTTTCTATTTTAAAAGGCACATTCAAATGCACCGACCTTGCTATTCTTCATAACATCTCTATGGGGCAGGGAGATGGAACAGATATTCCTGTTTGATAGATAAAGCGTCTCAAACTCAGGGAATTAAGAGATTTTTCTCAAAGCCATGCAGTATTAGCAAGTAGCAAAGCTGGAATCCAAATCTGTCTTCTCACTCCAAGTCCAGTGTTCTTTCCATTCCATGGCACTGCCTCACATGGGGTTTGTTTAATCAAACAGTGGATTGCGCATCCATTCAACAAATACTTAAGCAACTACTTTGTGCCAAGCACAAAAGTATGGGGATGCATCAGTGTGCAAGATGTAGACCACGGCCTCAAAGAGTCTATGGTCTAGTGAACAAAATAAACGAGTTTTGGGGAAAAAAAACAACTCATGGTATAGTAAATATTAAAGTAGGGCTAAATTCCTACCATTATACAGGTGGAAAGGATAGGAATTGGGGAGTGGCTGGGGACAGGGAGGAAGGATTTCAGGAAGCTTAAAAAAAATCAGAAGCTTAAAATATGAGTAGTAATCTGTTATACAAAGAATATAAAGAAGATTATTACAAGTGAAGTGGACAGTTTGTGCAAAGACTCAGGGTGGAGAGAGAACCAGGTGCCCTGAGAACACTGCGAACGGTTTTGGCGTGGCTGGATGCTGGAGGGTATATGCTGTGGGGCAGCAGTGCGCAGTTGGTGGAGGGGAGATTATTGAAGAAAGACGAGACTTGGAGATGTAGGCAGGAGCCAGAACATGAAGCTATTTTTAAGGCCCTCGTCCTGAGGGAAACAGGGAGCCAATGTAGGGTTTTGAGCAGCGGAGTGTTGTGATCACACTCATGCTTTAGAAAGATCGCTCTGGCTGCAGTGTGGGGAGCAGATGGGGAAGGACAACATTAGAACCAGGGAGAGCACTTATTACCACAGCACTAGTAAGAGCAATTTCTGTACCGGTTTCTTTAGATACAGTAGATACCACAGGTGGATACTGAGACTGAACAGCCTCAGTGCATTTGATAACGCACACTTCACTACTTCTCAGTCCTCAAATGTTTTCAGTAGCTCAGGGTGCCCGATGCATTAAGTGATTGCATGGGGCAAAGATCCTGAGAGAGTCAAGTGCCCACCATGTCCTACTGTACAACACTCGGTGCCCAGTTAATCACCCTAAATGATAAGGACCAGTATGCTACTACCTAAAATAAATTCGATCATGATTTTGCCTTTGTATCTTCATATTTTCAAAAATTCATGTTTTCCATTTCAATTTGTCTATATAAACTAATGACTTTGATGCATTCCTGGCTTTCATCTCTGAAAAATATCACTTGGTCTACAAATTCCCAGTAACTAATCCCTCTGATGAGTAACTTCAAATCAGGTATCAGTAGGATCAATATGCATTCTAGTGGCATTTCTATAACATGTCAATGGAAATTCATTATTATCAAGTTGTAGCATAATTAATTGAAAAGTTTCTATTCTATTACTAAAATGTTTTGCAAATTAATTTCTAGGGCATATTATTAAATGGGGAACACGGCTCCCTTGTGGCTATAAAATTTATTCAGAAATATGTATAATCGTAAGAATTATAATTTAAATATTTTTATTATATTTTATGAGTATGACAGAGTAACGCATCATGTATCTAGAATGTTGAGAATATGTTCCACATAGGAGAATTTTCCAGGTATTAGATCCATAGAATTCTGACCATTTGCAGTAGAAATATGTCTAAAATGTGTTAATTATGTCTCTGTTTTCTTAAGCAAACTATACCAAATACAATAAGCTTTCCTTAATAATTAAGGTTCATAATTTAAAACAAGGTAGGCCTACGTACTGTTGCTATTCCTTCTGCTAGTGAGCGCCTATGGGTCATTGCTCATTGCCAGATCTTTAAGTGCTTAATAGAGTGGCTAGAAACAGAAGGCACTCAATAATATTCATTGCAAGAAAGGTCTCAGATGCTATTCTAAAGAACCAAAAGCATACTGGTCTTCTCATAATTTTTTATTGGTTGGTTTGCTGTGATTTGCTGCCATGTTTTTTGTTTTGTTTTTAATTTTTTTCCTTTTTGCTTTTTAACATCTAAAAGTGTGTCACGATAGTTCCACAGATGCTGCACAGACAAGTGCAAGGGCTTTGTGATCGTTACTTACTTCTTAAAAGTGCTTTTCAATGTATGCCTCAATTTACAGCTATATTTCAAATTAGCCAGAAGTCTAAGTTTGGGTCAGGTGCGGTGGCTCACACCTGTAATCCCAACACTTTGGGAGGCCAAGGCGGGCAGATCACCTGAGATCAGGAGTTCCAGACCAGCCTGGCCAACATGGTGAAACTCCATCTCTACTAAAAATACAAAAAGTAGCCGGGTGTGGCGTGCGTGCCTGTAATCCCAGTTACTCAGGAGGCTGAGACAGGAGAATTGCTTGAACCTGGGAGGCGGAGGTTGCGGTGAGCTGAAATTGTGTCACTGTACTCCAGCCTGGGCGACAGAGTAAGACTCTGTCTCAGAATGAAAAAAAAAAAAAAGAAGTCTAAGTTTGAGTAAGTGGAGAACTTCTGTAATCAAGACAGTAGAATTTTCATTATTGCTGAGATGGTGTGCCTTTGGTCAAACATCCAACATGCATGTATACAGAAATTACAGCTGTATTCTATAGACTAGTAACCTTGACTTGGCAACAAGACCACTGTAGTCCATTTTTAAAGTTTGATTGAGAACTCTGTAACCTCTCCATCTTTGCACACAATTCCAGAGGTAAAAAGCACTATATTTACAGAAGAAAAAAACCAACCTGAGCCCAAATTTTCTGATTCCGACTCCACTATTCTCACTCTTCTAAATAAGAAAATTCTTGTTCTTGATACAATAATTAAGTCCTTTCTTCATCAAAACATTTTGCCTTTTAGTCATTTTATGATTTAACATTATTTCTATTTGACTTTGTAATACTTGCTTGAAACTATTCTTATCTACATCCTTAATTATTTCCTCTGCTTCAATAACCTGTGTCTGCTGGATCTTTCTCTTCCTCTAGCCATTTCTTAGTATTCATCCTCACCACTCCTGTAGCTACAGAGCTGCCCTTTCCATTCCTGGAGACCTGCTTCTTCCAGCCTTCTAAATCTATCTTCAAACTAATTTCCACAAGGTAGCCTGCCCTGAGTATATTTAAACCAGAGGACTTTGTGCTCTGAGAAAATAAGTATAAGCAACTGAAATCCTAAAATACCCCTAAAAACAATAGGATACTTTCAGCCTTCATCCCTTCGCATGTAAGCTCCACTGCCAGCAGGGCACCTGTACATAAGGAGGCAGAAGTTTAGAGAACAGGCTTTGGTGTCTGCTAGACTTACCATCAAAGTCGCAGTTCCTCCATTTACTAGCTGTGTGCCCTAAGTCAGTGGTTAGGCACCTTTTTAGCAGCAATGACTGGTTTCGTGGAAAACAATTTTTCCACGGACCAGAGTGGGGAGGTGTGGGGATGATTCAACTGCATTCCATTTATTGTGCACTTTATTTCTATTATTATTACACTGTAACATGTAATGAAATAATTACAGCACTCACCATAATGTAGAATCAGTGGGAGCCTTGAGCTCGTTTTCCTGCAACTAGACAGTTCCATCGGGGGTGATGGGAGACAGTGACAGATCATCAGGCATTAGATTCTCATAAGGAGCGCACAACCTAGATCCCTCGAATGCGCAGTTTACAACAGGGTTAGTGCCCCGACGGGAATCCGGTGCTGCTGCTCTGACAGGAGGTGGAGCTCAGGTGGCCCCAGGTTGGGAACTTCTGCTCTAAGTAAGTCACGTAACCTACGACTCAGTTTTCTTGAATGAAAAATAAGGTTAATAACAGTACCTCTCCTCAGAGGACTATGAGGATATTACATATAAAATACTGTTAGTATACCACTGACATATAGTAAGTTAAAAAATATTAATAGTACTTATTATTGTCATCCTTATTATTTCCTAGAAGATGACTACTCAAACTGGAACAATCAATATAATTATCTCAAAGACAGCCTTGAGGAAAGAATAAAAATTTTCCTTGATTTACTGACGTAAGCTCCACAGGGGGAGGCAGCATTGCCCAGCACTGCACACACAGGGCTGGGCTTCAGCCCAGGCTCCCCCATGTGCTAGGTGTGTCACGTCAAGGCGGACCCTCATCCCAGTCTAAGCCTCACTTTTCTCATTAAACAAATGATATTATCGGGATTATGTGAGAAGCTCCACATAAGGCAACTGGCAATGTCCAGCCCAGATCACCATTTGAAAGGTTCCTAAACTGTCTAAATCCAGTTAACACATTAACAACAGATTGTTAATCCTAGTTAACAATTAAATCTAGCTATTTAATTGTCAAATTTATTTTCAACAACTCTTCAACACATAAAGGCAAAGATGGGGCCGGGCGCGGTGGCTCAAGCCTGTAATCCCAGCACTTTGGGAGGCCGAGGCGGGCGGATCACAAGGTCAGGAGATCGAGACCATCCTGGCTAACACGGTGAAACCCCGTCTCTACTAAAAAATACAAAAAAAAAAAAAACTAGCCGGGCGAGGTGGCGGTGCCTGTAGTCCCAGCTACTCGGGAGGCTGAGGCAGGAGAATGGCGTGAACCCGGGAGGCGGAGCTTGCAATGAGCTGAGATCTGGCCAGTGCACTCCAGCTTGGGTGACAGAGTGAGACTCCGTCTCAAAAAAAAAAAAAAAAAGGCAAAGATGGGACAGTAAGATATAGAAGAACTTATTATAATGTGATGCTTGTATATTTAATCATTCATCTGCTCTTCAAGTAATGGTCAGTAAGTGGTAGCTTCCTCTGTCTTCCTCCTCCTCTTCCTCCTCCTCCTCAAAGTGGCAGTTCTTCAGGAAAAGACTAATCAATATGAGTTCTGGCTACTGCCTCCAAAATTCAAGAAAAAGATGACATGATTTTCTTGTTTTAATAAAATGGTTCCCATTTTTGTAGAAACAATTCAGGGTTTTAAGCTCATGGAATCTAACTGCATCTCTGATGGGCATCGTGGGAAAGGTGGAAAACTGAGAAACAAAAGTAGGGTTGTGACGTCTGGAGTGGCAGCCACTGGCCACGTGGGGCTAGTAAGCACTTGAAATATGGCTAGGTCGGATCAAGACATGCTGTAAGTGCAAAATACACGAAGGGGTATGAAGACTTAGGAAAAAAATTTCAAATATGTCATTAATAATATGTTATATAAATCACATGTTGAAATAATACATTGGGTTAAATAAACTATGTTATTAAAATTAATTTCACCTGTCTCCTTTTGCTTTTTTTTTTTTTTTTAATTGAGACAGAGTTTTGCCTGTTGCCCAGCTCACTGCAACCTCCGCCTCCTAGGTTCAAGCAATTCTCCTGTCTCAGCCTCCTGAGTAGCTGTGACTACAGTTGTGCGCCATCATGCCTGGCTAATTTTTTTGTATTTTTAGCAGAGACAAGGTTTCCGCACGTTGGCCAGGCTGATCTCGAACTCCTGACCTCAAATGATCTGCCCGCCTCAGCCTCCTAAAGTGTTGGAATTACAGGCGTGAGCCACCGTGCCTGGCCCCCTTTTACTTTTTAAAATGTGATTATTTGAAAATTTTAAATGACATGTGGCTTTGACTTTGTGGCCACATGACTTTGTGGCTCCCTCTGTATTTCTATTGGATAGCACTGGTCCGAGTGCCACTGCTTTGTCTACCACCCTATAGCAAAGCAGCATTTTAAATCCTGATTCCACAAATAAAAATAATCAGGTGCCCAAAACTACTAAACATAAGTGCCTCATGAAGATATCAAAACTCATAATTTTCAAAAACTACTAAAATGACCCTTTTTAACCTTGATAAGTTTCTCATTTAATTCAGCCACTCACCTACTATTTGAAAGGAGAAACAAAGGAGAAGAATTCTGATAGAACACTAAGAACAACGGAAGCTGAAGTAGTCACCATAATATACCAAAACGATCCTTGGTTTTTTTTTTTTTTTTTTTTTTTTTTTTTTTGCAAATCTGATTTGGTTTGAAGCAACTCCCAAAATACATATTCACATTTAAAATTAAATTACAAAGCATTATGAAAAAGTTAATCCATACAGCCAAGCTGGCAAACTATTTTAAAAATGTTCGGTTATGTACCCGGGTCGCAGACTCCTTCCTAATAAGTGAATGTAAATAAAATTGGAAAATCTTCATCATAGGACAGTCTTTCTATAATTTTTAAATGGCAAATAGATTCTCTGAAATGTTTCCCCATGGATTTCTTTACTCAATCTCTAGTAATCATCCTTATATCATTCATTACTTGTTTCTAGTAAGAAACGACTAGTTTCAAAGTTCATCGAGAGGACCTTGCAGTCAGTCGTATTAGCTTGTCAATCAATGTGTCAGCCAGTTTAGGAAGCTATCCCACTGCCTGGGGAGTTAATCTGTTGCCTTTGTAGTTTTCGCTTATTCCCAAACATTTTCTGCACCTTGAGGAATACAAATAAGCCAGTGAATGGTTTCAAACTTTTATAAAAATTGCTGGAGTTGATTTGTTGAAGGAAATGTAATTTGAGAACCCAGAAAGCGGGGTGGGTGGGAAAGCTAGGACCACACATAGTCTTCATGAGAATCACAATTCCAGTCGTTATCGTTACAAGACGGTTATTTATAGAAAACCTCACCAGTAGAAACTGCTTGACATAATTATAAATTATAGGCACCTCCAAGTGTATTTACAGAAAAATTAGCACATTATGAGTGCTAAACTTCTCGACTTCCAGAGCTTATTGCCCATGAGTTGCTCTGTTTCTTCCTAACACAGGAAAGAATACACATAAAAGGGAGGAATATTGCCATATCGTGGGTTGAAGAAAAATAAAATCTAGTGCAGAGTCTGACTTAGGGGCCCATACTTCAAATCTGTGTCAATAATTCCTGGCAGGAGATTGTCTAAAATGTTTATACAGGAGAGCAACCACAATACCATTCTATTCTATGAAATCTCATTCAAAGAGTCATGCTTTAAAAGGCATCTGACTTCAATGAACTGACTGGCAATCTAGTTAGGTAATTGTCAAATTTGTTTTCTAGAATAAACACATAATTTAAAATAAATAGAATTATCACATAAAGGCAAAGTTGGGACAGTAAGATATGGAAGAACTTGGAACATGACTCTGGCACAGCTGTCTGGCTACTCTTGAAGTCTGGTCAAAGATGCTTCCCCACCCCACACTCCCATTTTAGAGAAATGACTAAATGAAAATTGAAAGTTACCAACCTATCTACTCTTTCCATGAGCCATCTGTGTTCTAATGAAAGTGAAGTTGCGGGGCAGGGCGGGATGGAGTAGGGTGTTGCAGAGATACGATAATGAATACTGATGAGATACAATAACAATGAGATACAATACTGATGAGATACAATAACGAATAATCCCTGTATGATACTTTTCAGCAGTCCTACTACAAATTAATTCAGTTCAGTTTCTCCCCAAGTGTATTCCTAAAAACCTGATTCCTGGAAGATGTGTGGAGATTTGATAGAAAAGCTTCCGTAAGTCATACAAATTTGGGAAACCCTGAAATCTAAATTCCTTTCTAAGAGACTCACAGTGTGCACTAACATATTAAAAGTGCTGAGAAGCCCTTACTGTCAAGAAACCTGGTTTAGCCTGTTGAATACAACTTTCCAAAAGGAACTGGTGACAGAAGTTATTTTTCACAACATCCACCATCAGAGGCAATATAGTGTAATGGATAAAATCATAGGCAGGAGCCTAACTGCCTAGGCTTAAGTGCCTACTGCACCACTTAGTAGCACTGTGACCTGGGTCAAGGTACTAACCTCTGAATACCTCAGTTTTCTTATCTGTCAAATGGGGTTTATGGCAGAATCTACCTGGAAGGGTTATGTGGGGATTAAGTGAGTTAGGGTATTGAATGTGCCTATCACAGAGTAAGCAGCGTGTATGCGGGAGGTTATCTTTACTACCCCTCCCAGAAGTAGTTCCAAGAAGCAGGCTAACTGGGTGCCATGGCTGACGCCTGCAATCCCAGCACTTTGGGAGAGCCCAGTCAGGAGCTTGAGATCAGCCTGGTCAATACGGTGAAATCTCGTCTCCACTAAAATCACAAAAATTAGCCAAGTGTGACAGTGCATGCCTGTAATCCCAACTACTCAGGAGGGAGAGGCAGGAGAATCACTTGAACCCGGGAGGCAGAGGTTGCAGTAAGCTGAGATCGCGCCACGGCACTCCAGCCTGGGCAACAGAGTGAGGCTCCAGCAAAAAAAAAAAAAAAAGTTCCAAGAAGTGAACTTGGTAATTACTGTTTGCAAGCTAAAGAACCTTTGTGTTTTGTTTGTTTCAAGAACCAGTAACTGTGTGCCAAAATCCAAAATTAATTTTTTTTTCCTTTCCAAAACAGGCTGTGAAAGTCTTGCACTGAAGGATTTTAATGGGGTTTCTCAGACAAGTCATATCATCAATGAGAACAAAGAAGTATAACATGGGATGCAGGAGGAGCACTAGACTCAGTGAAAGGAAATTCACTCCACTTTTTGCTGTCACTCACCCACTGTTGGTACTAGGCAAATCACTTAGCTTCTCTCAATGTTCTCACACATTGTGAGTGTTGGGCTAGATGGGAGCTTCATTAATTCATGTAAGATGATCATGAGTCACAGAAAGTTTATAACTTTATATACTATTTTCTAGATTTTACACACACACACACACGTATGTGTACATGTAATTACATACACCTTGTCTGGTAGGTTGTAAGATACTTGTGAAAAAGGATCACGGACTCTTTATTTGGAAAATTTACATAGTGCCTAGTGTAGCTAGAACAGAACATGTGCTCGATAAATGTTGACTGAATACCTGTTTAACAGCAATCAACTTGTTACCCCTTCATTCAAGAAAATTAAAGACTCGTATCATATAAGACACTTTACTAGGTACAACTAAATTTACATATTTCTGGGAAGCTATTGGTTCTGCCTATAAGAAGTTTGCAATTTAATTTGTGATATGACTGTCAAATGATGACACTGATCGTTGCAGTTTCTTTTTACTGCCGTTCAATGTGAATCTCATAGTTCAGGTGAGTTTTATGTTATTATTTTACAAAGCAGCACCATGCTGGTAGCATTATTATATAAATAAATTTGGTAATTATGATGGAAGAGATGGCAAAATCAGTATACTATAACCAAAGCAAGGCTACTCCAATCAATTTTATATAAAATTTTAGAATAAGAAGTTATTAGATAATTAATAAGAAGTTATTAGATAAGAAGTTATTAATAAGAAGAATTCCTTAACAAGTGGGAGAAAAAAGTACATTTTGCAGATGATTTTAAAATACAGGTCATCAACTTCCATTTACTAGAAGAAATCACTTACCATTTTTCCTTCAAAATATAGTTGTATATTGCCTCATCCAGATTAAAAAAAAAAAGACCAAAATTGATGATCTTGATATACAGCATAGGAGTAAATCAACATCTTCTATAACTGCTAATCTAATTTCAGTTCTTTGTATCTACTGACAAAAGCATGCCACGAATCACAGACATTCTCTCTAAACTCAAAACATCCCAGAACATCCAGCCTTAATCAAACATAACCTATTTGATCCAGGCAGTTCTGAAACAAGGCATGTCAATACAGTACTCATTTACTTTGTGTCTTTAATCTCTGTGAACAGTGTGCAGAAACTTTTGTGGATTATTTACGAGATCTTTAAAACCTCAAAATAATTGTGCATTTTTATCATGTTTCCTGGTGATAGCTTCTTAATAGCTCCTCCTCTACTGGCGTCTCTTTGTCAGAAATGTAACGTAGTAAAATTTTGAAGGAAAACTGTGGTAGACAAGGGCCCACATAAGTGGTATGTATGAATTGGCCACACAGAGTATTAGCAGGGATCTCTTTGGTTTGCAGAGGAGAAAGTTACATTTTAATCGGTCTTAGAAAACAAGAAAGTCCTCATTTCTTGCTTCACTGTATGTATACTGTTCTTTTTGTAAATCACACTTGGGTTTGCAGGTGTCTGCCCAAAGGCAGGTCACTGAAAGTCAATGAAAATCAGGTCAACCTCAGCAGCAGAAATTCACCTGCAGATTGTGGCAGGCAAATGTGTATTTTAAAGAGCATTATTCCTACTGAAACAATCAAATCGGACTTCACAAAATGAACAGAGATCCAAAACAACAAAAGCAACCAACAGCATCTATTCTAACATTGCAAATTTCTTAGATATTACAGATGTCACCCAACAGTGCATGCATTTGCTTCCCATATGTGAACAAAACTGAGGCATCACAAGATAAATTTGAATGGAACGTTAACCTTCACTTTAAATTTTTTTCTTTCCTAGCTGACGACACAATTTTAGTATTATCATAATGGAGCTTCTGGCTGGAAAAAATTAAATTAATGGATGGATTTTAAAAAGCTTAGAAACTTAAAAAAAATAAACAACTTTCAAATATCTATACTTGATGGTGTCAAGAGCCAAGATGAATGTATTTCAATTGCAACTTCCAAACTAAACTCACAAATTACTACCATTATGCTAAGTGTTAGCTACCCCACTGTGCAGTTTTGCTTTGTGAATTTTTACCTTCCTCTATGAACACTTTTAGCCACTGATCGCACAGCCTTTCAATGTTTTCTGCCTTTTCCTTTAAATAAACTGGCTCTGGCTCCTTCCATCTGGTTCCCCTTCCGTCAGCAACCCTGCACCTGTTCACACCTCCTCTCCTGTTGGATTCCACTGAACATTTCCTCCTCTGCCAGGGCTATTCTGGCACTCGCAACCTTTCTGTCATTCAATCCATCTGTCAGAAGTGAACTTTGTTTACCGCAAGCTTCTGCTTTCTTCTTCAAGAAGCAAAGCCCCTCAAGGTCATTGTCAAATGAACTGTCGGCATGGATTTAAATCCTCTACTGCTAACCAGCAGAAGATGAAGTTCTGTTGTGTAATGTACTTGTGAAAATTACTTTTGGGTTCAGGAAGACAATAATTTGGAGTCAAAGTAGTAAGACATGGTGTTTTAATGATCATTTGTAAAACCAGACAGCTGATAAGTATTTTCTTCATGTGTGTCTGCACTTCTCATTATATTGAATGTGAACTATATGTATAAGAAGCAAAATAAAAGTTTTAAAGTGAAATCAAAATATCATAAACAAGTTTACACTATGTAAAAATTGCATCATACTAGATAGCATTAACTTGAGGAATAAATATTTTCACTAATGAATTAGCCAAGGGAGAGAGTATTCCAATTAAGAAATTTTACACTGAAAGGCTTAAAATGTACAAATATGTACCATTTCAATTATAAGCTATATATTAACACACAGCTCCATTACTGCTTTGAAAAACTTAACCCATAATATACAAATCAATTCATGTATATTATAAATTCCATCATTTAAAAAACAAAGCTCCATTTCAATAAAGTTCAAATATATGCTGCCAAACAAACACATAATCTATCTAAAGAAAGAGAAGTTGTATCAATAGTCTAGTTCTGTGAAAAATATAAACTCATAGAAATTAGGTGAAAATTACACTCTCAATTGAATTTATTTTGTGGCAACGATAGCTATCAAGTATTTACTCTCCCTTCATAAATCAGACATGAAATCACTCAATGTTGAATTATTTACTAGTATTTTAGATATCATATTCTTTAGGAAAAGGGCAAACCAATGACTCAATTCAAATTTCTTATAAGAAAATGGAAGATCATTTTTTAGGAGAAAAGACATGGCAAAAAGTAACACCGTTATAAATGTGAACTTAAATGTGAACCTAAATGGCACTTCATTCACAAGGCTGCTTTTATATTTTGAAAGATTATCCCAAGATTTAATCTTATGGCAGATGCTTGTATTAAGTAAAATCAAACAAGTCTGTAAAATTTTCTAAATTTTTAGAAAAAATAAAAATTAAATATTTTTTATTGATATAAAATTGAAGGTCAATTTTATTAACAAAAGCAGTGGAGAAAACATGGAATTTAAAATTTAAATCTTAAAGTTCTGATTAAACATTTATAATTTATAAAAAGGACTTTATCAAAGCAGTTTTTCAGACATATTTTTTAAAATTGTGAGGCTAAATTAAAAACAAAAACAAAACCAAAAGGATAGGTTAAAATCTAAGTACTGAGACACGCTTCTTAGCTATAATTTCAATTTTATTGTTGACTTTCAAAATACCCAGTGTCATATAAATTATTCTCATGTAATATATAATGTAATTTAATATATGGATTTTATACTCAAAATATGAATTCTAGGGGGTGTTTTCTTCGTCGTCTTCCTAAAACATCATTTCTAAATAATTTCTCTTCATGTGGAGGAAATTTCAAAAATATTGCTTAAGTTTACCCAGCAAGTTCGTTAAAGCTTTTCTGGATATGTTTTCCTTTAGTGTAATCTGTGCTTGACAGTAGTTTGGTCACCTGGATCCCTGCTTCTGAATAGCATTGAAAGAATCCTGGTAATTTGATCACTTCCATGGTCTGATTTGCTATATAAAAGAAAGAAGCATTTGCAAGATGCTAGTTTAACAGAGGCTGCTTAAATCACCGTGAAGGAACTCTTCATTCTGAGGAAACTGCATTTCAAAAACACACTAGTAGCCTTCTTTTGGATAATTTGTACGATACGAACATAAACAAATGAAAAACAATCAGTTTTAACATCACTTCCAGTCACACACAGACGCATAAATGCGATACACACATACACTTTTCTCTTTCATAAACACGCAAGAAAAAGAAAAGGGAAACGAAAGCATTACTTTTATAAATGGACTGATTTAGGAATCCAGAGAATATTGTTAATATTTACCTGCTTAATGCATAATTGCTTATCTTATCTTTCAAACAGAAAAACTAGGAAAAAGTTTAGATAGTTTGATACTAACACCTGAAACACAAATTTTACAGGGGGGGGAAAAAAAGAAAAAGAGGCATTGAAGCAATGTTGCCAGGTTACACTACCGAAGAGTAGAGCCGTTTCTAAGGGCACTGCTAGGTGAAGACGAAGAGCTGATGTCACTCACATTCTTTAATATCAGTTTTCCTAAAACAGCATATGGACGTAGGATGGAAGGTAAAATATTTAATCTCCTTAATAAAGAACTGACCTTAATTTATCTACATTCTGAATGAGACTTGCAGTTCCACTTTTCTAAGAACTGCAAATGATGAAAATACTGTAATTATCTCCAGGTTTATTTTTTTTCTGCCTATATATTTATGAAGTCTTTTAACAACAGAGGATATTCATTTTTCCACCCCCTTCCTCAATTACCTTAAGGCAAGACCTTCTTTCAGATGTGGAAATATTTTCAGGGCTGCAGGACAAAGAACTGGGATATTTTCAGAGAGTTGATCAAGGGGGAAAATGGATTTGCGAGATTCTGTTAAGAGTAAGAAGAGACTAAATGACAACTTTAAATCTGCCACAATCATTTACTAATGTGCTGCTATATCAAATAAGTCTAATTTTTTGACAGCACCAAATTAGATTTATTGCAGAAACTGCTGCATAAATAGCATATGGCTATGTTATACCACCTATTTCAAATCCTGTAAGGTTTTCCCCTCCCCCTCCAAAATGAATGAATTGAGCCAAGCTATAAACCTTCTGTAGAAAAAGAAATAGACAAGTTCAAAGGCAGATGTAGGAGATCTGGATTTCTTTGTTAAAGTCATCATTTTAATAAAATGTCCCAACTCTATACTTCAAGAACCAGGACTCCTTAGTAAGTTACCAAAATTTAACAGGTCAGTTTTCTCTTTTATTTGCAGAATGATTTGGTTTGATTTTTGTTTTAAGGTTTTTGGCTCTGAATTATGCTTATATTTTGATGTTCAACTGACAGTTACATGGGGGAAAAAAGAAGGGCAAGTGACTGAATCAAACACAGCTTAAATGAGCTTATGAAAAATTATTAAGTAGGAATGCATGTATCACATGGTTCTTTTTAGTTTTTCATTTTGTGAAAGACATATGTGGTAGAAAGCATATCAAAAAATCTTTTCTAATTTTAACTATAGCCTTGATACTGCAAACTCTTTGATGCATAAAATGTATAAAGTGATCATTCCATGTGCCACACTGTCTACGTTAGATTGGCAGAACCATACAAACAGCAAAAATCAAGGTTCCATGGTAGCTGGGACTGAAAACTCACAGGACAAATTCAGAGATGGACAATTCTTCCTTTCTCAGTCACTACCCCAATGCCCACCCCCACCCTCCAAGTTTGACACAATTCAACTCAATTTTCCTTTTTGAACAAAGTTTCAGTTCTTCTGTAGATGGGAAAGACATTGCAAGGTCTTATCTCAGACCAATGGGCACACCACTGCAAACATCATGGCACTCGGCTACCCCGCAGACTCCCTCGCTGTGGTCAGTCTTCCCAGCTGCCCTATCTGTTACTGTCTGATTAGTTCTGCTAAGGAGCCCCTCCCCTGCCAGCTTTCGGTGCCATCTGTTCTACACAAGATGGCTGCTGCCCAGCAACCTAACACTGCCCTCCTACCTGGCACCCGGCTACCATCCTTACCCCAAAGTGCTAACACAGGTTCTCACTGCTGGCAGAGTCAGGATTTCATTACTACTACTTTGACAAGTGCAGGGTTGTTTGTAATTTCTCTTTTATCCTGATTTTGATTGTACAACCACCTCCCACTGATTCAGTTTGCTTCAGTTTTGTTGCTCACAGATTTTACTCTCCACATTAATCTCCCTCTGGCATGTTACTGCATCTGTTCCCTTTTTTATTATTAATTTTCAAATTCCCACCATTTTTGACAAAAAGGAGGTAATCTACACTCTGTTTCTGCCCATTTCATTTTCTTTAATTTGGAAGATAAGTATGAAAGCATGCCAAAGAAGTTAATTCTCCGTTAACAGTTTATTTTCTGGCATCCCTCAGCCTTTGTATATGAAAAACAGATAGGAATAAATGTTGACTGAATCACAACAACATAGTTGCAACCATTCCTGCATTTAATGAAAAGCAAACATATGAAACAGCATCTAAAAAGTTTATTAGTTACATGAGTTGTCTCATGCTGCCATTCTTTTTCCCACTTTTAACAGATAATTCTTTGTGCAAATCAGTTCGAGTGCAGGATCTGAATTTGGGTTTCTCCACAGTTCTGATTTGGGCTCGATGTTCACTGTAGATGGATTTTATCATTCCTTAATATCATTATCATCTTTCCTCAACCAAACATCGTTAACTAATTCAATAGTGAGTGATTCCGAATAAACGCCTGACTTCAGAAATAGGTTAAGAATAGAGAACTGCCATCAGTGCAACAAAGCAGAACTTAAAGAGCCCCTAGGTTACAGCGCTGCTTCCATTAGATACTGTTTTGACAAAGAGTTCATATCAGGAATGGCAAGAGAGTTTGCCCTCTAAAGACAAAGAGGATCATTTAAGATGTAGAAAGTCAGAAATAATATATTTAACAATATATGACTCTGTGCCCCCAATTTTTCAGTACCATAGCCTTGCCATAAAGAGCTTCAGTCAGGTGATCATGCCCTTAATTGCTCTAAAGTTTTCTAGACTGATCAATACACTGACTACTCATTTTTTACCCGAACTCATATTAAAAGGATTGGAGTGCCTGAAAAGAAAAACAATACTTCAGATTTACAAACGCTGAATGAGTTAAAAAGGTTTTGCATACTCATATATATCCTCATAAAACCACAGTTAAGGTCTGTAGGAAATCAAGTACAATAGGGGATTTTCCCCAAGGTGACAAAAAACAATCAGAAATAGAACTAGGACAAGTGTCAAGATCAAGCAACATCCAGCCTGGTGAACCACACTTCAGATGAGCCACTGGGCAAAGGGCACTGCCCAAACCACTGCCCAAACCCACGGTGAATGCTTCACCTTGATCACCTGTCACCCCCATCTCCTGCACACATTCCAACAGAGACTTGCTCTTTATTTTGTTTACCTCTTTTGTTCATATGGTTCTAATGGTTATTTCCTCAACACTGGGTTCATTCTTTTGGTGAATCTCCTGGTCAGGAATAGGCTTATTGAACCTAGACACACGAAAGGTGTCAAAGGGATGCCCTGTTTATTCACTGGCGCCCACCCTGGGGAAGGAACCCCACTGATACTCTGAAACCCAAGCAGCCTGTGGCTCTCCCTCCCTACCCACCATGGCTTGGTCAAGGCAGGAGATGCTCAGCCCTATCACAGGCGACCCTGCCTGCTGGGGAGAGGCCACACAGAGCCAAGGTGGAACAGAGTCTTAGCTCAGCTAGACGGCAAGCTGCTTCCAAACGTTTTCTGACCTGTTTGGTGCCTACTCTGAGCTCCCGAGATTGACTGCATCCTTTGCTTGGCGGCTCTAACAGAGTTGCAGCATAATAACAATGTGTTTACCTGAAGCAGGCCCTGGTCTCCCATGAGACATGGCTTGGGAGAGGGCACTGAGGAGACTGAATATTCCCCAAGCCTCTTACTTGCTCAGGATCCTTAACATGAGTTTTAATTCCAAGACGTATCAATCAACAAATCACCACATACTTTGTGGGTATCACGGAAACATTAAGGGAAGTAATGCCGAATAACTGATGTCAAGAACACATTGGCTAGGAGGAGGTGTTTGAGAAGAAACTAAGTATCAAAGCCGGGCACAGCGGCACACACATGTCATCCCAGCTCCTTGAAAGGCTCAGGCGGGAGTTTCGCCTTGAGCCCAGGAGTTTGAAGCCAGGCTGGGCAATACAGCGAGAACTGCGCCTCTAAAATATAAGTATGTTAATTAATTTTAGAAATTCACCAAAAGAAATTAAACATCAAATTGATGGGCTTTTGTTATATTCCTTTTACTTCAAAATAATATTGGAGAGCAGAACTTTGTTTTAGAGATATACTCTGGCTTAGGGCTACTATGAGAACAATTCTCTGTTTTTGCTTTTTCTTTCCTATTTTCATTGAACCTGATGCTCATTGTTGTTGAGTCAGGCAAGTGGTGTGGGCAATACATTCTCGGCTTCCTCTGGGCTTCTTCAGGAAATGAGTTGGCTGCCGCTGCCACCATGCTCCAGGCTGTGGGCCTATGTGGCAGGGGAGACGAGTGCATCCCCAGTGGAGATTTTCATTGCATTCACATTTGGGCTTCACAGAACTGAGAGGAGCGAGCCAGGGAACGTTAAGCAAAACCTGCAAACACACATTTCCTGGCAGTGCCTGACTTTCGAACCTCTCCCGCCCCGGGCCACACTGAGACCAGGGTTCTTAGCCCTTCAAACAGGTGGAGCAGAGCAGGCTCAGGCAGTGCGGCGTCCACCAGAGCAGAATGAAATGCCTTTTCTTTCCTGGCTCTCTGACAGCCTGTTTTATCTGATACTGGGTGGGGGAAGGAAAAGAGGACGCAATTTAAAACAGCACCAAGGCCATCTATTTCAAGCCTTGAAGATGTTGGTTGCACATATATCCATTTAAAATTATTTTTGACACATTCTCTGCTTAATTTATTCATGAAAGGAGTACAAGAAAAAAACTGAGCTTAACTTTGAAATGGAAACTTTAGGCTAAAAATTCTTGAATAAAACTCAGGAGAAAAAAAAAGATAAAAGTTCACTGTAAAATAGCAAGAATATGTATCAATGTTATAATATCCTCTTCAAATAAATAGAGAATGAGTTTGGCTTTTTGACCTAAGTTGGTTGTTATCTTAAGATGAGTGCAGTTCCCCACCACCCCCTCCTTTTTTTTTTTTTTTTTTACATTTTCCCAACAATAAAGAGCAGAGGCAACTTTATTCAATGTTTATAGAAAATCTGCTAAACACCCTGTGCCTAACTTGGTGCTGGGGGCACAGAGATGAAAGAGCCCTGGTTCCTGGTCTGGGTGCTGAGATTTTACAACACCGAAAGTATTTCTATCTCAGTTTGAAACCAGCTTTTGTCCTTCATCCCCTGCCCACTCTCCTCCCTCCTGGATGCCCAACCTCAAGCTTCACCTTCAGAGGCTCGGCTTCCTCATCTATAGAGGATTGTTTTTTCTTAGGTTTGATGGAAGCAGTGAGAAGCATAGCATCTCAAGCTTCTTGTGGTAAATGATCAGCATATTTGTTTTAATTTTGAATCTTTTGCAAATAGTTTTCTAAAACACAAGAAAAATGAATTACTAGAAAAAATTTAAAAGATACCAGAAGAAAAATAAAGCTCACTGATCATGCACTTGAAAATTGTGGCAATTAAAAATTGATATAAAATTTGCCAAAGACTTCTATAGATTTCGGTACTTATCTTATCATAGACGCTAACAAGCAGCCCATCATGGGCCACAGCTGGAACAACACTGCCGCAGAGACCAAGCACAGTACATGTGCATGCTGGAGATTTAGCCATGCATCTTTCTATTTACATTCTAAGAGTTTTCTAAGTAAAACAACAAGGAGAGCCTGTTGTGAAGAACTGATGATGTCTCTTTGGACCTATCACATGTTGACAGTGGAGAATATCACGTTCCAATGTACATGGACAAAAATGTGCTCTTCGCTCCCCTCCCTCCACTTCAAACCATTTCTTAGATGAAAAATCAGGGATTGCATTTTTATTCACTTATTATTATTATTATTATTATTATTATTGAGACGGAGTCTCACTCTGTTGTCCAGGCTGGAGTGTGATGGCAATCAAAGCTCACTGCAGCCTTAAACTTCCAGGCTCGAGCAGTCTTCCCAAGTAGCCAGGACTCAGGCACGCACCACCATGTAGCCTCCCAAATAGCTAGGGCTGCAGGCATGCACCACCATGCCTGGCCAATTTTTTTAATTTTTTTTTTTTTTTTTTTTTTTGGTAGACCTGGGGTCTTGATATGTTGCTCAGGCTGGTCTTGAACTTCTGGCCTCAAGTGATCCTCCCACCTTGGCCTCCCAAAATGCTAGGATTACAGGCGTGAGCCACGGCACCTGACCAGGAATTACATTTTTAAAAAGACAACAAGGGGTAATAGTGCAGATATTGGGTGTTTTACTCAGCCAGGACCCCTGACACCCTTCCCCTAGTAAGAGCACCTCCCCTTACTTAGTACAACTTTCTTCCCTTATTCTATGTGGTTTTGAAGGGGCTACCAGCCACAGCACCCAAAAGTGCGTGGGTGTGCCCAAGGATGATCCTAACCAAAGGGTTTGAAATTGGAAGTGAAGGAGCTAGGAAGTCACATTCTTACAGTTTGAGATCAAGGGTATTTCCTGTATCATCAGTTTCAGAATGAAGGATGTTTTACTCCATGGTATGGAAGAATCTGAAAGAATTAGCAAAATTCAGATAGAAATTGAGCCCTGTTCTGGAAAGTGAGAATATGATAGCATGCTGGCTCCAGGAAACACTGAGGTCAGCTGCACCTGGATTGTACATGGTCTCATTATAAAAATTTATCAATTTATCCTTTTTGGATTTCAATTAACCCTAAAAGTCCTGACTTGTATTGATAGGCTGGGAGGTCAAACAATTAACTTCAAGAAAATATCTGTACTAGAGGCTGGGCACAGTGGCTCACACCTGTAATCCTAGCACTTTGGGAGGCTGAGGCAGGCAGATCACCAGAGATCAGGAGTTCGAGACCAGCCTGGCCACCACGTCGAAACCCTGTCTCTACTAAAAATACAAAAATTAGCTGGGCATGGTGCTACCTACCTATAATCCCAGCTACTTGGGAGGCTGACACACGAGAATTGCTTGGACCTGGGAGGCAGAGGTTGCAGTGAGCTGAGACCACACCACTGCACTGCAGGCTGGGCAACACAGCAAGACTCTTGCTTCAAATTAAAAAAAAAAAAAAAATCTGTACTAGTCACTAGGTGGAAACTGAAAGCCCTGGCAAGGCAGCCTCTATCACTCTCCCCACATGATCTGTCCATCGTAATAAGGTAACCTAGTGACTCCTCTGCTGTACCCTTTTCTCACTTTCAAAAAGATACAAATCCTATAGGTCAGGCTGCTGTCTCTCTAGGTCACAGGCCAGATCTTCCCATTTGGATCACAAAAGTAGGTCACAATAGAATACCTCTCACTTAGATTCCTGCTCTGAGAAATTCTTTGAAGTACATATATATTATTAAAAAGATCACTTACATAAAAGAAGAAATAAGAATTTTTAAGGTTTTGTACTTAGGGCAATCCGAGTTCTAAATTCTCTGGATAATAAACAAAAGAAAGCTTCCTGCAGTAGTTCCCCTAAAGATCAGATACAAGAAAAAAAAAAAAAATGCAGGATTAAAAAAAAATGTGTTTCAGTACATGGGCAAAAGGTATGGAAAAGAATGTCTCAGTAAGCAGTTAATAAGAGTCACATAAAAGTTAAGAAGTGGTTGCTTTATTCAGCCATATCGTAAATTAATCCGACCACGTGTGTGTAAATAGTAGTCCTATGAGAGGAATTTGAATCCTATAGCTCTTTACAGATATTTGGACATGTCAAAAACAAATACTTGAAAAATTTCTACTTTTTAATAAAAGCCTCTCTTTCTTCTTGAGTGAAAAGTAAGTAAGGAAGTAAAGGAGAATGACAATTGCATTATAACATGTTTAAATGACAATGGCAAATAATAGGCCAAAGGAAACTATGTTTCTTAGGAAAAATTCAAGCCAAAATTCACCGTCATGCATCACGCATAAGGGAGCAGCTAACACTTCTTTCCTTTCTTCTTCCTTTCTTTCCTTCTTTCTTTCCTTTCCATTCCCTTCTTCCATTCCTTCCTTTCCTTTCTTTCTTTTCTTTCTTTCTCTTTCTCTCTTTTTCTTTCTCCCTCTCTCTCTCTCTCTTTCTTTTTTGAAATGGAGTCTCGCGGCCGGGCGCGGTGGCTCAAGCCTGTAATCCCAGCACTTTGGGAGGCCGAGACGGGCGGATCACGAGGTCAGGAGATCGAGACCATCCTGGTCTACACGGTGAAACCCCGTCTTTACTAAAAAATACAAAAAACTAGCCGGGCGAGGTGGCGGCGCCTGTAGTCCCAGCTACTCGGGAGGCTGAGGCAGGTGAATGACGTAAACCCGGGAGGCGGAGCTTGCAGTGAGCTGAGATCTGGCCACTGCACTCCAGCCCGGGCGACAGAGCCAGACTCCGGAGTCTCACTCTGTCGCCCAGGCTGGAGTGCAGTGGCGCAATCTCAGCTCACTGCAACCTCCGCCTCCCGGGTTCAAGAGATTCTCCTGCCTCAGCCTCCCGAGTGGCTGGGACTACGAACGCGGGCCATTATGCTCAGCGAACTTTTTGTGTTTTTACCGGAGATGGGTTTTCACCATGTTAGCCAGGATGGTCTCGATCTCCTGACCTCGTGATCTGCCCGTCTCGGCCTCCCAATGTGCTGGGATTACAGGCATGAGCCACCATGCCCGGCCAGAAGCAGCTAACATTTATTTCTATTATAAATTAATGTTACTGATTTTCTAAGTTGTCTTTTTCAGAACAATTGCATTAATCCATTTCTCTAGTAATTTACATAGAATCACAGCTTAATGGATAAGGGTACAAGCTTTGCAGGCAAATTACTGGGGTTCAAAACCTGCTTTGATAACATATCAGCTGTGTAACCTCAGATGACTCCTTTCCTTCTCTGTGCCTTAGTTGCCTCAGCTGTAAATTACAGAAAATAAGAATCTGTAACCTTATAGAGCTATTGGTAGGATTATATGAGAAGCTCTCAGCTTGGTTCCTGGAACAGTAGAGGCTCAGCAAATGTTAGCCACTGCTGTTAGCTATAACTCTATTATTTTTTAAAGAGTTGCTACATGTAGCATGGTACCACGCAGATACTAAGATCAATATGTTGTTGTTGTTGTTGTTGTTGTTTTTGAGATGGAGTTTCACTTGCTGCCCAGGCTGGAGTGCAATGGTGTGAACTCAGCTCACTGCAACCTCTGCCTCCCAGGCTCAAGCGATTCTTGAGCCTCAGCCCGGCTCAAGATTACAGGCTTGTGGCACCACGCCCGGCTAATGTTGCATTTTTAGTACAGACGGGATTTCTCTATGTTGGTCAGGCTGGTCTCAAACTCTTGACCTCACGTGATCCACCCGCCTCGGCCTCCCAAAGTGCTGGGATTACTGGCGTGAGCCACCATGCCTGGCCTAAGATGACTATATTCTTATTCCGAGGTGATAGCATTAGGTGTCTGTATGATCGTTGTGTGTCCTGTATTTAACTTACTCTTATGCGTACATGCACACCTCCAAAATACCATCAATTCCCCTACACGGAACGCCCTTCATTCCCATTTTCCTACATCCAAATCCTACCAGAATCAGTAAGAAGTAATCTGTTTCTCTCCCTGTAATCCTTTTCTAGAACCTCCCTTCTGGATCTTATCATTTATCTTACCAACTACATGTGTATTTTCTTTTTCTTCCTTTTTTCTTTAACTTTAGAGACAAGGTCTTGCTCTGTTGCCCAGGCTGGAGTGCAGTGGTGCCATCACAGCTTACTGCAGCCTTGACCTCCTGGGCTTAAGCCATCCTCCCACCTCAGCCTCCAGAGCAGCTGGGACTATAGGCACACACCACCATGCCCAGCTAATGTTTGTATTTTTTGTGGAGATGGGGTTTTGCCACATTGCCCCGGCTAGTCTCAAACTCCTGGGGCTCAAGTGACCTGCCTGCCTCAGCCTCCCAAAGTCCTGGGATTACAGGCGTGAGCCACCACACCCGATCTACTCATGTCTTTTCTTCTCTTCCCCGCTAGCCAGTAAGCTTCTGAAGGGCAGTAGCTGAGGCCACTTTATATTTCTATCTCCCACCATCCCTAGCACAGCGTCTTACGACAGAAAATGCTCCATGTAGAATGGGTGAATAAATGGATGAACAGTTTTAAATGTACCTGAAAGTCTATTATGGAAAAGGAAGAAGTTGTTTGAGTAATATTAACAGTAATAACTGGAAGAAAGCAGCCTTGCTTTGTTTTCATACATGCTAGGCTAGATATGTTTAGCGTTCATGCTTACAAGGCACTTGTTTCAAACACTGTCATCTTTTTCTTTTTTTCCCAGAGATGTGGTCATGCTATGTTACCCAGGCTGGCCTTGAACTCCTGGGCTTAAGCGACCCTCCTACCTCAGCCTCCCAAATTTCTGGCACTGCAGGTGTGCACCACAGCATATGACTTCCACTGTCATCTTTTAATTATGGGGAAGTCTAGTTTAAGAGAGAGAGTACTGTGTGTGTGTGTGTGGTTTTTAAACACGTACATGTAAGTGAGAGGCCTGGTGCACTTTACTAAACCTACTTGCATTGTTAGAATGATTATCATTTGATTCTGATATACTTAAACATATATATTTATGCAAAGTTAAAAATAAAAAGTGATTACAAAATCATAATACAGTATCACAGGGACAAGTAAAATTCCCAATAAAAAAAAATTTAGCCTTATCACCTTCTTATACTTTTTACTCTGATATATGTGAGAAGATATTTATTTGTATAGCAGTACTGAGCCAGAAAGAATAGTCATACATTTGGAATATATTCACCATTTTTATTAATGACTTATTGAGCTCCAACTCTTTGTAAAGTGGCGAGCTAGGAGCTCTGAGAAATATAATACTGATAAGACCTCTCCTCCTACTTGAAGAATAACACATTCCAGAAGCAAAAAATAGCAAGTACACAAAAAACTTCCAAATACTCTTTTTTTTTCCCCCCAGATTTTGCTTTTTCCTCCTTCGAGTAATTCATTTGCTCAAATGCCATCAGCTCAAAGTGGGAAGAAGGATTCAAGGGGAGAAGTGCTCCCTCTTATGAGAATCAATTGGGAGGCCTTGGTAGAAAAATCAGGATTTCAGGGAGACCTTGGTAAGAAGGTAAGATTATAATAGAGCTAGAGATGGTCAGAGGGGGTATTCTAGGTATAGAGAACAGCAAGTGGGAGAAAAAGCCCTCCAAAAGTGCAAGGGGAGCTGTGTGGACTTACATTTGTCTGGAAATCAGCAGGTAAGAAGGTTTCATCTTGGATGAAATAAGACTGGAAGGTTGAGAGCCTATCAGAATGACCTCGCATGCCATGCTGTCATTTGCCTTTCTCTAATAGAGTGGCACCATGGAAGGTTTTCAGAGTATAGTAAGTAACAGAGTCAAGGCAGAGGCTCATGAATATTCACCGGGCAATGGTCAGCAAAAGAGACTGGAAGAGTGTTGAGACAATTCTGATAACCTTTGTGAGAGGTCAGCAGAACCTAAGTTACAATGAATTTAAGTGGTGGGTCTGAGGGTCATTTCAATGTACTTTCTGAACTTCAAACTAAGGAAATACCTTAAACAAAAGATCGTCCAAGCAATTTAAATGCCTAATGTCTAGAAATAGGAAGTTAATAATGGGTTGTCTTAAATCATGATTGGAATCATTGATTATCAGAACTAGAAGGAAGCTTATAAATCATCTAGTCCCACCTCATTTTATAGGTATATAAGCAGGCCCAAAGAGTTAAGTGATTTCTCAAAAGTTGCAAAGAAATCCTGGAGTAAATGCCTAGAGAAGATACTATAATTCAGGTTTCTTCAATCCTAGGCTGTCTGGGGACCTCCCTTAAGGGAAAGCATACGGTTTTAATTGTTACTGCCACCCAACCACCCAAAAATACTCTTTGAATCATTCTTCTTTATTCTTTTCTTATACATCCAAAGACCTCATTTCAGTCTTATTGGCTGGTGGCTGTTCCTCCATTGAACTTTAAAACATGGTCCTTTCTATGTGCTTTTAACTACTCCCTTAGCTACAACGAATACATTTATGTAAAAGGGGATCCAGAGCTAAGCCTTTAGTCATGACCTTTCTCCTCACACCAAGCCAACATTGGACATCTCCACTGGGGTTGCACAGTAAAAAGTATTCTTTTCCTCGGCTACCTCTTTTAAGTTCCTCAGTTGGCTTAACAGATCCTCTAGTCAACTTGGGTTAGAGAACTTACAGTTACCTTTAATTCTGTCCTCTCTTATTCATGACTCCAAATACCTCCTGAAGATGCGACTTCCTTTCCACTTCACGGGATAGCCACAGCCAAGGGCTTCATTACTCTCCCCTTGGACTATGGTGCTTATATTCTAATTGGGGTCCCTGCCAGTCATCTCTTCTCAACTCATCCATTTTTCACAAAGCTCTTCAATTACCTTCTTTAAATACGTATTTGAATCTGTCATTATTCAAGCCCTCTTGACTTCTTACTTGAACTAAACAGCCTCCTAACTGAGAAGTTGGTACACTTTTTCTGTAAAGGGACAGACAGTAGATATTTTAGGCTTTGAGGACCATATTCAACCCAAGTGTGGTAGAGAAATATATAATAAATGAAGGATAATGGTGGTGTTTTCTAATAAAATTTTATTTATGGATGTATAATCTTTATGTGTCAAAAAATATTGTTTTCCCTTTTTTTCATCCACTTAAAAATATAAAAACCATCCTTGGTTAATGGTCACACAAAAACAGACGATAGGTCAGACTTGGCCCATTGGCTGCAATTGCTGACCTTGGGCTAAGTGGTCTTTCGTCTCCTAGATCAACTCTCAAAGCTCACTTTCCACACTGTTCTCTGAGTCAAGCTCCCAACCCAGAAATTCAATCACGTTGACACCCCTGCTTAAAATGCATCAAGAGCAACTCAGAATGGGCGAAACTCCGGAGATGGCCCATAAGGCTCTTCTGGGTCCCTGCTCCCCTTTCCAGTCTTATTTCCTACCAATCACCTAACCTGATAGTAGAGTTATGTTTTCTCCCATCTTTATGTCTCTGTATTTATTGGTCTCTCTACCTGGGGTACCCAACCCACCTTTTTCCACTTTCAGAATTCTTACTCATGAACTCACTAATCAAGATTGCTGCCAAATATCTCCACCTCCCTGACTATCCCTTTTTCACAGTCAGCTTTCCCTGATAGCAGCTTTCCTTGACTATTGCCTTCACCTCTGGTGCAGACTGGGCCAGACCTCCTCCCTATGTGCTCCTGTGAGAGTCATCACTTTTATCATTGCACTGTTGTCATACTCCATTATATTTGAATATACAGATGTGGCTTCTTTACTAGAGTATGAGCAGTCTAAGGGTAGAAACTGAGTTTTATTTTTTCTCTCTATGCCTAGGACCAAGCAAAGTACTTAAAAGATAGTAGCTGCTCAATAAATAGTTGTTGACTAAGTTAATGTTACACTCACCCATTTGGGTCCTTTAATTAATGCTAAATTTCTATTTTCCTTTTTTTTTTTTTTTTGAGACAGGGTCTTACTGTGTCACCTAAGTTGGAGTGGAGCGGTGCAATCATAGCTCACAGCAGCCTTGAACCTCAGGGCTCAAGTGATCCTCCATCCTCAGCCTCCTAAATAGCTGGGTCTATAGGTGCACCACCATGCCTGCCTAATATTTTTTGTTTTTTGTAGAGATGGGGTCTCACTGTGCTGCTCAGGATGATCTCGAACTCTTAGCCTCAAGTGATTCCCCTGTCTTGGCTTCCCAAAGTGTTGGAATTACAGGTGTGAGCACTGCACTTGGCCTCCATTTACTGTTTTAAAATCCAACAAGGAGAAACACCAAAAAAGTGGTAGGCTATTTTTCTTTTAGGTTGATGTACAGATTTCTACTACACTTTTTAAATTTTCTTTGCCTCTAAAGATTTGGATCCTTATTTCATCATTACTTTAAACATGGCTTTCATATTCAATTTTAAACTTTGTTTAGAATATGCCATTTGAAGTGTTTAAGTTGAGACTGTGTGGTAAGGTGTTATCTGTGTGGGAGTTATGTATTTCAGCTGATCTACACTGAAAAAGAACGACACAACATTTTTCAGTCACACACCTGAGTATACTGAATCAATAAAGCATGGTGAGGGGTGGCAAACTTAAAAAAACAAACAAATAAACAAAAAGACAAAAAAGTGCTATATATCAGAAATAGCCCAACAACCAAGTCCCATTGTCAGTGCAAAGGGGAGATACACACAGTTCCTTGCATTTCTAATTGTCATCTTTAAATTTATGAATGTGGATTTTATAAAACATGAACACAGACTAAGCATAAAATGCTTACAAAAGAGTACCGTACTTAGAAAATAATTTTTATTTCCTGTAAAACTACGTTTAAATTTTTGTAGAATTGGTTTAAATAAAGCTCAACAAAAAAAAAGCTTTCTATGGAACCAAGCAAAACCGTTTTTCTTAAGAACAAAGGAATTAGTTACCACTCGTCCATTTTCAGCAGTTGCTGCATCTTAATATGCTCTACTTGCAAGAAATTGATCTTGTCAAACACTACAAATTGATACTACACGGGAAAACTCTCTATGGACTTTGACTTCAGAAATTAACTCTCTGAATAAGACAGAATGGCAAAAGGGGCAAAACCAGCATTAATATTTATTTACTGAAGCTCAGCCACACTGAGACGTTAAAAGCTGTCCTATTTCTGAGGTTTAGCAGTGCTTAGCACACAAATGGTTGGTTCTGAATAGAAGTCTGACAGAAAAGAAAAACTATTAACATTACCATGATGAAGCTAAATTCTGAAACTTGTAAGATTAAATAACCACAGGAATTATGCTAACATTAGGTTCTCAGTTCCACAATGACAATACTTTAAATGAGCATTAAAAGAACAGTTATTATTCTGCAATATTAAGCAATTTTTTTCTCATATGTTTCATCTATTAGGATTTTTTTTCTAGATACCATACGTGTATAAACAATTTATTTTCTTTCTTTGCTTTCTCTTTCTTTCCTCTTTCTTTTATTGTTTAAAAGGGAAGATGTAAAATCATTTGGAATATTATCATAACAAAATGTTTCATACAAGGTTTGATTTTAACAGAACCAGAGGCATCTTAACACTCACCCAAAACTTTGGGAGGTTCACCAACCTCTAGAATATTTTTTTCTCCAAATGCAGGCTGTTCAAGTGGTGCTTTTCTCCATCTGTTAGCATACCGTGCTCAGAATTACATTGTCATATTTAATGTAAAAGGGATCAGTCCCCTTTCATAGTTTAAATTCAACATATTACTATGATTGGAAGACCAGTGTTTTTCTAATTTATAAACCAAACCAAATATCATAAACTTACATGTTTATTTAAACAAAGTTCTCTCTAAAAACTGAAAAACTCTAAGAACTGAGCAACCCCAAAGGCTTGATGTGAACACTGAAAAATCGTAATAAAACTCAAAGTGAAAAGAAACCACATATGATAAAGTGAAATATCTACTCTCTCTGTTTGAATTTTTCTTTCTATGTGTGTATTTGTGTGTGTGTGTGTGTATGTTTTTCCAATGCAGCAAATTCACAACGCTTACAACCTAAAGAGTCTTAATGTAATTTAGGGCCGAGCTACATATTTACTAAAGTTGATGACAATGATGATCACATCACAAAATCTCATGATGGAAACAAAGTAATTTGAAACCTCAATAGTGTAAGCCTGGTTATAATAATGATTTGAACATGAGCAATGCCAATCTATTTCATCTCGAAATTTTACACCTCCTTAGGATGCAGATTCCTTATTTTGTATCAGTTCCATTTCAATTTGCATCTTACAATTTATTTACTTTGTCTCTCTCACCGAGAGTATTTATTATTTTTCTAAATAAATTCCTCACATCCTTCAGTTCAAGATTTTTATTAGACGTAGAATTAGCAGAAGAGGTAGTAGTGGTGGTAGGAGAAATATGTCATTTTGCTTATACTGATAGAGAATCACCTAAATATTTGAGCACTGTAGATGAAAGGTTTTGTAATCTATCAGTAATTCCCTGCCACACTTATCATTCACATGTCTGGGTGTTTTGCTTACCACATCTCCACTTTTCTTAATATGCCTGAAAGCTATGTGTGAATTGAATGACTAAGACTAACTCTAACAACTGTTTGGAAGCCTGTGGCAAAAATCAGTGGAATGAAATCGGTGCTATGGCGCATAATGGGATTAGGGAGTACCTGGTGAGGTGCAGTTGGTGCTCGGATTCGCCCAGCAGTTCTGTTAGTCTCAGGCACTCCTCTCTGGCCCGGGCTGCCTTCTGCTGCTCCTGTTCCAAGTGTTGTTTGCTTTCACCCAGTTCTATTCTCAATTTCTCTATTTCCTTAGGTAGAGAGAAGGGGGGAAAGCATCCATATAAAATACAGGCACTTGAATTCAAAATTAGCTCATTTTTAGTTTTTTGTCATGAATTTCAATGTGATAAAAAATTATTAGAAAATTTAGGCTAGCTTCCATTTTATGACAAAAGGAATTAGCACATCCAAAAATGCACATGAGTAAGATTTTATTTTGGATTGTAAAATGAAGTCTAATTTTAAAACTGAAATGATTAAATGAGAGCAGTCAACTTGGATAATTGCACTTTCACTCTAAGAGTTATTCCCTTTAAAAAGTAATATTTACTTAAAATGTCACTACCTTTAAAATGTAACATTTTTGTGTGAGATTCAATCAGACACATGCAGTGATTTACATCAAGTATGTACTTTTTATTCTAAAAGATAAATTTATGGCTTCATTTGGGTGTTTTGAAACCCAAATTAAAGTAAAATAAATAATTTAAGAGATTTTTAGAAAAATGTGAGGTGTAAAAAATGGCATGATTATGATGTTCAGTATTACTTGGAAAAAATAATCCAGGAAAAAAAACAGCATGAGAAATTTAAGCATTGAGAGTGTATGAGATTTCTGAGCTAAAATAATATTTCCATTTAAATTTGTAATTTTAAAAGTCAACAAGAACACTCTAAGACTAATAAATATGAAAATATATGAAGGTTTATTTTTTGGTTTCAGGGTGAAATTATCCTTATCTTACTGAAACTCAAATATTTCAAAGCAAAAATACCTTATATAGGCCATAATTTTAAATAATTTCTATATTAAAGTAGAAATATTTATTTATCAATAGAACATCTGTAAAATTAAGTCAAAGAAAATAAAAGATGAACCTTTAAAAATATTTAGGCTATTAAAACAAGAAAAAAAAAAAGAAAGGGCAGAAATATTTTCAAATTCAGCAGAAAGCAAGAAACAAATTTGATACAGAAAAAATGCAACCTCCTTTTGGAAAACAAAATTATGTGTAAATAGAGGGATTTAAACTTATGTGTAAGTAGAGGGATTTAAACTTAGTATTTAAATAAACTTCCAAATTTTCTCAATATTCTGAACCTCCAACTGCATTTAATACATCATGTAGGATAAATTAAATAAATCATTTACACTTTTTCTTGTATTCATAACAGTATAAATATTCAGCTTATCTCCATCAAAACCATACATTAACCAACAATATAATAACTTAGTACAGTTCTCAAATATTGGTTTATTTGAAAACCTATGAAATAATTGTATCATTTTCATTCAGTGTAGATTTTCTGTAGCTTTCAAATTGAAATACTAAGTTAAACTGACTTGTTTCTTTAAAATATTGTGTTATTAAAGTTAAACCCATATATTCCCAATTTCATAATTAAATATAATTAAAGAGATAAAAATAAATAAAGAGTATTAAATGTGTATTGTTTAACCTTTATAAAATTAACAAAAGCAAAGAACTACAGAATTGGAAAGATACGCTAACTTTAAAACTTCAAAAATTAATTCATTAATTTTCTTACACAGTCCTATATGCAAGAAACTATACTAAATAATATGATGAATTCAGAGTTCCCATCTCTAAACTCAGTAGTTAATAATTCATCTGGGTAAATGAGACATATATACACAAGAAGACTATCAAAATGCAAAGCATATAAAAACACCAACTGAGTTATAGAGAAAATTCATGCCTCAGTAGCCAGATGAGGGATATATTAGCATGAACAAGAAAAGTGAGAAAGAAGTGAGGGCACAAAAGCTCTGGAGTGATACTTTCGATCACATGAAAGCTCTTTAATTGTAGATTAATAACACTACCTTTTTCTTATAGATCATAGGGTGACATTAATGGTTTAAACAGGTATGCAATATGACAGAGGCTGAGCTTGAGAAAACTGGATCAATGTGTACAATCAATTTAAGGTGGCAAAGAATGGCAGAAGGAAGACCATGAAAAGATAATTGCAGTATTCCAGACATGAGGAGTGGAGGGACTTAAAACAGAAATACAAAGAGAACATGGTGATTTTATGGAAGTAAAAGGAGCGGAATCGGAAGACCAAAGATGACTCCAGAATTTTGAATTGAGAGAAGACAAAAGAATGACAGAAATAGAAAATGTACAAAATTCCAAATTTTTTTTAAAAGAAAAGATACCGTTTTTGTAAGCACTATGCAACAATAATAACGTATGTACCTTACACTGGTAATTAGATTTTAAGTATAAATTAGCTGCTTTCTTTTTCTCATGGAATAAAAAGTCAAGGGTTGCATTGCAAGACAGTCCAAACACAGAGGTAAAGAACATGGATCACAGATCAGGGCTCCAGACACAGCTCTGGTACTTTTCTGTGACCTTGGACAAGTCATTAGACTATTATATAGTTTCTTCCTTCCAAAATCGGAGAGATAACAAGCTCCTAAAGCTGTTGTGAAGATTAAATTAGGCTAGGAATTCTTAGCAGAGTGCCTAGCACACAGTAAAAGCTGAATAAAGGACAGCGAATATCATTATTACTGATTTTTCCCTCTGTCTTTCAAGAACAGAAAAGTGGTAAGAAAAAATGACCCACCTAAGAATATATGACTATCTCTAAAGAGTTCTCAATTCATAAAACTTCCCCCTTCTCAATAAAGCAGTATTTTGGTGAAAACTGAATAAAACTTCATCTATTGTAATTTCAAAATGTGAAATGCATTTTTGTTAGGAAGATGGAAAATTACTGCCTGCTTCTGATTATCCATGCCAGCGAAAGAGCTTATTGGTGCAGATAATCAAAATCAACAAATAATCTAACCAGCTGGACCAGGGCTCAACACTTACTCCCTGAGTCAGGAAAATCTGCCATGGCACCAAGTCCAACCGTTAGAAGAGAAATCTCTTGCCAGAAATGCCATGCTCCCACTGGCAGGATAACCCTTTGCCTCACCCAACTAGGTCAGGGCTGCTTCCCTGGCTGTATATAGTAGCTTGGGGATGAAAGCCCAACAACAGCCATAGGCCAATCGTACATTACTCTCAAAGCACACTATTAACCTGCATGTCTACAGTGCAGTTCGATGTGGCCATCTTTTGGCTAACTGGGCAAAGGCAGGTCCAGCTAGCTTTACACCTTATCAAAAGATATCTTTCAAGTCATGACTATAACCACCAGAACAACTCAAAGCAGAAACTGTTAAAAGTGATCACTGCTAGAAAACAGTACTGGGGATCGAATTTGGAAAAGGGGAGACTTGATGCTGTTCATTTATATCCCTCCACACTGTAGGAAGTTTTTTTCTTCATCATGGGCATATGTAACTTTATTTTTATTGTTGATTAAATTTGCCCATCAAAGTAATGCACCTAATTTAAGTCACATAGTACTAAATAGCTCATAACAAGGAACGCAGAGCCCATGACCTACCTTCCCTATTTCAAACCTAATCTCCAATGGCACACACCATTAGCTCTTCTGATGTTTATCTTCATATTTTTAAAAGACAAACTTACATTGCTATTTCTTAAGTTTTCAATTTTAGACCTTTCTTATGGGAAGAAGGGTGACAATTTAGGTCTCGTACTCCCCACCCTACATACCCATCTCATGCTCCCATATAATGATTTTGGTTAAAGCATTAGTCAGTAGTTCATTTACATTATAATGATTATGAAAAATTTGCTCACTGCTGAGAAAAGCATTCTCTTGTTTAAATTAATTTTCTTACACATCATTTTATTATTTCTAGAATTAATTGCCTAGTTTTTTAATAGTTTGTTTTTCTAGATAACTGACATTTTTCCCCAAATATTCAAACATATCTGTTAAACAACCATCAATAGTATTTTTTCAAATAACCAAACATATTAGATAAAGTATAAGTTATTTTTTAAAAAATTTTCTGGATATATCCCTCTTGGCACCTTATGTATGGCCTGGTTGATCTCTATCTTGTGTCAAGCCTTCTCCATACTCTTTTAGAGTTCTTTGTTTTCTGGGTCGTAAGTCATCATGTTTCTCAATTTATTCCCTTTTTCGGTATGAAAGCCATCTCCACGTACCTTTCGTAAGAAAAGGTACACGAAAAACACATTTTTGAGTATTCACATGCCAGAAAATGCTATTACTGTATGCATACATTTGATTGTTTGGCTGGGTATAAAACTCTATTTTGAAATTAGTTTTCATTCAGGATTTTTAATAACTATTTCACTGTCTTCTAGATCCTAATAGTACAACTGAAAAACCCCGTACCATTCTGATTCTTAGTACCTGGTCTATGATTTATATTTTTTTCTTTCTGGAAACTTTTACAGTCATCTCTTTTTCCTTGTCATTTTGAAATTTTGCAATGCTGAATCCTGGAATGGAGCTGTTTTTCATTCTTGTGCAGAGTTTTCAGTGAGTCCTTTTCAATCTGAAGGCTTATTTTTTTTTCAGTTTGAGGATGTTTTCTTCTACTATTTTAAAATATTTTGATGCCATACACTTTGGCTCTAGGACATTAGTTGTTGGATTGATTATCTCATTTTCTTATATTTTCCATCTCTGTCTTCTGATTGTAACTTCTGAAAGATTTCTTTGACTGATGACACCTCATTTTGAATGTTAAGAAAATTTTCTACTCCTTTTGTATTTCTATGAGCTATTTCTTGTTTTTATTGACACTTTTTGACATAGCATGCTAATTTTAATCTATGAATATAATATCTTACCTATTAGAATATACAGTATTTAAATGTTTTCCTTTGCTCATTATATGTTGCCTCAGTTTCCTCCAGGTTCCTTTCCTGTTTATCTGATTTGGACTCTCCATTATGTTGTAGGTTTTCCTCAAATACAGGGTAATACTTGGCTATCCTTTTATATTTAAGAATGAGACAATAAACGTGTGGGTTTAATAGTTTTGGGGTAATATGATAGTTTATTTAGACTGTTGTTCAGCAAATATTCACTCCCATCTCTCTTCCACTGAGAGTGGAATACATTACGTCTCCCCAGGGACTCTGGGCTTAGCCATATGATTTCATTTGGCCAGTGGAATTTGCATGGCTACAAGGTAAGCAAAAATCATAAATATGTTTACGTTTAGCTCACGTTCTGGTGATTAACTAAGAGAAGTGTATGCACTGGGTAGCCGCTGCCCCCTCAGCTTAGACCGCAGAAAGAATACATGGAGATCAGACCCAAATCCCAACCATAGCCCAGACAACGCACAACCCACAACCTGAAGCAGAAACACCCAGTCAAATAGAGCACAGATCAGCCAAATCTTACTTGACCTGCAGACTCATAAATATAAAGATACATGATTGTTGGTGCAAGCCACTGAGTTTTGTCAATATAAAATTATTACTTGAAAGGAATAAGGAGTGTTACAACTATACATCACCTTAGAATTTTATTTGATCTTTGAAACAATTGCATGAAACATACAGGGCAGGTATCTTTGTTTATACATATAAGAAATTTTGGGTCAAAGACATTGAAAATTGTCTAAAGCAGTACACCCAAGCCTTGAACCAGATCTTCTAACTTCACTGCCTTCACCACACCATACAATGACTTATGCAGTTGCTTTCAAACATTTTTTGGCCAAGATCCATAGTAAAAAATTCATTTTAAAATCACAATTCAGAGACATACATACATATAAATGTAAGAAGCATTTCATGAAACAATATGAACTCTTACGATGTGTTATGCACTCTGACATTTCCTATTCCATCTTATTTTATTCTACTTCTTTTATCTTATCTTACATATTTATTTGTGTTTTTTTTTTGTTTTTTGTTTTTTGAGACACTCTGGCACCCAGGCTGGAGTGCAGTGGTGTGATCACAGCTCACTGCATCTGTGACCTCCTGGGCTAAAGTGATCCTCCCACCTCAGGCTCCCAAGTAGCTGGGACTACAGGCATGCATCACCATACCCAGACAGTCTTAAAAAAATTGTTAGTGGAGACAAAGTCTCGCTATATGGCCCAGGCTGGTTCAAACTCCTGAGTTCAAGCAATCCTGCCACCTCAGCCTCTCAAAGTGCTGGGATTATAGGCATTAGCCACTATGCCTGGCCAATTCCACTTCTTTAAAAAAAAATCTCCTGCTTCAATCTATAAAATTGATTTCACAATCCTACAATTTGAGAAGCATTCTATACTTCAGATAATTAAAATATATTTTTTACATAAATTAATAGAACCAACTAAAAAGTTTCATTAAAAGAAATTCTACTATACATTTTTCCTGATTTCCTAAGAAAAAATATCCAAAGAAATGAATGTAAAACCTATTTGAAACATTATACAACATCTTAATTCAAAAGGATAACTTTGCCTGGAAAGAAAAGAAGCATAAACTAAAATACCTCAATGGTAGTGATTTATTCCTGCTACTAAACATTATGTGACTTAAAAATTATTTTGCCATCTTTAACATAGGGTGACTTGTTTGTGTAAGAGAAGATGAGAATGGGGAGAAAAAAAATTACAGTACAGTAAGAAGACTAGATCCAAAAATCCTCACAAGTTAAAAGAAGGAACTGGTAGATTTGAGGCTGACAAATTTTGACAATGTGAATCTATCACTCAGAGGCCAATGGATGAATTCAAAGAATATATTTCCAAAAGCAAGGCAGTACATAATACTAAATTTTGAAACATACAACCTATCACTTGGGAGAAAATAATCATTTATATAAAGTTCTGTGTGTGTAAAAAAAAGTACTCGTTGGAAATTTAGTATTTACCAGTTCATACTTTTATTAACTTACAGATGTTAAGATTGATTTTGTCAAATCATTAGTAAATTTTTGTCTACAGCTGCACTAGCTAGCTTTGGCTATTTAAATTTAAGCTAATTAAAATAAAGAATTTAGTTCCTTACTTGCATTAATCACAGTATAAGTGCTTGGTATCCACATGGTGATTCCATGGCTACCATATTGGAAAGTGCGGGTTTAAAATATTTTCATCATCACAGAAAATTTTTTGGCATAGCACTGGTCTAGAATATAGCAAAATGTATTTCTAAGACTCATTTTCCAAGCTAGACACTTGGGGAACCAGCCTATGTGAACAAAAGGATATTATAAGTAGTAACTCATTTTGGAAACAGCCAAAAATGATTGTCCTCTTCACTGTGGCAGATGTAGAAGGTTGCTGATACCATTCTAGAAATCCTGTTCACGGTTACCATTGTTGATTGCACATAACACTGACTTAATGCTTTTATTGTGGACTTAATAGTAACACCGATACCCGTTAACATTTTTGAGTGCTTACCATGTACCAGGCACTGTCTTAGCATTTTATATTTTAAAATTCCATTCTGTGTTCATGACAACCATATAAAAATAAGTATCCTATTCCTGTTTTACAGATGAGAAAACTGAAGCTCACAGATGTTAAGTAACTTACATAAGATTATACAGTGGCAGAGCTGAAATTCAAAACGGAGTTCGTCTGATTTCAAGTCCTATAATCTTTCTACTACACCATATTGTCTCCCTAAACAATCCTAGATCTAACAGAAAATAAAGAGGAAATTACACAGTCTGCCTTCTAAAACCTCTTGGCCTATAATGTGACATAGGTGGAAGACACAAATAGCACAGAGACAACAGGAGAAGATACAACTCAGAGGACATGGATCAAATATCATGCTACCAAACACAAGGATCTCAATGTGCAAAGCCCTGGGCCTGGTTCACTCTGAGGAAGCATTTCTCCTGGAGACTTTAGGGCTAGTGACTTGAAGACATCCTGAGGTTTGGATTTGTTTAGCCTCGGGTCCCACTGTCTACACCTTTTACAACATGATGAACTCCATGCCAGCCTAAGAATCAACATGCAACTTAACCCTTCAGTCTTGCCAACAAAATATGCAACATTTTTGTGGAACTTTTCAGTTTTCCAATTGCTTCCAATGTGGCTATTTAATCAATCCTTACTCTAAGCAAATATTCTTTAAGGAATTTAAGAAACTTTTTTTTTCTTTGCATAATGTTAACAGAAGTAGCATCAACTGATCACTTAAATTCAGAAGCACTTCCTCAGAGCTAACGTAGCTCTCAGCCAAAACAAGTGTTCAAAACAGATGAAATGGAACTATGGCAGGAAAGAAGTGCCTTTCTAAAAGTATGTGTCTAAAGAAGAGAAGAATTTAAGACATCTGATATAAAGCTGACTGTATTACATTGTGACAATAAAGCAGACTTTTTGACTAAGCCAAGTTTACACCACTGTTCTGTCATGCCAGGAGATTCAGTGGCAAAAGAATCATTACAACTCTGAGGTCAGTTTACAAAAATGAGTTCAGGTGATAGCTCTACTTTTTTGGACAGGTTTAATAAAGATTTTATGTTTGCTAAAAGTGAAAAAAAAAAAACTTGCTTTGCATTCTTATGAATGTAAGTTTCTGATCATCATAGACAAAATATCAGGCCATTCATTAAATCTGCAATTTTTTTCTTTAAAATAATATAGGGCCTTTTTTGCCCCAATCCTATCATGCTTTTTCAGTGTTTTAAATGAGTAAAACATTAACAATGTTCAAGGTATTGTATGCTGACATATTTGCATACACAGATAGAGATCTTGACTTTTTATGTCTGCTGATGCTAGGTGCAGACATAAAAGTTGTAAAGGAACATTAAGATAGCACTGGATGAGGGAAAAATCTGAAATAAGATGTGATTGTTGGAAAGCTATAAAAGAGAGGTGATACATTTTTCAAATGATACATTGCAAAAGAGTTGTTAAGGTATTGTGAATATCGCCAAGAGTAACTGGGAGAGGTAGATTCAGATTACAGATTGAAATGGATAAAGACAACCCGAAATTGTGAGTAAAAAGGGGTCAAGTGAAAGAAGACAATGTTGAAATAAATAGAAAAGTCTTAAAATAATGAAGGAGTCAAATATATAAATCTCCTAATTGTTGACCACACTAGTTATCAGCTGTCAATGGTGTGGAGTTTTAAAATTGTCTGACAATAAGTTTTGCATTGGTTCAATACCAGAAAATGTATCAAGAGCTGAACTGTAAAAGACAGCCATCAATTACAATGTTAAAGAACCTACCACTTCAGAAGCACACCTTGTCCCTTGCCCAGGTTGTACCCTTCATTTCTTACTTTTAAGGCTCCCTGTTTCTGCTCTTGAGTTTGATGCAAATGGCCCCCAAGAGATGCAATCTCTTATCACCCTGCTATGTGGTACATTTCATCCTTGTCTTCAAACATTATGATCATAAAATCAGATGGTTCACAGTTACTGCAATAGGAACATGTAGTATAGCTGCAACATATAACAGAAAGAGATAAATGGAAGAAGTATGGGTGACTCCACCCACCATTCAACTCAATGAGTGAATGCCTCGGGGTGAGCATGAAGAGTGAGACATGAATCCACTGAGCCCTTGGTCGGTCACAGTACATGTGTACCTTTCATAGTATGACCATCTGACAACACTATGTGGTAATTTCATCTACGAAACAGGTATATTTTTCATACAAAGCACAAACATTGCCAAACAGAAGTCAACTTGTTTATCGACTCTCCATTTGATTAAATAGCAATCTATCCCAACAATGAAAGTAAAATGATATGGGTTAAAATCTTTGAGATAGGGTATGAATGTCTCCAATGTGGCAGGAATATAGGGCTCTAAATGCATATGAAATCAGTATAGACAAATCCATGTAGACTATTAAATTATGAGGAACGGATGAGACGTTTTAAAGTAATTTTGATCACATGCAATATTTAACCTTTTAGGTTGAACTTGGAACATAACCCCCTCCTGAAATGTCATGCCACTGCGATGAAATACACTGAGTTTATCTTACTAGTAGGATTTATTTCACTGGCTTCACAAATAATTTTTATTCTATGTTTATAAACATTCTGGAGATGGAAGGGACCCGTTATACCTTACTATACTTACTAGGAGAAATTCATTGTTTTTGCCTTCATTTGTGAAGATCTTAGATTTGTCCCTACAAATATCAAGAGTCTGATATCACTGTAAAGATTTTGAAAGCGGCTTCCTAATAGCGCTCTTCCCCCTCACTCAGCTGGGGGCTGATTGTTTTTAGTACCTGACTACTGCAGGACTACAATGTTTACTGTATCTGTAGGAAAAACTTCCCAGGAGTGGTGCTCAATCACTTACAAATCCACCTAAAGGAAGTATCATCCAAGAGAATGTTTCTATGTTTTGTTCAGAGCTGCATCACAAGAGCTATGTTAATGAAGTTAATAAACTCAAAACATTTTGGATATTTGGCAGTTCCTTGTTTTGCAAAGCTGGTAATCCTATGGCATCTATTCTACTGCACACACTATAAAATGCTATATTGGGACATTTAAATATGATGGTCTTATAATGTTTGTGGAGAGAACATAACTAAAAAGACTAATGTAGACCTATATTCCTTTGCTTGGTATACATATAAAAGGAATCCTTTAATATGCTATGACCACCCAAATGTTATGATTTCTAAAGAAAGAAAGGCTCAAAAAAGTAACAGTTTGGCCCTTCTTTTCTTTTCTCTTCTTTTTCTTTTCTTTTGAGACAGGGTCTCATTGTCTTAGTGTCACCCAGGCTGGTGAGATTATAGCTCACTGCAGCCTCAACCTCCCCAGCTCAAGAGATTCTCGTGCCTCAGTCTCCCAAGTAGCTGGGACTATACGTGTGTGTCACCATGCCGGGCTAATTTTTGTATTTTTTTTTGTAGAGATGGGGTTTTGTCATGTTGCCCAGGCTGGTCTTGAACTCCTGGGCTCAAGAGATCCTCCTGCCTTGACCTCCCAAAGTGTTGGGATTACAGGCATGAGCCAATGTGTCTAGCTGGCTTCTTATTTTCTAGAAGGAAATTATGTCAGCCATGTACTTGACATTCCAATTTAATGAAAGAAAAAATTATTTTCCACTTAAAATGTTAATATATAAGACTAATTTTATACACATGTATA
Organism: Rhinopithecus roxellana; assembly: GCF_007565055.1. Classification (NCBI taxonomy): domain Eukaryota; kingdom Metazoa; phylum Chordata; class Mammalia; order Primates; family Cercopithecidae; genus Rhinopithecus; species Rhinopithecus roxellana. The sequence goes on along the minus strand of NC_044556.1, from coordinate 107,739,643 downwards.
TTTACATATAATATTTAGATATATGCATCTATTTTAAGATATACATATATTATATTAATATTATATATAGATGCACATATTAAATATATGTAACATATTCAAGTTGACTTACAATGCTATTTAATAAAATAGCCCTTGGTATATTAGTAAACAAAAGTACCAGGAAGAAACTGAGACTCCTTCTTTTCTTCCCTGTGATCAAGCCACGATCCCTAGGTAGAAAAGCAGAAAGAGGGTAGCTGGTGAAGGTCATCCCATTATTTCTGAGGTGTGAGTCACCAGTGTAAAGGTGCCTTTGACCTGTGTTTGTTAACAAATTGGCACAATTTTTTTAAATAGCAACTCTAAATTTACTTAATGTAAAAAAAAAAAAAAAAAAAAAAAAATTACACCTAACCCTGACCTAATCCTTTTGAAAGCACTTCAGAAGGATTTTTTCTTGCTATACTAGTTGTATTCAAATGAAAAATAAACGTGGAGTTGTTTCTTTCAAAATGAACTGCAAAAAAACAGGAAAACATCTTTCCTGGTGGGACATCTCCATATAGAAAAAGCAGTCTTTCCAATGGCCAATAAAACAAAAAATCTAAAAAGTACAAAAGCTGGTAGATAAAGAATTACCAAAGAAAAATAATCTTTAAACAGTTACCCAAAATGCAGGAAAACACATCATAGCATAATAAAAAGAATATTCATTACAGTTATTGACTTTTATTACCATTTGAAAATAGTTTTTTTTGCCAACTGTGAAAATCATCCAAAGCAAAAATAAAATATAATAAAATAATTCCAGTTTAGGAAAGCAAACTGTTAATTTATTCCCTTAAACTATTCCTTCCCAAGCTCTCAATTCAATACAATAAATATTTCTGAGCACACACTATGTGCCTGCTATGTGCAATGTGCCAGACATTTTAAATATATATATATATATATATATGAATCCAGATGGCCAGATAATTTTATAGATATCTACATATACATATATGCACACACATATACACACTATATATACTATATATGAATAATATCCAAGCTATTTCACTCTTCACTTTATTTTCTTTCATAACTATTAAAATATTAATTGATTCCCTATCATTTAGATAAAAAAGAAGTGCAAGTCCAATGACATATCTAAGTTACATCATTTCCTCCTCAAGTTTACAATCATCTGGGCTACAGTAAATAACAGAAATTCTTATATTACTCTTATTTAGTTTTCATAAAAATTTACAGCAGGAAATTATAAGTATTAATATTAGGGCTTCAGGATTCATATTAAGTGAAGTCCAAACATCATTTTCACATTATGTTGTTATATTTTGGGCTAATTATATTCACTTATGTCTAAACATTAAAGCTATTAATTACTCAATAGAATAATTGCATTGAAATTATATTGAAATATAAGATTAAAAACACTTGGTCACATTGCCCACTACTAATTACAGTGGTGTAGCTCCTGCACCATTCCCTATGTGTAGAAATGTGGCTAAACACAAGCAAAAAGCAAGACTAAATATAAAAACCACACTAAAGCAATTTTAATAAATAAGAGAATGACAGGCACTTTCAAATAAGACAAAGATGCTTTCACTATCTATAAAAGTAAAATAAACTTAAATGAACTGAAAATATTGCTATTAGTAAACTTATAACTGGTTTTGCCTTAAGAAAACTTCATAAGTCAATTTAAACGCAAGAAGTTAATGTATTATTGACTTCAAGTTTAGAAAATATCTTTTTCATTATTAAATGTATTTACAATGCACTCGGGTTCTCATCATGAGGTTAAAAATACCTAAAAACCAACAAGGATGCCATTCATAATCCTAAATTTAAAAAACAGTTTTTCAAAAAAGTTTGTTCAAAATTGACACTATTACCTTAAATGAATAGCAGCCTAAAGGTCATTTCAATATGAAATTTTCAACAATTTTCTATACTTCTACATATGCTTCAGATGTAATACTTTCTCAGATACTAAAATTACAGGAAAACCAACATATATGCAGGCATACTTTTCAAAGCCAAAAACTTTTTAGTGTAGATATAAAAGTACTGACAACTACAAAAGCCACAATTTCCAAAGAAAGCTAGATAATTAGTCTGCTACTATTGCCATAGTAAATATAGTTTTTTAGATATGGTATCTGCTACTAAAAATTATTGTGTAAAAGAAACTGGCCCATTTATTCTTAACCAGAACAAAAAGAAATTTTTGGCAAAACTATTTTGTCTCTTAGATGGTGCACACATTTTTATTACTTTTCTACTATCACAAATTAAAACTCTTATACTAAATGGTACTCTTATAGAAACTGTCTAGAAAATAATCAAATATTCTGATTGCTAAAGGGAATATACAATGAAACTTTTGGGTTATTTTGTACCTATAACTTTTAAGGCTTTGATGCACAGTATTTATTTAGCAAATATAATTCCTGTTCTTTAAATACTGTGCTGCTTATATTTTTTTCTAAAGTGTACTCCTATCTAAATGGTCCCAAAAACATTTGGGAGTAAACTGCCATGCGAACATAAAATATTTTGTTTCATAAAAAACAAAATAGGCCTTTAGGAAAAAAACGTGCAGTTAGGGATACATGACACCTCAGTCATCATCTTAATCTATCCCCTCACTTTACAGGTGGGAACGTGGGACCCCAGTGAAATTAAACCACTCACTAAGCCCACTCAACTGTACTAGAACTCAAGCTCCAGACTCTTCGCCGATACCCATTTCCCTTCAAATGTGGAATAATGCCAAGCCACAATGCTAACTCAGTTACAAGCATAAATAAGCTTCTATTGGCAATAATTAACTTTCAATGCAATAAAGAAAACATATCATCTGTTTCTCCTCAGACAACTGTTAATCAACAAGAACTTTTTCGTTTTGCTCTTTTATTCTCTTTATTAGTTCTGTCAATCTCTGACAACTAGAACAAATGTGAAGACTTACTCTTTTTTTTTTAAGCAGCATCTTAAAGCCATACATATTATTTCTTAATTTAGAGGTGAAAAAATGCATTTTCTTAGGTTTGGTTTTTGTCAATATCACTGTTTGGTATAGGTACTAGGACAAGAGAAAATGTTTATTTTCTCTCAAACCAAGAAAACCTCAAACATTTGTTGTACCCATTACAGGTCTCCCAGCCCTCCATTTCAAACTAAATGATTTTGGTTTGTAGGAAACGGTATTTTAATTTTTCACTAAATGAACTTCAAATAACTGAGAAAAGGAAGTCATATTCTTGTACTCTGGATCACTTAACACCTCAGACCACGGAATACAGCTCCTCTTGTTGCCTACACAAACACACCGGCTCTAGCTGAGGTCACCTCTCCTACCTACCTACCTACCCAGTTTCTGTTACTCCTTGGTGTGCCTAATTACAGAGAACATCAGTATCAATGCTCTGGCTCCCAAATCCTAAAGAGAGCAGGAGAGGTAAAGTATTACCAAAAACATACCTAAAGCATTCTCGCCTTTAGGGTCCTACTAACATTTATGCTTGGATGCAAAATATTCTGACCACCCAAACAGCATGTCTGCGTTCAACTTACCTTTAAGCTGTTACTCTGCTTGTTGGTGACGCAAAATAATTCCTCTTCCACTGGAAAACTGGACAATTTAACCTTATTTTGTTGGAAGGTTTTCACCAAAATTAATGAAATGTTCTTATGTGAAGAGGAAACAGCAATTTTAACAACAAAACTAGGTTTATTTATAGAGACATAACTGATTGAAAAAAAATCCTTCTGTACTGAGACATGGTGTACGTGATCTCACCTTATGGGGAGTTTTTAGAAAACTCACTTTAGCTGTGGGTTATGTAAATATTTCTGTAAAATTCTATTTGAGGAACTTAAGAATTTATTGAATTTGGTTTTAACTCAAAAATAACCTATACTTTCTAACTAATTTTAGCAAGCAGCACCAAAATGTGAAGTAGATTTTTAGCTAATATTTTGAGTGTGTTCTTTTAAATTAACAGCTTCCACATACAAAGGAGTAAACTCATCTCTTCAATTTACTGACCATCCATTCTATTCCTATGTATGTATACAGCTTTTCATAGTTCAGAAAACACTTTCATATACATTACTGAATTTACATGCTGTGATAATTAGAAAACTAGCATAATTCCTGCTTTCACCCATTTTCATAAAGAAAAATAAAATAGGCATAGAACAGAGAGATATAGGGTAAATGATTAGGACAAAACACTTTGAAATGGAGAGTAAGTCAATAGAATGAATAGGAGAAATCTCAATAAATGATTTTGAAGACCAAAATTTCCAAATTAGCCCATATATCCAGGTTATCTAGATGAACAAAATGGATTTTCAGGCAGACCCATTTTAATTTTGCCCTCTCATTGGGAGTTTCCCAGCACGGGTTTATATCCTGCCAAACTACAAATCTGCTCCATATTTACAAAGGCACTTTGAGTTCTTAGCCATCCATGCCCGATTTCTTCATTACCTGCCATCAATGCAAGCTTCTGTCGCATGGTTCATCGTTATCTAAGCAAACTACTTATACATAGTAGGCATAAAAATAAATTTTTTTAATTGACTAGAATTATTTTGAAGAAGGCAATGGTCTGGTTCTTAAACAGAAAAACAAACATGACCTGGTTCTTAAACATCAATTAGAACAGATCATAAGGAAGAGCCTAAAGGTGAGAATGCTTTAGGTATGATTTTTGGTAATACACAAATATCAAATTATAAGGAAGCTACAGGTCATAGGCTCTGCGATGCTTTCTGTGCTATACTATTTAGACCACTGACTTTAATAAGGATGCCACCGATGTGCTAACCAAGTGTGTCTGTGACATAAACCTGAGAGGAATAATTTATTATGGCAATATGTTGAAAAGAAGTTCCAAGAGAGCTCGGACAAGCTGACACAACAGGCCCAAATGAAAATGACCAAGTTCCAGACAGGTAAATGCAAATGTCTATACTCACTACCCAGTTGTAGGTCAGCAGATACGTGCCATGAGGGGTTTTAACTGAATTTTAAGCTTAATGAGAATGTACAAAGAAACATGTTCGATAAACAACAAGGCAAATGCTAGTTGGCTCTGATGCTAGATGAACATAAGCTTAGGCAATACCTCCAGCGCCATACACTGTGCGGTTCATACCAGCAGTCTCATGTTCAGTAATCATCACGACTCTGGACTCTGGAAAGGAATGTTGTAAAATGGGACACAAATGGGACAGAGATGAAGGTGGAAAAGGTAAGAATCACAACATTAGTAAAACTAGTAATTATTAGTGTGATTTGAGCAATTATTATCTGGCATGCATTGTACTATGAGGTTAACATAGATGACCTAAAATTTTACAAAATCCTATAAGGTAGGAATTGTATCTATCCTCATTTTACAAAGAGGAAAACTGAAGCTTGCACATTTTCAGTAACCTGTTCAGGTTCAGTAGGTAGTGGGTAGTAAAATGAGAAATTTACTTGAGGCAGTCACTTGGCCATCTCTTCACCCACCTATCCATCCAATTACTGTGACCCCAATTGCAATCAGGGCACTGGAGCACCAGAATACAAAAGAGAATAAGACCAGTAAAAGTCTCTGTCCTCAAACAACTTACATTCTAATGGAAGAAACTGATTGTTTAAAAGCAAATGAACAATAAAATAATAAAAACTTATAATAAGCTTCATGAAGGAGGGGAATGAGGTGCTGTGAGAGAATAACAGAGTATACATTAGTAGCCAGTGAAGTAGAGACGTTGAATTGGAAACCACAAGAAGGAAAAAGAGCTGGTTAAGCAGAGGAAGAGAAGGAAAGAATAAATGTGGAAGATGTCTGTCCAAAGGCCGTGGCATGTCTGAGAAGCTAAAGGCAAACCACGGAGGCTCCAGTGAATGGACAGAAGAAGGGTGCATGAGGAGAGGGTGGAAAGACAGGCAGTGGGGAGAGTATGCAGGGCCTTGTAAACTGTAGAAAGGAGTTTGGATTCGTGTTTCTAAATGCAAATGGGAAGCCATTCCAAATTGCTAAATGGAAGAACAATGTCATGCAATTCACGTTTTGCTTTTGCGAAAGTGCTGAGTATGAACTAAAGAGGGCATAACTTTATGAAGCTAATGTTGTGATAAGGAAAGATGATAATAAACAAATGAGTAAGATATGGAGTAAAATAAAGCAGAAAGGGGGCAGGAGCACTTGGAAATTGGTTTACAACGTAAAACAAGGTAGTCAGGAAAATCTCACAGAGATGATTTCAGCGATGACTTGAAGGGTTAATCTTGTGATCCACAGGATAGCCCAGAGAACCCGGCGAAGAGAAGAGTGAGTCCAAAGGCTCCGAAGTGGTTGTGGGGGCAGACTGGTTAGCACCTCGGAGGTCACTGTTAGACTTTGCCTTTGACTGTTACTGAGGTAGGAACCACTGGATGGTTTCAGAAGGGTCACAAGATCGGACATAGGTTGTTTTTTTTTTTTTTAATTTTAATTTTTTATTTTTTTGAGATGGAGTCTCACTTATTGCCCAGGCTGGAGTGCAGCAGCACGATCTCGGCTTAAGGCAATCTCTGCTACCCAGGTTCAAGCAATTCTCCTGTCTCAGCCTCCCGAGTAGCTGGGACTATAGGCACCTGCCACTGCGCCTGGCTAATTTTTATATTCTTAGTAGAGACAGGGTTTCACTATCTTGGCCAGAATGGTCTTGAACTCCTGACCTCCTGATCCAACTGCCTCGGCCTCCCAAAGTGCTGGGATTACAGGAGTGAGTCACCTTGCCCGGCTGACATAGGTTTAACAGAATTTTTCTGGCCCTCATGCTGCGAAGGGGCTAGATGGGGAGAAGCAGGGAGCCCCAGTTAAGAGACTATTGCTGGCCAGGCGTGGTGGCTCACGCCTGTAATCTCAGCACTTTGGGAGGCCGAAATGGGCAGGTCATGAGGTCAGGAGATCGAGACCATCCCAGCTAACACGGTGAAACCCCATCTCTACTAAAAATACAATTAAAAAAAAAATTAGCCAGGCGTAGTGGCAGGTGCCTGTAGTCGCAGATACTCGGGAGGCCAAGGCAGGAGAATGGTGTGAACCCGGGAGGCGGAGTTTGCAGTGAGCTGAGATCACACCACTGCACTCCAGCCTGGAAGACAGAGCGAAACACCATCTCAAAAAAAAAAAAAAAAGAGAGACTATTGCAATAACACAGCTGAAGATGACAGTACCTTGAACACGACGGTAGCAGTGGATATATGTGAAGAAGATATATGGACAGAAGAAAAGCATCTGAAAAAAATGCTCAGTACCATTCATCACTAGGGAAATGAAAATTAAAACCACAATGAGATACCATTACATACGTACTAGAACAACTAAATATAAAAAAGACTGATCAAGCATTTTCAACATATATAACTGCTAATACATGAATATCATTATAAAAGGAATTATTCTCATCTTGATTCTACAATTTTCCATCAGACATAGCACAACAAAGACTGACCTAGGAGTGAGAAGTTCAGTCATGTCATTTAGGTACTATCACTAAGTATTTAAGGTTTGTTCTCAGCTCACTATGCACTCACTCAATCAACAGATAAATATCTGCGGTAAGTCTCCTCTGTGCTGAGTACCGGACACACGATGAAAGGTAAGCTAAGACCCTGACTTTAAGGACCTTACAGCCACTTCTGGCACATCATTTCAGTTTTGTGGGGCTCTGTCTTTCCCTCCTCATCTGTTGCACCCCCTTGTGCCCTCCAGGTACACACAGAACAGTGCCTTTGTGACTCTGTCCCGTTTGCCTGAATGGCCTTCACTTCCCACTCTCGTGCTCCCTCCAGACTGGGCTAAAATACGACTCGGATGATATATAATTTTTTCTAAAATAACAGCTTTATTAACATCATCCACACACCATAGAATTCACCCACCTAAAGTATACAATTGAATGGTTTTTAGTACATTCATGGAGTTGTGCAACTATTACCACAATCGATTTTAGAACATTTTATTACCCCAAAAGAAACTCCATGGCCCTCAGGAGTCCCTCCCGTTTGTCCCCAATTTCAGACCTGGACAATCACTAATCTTTCTGTCTCTATAGATTTGCCCATTCTAAACATTTCATATAAATTGAGTCATACAATATGTTGTCTTTTGTGACTGGCTTCTTTCACCTGATATGATGTTTTCAATTGTGAGTCTATCATGCTGTAGAATGTATCATTACTTCATTCTTTTTTACTGCCATGTAATATGTATGTATATACACACACCCCACATTTTATTTACCCATTCATCAGTTGATAGACATTTGGGGTGTTGTCAGTTTGGGGCTACTATGAATAATGCTGCTATGAACATCCACGTAGAAGTTTTTGAGTAGCATGTTTTGATTTCTGTTGAGTATAGACCTAGGACTGGAATTGCTAGATCATATGGTATCTCTATGTTGAACATTTTGAGAAACTGCCAGAATGTTTTTCAGTCTGTATGACTTTAAATTCTACCAGCAACGTATGGGGGAGTTCCAGTTCCTCTACATCCTCACCAATGCTTGTTATTATCTGTCTTTTTTATTATACTTATCTAAAGTAGATGTAAAATGGTTTCTCATCTTGGTTTTGGTTTGCATTTTCCTGATAGCTAAGGATGTTGAGCATCTTTTCACATGTTTATTCATCATTTGTTAATAATACAGTTATTATTAACATATCTTCTTTTAAAAAACCCTATTAGGGTCTTTTGCCCATTTAAAAATTGGGGCGTCTTTTTATTATTAATTGTAAGTGTACCTTACATATCCTAGATACAAGTTCCTTATCAGATACAGGAGTTACCAAAAATTTTCTCCCTTTCTGTGGGTTGTTTTTTCTTGATAATGTTCTTTAAAGGTCAAAAGTTTTTAATTTTGGTGACATTCAATTTATCTATTTTTTTCTATTGTTCTTTGTGCTTTTGGTGTCATACCTAAGAAATCATTACCCAATCCAAAGTCACTAAGATGTATGCCTATGTTTTCTTCTAAGAGTTTGATAAGTTTAGCTGTTACATTGAGTCTTTCATCCGTTTTGAGTTAATTTTTGTCTACACTATGACGTAGGAACCCAAGTTCGTTCTTTTACATGTGGGTATCAGGTTTTCCCAGCACCATTTGCTGAAAAGTCTGTTTGTTCTCTATTGAGTTTTATTATCCTTGCTGAAAATCAATTGGCTGTAAATGTGTAAAATCTTTCTGGACCCTCTCCCACCACAGTAGGCCACACCCTTCGCTGAACCCCCATCACATTTACCTTCCTCCCCAGACTGTAAGAGTTGTTAAGAGCAGTAAATAGATTTATATTTTTCATTGCAATCCCCATGCCTATGTGTTTGCAACACATTATAGGTTATTACTAACTATTAGTTAAATAAATGGCTGCATGGAAATAAGGTAATTACTCCCAGCTGACTCACTGTCTTATCATCTACAGAATGGAGGGGTGGACGAAGTTATTAAAGTCTTTTTGACCCTTGGTGTCCACCAAGCCATTGCTCTTTATTATGTGAGGCCCTTCCTTCCAGGCCATTGAAATAGGAAAGACTAAAGACAAAAGTTACTTTCTTTTTTTTTTCATTTTCTTGTTTTTTTGAGACAGAGTCTCGCTCCGTTGCCCAGGCTGGAGTGCAGTGGCATGATGTCAACTCACTGCAAGCTCTGTCTTCCAGGTTCAAGCGATTCTCCTGCCTCAGCCTCCCGGGTAGCTGGGACTACAGGCGCGTGCCACCACACCCAGCTAATTTTGTGTATTTTTAGTAGAGATGGGGTTTCACCGTATTAGACAGGATGGTCTCGATCTCCTGACCTCATGATCTGCCCACCTCGGCCTCCCAAAGTGTTGGGATTACAGGCGTGAGCCACCGCGCCTGGGCCAAAAGTTACTTTCATAAATTCCATTGTTATGTGGATAAGAAGCATCTTCTGAAAAATGCCAAGGTACATAAAGTTATTATTATATATTATTATTACTTTTCAGACAGGGTCTTGCTCTGTCACCCAGGCTGGAGTGCAGAGGCAGGAACACAATTTATTGCAGCCTTGACCTTCTGGGTGTGAAGTGATCCTCCCACCTCAGTCTCCCATGTAGCTGGAACTACAGGCACAGGACACCACACCTGGGTAATTTTTGGATTTTTTTTTGTAGAGACGAGGTCACACCATGTTGGCTGGTCTCAAACTCCTGAGCTCAACGATCCTCCTGCTTCGAGCCTCCTGAAGTGCTAAGATGACGGGAATAAGCCACCATGTCCATCATGAAGTTATTCTTTTTTTTTATTATTTTTATTTTTTATTATTATGAAGTTATTCTTGACAATCAGCAGTGGTTGTAGGGGAAAAAGGATTTTCATACCAGTAATAGTTTTTTAAAATCCATTATCGTGGTTCCCTTCTGAAAATCCTGATGTATTATTATATTGATGGATATGTGGTCACGTTTGCCTCTTCTGAGTTATTGTTTAAGGTGAAGCAGTGTAAACAGGAAAAAAAAAAAAAAAGTCCAATTCTTCTTAGTATAAATGCCTTTAGAATGTCTTCCTCTAAAATCTCTCCCATTTTCTCTTCCCACTTCCCCGCTCCCCGCTACGACCGGCTACTTTTCTTTTCTCTTCTTGTTTTTATAACTAAGGATAATTCCAGCATCTTTCTTGCTCTCCTAGCCATTGAAATAAGTCTATGGTATGTCAAATTCAGCATTGAGATACTTCAAACTTCATGTTCTGCTTAAGAAAAATCATCAGTAAGTCACATTAAGGTTATAGATTAATAAGATATATAGAAAGATATATATCTACATATGGATTTAAAATACATACAGATATTTGATCCATTTGTTAGTCTGTGTTGACGCCACCTTTAAAATGAAACACGTCTGGTGCTTATTATATAAAACTTTGCATAGCTTAAGTTGCTATACACATAGTGGACCTTCAGTAAATTAGAGAAGAAACACTGATCCTCCTACAGTTCTATGATAAATTTAGTTGAAAATGACACCTTAAGTTTCTAATGCAAACTAGGATATGACAATCACCTCTCCATATGAGTGAATTCAGATTTCTTTGCAGAACATTCTAAGCAAGCTAAAGAAGAGTCCACACCAGGTGCAGTGGCCCAGGCTTGTAATCCCAGCACTTCGGCAGGCAGAGGTGGAGGGATGGCTTGAACTCAGGAGTTCGAAACCAGCCTGGGCAACATAGTAAGACCCGGTCTCTACAAAAAAAACAAAAAGAATTAGCTGGGTATGGTGGCATGCACCTGTGGTCCCAGCTACTTGGGAGATGGAGGCAGGAGGATCACTTGAACCCAGGAGGTGAAGCCTGCAATGAGCCGAGATCGAGCCACCACACTCCAGCCTAGACAGCAGGGTGAAGCCCCAAATCCAAAAATAATAATAATAAAGAAAGAAAGAGAGAAGAGTCCAACAGAAAAGGTAGCATTTGCAATGATCTTTCGAGTAGAACAATTCTTTCTCTTCCATCTTAAGATCTCCTTAAAAGTTTATTTTTACCTCCCTTGTTTCCTTGGCAGCCACACTTTCTATAAAGATACGAGCATCCCCTTGCACTTTAATGGGAACTTTCATTGACAGCTTGACTCATGAAGAGAGGCTAATACTACTACTTGTATAATTTATTCCCATGGAGAGAGGGTGAGAGAGGGTGAGAGAAAGAGAGAGAAGGTATCAGGACTTCAGTTATATGTAGAGAGATTTTATACAAAGAAGAATTTTCCATTCCTATAGGGAACTCCAGAAATTTTCAGGGATGGCAGAAGGCAGGCCAGAAATAAAGACCCTGCGGCTTTCTTGTCTTTTTCCTAAATGTAAGTGTAACAAATCCACTTAAGTACAGATGTTAACACCAAAAAGAGTTAAATTAACTTGACCATCTGTTAAGAAGACTAATATGAAAGCTCTAAACACCTTGCAATTCATTAACACTCATGAGCAGCCTAGAGTTAGATCAGGAATCTCTGTGTAGGGTGTTCTGTCTCACACTGAACTCCAGTGAGGGTCAGGAAAACGTGCCGGGGATCTGTAAAACTTCTAAGACAATTGCAAAATTGTTTCTGGTTTCATTTTGACGATTTATTTTAAAAAGAACCCCCCAAAGCAAAATCTTAAGATGATCATATTCTAGGTCATCTGTGTCCAGAACTGCCACAGCTTTTCACTGCATACTTGCTTATGAGGGCACCAAGTGAAAACAGAAAGTGAAAGCGTTAACTATTAATGCTTTCTCCAGCGGGAATCCACCAGTGTATTCCTGATCATCATAAGTTCACATACCTGAGAAACTCTGGCCAAAGAGATTTACTTTCACAGGTCTTGTAAAAGCTGGCTACTCCCCCACAATACTACCTTTGACACTTTGCTGGTGCCTCAAATCTTTCCAGTAGAACTGAAATTTTAATTCAGAGTGGGGCTTTAATCCTTGTTGCAAATTAGATGATGTCTGTCTTGTAAGTAGACTTAACTCTTTACAAAGCTGGACATTTTATTGTTCTATTACCAATCATAACGAAAATATCTAAAATTGCAGGTAACAGTCAAAATTCATTTTTATAATCTTAACAAAAGTGTCATGTTTATAAAATGAGAGTGAATAACTGGAAAATACAGAGTAAAACTTGAGGCTCCATGCAATTTCTATTGATTTTATGAATATTGAATTCACAATTAAAAGGGGCAAAGAAATATTCCCTGTGTTTCTAGAAATGTTAAGAATTTAGAGCTAGAGAAAAACCTTTGCTACCACTTGTCCAAGCTTCTCACTTCACTGGGAAATAAACCGAGGCTCCAAGAGGTTTGCTCAAGAAGTTAGCTGGGGGAGGCCGAGACGGGCGGATCGCGAGGTCAGGAGATCGAGACCATCCTGGCTAATACGGTGAAACCCCGTCTCTACTAAAAATACAAAAAACTAGCCGGGCGAGGTGGCGGGCGCCTGTAGTCCCAGCTACTCGGGAGGCTGAGGCAGGAGAATGGCGTGAACCTGGGAGGCGGAGCTTGCAGTGAGCTGAGATCTGGCCACTGCACTCCAGCCTGGGCGACAGAGCGAGACTCTTGTCTCAAAAAAAAAAAAAAAAAAAAAGAAGTTAGCTGGAAAAGCCAAATCAGAAAGTCAAGTCTTTGCACTCATGGTCCTTAGGCAAAGTAGTACCCTGTATGATCTGTGTTTCACCTTTCATCAACAGTCATGTGCTCATCTTCCACAAATCAAGATAATTGTCAATTCTTTATTTCTACGAAAACAATCCTATATGACTCTAACACCGTAAATAAAATGTCATTTTATTTATGTTATCTGAAATTTGAAAAATCTTAAGATTTTTCCGTTATGTAAAAACTACTACAAACCAAATGAAATACATATGCATACATTCCCAAATGATAACATGACTTCTATGCCTGACTGCAGGGCATGCAGTATATTATAAGTAGACAATTATATTGGGATTCTGAGTATTACTGAAACCTTTTTTCTATGGGCAATCTATTATAGCAGAGAAGTGGCACTTGAAATATGGAGGTCAGTTATACAAAAATGCTATGGAATCAAAAGACACATATGCTCTTGAATGCACCCTCCTTTCTCACCCCCATTCCTTTGCTCAAGCTGCCATGTTGAAACTTCTAACCAAATAAATTTCTTCTTTTATCCATGCTGGGCAACATTCTTTTTTTTTTTTTTTTTTCGAGATGGAGTCTCAGCTCTGTCACCCAGGCTGGAGGGCAGTGGTGCAATCTCAGCTCACTGCAACCTCCACTTCCTGGGTTCAAGCAATTCTCCTTCCTCAGTCTCCCGAGTAGCTGGGATTACAGGCGCACACCACCATGCCCGGCTAATTCTTGTATTTTTAGTAGATGCGGGGTTTCACCACATTGGCCAGGCTGGTCTTGAACTCCTGACCTCAAGTGATCTGCTCGCCTTGACCTCCTAAAGTGCTGGGATTACAGGCATGAGCCACCATGTCTGGCCCTGGGCAACATTCTAACCATCCTGCAAGGATGTTATCTTTCCCTCCCAAATTCCCATGCCTTTTGCATTTTGCTGATAGTTACTATGTTCTCTTTGACATATATTTATTGGCATACCTGGCTTACATACTCCTTTCTGACAGAAATTGATTATAGCCAAGTAGAGTGTACATAATATATGGTTATTGAATTAAAGCAACATACAAAGTTTAGGGCAAAAGGGCTCTAAATCTGTCATAGTGGCCGTTCTCAAAATCTAACTTACTATCATTTTCCCTTAAAAGTACATGGAAATGGCCACAGTAAAGTGATCACTATGAAGAATAAGGAACAACACAGAAAAAATGGTTAAGATAATGTTAAATGAAAAATGCAAAAACCAAAACTAGAATCTATTTATATTTGCAAATATCACAGATGCATATGTACACAAAGTGGAAGGTAAAACAGAAAAATAAAAACAATTTGCACTGTTGGGTGATGGAATTACTGGCTTCTGTTAATGTACTTATGTTTATACAATAAATGTTTTTAAATGTATACATATGTAGTAATTAGTAATATTAATATTGGATATTGGTACTAATATTTCTGGACTATAAACAAAAAGAAAGCATACGTAGTTGTCTTATCTCTAATGTCTCTCAGCTTGTTGGCCTGCATGGATGCATTCAAAGAACTGCCACTACCTGGTAGCTACCAGACTGCAGAGTTGGTACCTGAGAAGGCACTTTGCAAAGTTGGCAGTTGGCTGGTGAGTCAACTTTTACAGTCAAAACAAGCATGCAAAAAAATGTTCAAAGAACCAAAATACATGTCATCCACTGAAACTGAAAATATAGCAAACATTCTATTTCTTCAGGGCACACAGGAATATTCTTAGAGTCCAGTTTACAGTTTTCTACTCCCATCCAAAGGCAAACATTTATTTCTTAATGTTTCTCCTATAAGGCATATTATTTCTAAGAAAGCTGGTTTTGTTTGCGATTTGTACTCTTATCTTCTAAATATACCTAAATTGCTATTTTCTGAGGTATTGTCTCTGCTTATACATTTGATTTTTTAAAAAAAATTATTACGTTGAATAGCATTATCATCTTTGTTGGAAAATCAAATGACAAGTAGGAATTAATAGATTCTTTTTTGAGCATGTTAATTGAAAACACAGTGTATGAATGAGGTATACTTACACAGCCTCAGAAAACAACTGCCTAAATCATTAACAAAGTGACTAAATGTTAAATGCCCCAATGATCTCCAACTCGGTATTATTCGCTGGATTGATTTGGAACTGCTCCTTTAGACAGAAAAATTGAATTATATTTTTTACTGCTAATTTTGTGATTTTACCAAAACGTGATGATTTTAAATGAAGAAAGTAATTCAGCACAGTGTTTTAGAAAAATAAGTTCAATCAATAACTTAGACTTTTTATTAAATGAATGAAATTAAATGAACATATTTTAAATTATTTGCATAATCCAATAAATCCTACTTGTCCCATTCAAGCATCATCCAGGACAAGAACAAAAGAGGCTGATTTATTAGACATATGTGAGGCTGAAGAATTTTCTCAGAATTCTTGGTTAGGCTGTGATAAGAACACAAATTTATCTAAGTATGCTGAACAATGCTTTAGGGCATACTTAGGAGAAGATGCTATAAAAAAGCTTTATTGCATCACACACATGGAACCAGATTCTCCCTCTCATGGGCTGTAGCCAGCATGAAGTTCACACTACATTAATTTGCACTTGTCGATATGCTGCTTTGCAAGTATTCTTAAGGCATGTTCGAATGTGTACTCTGACTCCTCAACTAGAATATAAACTCCCTACGGGTAGGATCTGGGTCTCCTAGTTATTACCCCCACAGTGTCTAGCATACTGGTCTGGGTAAGCCAAGCCCTCTGGAACTGCTGTTGTCTTCATGAGGAGCAGGGACAAGAATGTGCTAAGCCTACAGACTGAAAGAGGGTGTGAAGAATACTGGAGAGCAACTCTGTCATCACCAGGACCGAGTGATTACATGTACCAAAGGCAGGCCCAAATGGCCCTTCTCCCAGTCATTTTGTAGAGGGAGAAGTGAGACTGCAGGTGGTACTTGGATAAGTTTCTGAAGTCTGGCTCTTGAGAAGTCATCCATTATCTTAGCATATTCCCCAAAAACCTTCTGAAAAAGAGTACATAGCTTTACAGACACAAAGCAGAGAATAGAACGGAAGAGGATTTTACTTTAATCTGTAAGTGCTAGGTTTCAAGTAGAAAAGACTAACACTGCTGTTATCCACTTTTAAAAGACACAACAATGTCTTTCTAGGACGCTTCCAGAATCAAATAGAAGACTGGACCTCAGAGGTCCATAAGCTGGGTCTTCGGGTAAATCATATTGCTGCTACTATTTAAAACTAAAAATTCCAGGGAAAAGATTCCATGGCCTGTTGCAGCCATTTCAATCTTCTTCGTGTCAGAAAATTCTTGTCTCAGGCTATTGTGATTTGTAGTTGCTGTAGTTAGATCCCTTTGTTCTTGTTCTGTCCACATTGAAGACTCAAATCAGGTGTTTAACTTTTTCCTTGAAATAATCTGTCAAATCCTTGAAGACATGAAGCAATGCTGAAGTCTTCCCTAAGCAAAAGGTACAATTCTTCGACTTTTCTTTATTGCTTTTATATTTCTCTAACTTTAAAAAGGACTGACTTAGGCCAGGAGTGGTGGCTCACGTCTGTAATCCCAGCACTTTGGGAAGCCGAGGCAGGTGGATTGCCTGAGCTCAAGAGTTCAAGACCAGCCTGGGCAACATGGTAAAACCCTGTCCCTACTAAACAACAACAACAACAACAACAAAATAGCCGGGTATGGTGGCGTGCTCCCATAGTCCCAGCTACTCGGGAGGCTGAAGCAGGAGAATTGCTAGAACCTGGAAGGCAGAGGTTGCGGTGAGCCAAGATCTCACCACTGCACTCCAGCCTGGGCAACAGTATGAGACTCCGTCTCAAAAAAAAAAAAGAAAAAAGAAAAAAAGAAAACAGGACTGACTTTTAGGGCTTGGAGGCAGGCCTTCTTCTCCTTACACAAAGACATACAATATAGATGCACTTCTTCCAACAGTCTAGTTAATTCAACTGAATTTAGGTGATAATTTCTGTGTCGCTACACTCCATCCTTCATGTCAGTGTCCAAGTGCTGAAACACTGCTATAGATATGAGCAACCCTCAAATCCCTTTTTGCCCTCATTTTTCCAGCCAAAATTTTCAGATCTATTTATTTTGTAGAGATACCCCACCCTAAATATTTGCTTTGATTGCTCCATTAAAGTCATTTCAAACTTGATGTTTTCTACTCAATAGTAGCCACAACTCCAAAATTATAATTTATATAATACCAGTAAAAAAAAAAAAAAAAAAAAAGCTTTCTATATCAGCCTTATCTCTGAAAAATAAAATTAGAACCAACCTAAAAACAAAATTGTAAATATCAAATATAAAATAATACTGTATTTACACTCCCATTCAAGCTACTAGTAAGTCATGTGACACTAATAAGAGAATGCCATGATTATCAGTGATACACTCACTTGGTAATGCCATTAGATTTTTAAGAGACCAAAGATGTGGCACATTTGTTGTACTGCAAAATACTCTAAAACCATTGTTATTATTTAAGACACATGGGTCTTCAAACTCAAAGCTCAGCATCCTAGTAACTCAGAGGAAACTTAAAAAATACAGTTGTATTTCTATATTCAAGGTAGGGATTGGCAACTTTTTCTGTAAAGGGTCAGACAGTAAATATTTTAGGCTTTGTGGGCTATATGGTCTCTACCACAACTCCTCAAGTCTGCTGTTGTTGCAGGAAGTAGCAATAGGCAATACAGAAATGAGTAGATATGGCCGACTTCCAATAAAACTTTATTTGTAACATAGATAGCAGGCCAGATTTGACCTATGAGCTGTAGCTGGCTAACACTTTTTTATGAATACTGGGCACATTAGCATATTGAGTATGCATATGTGTCTGTGTA
Organism: Rhinopithecus roxellana; assembly: GCF_007565055.1. NCBI lineage: Eukaryota > Metazoa > Chordata > Mammalia > Primates > Cercopithecidae > Rhinopithecus > Rhinopithecus roxellana. The sequence continues at coordinate 107,721,605 of NC_044556.1, read as the reverse complement.
TGTAAGTGGGGGCATATACACATATATTAGTATGCAAAATCTCCATTTGCCCAACCCCCTGGTCATGGCAGTTTCTTGGGCACGTGACCAGTGCAGTCACACGTGTTATTTCAAAGGGTGCTTAGACTTGCAGTTTAACACTCTGTGGTCAATGTCTTGAAATTAGCAGCAATTTTATCTTAGAATTGTGTTTTATTTGTTTTTGCTTTCCGAAACAGAGTTTCACTCTTGTTGCCCAGGCTGGAGTGCAATGGCACGATCTCGGCTCACCGCAACCTCTGCCTCCCGGGTTCAAGCGATTCTCCTGCCTCACCCTCCTGAGTAGCTGGGATTACAGGCGCGCACCATCACGCCCAGCTAATTTTTTTTTATTTTTTTTTTATTTTTAGTAGAGACAGGGTTTCTCCATGTTGGTCAGGCTGGTCTCAAACTCCCGACTTCAGGTGATCTGCCCACCTCGGCCTCCCAAAGTGCTGGGATTACAGGTGTGAGCCACTGCCCCGCTAGAATTGTGTTTTGTAGGTGTACTCTGATGGAACAATGGAGACTGAACTCCTATATCTGGTCTCATCTTTCCACTGCCTCAGTGCAGCCCTAGGCAGTTCTCAGAAATATACTCCTCTCCAGCTTCCTTTATCCCGCCCTACCCTGCTGCTGGGGTGGGGTCCTCCACCCAGGGTGGGACCAGGGCATGTCACTGGGGGAGGTGTGTGTTCTGCTGTGTCTTTTGCCCCTGGCAGAATCCTGAATGTGTGTTTAGAGAGGACTGAGTCAAGTGTGCCCATCCCTGGCATCTTAGAGCAGGACAGGGAGGTAAGAATTCCCACCCCAAACTGACAGTACCACAGCACACTCAGTGGATTCCGTGCAGAGCCTCTTACCCACCCCTGATCCAGACACCAAATGTGTTGCAGTATGGAGACTGCAGTCTCTCAGGGGTCACCTGTCTGACTTCCTTGCGGCGGGGGAGAATGACCCCCCTGCTCTACGCTGGGACATGATGTAGATCCTGTGGCTAGAGGAAAGAAGAACCCAGAAGCTGACAGGCCACGTGTGCACACCCAGTCATGGGCACCTGTGGGGTCTGCACTCCCCCGTAACTATCATCTCTACGCTGAAGAAGCCTAACATCAAATAGCAAATAAAAAGAGGCATGTCCAGCCCGGGCTGGTGAGGGAGGAGGGGCAAGGACAGACAGACTGAAGAAGAAAGGAAAAGACTTTATATTTTAGTTCTTTTTACTGTCACTTCTTTCCTGCTTTCTGAACAAAAGGGTTCTGTATTTTCACTTTGCACTGGGTCCTAATCAAAGGTTAGGGGCTATAAAGAATCATTTTCTGAGATTCATTTACCAAAAGGGAAGTTGACAAAAAACTCTATGTATGCATCACTGCTTTCAGGTCAGCTCATCCGTGCAACGTTAGCGCTTCCTGCAACATTTCCAAATCTTAAACACAAGGCTCTGAAATGAATGATGAATCTGGGGTTTCAGATGCTAGGAAGCTCCTTTTGGGATGTGATTATCGGGAATGCCGCGTGGTAGCCATTTCCTTCAAATAGTTTGCTGTAGGATTAATTTATGCCTCTTTAGAATGATAATGAGCCATTTTATAAAAATAAAGCACAATCAAAACATTATGTACAAAATGTAACAGACAACAACAAAGAAAGATGAAATTTTACTAAGAGTTCTGTTTATTTCCTATTAAAAAGGGTAACACCAGATCATTCTAACACACAAAAACATACTTGTTTTCCTAATTTGAATAAACCAACTGTAAAAGAAACATTTTTGAGACAAAGAAATGTGAATATAGGCTGGGTGTTACTTGATATTAAAGAAGTATTGTTAACATTGGTAGGTATGATAATGACATAGTATGTAAAAATATCCCTCATAGATCCACATGGGTATTTACGAGTACAATAACATAAGGTCTGAGATCCATTTAAAATACTTCTGCAAAAGAAGAAAAAGAGGTAGAGGAAGAAGATAGAAATGAAGAGGAAGAAGATGAAGACGAGAAGGTGGAGCAGAAAAAACATGACAAAGAAGATGAAGGTGATGATGAGGACAGAAGTGGAGAGAAAAAAGTGAGATAGATGGAATAGGATTGTGGAAGAGGATTGGAAAAATGATGAGTGTAGGTGATGGAAACGTGAGGACCCATTACAATATTCCCTGCACCCTCATATATGCTTTTAAATTCCCCTGATCGAGTGTGTGTATAACCATTGCCTAAAAAATTTTCTAATAAAAATCAAAGTGCATATTTCACATTCTCCTCCATACCAAACGCCTTTTTTTTTTCTGGTGCAAGAAGCATCCTCTGAGGCTGACAGGAATTATCTAAGCTGAAGAGATACAAAGGAGTTGATGGGAAGGATAATCCGCCCATCGGTTCCTGACACAATATAATGAAGAAAAGAAGAAAGTGGGTGGAAGAGGCTGCCATTGTTACTCTCCTAACCTTTCCTTCTAATTATGCCAGAGCCAAGGCTCAGGTCACAAGGAAAATTATTTTGGTGGTCAACCATTTGCCCTATTTTGTATACATCAAAAAGGCTCTTGTTCTCACACATTCCAATCTCACAGTTTCCCACCTACTTAAAAAATGTATCAAGTGGTCAGATGAACTAAAACATGAATAAAATGACTATATTATGAAGAACACCTTGTTTGCAAACCTACAGATAGCCTGCTTGTGATGTGGAGTTGTAAGATGCACAACACTTCAACATTTAATCTACTTTCTATTATTGCAGGCATTTCAGATAAATGCTCAACATGCCCCGCTTTTAAAAGTTAAATGTAAATTTCTCTCTTGAGTGCAGATGGTGGCCAAGCAAAGTAGTTCTTTGGTCTCACAGACAGAAGGTCAGGTCATGGCTGAAAGACCAAAGAACAATTGCTGCTTTGCTCCTCCAAATCATCCATGGAATGAGACACCACTACTTTCTTTTCTGAAACTGTCTGTTCAGTACAAAATAGTTAAAAGAAGACCTATAAGATTTCCTCACATTCTGTCGGGAAAAAAAAACGGTAACAAGCACATCACATCACATCACATCACAAACATCTTGTAACTGTTCAGAGGTCTTATTCCTAAAGCTATGACTCTCCTAAAAAGGCACATCTCTATCTAAAAACATACCACTAAATGTCATTATGAAAACTACTATTGTTTTACTATTATCAGAAAATGTTCACAAATGAAAACTGCTCCTTGTAAATCTGGCAACTTTAGCCTCCATACCATCACGGATTAACTAAAATGAGATTTAATACTGCAAATACTTCTAATATTGCAAATGCTTCTAAACAAGTTATTCCTTTACAAGTGATATTATACTCTTATTGTTCCTGATGGTTTTTTTTTTCCTCTAGAAAATTATAATGGAATTTTAAATAACTGAGACTCTTTCCTGACGTATTTTTCCAGTTAGTCCAAAATATTATGCTGTCAAAATGCTCTCAAATAATACAAGAGACCAAAAGTATGCCAATATGATTCCTTTAAAAAAAATTACAATATATTACGAAAGAAAAGTTATCTGTGATAAACTCAGTAGACCTAGGCCTTCAGTCCCTGATAGAAAGCATTTTCCATTCTACTATCAGGCACGCCCCCAACTGGATGAAATAAAATGTTTCATTATTTGCACATGTTAATAATTAAAAGTCTTCTGAAAATTTAAAACCCATTATCACAACACCAAATATAGTGGTTCAAACGCAGAATTTTACTTGGGCTGCCAAGATTTTAATTTAGTACTAAGGATTTCAGTTATGACTTGAAAAGCTTTTTGTACTAATCTTCATTATCACTTTCGTTTTCAATACTTTTCCCAATTGTCTTTGCGTCATTTGTTGTAAAGACTTCATTGGCTCAAAAGAGAAAATATGTTGGAAAATACGATGAAAAACCTCGAACTAGAAACATATTTGAAAAAAATTTATTTGGAGCGACCTTCTAAATTCTAAAACAATTATTTTAAAATATTGACCCTAAGAACCCAGTCTTATTATTTTCATTGAATAAACAACCTGCTTTCATTGAACATAAAGAATGAAAACCTTCAAGGTCCTGTACTGTAACATAAAAATAGAAAATCAAAAGTCAGCCTATTAGAACTGCCTCTCTAAAAACTTTAACCATGTTGTCAACTAAAATTCGAGTATCTACTTCATCTCAATAAAGATATAACATAAAACATCTGTTCAAACTGAAGTTAAAGTACGCAGCTTTTATCCACTAACATTTCTAATGTCACCGTATTTAGGCTTCATGAACAAACGTATTCATGGTTATCTCAGCTAAAACTGGTTTCACTCTGCCAACAATCAATTTGATTGACATATTTACATATCAACTCATCTCATCTTACGAATTTTAAACTTTTTCATTTAAAATTGGATTCAAGTTGGCATCTTTCAAGAACTTTATGTATGTATATTTTAGGTTCAAACTGTGCATTAGAACATTTCTTTTTACTTTTGTAAGTAATAGATACACATATCCAAATGTATATTTATGACCTGTCAGATTGGAATTGTGCATGCACGCTGTTGTATTCTCACCATTTCATGTGAAAGGTGATAATTTTAGGCAACTATAAAAGAAATTCTCCTAACAGTATAAACTGGATCATCCCATTAGTTAGAAACAATACAAACAAATAACTTAGGAATAAAACAACATCAACTTGAGAAAGAATGTTACTCATATCTAAATTGCTGCAATTATGCTGTGTCCTCTCTTACCTGATCTTTAATTTCAAGATCCCTGTTATTTTTTGCTCTGAACTCTCTGTGCTCCTTTTCTGCCTCATCCTTCTCCATGTTGGCTTTATTCAGCTGATAGCGCATTTCTCCACACACCTGTTAGATTGTAAAAACCGGATGATTACCTGCTGGAATCTTCCAGGCAATGCCTGCAATTAGATCCTTTGGTGCCCCCTAGAGGTCATATGGATAAAATACAACAAAACTTTTCTAAGAATGCCATTTTCTACTAGAATACTCAACGTAGCCTGTTAAGATTCAGAAGAAACATCAGGGATTATTAATTCTAACAACTTGAAATTATAGATAAATAAATGCATAACTAAGGAATTTAAGTAATGTGCCCGAGATTATTTTATATAACGGTTTCAATTGCATATTATCAACCAAAATGCACTATCATCTAACTCTTAAATAGGTAAAGTTAGCAGTTAAAATGTTAAGCTATGTTATTATTCATTCACATTGATACAGTTAAACATTCACTCTATATGACAAAGTTTTCTTTTAAAGACTTCGTCAGTTACGCTCTTTAAAAGGAAACGTATACAGGAATTTTTGTCTGCTGATAGACATACTATTGATATTTAGGTCTGTAGTATCCAGTATTGACTGCAAGGTTTGCAGATGTCATCTTATCATACACAACACCAGGTATTCAAGTTAAAGAAGATTTTCTGGCAAAAGCCATAGACTGGAACTAAGCAGACTATGCACTTACGACTGTAACATTCAATATAAAAGGAAATAATTATAATATAGCATCAATAATGAACATACATAGTATCTTAAAAGTGTTGCGTATCATCCTCTATACTTAACACTGAGAACTTTGTTTTATTTATTTTTTCCAATCTAGGGCTGCTACAGACACGGAAATATATTTGGAAGGTGTTATTAGCAGATAAATCTAAATAAGCAGATTATGGGCCTTTTGAGAGAACTGAGAACCTATGGAAAGTTCAGTGAATGTAGAAGTCAGCTAACCTGGCTTCTAATTTACAAATATATGGCTCTTAATATATTATCTCATGGTTACGCTTTCTTGAAACTTTTCAAGTATTTGGTATTTCTTCAAAAATAATGATTTTGGAAACTTTAGAAATCAGTTTCATCATTACCGAGGTATTAGAACAGACTAAGGTATAAAACCTATATGCATTTAAGCTGGGCATGGTGGCGCATGCCTGTAGTCCCAGTTCCTCTAGAGGCTGAGGCGGAGGGATGGCTTGAGCCCAGGAGCTCAGGACTGCAATGTACTGTGCTAGTGTCTGTGAATAGCTACTGCACTTCAGCCTGCGCAATACAACAAGATCCTGTCTCCAAATAAACAAAACAGAACCTAAAAAGTAACTTTAAAAATAATCTACGTTTAAAAGCTATGGTGACAAGACATAAGAAAAAGTCAACAGGCTTCTCCTCAGTGGCCCTCAGAAAGCTAGAACAATAATGAACTTATTAAAAATTCTGTTGAAAGTTCAAATGCTTTCAGTGTGCGAGAGTTTATTCTTCCCATTTCAAAAATTATAAATTTATAAAAACTATTAATTTTAAACCTAAATAAAAATTACAAATTCAGAGTGACAGGAAAAAAAATGAGAGGAGCCATACTTTATTTCCTTTCTCAATTGTTCACTATTACTATTTATGTCTATGAATAAAATGGAATAAAACCCTGAATTGACAATGTCAGAAGATAATGATTATACAACCATGATGTTTAAAACCCAACACCAATACAAACTTGTTAGGTAAAAACTGTTTAAGCATCAGGTCATATTTAAAATTATTTTATCCCTTCATTTTACTCCTACGATTCCCTGCTTTACTACTTTCAGTTCAGCATTTGCTACATTTATCCACAACACTGAAATTCTTTTTCAAATAAATTAGCACATTAAATTGAACCAGAACTACATTATCTCCACGTTGGAAGCAACTTCAAGGCGATTTAGTCTGATCACTCTTCTGATGCATATGTCCTTTCAGCTAGTTCTTGAGACAGAGAACTCTCTCTCTGCTGTACCAACTTCAACAGAAAGCTGCCTCTCTATTAACAACTGAAAACTGTCTTATCGTAGCTTTCACCTATAAATCTAGGTTACGCATTCCCATCCTTCTGAACTAACTCCTTCACTTCCACCCTATCTCCACACAAAAATTTGAGCTTCTTACACTTTTACATTAGCTAATAGGAATTTTAAAAAGCAAATGGAGAATTATAGAAACTCAAGAAAAAGGGGAAAATGGCTCCCTTTCCTAATATATGTTAAAATTAATTTTAATTACTGAATTACAGAGCAACAATGGCATTACAAATATGTCAAAATTTTGGAAAATACATTGAGGAATAAAAGGTAATATGGAAAGAGTATTTTAAGCAAATTATGTATTTAGTGGTTAAAAAACTTGATTTTATTCGTTTCTTTGTTTTAAAGCAATTAACTATTGAAATCTAAATGGACTACTAGTATTTCTTACAATATGTATCTTAGTCATTGCCAGTAAAGACCATTAAACATTTTAGTTCTTGATTCATGAACCAGTGACGCCCATAGCACAGACAATGTAGTATTTTCAAGTATAAATTTAAGCACCAATACAATAAGATCATGTAGTATTAGAATCTTTACTTTAATGACCAAGTCTGAAAAGGAGTAGGAAGTGGAAGATTTTTTATGTCAAGCACACCTTTTAAGTTGTAAATATATGTCTTTGGCAATTATTGTAAACACCAACCCTATGCTATCTATGGAAAAAACAAGGCACTGCTAATTAATTTAGAAAAATGAGATTTATCAAATATTCAATAATTGAAGTAATATAACTCTTATTTATTTGTAAGTCTGTCGCCGCCACTCAACCCTTAAGCTCTTCAAGGCCATGACTTGTGTCTAATTCATTCTTGTACATGCAATACCCATTAAGGGGCTGCATACAGTAACTGAATGTTTGCTGAGTAACCATTAGGTGGCCTTTTATTATGCTTGAAATCACAAAACTTTTCTACTCCAAACTTCCTCCTGATAACAGTAAGAGTTTTGTACATATTTTTCAAAGAAAATATTTCCTTAAGTAACGATTACACTAAAATCTCTTTCTATACCTTTGTGACATCCATTTCCCGAGAAGCAAGCTGGCTTTGAATTTCCTCTAGTTGATTAATAGCTGAAATCTTTTCCTTTGTAACCTTTTCCACCTGGGCCTCCAGTTGGGCAATATTCTGAGACAAGATCAACATCTGTAAGGGAAAATAAAAGTCCTAAACAATAATGTCATTTGACAAAACAAATACTAAAACTTCTCTTGAATTAATAGCATCTCAGCACAGTCACTGGGCTCTGTGAGCCATTTCTCTGTGGATTGGGTATGTTCATTTTTCTCCTTCCTCTATTCACCTATGCCCAGTGAACTGAAACATGTACTTCTCTCCTATTCATCCCCCTGATCTCTAACCTTATTTTGAAAAATGTATAACATGGTGATAAAATCAAGGTGTTGGTTGAAACCCTAAGGTGACAGATATCAAACACCCAATTAAGTTATGAAACAGAGTGCCATAGATACATTCAGAGGAGATACAGAAGCAGACAACTCTTAAACCCTTCTTCCACATGGAAGGTATAAAAGAACAGATGGGGAGAGTTAGGGAGGAAGTTCTTTACAGAGAGCAACTGGTCTGCTGTGGGTCCCACTACCCTTCCCCCAAAACCAACAAAGACGAGGCTCTGTGCAGTGCCCTTTGTTGGTAAAACCCCAACCAACCCCCTATTATCTAGTTCTCCCTCATTTCTCCTATAGGTTTCAGCTCAGCCATTATCTCCTCTCCTCTAGGAAGTCTTCCTTGACTCCAGTTCCCAGCACAAAATAGGTGACCTTCCCATGTTCAGGGTTGATACTCAGCTAGTGTGCACTGGACAGTCATGCCTGTTGTTTGTAGCCTGTGTCCACTCTCACCATTTCCCACACTGTAGAGATTACTATTTTGAATATCACTATGGCATGTGCTCCTACAATCTCAGCATATATACCTCCGTCACACCACGACCTCTGTGTACCTCGACCACAGTACTCATCCCACTGTTTTTAGTTGTCTGTTTCTTCATTAGAGTAGAAGTTCCTCAAGAGGTACCAAATACTTGATGAATGAATAAATAATTAGAATAAATGGCTTTCCAATGGACTCTATGGATATTAGGTTCTCAGTTTTTCTTCTCAAGATTAGAAATGCTTTCTAGATCTTAGATTTATCTTTTATAGCTTTTGGTTTCCAATTACGTTTTGTTCTTTTCCAGGAAGTCGCTCTTCTAGGCTCTTAATTGCTTACTGTACTGGCAGTTTTTAAAATGTAGATGCAGCAAAATATATAGGAATACCTACCAATTGTTATCTGTTAAAACAAGAACTGGTGACACATTTTAAATAATGATATTTGAAATTTACCATTGTATGCTAACATGGGTGTGAATTCAGTTTTATAACTTAAATCAATTACTAAAATTCTATGATAAAAATCAACATTGAACCAAAGTTGTAGTAAATTAAGACCCTTAGATCAATAAAACAAAGACAGGTGTCTGCCTTTGAACTACAGAACTAGTTAAAGTTTACCCTATGAAAATAATTTAGGCAGATATATTAATTAACTTTTCTGAACATAGTGGAGAATTGTATATTTGACTTATGGTTGTTTACATGTCCCTATCATCAAAGGATTGTCTACAAATCTAATTTTCACATATAATTAGTTTTACTAATAACAAACTAAAAACTTTCTTGAGCACATTACAGTATAAACCTAAGGTTGAAAAGAAGTTAAATATAACAAATCAAAAATATCAATTTAATTTCTTAATTTAAAATTTTGAGTTCATGAGTACACATATCATGAATGTGTAATTCTAGTTTTTCTGGAACCATATGACAGCAACAAACTTTAATTACCAGCTACTAAAAATCATATTTTATTTATTTATGTGGACATATATAACTGACGGTAAACATCTTAACATTGTATGGTTTTTGAAGTAAATATACTTTTATTTTGCTAATTACAAATTCTAGTCCATTTCTCTTCTAAGGCATGTCACAAATCTCTCCCGCTCCTTAGGATTCCTCCCTCTGCCACCCGTCATTTCCTTACTTTGCCCACTACCTGTCTGCTACCTCCTGTCGCGCACTTTCTGAGGTCTCCCCTCCTGTTGTCACACCTTCTTTTCCCCACGCCCACCATCTGGAAGTCAACATTACACGGCAGGAGCTTCTCCATCCACATCTGTTGCAGAGCCAGAAGTAACACAGACACAGCTGCAACACTGCTGGATGTCCAGGACGTTGACATCAGGTAAGTCCTTTAAACTTTGACAGGGGCAAGGAAGAGACAAGGACACCCAGGTTGGGAGAGGTTGATAGAAATTTCTGCAGAGCAGTCCCTAGTGTATTGAACATGGTATGAAGCTGTACTCCCTATGCAAGAGATAAGGATTAAGGATTTTAACAATGGATACTGTCAAGGAAAGCAATTGAGAAAATGTGTGGACCTCAGGGGGTGCTCAATAAATAAATGATCAACGACCGAATGAACTAACAAAGCTGAGTGCTCAGTGCAACCCAGGACCGCTAATGAACATAGCACACAAACTCACAGCAAGTACTGTTGATGGGGAGTGACTCAAACCTGTCTAGGTAGAAGGCATCTGTTCCCCTACAGTTTCCCACACAAATGGAATTTTTTAAAAAAAGAAAGTAAGGGAGGAATTAAAAAAAAAAACAAAGAAAATCTATAAGTTTCACAAGTATTCCCACTGTTAGGAAAGCAGAGGTTCTTGTTCTAGCACTAACTTTAACTACCTAGCACTTACAATGTTATAATTAATTGGTTAGTCATTACGTTCTTGTGCCAGGCAGTGTGATATGCATTCTCTCTTTAAATCCCCTTAGAAAGGCCGGGCAGCGTGGCTCATGCTTGGAATCCTACTGCTTTTGGAGGTTGAGGCAGGAGGACTGCCAGGAATTCAAGACCAGCCTGGGCAACAAAATGAGACCCCATTTCTACAATTTTTTTTTTTAATTAGCCGGGCATGGTGGCACATACCTGTAGTCCTAGCTACTCAGGAGGCTGAGGCAGGGGGATTGCTTGAGCCAAGTAGTTGGAAGATATGATGAGCTATGATCACACCACTGCATTCCAGCCTATGTGACACAGTGAGACCCTGTCTCTAATAAATAAATAAAAAATGAATCCCCTAGAGAAGGAATTATATGGAATTAATTTTTATTTGAAAAAATGAGATTCAGAAAACTAAGTAACTTGCCCAAGTTCATTCAAACTAATAAGTAAAAGGTAAAGCTGGGCTTTATATAAGAGTCTGTCTGTGGCCGGGCACGGTGGCTCAAGCCTGTCATCCCAGCACTTTGGGAGGCCGAGACGGGCAGATCACGAGGTCAGGAGATCGAGACCATCCTGGCTAACACGGTGAAACCCCGTCTCTACTAAAAAATACAAAAAACTAGCCGGGCGAGGTGGCGGCGCCTGTAGTCCCAGCTACTCAGGAGGCTGAGGCAGGAGAATGGCGTGAACCCGGGAGGCGGAGCTTGCAGTGAGCTGAGATCTGGCCAGTGCACTCCAGCCTGGGTGACAGAGCGAGACTCCGTCTCAAAAAAAAAAAAGTCTGTCTGCTTTTACTAACATGAAGGGCCAAGAATTCTATCCAATAAGGCTCCTTCTCTCTTTCTCTAAAACAATAGCCACAAGCTAAACTTTATTAAATGCCCATGGTAAGTCAGACATTATATTAGATATTTTCTAAACATTATCTCACTTAATTCTATCAATTCTTGATGTATTAACTTCATTTACTCCTCTGAAACTTAGAGAGGTTAAGTGAATTGTTCAAGGTCACAGAAAGGTCAGGCTGGATTCAACTCTAAATCCTTTTACTTCAAAACCATTTTCTGCCATTTCCTGGTAAGAGTTGGAACCTCAGTGCTAGGGCCACTGTCAGCTCTTTATTCACACATCTTTATTTAGAGCAGGATCTTGAGACAAATGTCAGCCAGGGCTTCCTAGGGACAAAAGCGTCTTAAATGACTCTAGCTCAGAAATGTGTGGTATTGAATACCTAGAAATAAAGTCACACACATACAACCATCTGATCTTCGACAAACCTGACAAAAACGTGCAATGGGGAAAGGATTCCCTAGTCAATAAATGGTGCTGGGATAGCTGGCTAGCCATATGCAGAAGAATGAAACTGGGCTCTTACCCTTCACCATATTCTGGTGTTTGCCAGGTTTGCTGTTTGCTGTTTGGTGTTTGCTGTTTGCTATTGATACCATTCTCTCTTACACAACACTCAATCCTACATGGGCCTTGGGAAAGAATTTATGACTAACTTCTCAAAAGCAATTGCAACAAAACCCACAAATTGACAAGTGGAACCTAATTACACTGAAGAGCTTCTGCACAGCAAAAGAAACTATCAACAGAGTAAACAGACAACCTACAGAACGGGAGAAAATAGTCACAAATTATGTATCACACAAAGGTCTAATATCCAGAATCTATAAAGAAAGTAAACAATTGGCCAGGCATGGTGGCTCACGCCTGTAATCCCAGCACTTTGGGAGGCCGAGGCTGGTGGATCACGAGGTCAGGAGATCGAGACCATCCTAGCTAACACGGTGAAACCCCGTCTCTACCGAAAATACAAAAAATTAGCAGGGTGTGGTGGCGGGCGCCTGTAGTCCCAGCTACTCAGGAGGCTGAGGCAGGAGAATGGCGTGAATCCGGGAGCTGTAGTTTGCAGTGAGCCGAGATCGCGCCACTGCACTCCAGCCTGGGCGACAGAGCAAGACTTCATCTCAAAAACAAAAAAAAAAAAAAAAAAAAGAAAGTAAACAATTGAACGAGCAGAAAACAACCCCATTAAAAAATGAACAAAAGACATGAACAGACACTTCTCAAAAGAAGACACACAAATGGTCAAAAAACATATGAAAAAGTGCTCAAGATCACTCATGAATGATACGGTTTCGACTTCTGCCCCAGCCCAAATCTCACATCACATTGTAATCCCTGATGTTGGAGGGGGGACCTGGTGGGAGGTGATTGGATCATAGGGGCGGGTTTCCCCCTTGCTGTTCTCATGATAGTGAGTTCTTACAAGATGTGGCTGTTTAAAAGTGTGTAGCACCTCCTCCTGCACTCTCTTCCTCGTGCTCCAACCACAGAAGACATGCCTGCTTCCCTTCCACCATGACTGAAAGTTTCCTGAGGCCTCCCCAGCCATTCTTCCTGTTCAGCCTACAGAACCATCAACCAATTAAACCTCTTTTCTTTATAAATCACCCAGTTTCAGGTATTTCTTTATAGCAGTGCAAGAACAGACTAATACACGAATCATCACAGAAATGCAAATCAAAACCACAATGAGATCCCATTTCACACCAGTCAGAATGACTGTTATTCAAAAGTTAAAAAACAACAGACCGTGGAGAAGCCACAGAGAAAAGGACACTTCTGCTCTGTTGGTGGAATGTACATTAGTTCAGCCACAGTGGAAAGCAGTTTGGAAATTTCTCAAATAACTGAGAACTACCTTTCTACCAGCAATCCCATTACTGGGTACATACTCAAAAGAAAACAAATTGTCTTACCAAAAAGACACACGTACTCACATGTTCACTACAGCACCATTCACAATAGCAAAGACATGGAATCAACCTAGGTGCCCATCAAGAATGGACTGGATAAAGAAAATGTGATACATATACATCACTGAATACTACGCAGCCATAAAAAATGGAATCAGGTCTTTGGCAGGAACATGGATGAAACTGGAGGCCATAGTCCGAAGTGAATTAACGCAGGAACAGAAAATCAAATACTGCATGTTCTCACTTACAAGTGGGAGCTAAGCATGAGGTACTCACGGATATAAAGATAGCAACAACAGGAACTGGGCATGACTGGGGAGGAGAGGGAGGGAGCGGGGCAGGGGTTGAAAAACTAACTATGGCTCAAGCCTGTCATCCCAGCACTTTGGGAGGCCGAGACGGGCGGATCACGAGGTCCGGAGATCGAGACCATCCTGGCTAACACTGTGAAACCCCGTCTCTACTAAAAAATACAAAAAACTAGCCAGGCGAGGTGGCGGGCACCTGTAGTCCCAGCTACTCAGAAGGCTGAGGCAGGAGAATAGCGGGAACCTGGGAGGCGGAGCTTGCAGTGAGCCGAGATCACACCACTGCACTCCAGCCTGGGCGACAGAGTGAGACTCCGTCTAAAAAAAAAAAGCAGGGACATTCAGTAGTCTATTAGAAAAAAAAGAAATAGGCCGGACGCGGTGGCTCAAGCCTGTCATCCCAGCACTTTGGGAGGCCGAGACGGGTGGATCACGAGGTCAGGAGATCGAGACCATCCTGGCTAACATGGTGAAACCCCGTCTCTACTAAAAATACAAAAAACTAGCCGGGCGCGGTGGCGGGCACCTGTAGTCCCAGCTACTGGGAGGCTGAGGCGGGAGAATGGCGTGAACCCGGGAGGCGGAGCTTGCAGTGAGCTGAGATCCGGCCACTGCACTCCAGCCTGGGTGACAGAGCGAGACTCCGTCAAAAAAAAAAAAAGAAAAACTAACTATTGGGTACTCTGTTCATGTAGGGGGTGACAAGATAATTTGTAAACCAAACCTCAGCAACATGCAATGTAACCAAGTAAAAAACCTGCACATGTACTCCCTTGAATCTAAAAGTTAAAAATAAATAAATGATAAATAAAAACTGTGCTGCATTTCTGTCACCACCTTTATTCATGAAACAACTGTTAGCACAAGAGAGAGGTTCTGTTACATATGAAGGTACCTGGAACACTGCCAGGCACACTTCAGCCTGCATTTTTCCTTTCTTATCAGGAATTCTCATCAACATACTTCTACACAGTAGAACTACTCAGCAAGGCAAATGGTTTCCAGCAAACAACCAAAAAATATCAATTTCCTAGGTGTGAACAATAGCTGGTGTTTGCTATTGATACCATTCTCTCTTACACAACACTCAATTCGCAACTTCATCTCCTTTCCATGTCTTATTCATATTGGTTACAGGTGGCGTTCCTTCCCCCATACTCTGTGTTTCTAATTCCCATCTATTCTTGGAAGCTCAATTAAAATGCCATCTTTTCCACAAAGGCTTCCACGATCTCTGGCAGACAATCAGTTCTGATCCTCTGAACTCTCAGCATTTTAGTCATAACTTCCCAATGGCATAGGGACTTTTTTCTTTTCCTTGTAATTCATTCCTTCATTCATCTAATATATACTGAGCACATTTTATATGAGAGGAATGTGCCAGGCATTGAGGATGTTACACGCAAGGGACTCACTGAACTAGGGGAAGCAAACTATTCAACATGAATTTGTAATGAATTGAGTTATGGGAGCCCACAGGAGACCATCCCAATTCAGTTATGGCAGGTGCTGAGAGGAGATGGTACCAAGAAAAACTCTTGGCCAGGCACAGTGCTCACACCTGCAATCCCAGCACTTCGAGTGGCCAAGGAGGGTGGATTGCTTGAGCCCAGGAGTTCGAGATCAGCCTGGGGAATATGGCAAAAACCTGTCTCTACAAGAAACACAAAAAATTAGCCAGGCATGGTGGTACGCCTGTGTAGTCCCAGCTACCAGGAAAGCTGAGGTGGGAAGATTACCTGAGCTCAAGAGACTGAGGCTAAGTGAGCCGTGATCACCCCACTGAGCTCCAGCCTGGGTGACAGAGTGAGACCCTGTCTCAAATACAAACAAGCCTGAAGAATCAATGAAAGAGGGCAGAGGAGGATTCCTCTAGGCAGGGGGCAAAGCATACACAAAATCCTACACTGAAAAAAACAGTATGGAAGACAGGCATATGTGCATGCTTGGGGAAGTACAAGTACATCAGTGTGGTGAGGGTGCAAAGAAGAAAAATGAAGGAACATAAGACTTGACAGCCGAAGAGAGGAAGAATATTGTAGAGTCTTCATGCTATGATAAAGGATCCTAAATTTTATCCAAGGTTGCAGGGAGACGTGAAAGGATTTCAAAGCAAGAGCCTAACATGTTGAGAAAGATCGTCCCAGCCGCAGTTTGGAGAACAGACAGGAAGGAGGTGAGACTGCAGGCAAGGATACCACAGGGGCTACAGGAACCACCCAAGGATGAGATATGAGTAGCAGTAGGACGGAGAGACAGGGCAATGTAAATGCTCAGGGGCTTAAGTCTTAGAGCTTGGTGATGATGAGATGTGTGGGGTGAGAAAGATGGGGGAGAAAAGAGTGACAAGACTTCTGTGCTGGATAACTGGATAAACAGTGGGTCCACTGGGATAGGGAAGGTGGAAAGTAAAGCTGGTTTGGGAGCTCAGTGTACAGTTAAGGATTTAGAAATCAAATAGCTTTAGTCCTGAAGCTTTAGGTCCTAAGGCTATATATACATGGAACTCAAGCCACAGTACTGCTAAAGACACCTAAATCTTTAGCTCCCTGCTAAACTCTAGAACCTCCTATCAAGCTGCTTTCTGGATGTGTCTCCTTTATTGCCTCAAACGTACTTTAAACTCAGAGTAATGTAAAAAGCACACGTCATCATTCTTCCAAATCAAGAATTTGAATTCAAAGAAATCGTAAAAGGAAAGAGCATCTTTTAAGGAGAATAAAACTGAAAAAAAAATCAATAAATATAGCACAAACAGATCTTCAGTGAACATAGCAAGGTAATTTCATTGGCTGTGGCATGGAAGTTGAAGTGAGAGGTGACAAAATAAAGACAACATGTATGGACAAATCTTTCAAGAAACTCAACTATTAAGAGAAAGAGCTCAAAGAGGGAGATGGAATTACTGAAGTGGTTTCCAACTTTGGCTGCACGCTGGAATCACCTGGGTGAGTTTCAAACACACTGACAACTGGATGCTACTCAGCCATTTTGATGTAATGGGCTTGGGGTACTGCTTGGACAATCAGATTTTTAGAACTTCTTGTGTAGCAAAAATTAAGAACCACAGATTACAAGAAAGATTGTTTCTTTCAACAGTAAGAGACACTTGAAAGTATTTTCCTGAGGATAAGAAAGAGACTGTAGTGAAGGAAAGATTGATTCGGAAAAGTGGAGCAAACAAATGGAATGAGTTCGAGGGGGTGAAGGAAACGGCGTCCATGGGAAGTGGAAAGGATTAGGAAGACGCCTTTCCCATTCAGACTGGGTTGGAATACAGGTGAAAATTTATTTTAAGGCATGGGGAAGATAAATAGTTGAGGTGGTCATCACCCAGTGGCTTTAATTTTCTGTGTTAGGGAAGTAAGGCTCTCTGCTGAGAATAAGAGGAAAAGTGGTATTATAGAGAATTTGAGAAGAACAAGTGATGTGAAACAGTCTTTAAAGAAATGCATTTAAGATACCATCACTTCCCACCTGGACTACGATAATCACCTCCAGACAGGGACCGCGATAGTCACCTCCAGGCCGGGACCGCGAAAGTCACCTCCAGACCCGGACCGCCAAAGTCACCTCCAGACCCGGACCGCCAAAGTCACCTCCAGACCGAGACCACGAAAGTCACCTCCAGACGGGGACCACCAAAGTCACCTCCAGACCGGGACCGCGAAAGTCACCTCCAGACCGGGACCACGAAAGTCACCTCCAGACGGGGACCACCAAAGTCACCTCCAGACCGGGACCACGAAAGTCACCTCCAGACCGGGACCGCCAAAGTCACCTCCAGACCGGGACCGCCAAAGTCACCTCCAGACCGGGACCACGAAAGTCACCTCCAGACCAGGACCGCGATAGTCACCTCCAGACCCGGACCACCAAAGTCACCTCCAGACCCGGACCGCCAAAATCATCTCCAGACCGGGACTGCCAAAGTCACCTCCAGACCGGGACCACAAGTCACCTCCAGATCGGGACCGCGATAGTCACCTCCAGACCCAGACCGCCAAAGTCACCTCCAGACCAGGACTGCAATAGTCACCTCCAGACCAGGACTGCGAAAGTCACCTCCAGACCCGGACCGCCAAAGTCACTTCCAGACCCGGACCGCCAAAGTAACCTCCAGACCCGGACCACGAAAGTCACCTGCAGACCGGGACCGCGATAGTCACCTCCAGACCCGGACCGCCAAAGTCACCACCAGACCCGGACTGCCAAAGTCACCTCCAGACCGGGACCGCGATAATCACCTCCAGACAAGGACCACGAAAGTCACCTCCAGACCCGGACCGCTGAAGTCACCTCCAGACTGGGACTGCGAAAATCACCTCCAGACCTGGACTGCAATAACCACTTCCAGACCTGGACTACGAGAATCACCTCCAGCTGATCTCCAGGCATCGATTCTACTTCTCCTTCCAATCCATTGACAAAATGATTTTTCTCAAATATAAATGGCATTGTGACACTGACAAATTCAAAGCAACTCAATGGCTTTCCATCCCTTTTTCGACAAAACTGAAAATCCTTCATATGGATTTTAAAGCCATTCATGATTCCATCCCAACATAAGTCTCCAAACTCATTCCCACTACTCCTGCTCCTCTCTCTCTATGCTCCAGCCATCAGGGCCTTCTCCAAATTCCTAGGAAGTGCGATCCTTTCCAGGTCCAGAGTCTTGGGTATGTTATTTTCCTGGGCCTGAAACCCTCTTCCCCTCTTCACCTGACCACTCATCAATGCTTTCAGGTCTCCTTTTCAACATCTCTTTCTCAGGAAAGTCTTTCGTGACTGCCTAGACGAGGTCAGATTCCTGTTACACATGACCACGGTATCTTAAACTGAACCTTATGGCTTTATCGCAATGATGATCGAAAATTCACTTATGAAAATATTTGTGTAACGTCTACTTCTCCTATGAGTTTGTAAGCTTTATGAGGAAACTGCATCGTTCCTGTGACTACAACATTCCCAGCCCCTCCAGTTAATATCTGTTGAGTGTGGAATGAAGAAGAGAGAGGAAGGCATAAGAGGACTGCTAGAAAGCACTGAAAGAACCATGGACACCGAAGACCTGGAGTCTACAGCTGTGTCATCTGCAAGGCTGTGCGATTTTTACCAGCTGAGATCACCAATCCAGGGCAGAGAAGGTAGGTAGTAGGGTTTTGACAGACACAATTTTAAAAGACGGATGGATAAGAAGACAAGGACATTTACAGAAAATGCTCGAGTTTACTCTTATTAAGACTTAAAACTCACAGGGCAGAAGTTGTGATTTTTCTCTACACGTATCTTTAGGCCTCCACATTGCTTTGCACACAGTACATTCTCAGTATATATTTATTGAATGAGTTAATTATCATACATTGGAATTTTATAACAACATAGAATTTAGAGTACAAGCTGTGAGTCCACTTTTAAAAACAAACATGTAACGCAGTTGCTTTGGTTACTTGATGGACCACAACTTGCTCAATTCGAGTCTAGTTAGCAGTTTTAAAGCTAGGTCCCACTCAACTCTGTATTCTAGTTTGTGAACTCGTTTTCAAAGACTGCTCATTTCATGTTATCTGTTCCTTTTGCCTTAAATTTCTCTCTTCATCTGGTTACCATCATTATTCATCATGTAATTTGTCAGAACTGATTTCATACAGAGTGCATAATCACTTTTTCTTGGTTACTCAGTTTCTTACAAGTGTTTCATCTTCTGCATGTTTAATTTAGGGGTAGGAGATAAAGCAGGGGACTCATCTCTCCTTGATTTAGCCAAGGTTGAAATAAAATCTGGGTAGCTTCATAGCATGCCTCTGGGAAACATGACAGAGGGAATCCAACAGAATGGTAGGATTTACAGTAAATTTTGTAATTTCATTTTATGGAATTTAACTGACTATTTTATCTGAAAAGATCAACATAAACTATTGAGAAATATATGAAATGATAAAACATTTTTATGAACTATAAATTATAAGAAATTTAACTACTTATATAATAACAATTTTAAAATTTAAAGTTCATTCAAGAACTCCAGCCTATGGAATAGCATCATAAAAAATCCTTTCTTCTGCAATGTGGATAACAGCAGAGTCCTTAAGTACCTTTGATCCCATGGACTCCCTTTCTTTCGTTATTTCCTTTTTCATCATGTCTTTCTCAATGGCCCTTTTCTCTTGCTGAGATGCAAGTTCTTTTTCAAGTCGCTCCGCCTGCCTCTCCAGCTCCTTCCTCAACTGGTCACACTGGATTAAAGCCTGCCAGGATAGAAGAGATTGAAAGAGGAGTTTAGAATTCGGAAAAAATATGGGGAAAATGAGATAATTAAGCTTTAAGTATATTTAAAATAATTAAAATCCACTATAAAGCCCATTAGAATAATTTTGTATTTGTTTATCAATACCACTTATTGACCTAAGAGAGTATCCAAATGTTACATTTATTGACATAGTTCAGTTTTCAAGATTAAAGCCATATTAATTAATCAATGACAAAATTCAGGTAATGAACCTTGATGAAGGCCACAGATGAGTCAGAATTTTAAAAAAGGGAACCAGGAAAACCAAGTGCTCGAATATTTTCAATTACGTATCATGTTTCTACTACAAGAAACACATAAGCATCCAACTTAACTCATTTCTTATTTGCTCATGGATAAAAATTATTGGAATACTTCAAATGATAGATCAAAATACTAAAATGAAATGTTGAATATATCATTACACACAGGCATCTTTTGTTTAATACTATATAATAATCAAGTTTCCTTAAACATAACCAAGAGAAAATTTAGTTCACTCCCCTTAAACATACAACTGAAGTAAAAATTATTAAATGGAAAGACTCAAGACAGTATTCACTACTTAGTTTTATGAGGATCTTCCATTTCTGGTAAAGTTCATAACTGTCCTTTACTGTAAATTTCCCACTCCGCATTTCCAGAAATAAAAACTCTCTAACTTCATTTTGGCCACTTTTACAATATCTTTATTTATAACACCCAATAATAAAATATGATTTCAAAAATCCCAATTTGGAGAGGTCTTTTTTTGTATAAATGTATGGGGTACAAATGTAATTTAGTTACATACATAGATTGCATAGTAAAATCTCAATTTTTAAAAATTCTAATAAAAGTAAGGTACTATAGCATCTTATAGTCTTATTCCAGTGGCCCTTATGTACGATATCCACCTACGTAACCTCTCTTTTCTCCTGAAATGGCAGAAAGAACCCCAGGTCTTATATAACTTACATGCTGCGTGATTATAAATTTCATAGTCACATTTGATTTTAATGGAGACTGAAATAGCTTCAGTAAGCACTGTAAGTTTTATGCATAGTTATGCTTCCCTCTGGTGAAAGCTATAATAAATTCAGACAATAAATATCTAGGATATGTGAATTTTTCTCTCTTCATCTGGAAAGCATTAAATTCCAATTTCTTTTGGTCTCTTCTGAAAAGTTTCTATGCTCTCAGGCATAAAATATAAAGGTAAAATTCAATTGTCTCAGATTAACTAATAAACAAATACAATGAGTAAAAATGATTCTTCTAGGGAGTTAGTCCCAAGTCCAAATTCCCACTGAGAATGCCTGGAAAAGGAAATTTTAAATTAGATATTAAAATAAATGAAAAGGCATACTTTTTCTATAATTTAAGCCCTTGGAGCTTGAAATACGAATTAGTTACTTTTGTGATTCAAAATGTAATTGCTCTTGCGAAAAATATTTCACATGAATCTAGTAAATGTTCATAACTCTCCCTGATATAATGAATACTACTGGTATGAATAGACAAAATGCTTACTTAATATAAACCAATATATCCAATCAGAAAGTTTTCAATTGAACAAAAACTCAGGAGTCAACATCATTAAGTATAGGAACGGCGGAAGAGACTGAAGATCTAAAACCAGGCTACCATGAAAGGCACCTACAGAATCAATTCAAAGAACTCAGTCAACTAAAGAACAAGCAACAGTAAATAATCCTGGCACGACAAGAGGTGTAATGCCAAGATAGGATGATACAGCGAAAAGCACAAAGTGAGAAGCTGTAAAATCATGTAAACAAAACCACTGCTAAGGCCTTGGTTTTGTGGATGGTCTTCTCTCTATTAGGACTAGCCACCACCAATGGTTGATGATGAGTAATGAGCAACACAACACTGATTACAAATATTAGGTTAAAACCTGGTTATTGGCTGGGCGTGGTGGCTCACGCCTGTAATCCCAGCACTTTGGAAGGCTGAGGCGGGTGGATTGCTTGAGGTCAGGAGGTTGAGACCAGCCTGGCCAACATGGTGAAACCCCATCTCTACTAAAATACGAAAAATAGCTGAGCATGGTGGTGCTTGCCTGTAGTCCCAGCTACTAGGGAGGCTGAGGCAGGAGAATTGCTTAAGCCCAGGAGGCGGAGGTTGCAGTGAGCCGAGATGGCGCCATTGCACTCCAGCCTGGGCAACAAAGCGTGACTTGGTCCCCAAAAAACACACAAAACAAACAAACAAACAAAAAACTGGTTATTGATGTCTCTTAGCGTGTAACCAACAATTCCATATTATCAAATAGCTTTTAAGGCTAGGCGCAGTGGCTCACGCCTTTAATCCCAGCACTTTGGGAGGCCATGGCAGGCAGATCACGAGGTCAGGAGATTGACACCATCCTGGCTAACACGGTGAAACTCCATCTCTACCAGAAACACAAAAAACTAGCCAGGCGTGGTGGCGGCGCCTGTAGTCCCAGCTACTCGGGAGGCTGAGGCAGGAGAATGGCATGAACCCAGGAGGCAGAGCTTGCAGTGAGCCGAGATCACACTACTGCACTCCAGCCTGAGTGACAGAGTAAGACTTCGTCTCAAAAACAAACAAACAAACAAACAAACAAATCGCTTTTACTTTTATTTGCTTTGATTTTAACATATATGCTTTGTCACAATGAAGAAAATAGAAAAGCGTAGTAACACTTGGAATCAGAAAAATGATTTATTCTTTCTAAAGATAACTCTCTCAACTGGACCGCACATACTAAAAGATTTGGGTGTAGTAAACAAATATTTATACACTATTTCCATTAAAGTTTTCTCTTAATTCTAGAGTTTCTTCTCCTATTTTCCAGAATCCCTGTCGATTGAGTACCCCTATAACCATTCAGTAAAGACATAGTAACCGACTTCTCAAAGGCTAGGTCAGTAAAAAGCCAACTACCATCAAATGATGGATCTTTATAGTAACTGAATGCTATACATGGGCAATTGCCATTAAATGATAGATCTTTACAGGTAACAAAGTTAATTTGGGGCCTGCGGCTGTTATTTCTCTCAGTAGTTCCCAAGTCCTGGCTTCTCTCCCTTCCCTGAGCACAGCCCTTTCCTTGGTGGAAATGGCTGTAGGTCTTAGGAAGTTGGGGAATTACACATTCCCCCCATCCAGCAGACTCATTCCTGAAGGTACATTTTCTTTTCTGGGAAATTTCTTTAGCTGTGGTCATTCTATGTTGACATATTAACACTTTTTTCAAACACAGTTTATTGGACTTGATATTCCCAGTCCTGGTTTTATTAAACCAAAGGGTAGGCACTACTATCTTAGGCAGTCAAAACATTTTCAAAAACAAAATTTATATCTAGTCAACTAAAATTTTAAAACAGGAGACCTATTGTAGACCATATAAAAGTCCTTCCCAACTGCTAAGGTTAGTTTTCAAGAAATCTTTGTGACAGAATAATTCATAACTAAGGAATTAAGATCTTATGAAATTATACAGCTCACACCTGTGAATATGAACTTTAAGGCTTATAAACATTTTTATTTTTATGTAATAATAAAGCCCACAAAATTAAAAAGATTAACACATTTCAAGCATCTAACTTACAAATAATGCAAACTATTGATTTTAATTTATAAACCCTTGCTAACCAGAAATTTACCAGTCTATCCCTGTGTACCATTTTTCAAGATACTTAATACTTTGTTTTTGTTTTGTGACAGATAACATGCCTATCAAGAAGTATTGTTTTCTATACTTGTGACTACAACTCAGTGCTTTTCTGATTTTATTTTTAATCCAGGTTTCTAATTCCTGCCTTTCTGACTCCCTGTAATCCAAGAAACAGAATAATTTGGATATTTCAAAAGGGAGAAAAAAGTCTTTGTAAATATTTGTTCAACCTACCATGTTGCTGTTTTAAAAACTAATATTCAGAATATCACATGTAACCCATAAATATGTACAATTATTATGTATACATAATAATTAACTTTTTAAAAAAGTTCACACCACTTACCCATGAAGGTATATGGCAGGATAGGTCTTAGCAAATTTGAAATAAATACTTTGCTCAAGTTGTTATGAGTAAAAAAGACAAAAAAATTTTTTTCCTTAGAGGGTTATGTCATTACAGATATGCTTATGGTAACTTCATGGCACAGCCTGTACCTTCAGGCCTTTCCACATACCTCTCAACAATTTCCCTTCCCAACACAAGTAGGCAGGCCTAAGGCATGGTTAACCTTTTTATCTGCTTCTCGTAGCTTTACCAAGGTGTCTTGTAGCTTTATCAAGGTGTCACTGCAAAAACCTCTACTTTTTCTCACTATGTAGTCCCAGGTGAACTTTTTTCCTCTTTTAAAATTATCACCAATTGAGACAACTTCCATTTTCAAACAAAAACATTTATTGAGCACCTACTATGTGCCAGATACTTTGCTAAGTGGCATATATGGATTATTTAACCCTCTAAATACATTTTAATTGGTTCTTATTACTCAACTGAAGAAACTGGTACTTCAAGATATTCAGTAACTTGCCCAAATCAGAGACCTAGAAAGTGGAAGAGTAGGGAGTTTATCCAAGATAGTTCCACACAAGAATCTTTGCATGGCATTATACACTTCAGGCATTTTCACTGCCACTATGAATGTTAAATACGTAATTCCTTCTATTTAGCATGTGATACCCAAACGTCACACTAGATGGCAACAAACGTCAAGGAACTAAACGAAGTAACCATTTCATCGCTCAGTAATGTAAGTAGTAGGGTTTTAAATTAAAATATGTATGCCATCTGACTTTTTAATACGTTCAGAAAGCAAAAATTCTAATGTGTTGTAACATACCTTCCAGATAAAAACTACTAGACTTGCAATACATTTTGTCCTTGCATTCATTATTACTAATTTACTGAAAATGCTATAGATTCTTAACGAACAATAGCGTTGCTTGCTCTCAACTACTAAATTTTTTTTAAAAAATTAATTACAAAACTTCACATTAATAATAATTGACTTCCATTCCACAAACATTTATTGTTAATTAAGACATAAATGGTCATGTGTGACATACAATGATAGATGTCATAGACCTGATTTCAAGGTCTTCTGGTGGAGAAAACTGTGTAAACAACTACAAAAATTATACACCACATCAACAGGAATATAGAGGAAAAAGAAGTTAATGCAAACAAGAAGGGGCTGGGGAAAACTTCTGGGAAGACTGCCACTGGACTTGAGCCTCGTAGACTGAATAGATATTTCACAGATTAATACAAGGCAGAAAAATATACCTTGAGCAAATTAATGCAAATGGCCAAATGTAGGTCACGTTCTGGCAACAGTGAGGGTGGTACGAAAGAGTAGAGTGTTCTGGCAACAGTGAGGGTAGTAAGAAAGAGTAGAGTGTTCTGGCAACAGTGAGGGTGGTACGAAAGAGTAGAGTGTTCTGGCAACAGTGAGGGTGGTACGAAAGAGTAGAGTGTTCTGGCAACAGTGAGGGTGGTACGAAAGAGTAGAGTGTTCTGGCAACAGTGAGGGTGGTACGAAAGAGTAGAGTGTTCTGGCAACAGTGAGGGTGGTACGAAAGAGTAGAGTGTTCTGGCAACAGTGAGGGTGGTAAGAAAGAGTAGAGTGTTCTGGCAACAGTGAGGGTGGTAAGAAAGAGTAGAGTGTTCTGGCAACAGTGAGGGTGGTAAGAAAGAGTAGAGTGTTCTGGCAACAGTGAGGGTGGTAAGAAAGAGTGTTCTGGCAACAGTGAGGGTGGTAAGAAAGAGTAGAGTGTTCTGGCAACAGTGAGGGTGGTACGAAAGAGTAGAGTGTTCTGGCAACAGTGAGGGTGGTACGAAAGAGTAGAGTGTTCTGGCAACAGTGAGGGTGGTAAGAAAGAGTAGAGTGTTCTGGCAACAGTGAGGGTGGTAAGAAAGAGTAGAGTGTTCTGGCAACAGTGAGGGTGGTAAGAAAGAGTAGAGTGTTCTGGCAACAGTGAGGGTGGTAAGAAAGAGTAGAGTGTTCTGGCAACAGTGAGGGTGGTAAGAAAGAGTAGAGTGTTCTGGCAACAGTGAGGGTGGTAAGAAAGAGTAGAGTGTTCTGGCAACAGTGAGGGTGGTATGAAAGAGTAGAGTGTTCTGGCAACAGTGAGGGTGGTAAGAAAGAGTAGAGTGTTCTGGCAACAGTGAGGGTGGTAAGAAAGAGTAGAGTGTTCTGGCAACAGTGAGGGTGGTAAGAAAGAGTAGAGTGTTCTGGGCAACAGTGAGGGTGGTACGAAAGAGTAGAGTGTTCTGGCAACAGTGAGGGTGGTACGAAAGAGTAGAGTGTTCTGGCAACAGTGAGGGTGGTACGAAAGAGTAGAGTGTTCTGGCAACAGTGAGGGTGGTAAGAAAGAGTAGAGCGTTCTGGCAACAGTGAGGGTGGTAAGAAAGAGTAGAGTGTTCTGGCAACAGTGAGGGTGGTAAGAAAGAGTAGAGTGTTCTGGGCAACAGTGAGGGTGGTACGAAAGAGTAGAGTGTTCTGGCAACAGTGAGGGTGGTACGAAAGAGTAGAGTGTTCTGGGCAACAGTGAGGGTGGTACGAAAGAGTAGAGTGTTCTGGCAACAGTGAGGGTGGTAAGAAAGAGTAGAGTGTTCTGGCAACAGTGAGGGTGGTATGAAAGAGTAGAGTGTTCTGGCAACAGTGAGGGTGGTAAGAAAGAGTAGAGTGTTCTGGCAACAGTGAGGGTGGTAAGAAAGAGTAGAGTGTTCTGGCAACAGTGAGGGTGGTAAGAAAGAGTAGAGTGTTCTGGCAACAGTGAGGGTGGTAAGAAAGAGTAGAGTGTTCTGGCAACAGTGAGGGTGGTAAGAAAGAGTAGAGTGTTCTGGCAACAGTGAGGGTGGTAAGAAAGAGTAGAGTGTTCTGGCAACAGTGAGGGTGGTAGGAAAGAGTAGAGTGTTCTGGCAACAGTGAGGGTAGTAGGAAAGAGTAGAGTGTTCTGGCAACAGTGAGGGTGGTACGAAAGAGTAGAGTGTTCTGGCAACAGTGAGGGTGGTAAGAAAGAGTAGAGTGTTCTGGCAACAGTGAGGGTAGTAAGAAAGAGTAGAGTGTTCTGGCAACAGTGAGGGTAGTAAGAAAGAGTAGAGTGTTCTGGCAACAGTGAGGGTGGTACGAAAGAGTAGAGTGTTCTGGCAACAGTGAGGGTGGTACGAAAGAGTAGAGTGTTCTGGCAACAGTGAGGGTGGTAAGAAAGAGTAGAGTGTTCTGGCAACAGTGAGGGTGGTACGAAAGAGTAGAGTGTTCTGGCAACAGTGAGGGTGGTAAGAAAGAGTAGAGTGTTCTGGCAACAGTGAGGGTGGTAAGAAAGAGTAGAGTGTTCTGGCAACAGTGAGGGTGGTAAGAAAGAGTAGAGTGTTCTGGCAACAGTGAGGGTGGTACGAAAGAGTAGAGTGTTCTGGCAACAGTGAGGGTAGTAAGAAAGAGTAGAGTGAAAGAGTAGAGAATGAAAGAGAAGACGAGCCAAGCTGGAGTGGGGCCAGATTCGTCTTTTATTCTACTGCAAGAGGGGAGCTACCTACACAGGGCGTTTTATAACTCAGGAATTATAACTGCTATGAAAGCACTGTGAAAAGTATGCTGGAATCAGATGAAATTTGAGGGAAACCAATTAGAAAGCTAGTGTAACTGTCTGCATCCTTGGTATAAGAATACCACTGGACACGGTGGCTCACACCCGTGATCCCAGCACTTTGGGGGGCCGAGGAGGGAGAATCAGTTGAGCTCAGGAGTGCATGGCTGTAGTGAGATACGATCACACCACCAAGCCTGGGTGACAGAGTGAGACCCCATCTCCGAAAAAAAAAAAAAAAGAGCATGTGAAGATGTGAAGACTTGAACCAGGGCAGTGGTGTAAGAATGAAAAGGTGGGCATAGTTACATAGAAATTTGACTCTGCAGAGAGAGAGTGAGTGAGCTTGGGAACTGATGGAATGTCAAGAGCAAGCATAGCGAAGAACCAAGATGTTTTAACGAATGCAAGCCAGGGCTGCGGTCAAGATGGTGATGCCTTTGTTTGAAGACAATCATAGAGAAAATGGTAGAAGGAAAAGGAGTGGTAGATGGGAAGGCGGAGCCAATGAACAGTTTGGTTGTGTAGAGTTTCAGACACCAGCAGTGTATCATCCATAAAAAAGATCTAGTAGCAGTAAAACACTAGGGCTGGGGCTCAGGAGAGCAGTTAAAGCTAAAGGCATAATGTGGGCATATTCACTGGTAATATTTGGCCACGTGAGGAGAAATGAATCCCAGGAAGTCAAAGCAACATGGGAGGAGGGCTGGGAACTAACTCTGAGGAACATCCACACTTAAGGCTTGTGGAAAACAAGAAACAAGTTAAAAGAGACTTTAGAGTGGACAAGAATGGTACAATGTGGACCCATGAGAGTAATGTATCAGCTAAATCAAGGGAAAGAGATGGTATGTTATGATAGGAGAGTTAACAGGGTTCCAAATCTATAGAGTTTGAGTCCAGTGAGGATTGAGATGAGGTCACTGGGTGTGGCAATCAGGAAGTGACCAGTGATCATTAAGTGAGCACTTCAACAACATGAAATCAGGTTACAGTTTGTTCAAAGCCAGGCTTTGAGTGAGAATCTCACTCTGTTGCCAGACTGGAGTGCAGGGGCGTGATCTCAGCTCACTGCAACCTCTGCCTCCCGGGTTCAAGTGATTCTCCTGCCTCAGCCTCCCGAGTAGCTGGGACTACAGGCGCACGCCACCATGCCCAGGTAATTTTTGGAATTTTAGTAGAGACGGGATTTCACTATGTTGGCCAGGATGGTCTCGATCTCTTGACCTCGTGATCCGCCTACCTAAGCCTCCCAAAGTGCTGGGATTACAGGCATGAGCCACCGCGCCCAGCTATTAAGTGGCTTTCTTAAATGACTTCCTTCAGCAATGCTTGGGAGGCTCAAAGTAGTCATCAAAAAAAAAAAAAAAAAAAAAAAAGGTGTGATTGGGCCTAATTTTCACTGGGTACTTTTGCTGGCAAAGTAGGTAAGCTGGAAAGATAAGAATAAAGGAATTGTAGAGTGCTAGTGAGAACTGAGTTGCAATTTCCTTCCTCAGTGGATATTTACTCAGTACCAATTTATTACGTGCTGAGATCTATGCAAGATGCTATGGATTTAATGGTGATCAGGATGGAGAAATTCTGTAACCAAGGGACTAGCGCAAAGTGATTAACCATTGTTTAAGTTGTTACAGATAGCACTGAGCCAAAATTGCAAGTCATGTAGTCCAGGCATGTGCAATGGGAAAAAGCTTTAACCTCCTAATTGTTTTCATTTTATTTTAAATTTTTGTTGAGTCCATAGTAGATGCATGTATTTGTGGGGTACATGAAATGTTTAACCTCCTCATTGTGAATACCACCAGCCTGGCAGACTGGCTGCACTGGTATCACCTGGGGCTACTCAGAAATGCCTCTGAGACCAATCTTCCTGATCTTGCTGCAGAATGAGGAGACAGATTTGAGTGTGGCCTCTTGCCTCCTTGCCAGTCAACTTGCAATAAAGCCTTTTCTTTCCTAAAAAGCCAGTGCCATAGCATTGGCTTCTATGAGCATAGGGAAGCAAGCCCTTGGCTTGGTGACAATTTTAAAGTTTAACAGAGATTTCTCCAAGAACTTAATATAGAGCTACCATTCAACACAGCAATCCCATTCCTGGGTATATACCCAAAGGGATATATATCATTATACCAAAAAGATACATCAACTCAAATGTTCATCACTGCATTGTTCACAACAGCAAAGACATGGAGGCCGGGCATGGTGGCTCACACCTGTAATCCCAGCACTTTGGGAGGCCGAGGCGGGTGGATCACTTGACTTCAGGAGTTCAATACCAGCCTGGCCAACATGGCAAAACCCCGTCTTCACTAAAAATACAAAAATCAGCCTGGCGTGATGGTGCACACCTGTAATCCCAGCTACTCGGGAGGCTGAGACAGAAGAATCACTTGAATCCTGGAGGCGGAGGATACAGTTAACCAAGATCACACCACTATGCTCCAGCTTGGGCGACAGAGCAAGATTCTGTCTCAAAAAAAAAAAAAAAAAAGACATGGAATCAATCTAGGTGCCCATCAATGGCAGACTGGATAAAGAAAACGTGGTACATATACACCGGGGAATGTATACATCCATAAAAAAGAATGAAATCATGTGCTTTGCAGCAACATGGATGTAGCTGGAAGCCATAATCCTAAGCAAATTAATGCAGTAACAGAAAACCAAACACCATATGCTCTCATTTATAAATGGGAGCTAAACGTTGTGCACACATGAACATAAGCATGGGAGCAACAGACACTGCAGACAACTTGGGGTTGGAGAGAGGGGGACATGGGCTGGAAAAGTACCTACTGGGCACTATGCTCAAAAGTACCACTGGGTCCACCATGTAACAATCCTACACACGTACCCCTGTATCGAAAATAAAAGCTGAATTTTTTTTAAAAGTTTAATGAAGGATACAGACAAATAAGCAATAATAATACATTTTGATAAATGCTATAATAAGTAGTGGTTCTCAAATGGGGGCAAATTTGCCCTCCAAAGGACATTTGGCAATGTCTGGAAACATTTTTGGTTGTCACAACTTGGGAGAGGAGGGTAAGCTACTGGAATTGAGTAGGTAGAGGCCAGGAATGCTTCTAAACATCCTACAATGTGCAGAACAGCATCCAAAACAAAGAGCTACATAGCCCAAAATGTCAATAGCGCCAAGGTTGAAAAACCCTGCTATAAAGGCATATTAAGGTTACATCAAATCTAGGCAGGGGAGATCAGAGGTTTCCTAGAGGTAGTACCATGTGGGCTAAGACAGGTAAGGCTAGAGAAATATACAGGCAGTGGAGTGGAGAAGAATGTGCATGGCACGTACAAAGACTCAGAGGCTGGAGAGAAGATGGGATAATCAGCAGGGTTATCACCACTACCACTACTTATTGAGAAAATATTTTGTGCCTGCCTGGGTTTGTATAAGATAACCAATATACATTTTAAAATGCAGTCCTCATTCACAATCCTATGTGTCACATATCCCTTCGTTTTACAGATGAGGAAAAACTGGGGCACAGAGAAGTTAAAGTAACTTGTCCAAGGTCACATAGCCAGTGAATGGTGGGGCCAGAAGTTGAATCTAGGTCTGGCTAACTCTAGTAAGCCCATGTTCACTCCCTAAACGCTCCTGCCTTTGACGATAGCTGAGTGTACTGGGGGACAGGGTGTGAGAGGAGGAAAGCAGCAGCAGCCTTGGAGGGCAAAAGGGAGCCACATTATGGCAGACCACGGGCATGGGAACGAATGTGGAGACTTTCTTGAAGGCAGTGAAAATTCACCAAAGGATTTTAAATCAGAGTCACATGATCAAATGTGTCTTTAAGAAAGATCGCTTCTGGCTGCAGTGTAGGGAGTAGAATGAAGGAGGGAGGCAAGCTAGGAAGAAGTGTAGTAGATAAATCCAGAGATTACTCAGCTTCCATAAGAAAAGTGTTAATGAGGGAAAGAATTCAAGAAAACGTTAGAAACTCAGATCTGTACTTAGTGACTGGTTAAAAGTTACAGGTGAAGGACAGGATGAAATCCAGTTTTCTGATCAGAGCATGTTAGTGGATAAAAGTGCCATCCAGTAAGAGAATACAGAAGGGGCAGCAGATTTGGGAGAGTGAATATGTGAGTTCAATTTGAGATTGTAAAATTTATATTTAAATGGGAAGAAAAGAAGACCAGCCTGGACACAACAGATAAAATAAGAGATAAAAAGAATGCTGAAGAACTAGAGGCGAAAATGAAGACATGGAGCAGATTTAACTTTGACAGGGAGGAAAGAAGAGAAAAGGCCCTAGTCAGAGAGTGTGGTTTCAGAGTTTGAGATCTTAGGGGCACTTCAGTTCATGCGGGAGGTTGGTGTAGAAGTAGGGGATATAGTAGAGTTAAGGAAGCTGAAGAGTATTAGTGTTTTGTGTATCAACAACATGGAAATTCAAACATTTAAGGATGACAAGAGACAGAATGAAGGGGAAAAGGGTTAGATGTTAAAACTTTTAAAAAGGGGTCAGACGCGGTGGCTCATGCCTATAGTCCCAGCACTTTGGGAGGCCGAGGTGGGTACATCACCTGAGCTCAGGAGTTTGAGACCAGCCTGGCCAACATGGTGAAACCTCGTCTCTACTAAAAACACAAAATTAGCCGGGCATGGTGGCACATGCCTGTAGTCCCAGCTACTTGGGAGGCTGAGGTGGGAGAATCACTTGATCCCAGGAGACTGAGGTTACAGTGAGCCGAGATGGCGCCATTGCACTCCAGCCTGGGCTGGAATGAAACTCTGTCTCAAAAAAATGATAATAAAAATAAAACTAAAATAAAATAGAAAGGGTCAAAGAGCGCCTTCTCGATTGAGAAATTTTATTGATTAGGGAGAAGAGAGACAACCCTGATTTCAAAGAGGAGTGTGATACAGTTTGGATACCTGTCCTCTCCGAATCTCTCGTGTTGAAATGTGACTTCCAGTGTTGGAGGTGGGGCCTGGTGGGAGGTGTTTGGGTCATGGGGGTGGATCCATCATGAATGGCTTGGTGCCCTATTAGTTATCCTGAGGTCTGATGGTTAGAAAGAGCCTGGCCCCTCTCCTCTGCGCTCAGTCCTGCTCCCTTGTGAGGCTTGCTCCCCTCTGCCTGCTGTCAGAGTGAAAGCTTCCTGAGGCCTTACCAGAAGTATATGTTGGCACCATGTTTCATATGCAGCCTGCACAACATGAGCCAAAATAAACCACTTACTTCTCTTTATAAATCACCCAGTTTCCACACTTTCTTCATAGCAATGCAAAACAGATTAACATAGAGTGGTAGCTGAATTTCAAAGAGGAATAGGACCTGAGAGTAAGTGTCAAAATAAAGCCCTGGAAATGGCAGTCGGGAGTGAAGTAACTGTGGTTTCCTCCGTCACACCCACGAGATGACTTGACTGACACAAGGGCATTTGCGGAAGGTTTTGAAAGTCATGATATCGAGGGACAGTTAGAGCTCAGAACAAATGAAGAACAGGAGAGTTTGAGGAAACAATATGGTGGGGAGTTTGGTTATAACTGAACCTAAGTTTCAGAAGGCATGAGGGTCAAATGGGAAGAGTTATGGACAAACTGGATAAAGAAAAATGGACATAGCAATGGCTGACAAGAGGCTTAATGCAGAATTGAATAGCCCTAATTTTATTTTAACTTCTATTTCAGGTTCGGGGGTACATGTGAAGGTTTGTTATATAGGTAAACTCATGTCACAGGGGTTTGTTATACAGATTATTTTATCACCCAGGTATTAAGCCCAGTACCCAATAGTGATCTCTTCTGCTCCTCTCCCTCCCCCCACCCTATATCTTCAAGGAGATGCCACTGTCTGTGGTTTCCTACTTTGTGCTCGTAAGTTCTTATCATTTAGCTCCCACTTATCAGTAAGAATATGTAGTATTTGGCTTTCTGTCCCTGCATTAGTTTGCTAAGGATAATTGCTTCTGGCTCCATGCATGTTACTGCAAAATATCTGATCTCATTCTTTTTATGGCTACATACTATTCCATGGTGTCTATGTTCCATATTTTCTTTATACAATCTGTCAGTGATGAACATTTAGATTGATTCCATCCATTTAGGATTGATTCCGTCAATTTAGATTGATTTCATCAATTCCATCGTTTACGTTTGCTATTGTGAAGGGTGCTGCAATCAACATTCACGTGCATGTGTCTTTGTGGCAGAATGATTTCTATTCCTCTGGGCGTATACTCAGTAATGTAGCCCTAATATTTTAATAAAACACTGAGATTAGTATATGGTTTAGACCAGTGCTATCCAACAAAACTTTTCATGATAATGAAAATGCTCTATATCTGCACTGTCCAATATTCGCTACATGTGGCCATTAAGAACCTGAATTCTATGCTAGTGTGTCTAGGGAAAATACATGCAACTTTAACGGATTATGGTGTGGCCCCCAAATACAGTAATGAATCAACAGTAACCTCCTATTCTTCAAAGTGCCTATAACACCGTCTGATCACTAAGTATAAACTGTTATTCTCCTTAGGTATGTTTGAGTTACCCTACAGTAAGTCCAGACTCAAAGATGCTACTAAGACCAGGCATGGTGGCTCATGCCTGTAATCTCAGCACTTTGGGAGGATGAAGTGGGCAGATCACCTGAGGTGATGAGTTCGAGACCAGCCTGGCTAACACAGTGAAACTCCATCTCGGCTAAAAATACAAAAATTAGCTGGGCATGATGGCCCGTGCCTGTAATCCCAGTTATGTGGGAGGCTGAGGCAGGAGAATCACTTGAACCTAGAAGGCAGAGGTTGCTGTGAACCAAAATCATGCTATTGCACTCCAGCCTGGGCGACAAGGCAAGACTCCATCTCAAAAAAAAAAAAAAAAAAAAAGAAAGAAATGCTACTAAATATGTATATATTATTATCTTTGGTATATTTGGATTTTCTCAAAACTTCCCAATTATTGGGAAAAACATTTGTCTTTAATCATATATGAACATAAACAAACAAATGCCTGGATGTTAAGATTTTTGCAGCATTGTAAATTATCAGCAAATAAAAAGATTAAGCATATAGGTCTCTCAAAGTATTATACTGTACTACATTCTCTGAACAGTGATACAACAGTATTTGCAGAGGAATAAGAATTCTCCAAATGTGGCACATATACACCATGGAATACTATGCAGCCATAAAAAAGGATGAGTTTGCGTCCTTTGTAGGGACATGGATGCAGCTGGAAAACATCATTCTTAGCAAACTATCACAAGAACAGAAAACCAAACACCGCATGTTCTCACTCATAGGTGGGAACTGAACAATGAGATCACTTGGACTCGGGAAGGGGAACATCACACACTGGGGCCTATCATGGGGAGGGGGGAGGAGGGAGGGATTGCATTGGGGAGTTATACATGATATAAATGATGAATTGATGGGTGCTGACGAGTTGATGGGTGCAGCACACCAACATGGCATAAGTATACATATGTAACAAACCTGCACGTTATGCACATGTACCCTAGAACTTAAAGTATAATAAAAAAATTAAAAAAAAAAAAAAGAATTCTCCAAATAGCAAATTTGTTTAATTCAGAAAAGTCAACATTAACAGACTGATAATTCACTTTGTGTGTTTGAAAAACAGAGTTTAGTTACAGAAGAATAACCAAATAAATACTCAGAAGAAAAAAGAAAAAAAAAAGACACTTTTATTTGCATCTTATTAGACTTGCCTTGGTTTTTTCAAAATTGGCTTCCTCAGATACTTGCAAAACTTGTTTCACCTGTTCATAAGCACTTGCTTCTCTTTGCTGCGTATCTGCCAAGCTGCTCCTTACGGAAACTAGTGCAGACATCAAGTCATCTCTTTCTCTGTCAGCACAAAAAGAACATTCAAAACAAGAATTGATCAAATGATCATGTCTTCATAAGTCAGGGAGGAAAAAGCATTAATATGTATTAGAAGAGCCAGAGTAGGCTGGCTGAGCACATATTAAATAAAGCACACCCCAGAGAAAGACCCTCTGTCCTCACTTGGCGAGCGGCAGGCAGAGCCGCCAGAAAGGCTAAGAGCCTTCGTGGCAGGACTGCATCTGTGTGGGACAATCATCTATTGTGGAGATAGCTGCAGGGAAAGCCCAGAAAAGAGCAAATTAGTTTTTTGAAAGTTGGGGGGAGGCTCCCTTAAATTTGTACGTTTTACTAGTTTCAAAAGGTTTGGCCATTATAAGACATAGAATGCTGTTTGTGGTCTAATGTCTTTCATGTTTTTTTTTTTTAATTATTATTATACTTTAAGTTCTAGGGTACATGTGCATAACGTGCAGGTTTGTTACATATGTATACTTGTGCCATGTTGGTGTGCTGCACCCATCAACTCGTCAGCACCCATCAACTCGTCATTTACATCAGGTATAACTCCCAACGCAATCCGTTCCCCCCTCTCCCCTCCCCCTCCCCAAAATAGGCCCCGGTGTGTGATGATCCCCTTCCCAAGTCCACGTGATCTCATTGTTCAGTTCCCACCTTTAAGTGAGAACATGCGGTGTTTGGTTTTCTGTTCTTGCGATAGTTTGCTGAGAATGATGGTTTCCAGCTGCATCCATGTCCCTACAAAGGACACAAACTCATCCTTTTTTATGGCTGCATAGTATTCCATGGTGTATATGTGCCACATTTTCTTAATCCAGTCTGTCACTGATGGACATTTGGGTTGATTCCAAGTCTCTGCTATTGTGAATAGGGAGTCTTTATAGCATTCTTGCCGTTTTAATGAAAAACCAAGTAAAGTAAATACCTCTCTTCCAATATTTGGTGGTTTATAATTTGCTTCTGTTTAATGCTAAATATGTGTGACAGAATTCATCAGAATGAATAAATGTTGACCTGGAAAAAAAAAAAAAAGAAAGAAAATTTCCAGGGAGATAATTCACCCTAACTTCCTGATAGTGGTGACTTCTCAGGAGAAAAAAAAGAGGTAATAAATGGGATAGACTAGGGCTTTGTTGTGGGTGCTCTCCTCTGCACTGTAGGGCATTTCACAACATTTCTGACTTCACCCTTTGGTTAATAGTAGTGTCCTTCTCCCCAGTTGTGACAAGCAAAACTGTTTTCAGAAATTTCCCAGTGTCTCTGCAGCA
Organism: Rhinopithecus roxellana; assembly: GCF_007565055.1. Lineage (NCBI taxonomy): Eukaryota > Metazoa > Chordata > Mammalia > Primates > Cercopithecidae > Rhinopithecus > Rhinopithecus roxellana. The sequence goes on along the minus strand of NC_044556.1, from coordinate 107,684,875 downwards.
GGGGAGAAAAATTGCTTCTAGTAGAGAACCACTAGAATAGACTGTCTTTAGTATCAGTTCTCAAAAGGAAACAGGAGTGGTGGAGGGTATCAGGAGAGAGATATGAAATAAAATTATAAAATGTATTGCAGCACTATTCACAATAGCAAAGACTGGAACCAACCAAATACCCATCAATGAGAGACTAGATAAAGAAAATGTGGCATATGTACATGATGGAATACTATGCAGCCATAAAAAAGAATGAGTTCATGTCCTTTGCAGGGCATGGATGAAGCTGGAAACCATCACTCTCAGCAAACTGACACAGAAATAGAAAACCAAACACCACATGTTCTCATTCATAAGTGGGAGTTGAACAGTGAGAACACATGGACACAGGGAGGGGAACATCACACACCAGGGCCTATTGGGCGGTGGGGGCTGGGGGAGGGATAGCCTTAGGAGAAATACCTAATGTAGATGATGGGTTGATGGGTGCAGCAAACCACCATGGCATGTGTTTACCTATGTAATAAACCCACACAGTCTGCACAGGTATCCCAGAACTTAAAGTATAATAAAAAATAAAATTATAAAAAAAAAAAAAGTGGAGGGGAGGTGCTGAAAAGGAAAAATGCAGCAAAGTAGGGAAGGTAGGAATTGTAAATCAAAGTAGCAGTCAACATTTTAAGAAAGGACTGAGGCTTTGTCCATGCAGCAGATTCTCCTCTCATTTACTTGAACAAATAAATGTCCCTTCCTTTTTATCTTTCTCCACAATCCTCTTTTTTGCGCTTCTCTTTCAATTACATTCTTTCAGTTACTTATGAACACTTGTTGTTCAATGATTAGTACTGCTAACTCCTCAAATCTCCTGGTTATGCATATACTATTCACAATTTAACACAATCTTATCCCACTGGGTTTGATCATTGCCAAGACCCACCCCTTTTCAGCAATTCTCAGAAGTACTCTATCCTAAGCTGTTTATTGAGGGTAGAAGTGAACCAAATGCCAAAATGCTCTGGCATGTAAAATAGCAAGGATACAATCTCATAGATTAAATAAGTCTCATATAAAATATTCTAGGATATTTGCAATTTATTGACTGAATAAAAATCTCCAGTACACCAAAGAGAAAGTGAGGCAGGAAACTTTCAAGACACAAAAAGCAAAAAATGTATGTTGCACTGTTACATATGGTATTCCCCGTTTTGTTAAAGAGTTGAAGACTAAACCACGGTTTCAAAATCAGTTGAAATAAATGCTTGCAGTTTCCTTCTCATTGCCAAGTTCTTAAACTGTGAGAGAAGAGCCAACTATGATTCTTTTTTTAATTAGCAAGTTTTAAAGAGTCATAGTTTAGAGGATTATAAACTCTGCTTGAATCACTTTCAGGATTAACCAATGATTCAATTTAAAACATCTCTTAAAGGTAAAATAAACTATTTGTGATATTTGGAAAGCAGCTACATTTGAAGAAACATGTAACACTTAACAAAGTTACAATTATTAGCAGTTTCATAAAAGTCTTTCTTATTTAAAAAAGAATACATTGCTACAAATATAAAATTCATGGAAGCAGAGTGATCTTCACTTTAGAATTTCCTGATTTGCTTTTAAATTGATAAAAGTAATTTTTCTTCCAAGGAAATGAAAAAAGAAGTAAATTGTTTTAACTGAATAGAATCAAACACAATTACTATGTAAAAAAGTGGAAGAATCAAGGCAAGATTAAATTATCCTAGTTAAGTAAAAAAATAAACACCAGCAAAATTGAGTATGTATCTATTTACATTTCCATCAAAGTTCTATAACATAAAAGGGGTCTGGCTTCATCAGGGATATGCAATCCACTTAGGACCTATGATTCTAGAAGAAAAGAAAAATTCACTCTGTAAGGACAGCAAGTCAATATAGGCATCTTACAGTCACCTTTCTTACATCACTAAGACTTAATGAAGAGCAAAAGTAACTATTCAATGAGATTCTTATCTGTTTCTGATACCATGCAATCACCAAAGCCAAAGTTCCAAAGAAAAAGAATGAACAAAAAAGGCCGGGCGCGGTGGCTCACGCCTGTAATCCCAGCACTTTGGGAGGCCAAGGTGGGCAGATCACTTGAGGGCAGGAGTTCCAGACCAGCCTGACCAACATGCTGGAATTCCGTCTCTATGAAAAATACAAAAATTAGCTGGGTGTGGTAGTGCACACCTGTAGTTCCAGCTACTTGGGAGGCTGAAGCACAAGAATTGCTTGAACCTGGGAGGTGGAAGTTGCAGTGAGCTGAGATCATGCCATCGCACTCTAGCCTAGGTGACAGAGCGAGACTCCATTTCAAAAAAAAAGGAATGGTCAAAAAAGCTCCGTGTTTATAAGTATGCAAACAGACAGATCCACAACAGGATAAAAATCTAACAAACTTGCTGCTTTGGGAAACTTACGTCTAATAGACTTTATCTCTTTTCAGAACATGCTCTTGTCAGGAGTAATGTTTGTCACACAGTAGATGCTCAACAGAAGAAGCAACAAGAAAATAAATAAATGAATAAAGAGTCTGCTATAGGATGGTGTCAAAAGACGTGAAGTAAAGCTCCCTCTCAGTTCTAGTATTTCATGATCTAAATTGAAAACATTACCTATTTTCAATTAGAAACTACAGTTCAGTTGCTCTGGTTCAAAAGTGTTTCAGAATATTAACTCACCAAATTTAGACTATGGAACCACAGAAAATTATCAAAGATAAAACTCCAATATACAGATAGCTTGTTAAGCCCATCATTAGACAGTGAGACCACAAAACGATTACACTCAAACTCCGTGTAACCACTGGGCGGACACACTCCACCTTTCTGTAAGGCAAATGCAACGCATGCTTCAAGGTAGCTTTGAGCCCACCTGGGAAGCTTGCAGGTAGGTAGTCATTTTGGCAATTTAGGATTGTCTAATCATCCACTCAGGTGTTACTAAATCTTGGTTTTGGTTTGGCTTGGTTTTGACTCAGCCAGTCCACATACCAAATAGCAGCAAGCAACCCCACAAATTACTGTTTTCGAAAGAGCCCTGGGCTGGCAATCCCCTCTCCTCAACACAAGGCCTTGCTTCCTGCTCCATTCCTGTGTCCATCTGGCTTCATCTTGTCTGAGCTTTCCCTTTTTAGCCCCACACTTATCCCCTGGGTCTGACAGTGCTACTTATACAATCTGCCTTTCAGAAACAGCCGATTCCAGCCACCCAGGGTAACTGCCCAGTTAGCTACAGTCCTGCTCCAGATCCCGCAGTCCACAGGGCCGGCCCAGAGCCACACCTGAATGAGGCTCTCACAGTGGGAAGCTGTACAGATACACACAGCATATCAATGTGAAAGGGAAAGGGCAGTTCTCCACATTACCATCTTCCATAGCAAATGTTCTGTGAGTGCTTGTGCTTGGAAACACCTTGTGGATGTGTCGATCAATGTAATCAAGGAGCTTCTTGAAGCAAAGCCAGCAACACCATGTTAACCCTGCAACATTCCATGATCCAGATGAAAGAGCAGCTGAGGCAGAAAGATGACGTAAAGATCCCGAGTGTTCTGGGGTGAAAAGCGTGCACTTACATGCACTAATGAGCACGTAATATTTAAGAACCTTAGCGCAGCAATCGGGGCCAAAAGGACTGAGAAAGTCCCTTAACAATCTTAGCCAAGTGTTTAAGCAAAAGAGTTGGTCTAATGTATATGCATGAGCTTCATCTTGAAATGTGGAGTGGCTAACAAATGTCTTATAATTTCTAAATTACTCCAGTTATTATTAATTGTAAGCATTAGTAGGCATCACTAGTAAGTGTTACTATACCGTTTTTAAAAAGAAAGTCTGGAAGGCTGACTACAACATTTCTTTGTTCCTCAATTCTGGGAAGTTCCTGCTGTAGTCTTTTAAAGCCAACTATGCAGAGCACGGCCAACGATCCACTCCAAAATCACAAGCTGGACTAAAGCCCCAGAAAAGTACCCTTGGAATCATTTCTCTTTTTTGAAAAGTACAGTGAAACTTCTCCAAGGTACTATGAGCTACAGAAAAGAATTTAAGCAGTTCCATCTTCATTACCATGTGAAGGTATTTGGATCATTAAGCAAGAAAAAGAAGTTACTGCTACTCTTCTCTCCCTTATGGCATAAAGAGGCCAAGTGAAAGGCGAAAGGTCAGAAACAATATGAAGACTTCAAGTCAACGTAAAAAATATATCCAATGTCATCAACAGTTGTTAAGCATATTCTCCAAAAAGTCCTTGAGTCAGAAACCACCAGAAACATATGGGTGGCCTGGTCTCCAAGTCATGCCCCATCTCCTCCCTCCTCCCTGTCAACTGTACCAGCCATTCCTTTTTTTTTTTTTTTTTTTTTGGAGACAGGGTCTTCCTCTGTTGTCCAGGCTGGAGTGCAATAGCACAGTCTTGGCTCACTGCAACCTCCGCCTCCCGGGTTCAAGCAATTCTCCTGCCTCAGCCTCCCAGATAACTGGGATTACAGGTGTGCACCACCATGTCCAGCTATTTTTGCATTTTTAGTAGAGATGGGGTTTCACTATGTTGGCCAGGCTGGTCTTGAACTCCTGATCTCAAGTGATCCACCTGCCTCAGCCTCCCAAAGTGCTGGGATTACAGGTGTGAGCCACCATGCCTGGCCATCAAACCATTCTCGTGTCAAGAATATATATTCAAAATAGTAAATGCTAAAGGATGCAACAAATGAGCTGAAAGCTGCTGTCACAATACCACATTTACAAGGAAACTTTCGATTTATCATATTTAAGGTATCATTTTTAAACATTCCATGTTAAAGTCATCCAGGTAATATGATAACAGCTTATAGAGGGGTCAGGCTTCTAACTATACATAAAACTAGAAATCCAAACCCAAAAGGTGCTGGACACTCTTCAAAGTTAGCATAGGACTCAATATTCAGCACTCTGCATTAGTAAGTTTAAAGAAACTGAACACCAGCTTAGGCCAAGAGACTGATACAGAAAAAGAATTCATTGACAATAAAAGCAGAAACCATTCAGTGTTAATAGGTTTAATATCCTTTCTGATATTAATGCAGAACATGAGACAATGATATTCTGCTGACAAGGCAGAAAATTGAACTAAGTAGACTGACATTTACTTCAAGAGGCTAAGAGCTCAAATTTAGGATAGAGACAAAGGAATACATAACTGATGAAGAATCTTAATTTCTGAATGACTGCCAGGCTTAGAAGTAACTGAAACATTACAGCTTCCTTTAAAAATATTTTTTTCATAATCTAGAAGGATAATATAAAAGGCAACACAATAACCTGTTATTTGTTGGTTACTTTTTTTTTTTTTTTAATTTCTAAATTTTTTGTAGAGACAGGGTTTCACTATGTTGCCCAGACTAGTCTCCAACTCTTGGCCTCAAGTGATCCTCCTGCATCAGGCTACCAAAGTGCTGGGATTACAGGCATGAACCACTGTGCCTGGCTTATTAGTTTTGCTAGACTACCTAGTTTTAAGCTCTGGCTCTTTTTATGTGCAACTTTTAATATGCGTTCTTCTTTCTAAAATTAATTTTTAAACTATATTCTCCTTGCAAAATTAGTTGCCAATATTGTTAAAGGCCTATTTGACACCCTTTCAACTTCGTTGCCTTCGTCCACCTCTCTAGTGGTAATCTCTATTAAATATTTGGTGCTTACTCTTTCAAATATTTTTCTGTGCATATCTATGAACCTTGAAGGGGAAAAATGTAGTATAGTTGTATATGGACTTAAAAAATACAAAAGGTTTCATACTGGATGTATCTTTAGCCATTATGTTTTGTTTTCCTGCAACAACATTTTGGAGATGGTCCAACATTAATACACGTAGAACTACTTCCGTTTTTCATACTATGCACAAAATGTCATAGTTTATCTAAACCATGTTTAGTTACTCTCCTTTGAACGATATTTAAGTTGTTCATATAATTATAAACAATGCTGCAAAAAGCATTCCCTATACATACCCCATTATGCATGTACATGAGTTTTTTTTCTTGAGGGTAGATTTTGAAAAGTGAAATGCACAATTTGAATATTAATGGACAGTACTAATTTACTTCCAAAATATTTCCACCAATTTATGAACCCACCAGCAGAGTATCAAAATACTTGCTTACTCATGACCTCACCAACTCTTGAAATTATCAATCTAGTTCTATTTTGTCAGTCTGATGGATTGGTTTTTTATTTTTTGATTGTATTTCCTCAAATACTAATAGAATAAATACATTCTCATATGCTGACCCCTTCCTCTTTTATTGCTCACTGATTTCTATTGTTTACCTACTTTGCAGCTAGGCAGCTTGTCCTTTTTGTTTGTTTCAAAGGAAATTTATTCTATCGGGCTTTTGTCATGTATAGTGCAAATATTTTTTTCTCAGCCTTTTAACTGAATATGTAATGTTTTATTGTAAGGGAATTTATTTTTTAATAGAAACAAATGTATCTTTTTTCCCTTATGACTTCCACTTTTCATGTCATCCTTAGTACTATAACCCACAACTATAAGATATTTTTTATATTTATTTCTAATGCTTTTATAGTCTGAATTATATCTGAACCTTCAAAACTACCATGAATTTATTTTTGTAAGGTACAGTTCTGTTCTTGTTTTTCAAATATAAACAGGCAAATTTTCAACTTCTCTGAACCCCAGTTTCCCTACCTTTAAAATGAGGGTAATCATATCTACCTCATGAATGCTTTAAGATTTTTAAAAATTATGTTCTCAAATTGCCTAGCACAGTCCTTGACATATAATAAATGTTTACTACATTTGTTAGTTGTATCTGAAAATAGTTAATAAATATTTAATAGTTATATTGAGCACATATGAATAAATTAACAACATATTTAATACTTAAAATACTTAACAAAAACAGAACCAAGCAGTATAGATCATAAAAACTACCGGTCAGGTCAGGCGTGGTGGCTCACACCTGTAATTCCAGTACTTTGGGAGGCCGAGGCAGACGAATCACGAGGTCAAGAGATTGAGACCATCCTGGCCAACGTGGTGAAACCCTGTCTTTACTAAAAATACAAAAATCAGCCAGGCATGGTGGTGGGTGCCTATAGTCCCAGCTACTTGAGAGGCTGAGGCAGGAAAATCACTTGAACCCAAGAAACAGACGTTGCAGAGAGCCGAGATTGCACCACTGTACTCCAGCCTGGCAACAGAGAGAGACTCTGTCTCAAAAAAACACAAACCAAACGAACCAACAAACAAACAAACAAAAAAGCTACCAGTCAGTCCACACTGGAAATTCTGTTCATATAACAATCAGTAGGTTAGGTCAGGTGTGGTGGCTTATGCCTATAATCCCAATACTTCAGGAAACTGAGGTGGGAGGATCACTTGAAGCCAGGAGTTCAAGAACAGCCTGCGCAACATAGTGAGACTCCATCTCTACCAAAAAAAAAAAAAAAAATTTAATTAGCTGGGTGTGGCGGCACATGTCTGCAGTTACTCAGGAGGCCAAGGCAGGAGGATCACTTGAGCACAGAAGTTCAAAGTTGCAGTGAGCTATGATCATGCCATTATATTCCAGCCATGGCAACGGAGTGAGACCGCAACTCAAAAACAACAGCAACCCGCCCCCGACCCCAGGGGTTAGCCATGTGTGGAAACCACAGCTACAAGACATATTGATCATTCTCGGGAGTATGAAAGGTACAGAATGGTTTTAATATTTATTGAGCACTTACTATATGTCAGGAAGTGTTTTAAGCACTACATAGGTTTTCTCTAGTGACCCCTCAAGGTAACTCTATGAGTTAGGTACTTACGTCACCATTTTAAAAATGAGAAAATTGAGGCACAAAAAGGCTAAGTAACTTTTGCAAGGTTCCATAGTGAGTTGGCATTAGAACCAGAACATGAACCCAAGCAGTCAGTTTCAAAAGCAGCACTTCTGGTCACAGGCTAACTTGCCTTAGTAAAAACCCAAAAAGATCTTAAATCTCAAGAAGCAGGTATTATTCCTCCAAACAACAGAAGACTCCAGGCTCAGAGAAGAAAAGTAATTTGTTGAAGGTCAGGACATGGAGCACAATCGGTCTGACCTTAATGACCACAGTCATGCCACCCCTCCACAGCAGTTCGAGCAGGAGGCTCTCTGACTGTGGAGTAGTCAATGCCAAAATGCCTTGTCACATGAACAGCGAACATGTACTGGGTGCCTACTGCCAGCCAGACACTCTGCTGGAACAAAGCCAGACACTCTGCATAGGAACAAAGGCTATGGAAATAAAACACAATTGCTGCCTCCAGGTGTACACGATATATTATAAAATCACAGAAGAAAGAAACCTAAGTCAGTTGAGGACAAAATGGGGCAGGGCTGGTGACAGACTTCTTCTAAAAGGAAGTGATCTGGGGTTATTTAAGTGAGCAGAGCAGACAGAGAGAGGTGACACTGAGCACATAGAAAAGTAGGGGGCATAGAAGAACATACTCTATAAACTGCCACTGGGTTCCATATTACATAATAATTCTCAATTTCCACTGAATACAATTTTCACAGGAAAAGGTACCCTCTGGAATAGGGAAAACAGAACAAAACGGATCTACACAGAGAATTGTTTCACTCAGCTTAGATGAAAACTTCAACAACACAAAAGGTTATCTGTAACTTGTTCTCAGTTAACCCTGAAATATCAATAGTGGGACACAGTGGGTCCTCATAATATTCCTTACAACAGACACACGATAAAGACATGGTAATAACTCATTCTACCTGAAGTACAGCAGAAAAATTCAAGATATGGCAAAACCAAAGGAATTTCTATTACACTCACTTTTGTTAAGAATAGTATTCGATTTGTAATTATAGATTCACAGAACTGGACAAAATCGTAAAAACTGTCCAGTTCAATTCTCTCACTTGAAGATGGACTGAAACTAAGAGATACTATTATCTGTTCAAAGTGACAGGGTTTCTGCTCAAAGCGACATGGTGACAAGGCAGAACCTACCCATTTGTCTTCAAGGAAGCTACAATGAAGGAACTTTTTAAAATCCATTGTATTTGAAGATTAACAATAATCACATGTGACCTAGCATAGGGCTAAAATAACACAATGGTCCTTTAAAGGCAGAATTTTCCATATTGCCAAAGACTCTGTGTGTAGAAGCATACTTACTTAATCAGTCTTTCGATGGTCTGCATATGAATGTTACTATGGCTCTGGGAAAGAACAGCTTCGTGCTGAGCACACTTCAAACAAAGACCAGCAACTCGGTTAGAAGTAGTAGCAGCCAGAAGAAACTCTTTATGCTTTAGTTGCTCTTTAAGATCTTCACAAGTTTTCTGATATTCAGCTAAGTCTTTCCTAAAAAGAGGGGGAAAAAATTCTAGAAAATGGCCAGGTAAAATTACGTGACTTTAAAATGAATCATCATAATGTTAACTACTACTATCATTTATGGGCATTCACCTGATGCTTTAGTTTACATCCAATACCTTATTAATTTTTACCATGACCCTGAAACTTTTGGTGTGGTGATCATAATTGACACATTGAATATCATGAGACTTGAATATATTAAATAATTAGCTTAGGTTCTTGTAAGATTTTAATATTAGATTAGAGTCTGCCCAATACTGGCTCTCTTGTTCCAGGATCCAACCTCCATTAATACTATATTAACCACAACACAAAAATAAAACTCCAAATAAAAATCCCAAATAGTTTTTCTTAAAAAAGAGGTGGGGTAATATAAGACAACATACTTGAGGTGACGAAAATAACCTATTTCAAGCATTAACCTCTTAAAATTTTTAGAGTACCTTAAAAGTTCACGTAAAAAAACATGGATTTTTATCCTTGAATAGTTTATTACTGCCCATTTTTCTTCAGGAGGAAAACATTAGATAGACAATTATCTAACAACAAACTTCTACAAAGATCTGTTTCAAAAGAAAGTAAGTTACAGAAGGAAGTTACATAGAACTTGCCAGTCATAAGATTTCAGGGGTAGGCCGGGCGCGGGGGCTCAAGCCTGTAATCCCAGCACTGTGGGAGGCCGAGACGGGCGGATCACGAGGTCAGGAGATCGAGACCATCCTGGCTAACACGGTGAAACCCCGTCTCTACTAAAAAATACAAAAAACTAGCCGGGCGCAGTGGCGGGCGCCTGTAGTCCCAGCTACTGGGGAGGCTGAGGCAGGAGAATGGCGTGAACCCGGGAGGCGGAGCTTGCAGTGAGCTGAGATCTGGCCACTGCACTCCAGCCTGCGACAGAGCAAAACTCCGTCTCAAAAAAAAAAAAAAAACAAAACAAACAAACAAACAAAAAGATTTCAGGGGTAGTAGCTATTAGCTGGAAACACAGGCTGCTAAAGAAAGGGCTGGGGAACGGTAGGGGTGGGGGGAGGTGTGAGTGTGGGTGTGGGTGCAGTTTTTGTTTGTTTTTACTTTATCAGCTCACCTCTGGATGACGTTTTCTTCAAGGTGACTTTTTAAGGATTAAATGACTGGTACATGGGTTGTATTTTCCTACCTTATCCCAGTAAAGTTGTGCTAAAGTCAACTTGGCGACTGAGCTTCCTTGCCTAGATGGCTCTTTTGTACCATTGTTGTTTTTTTAATTATTCTTATTTAAAAAAAAAAACAAAAAACTTTCGAGCTGAAAAATGAGACTACTGAAGGCAAGAACTTTATCTCCATCTCTGTCTACTCCCTATTGTCATTGTCAGAGTCTCCATGCTCAGGGGCTATGGCCATCTTAACTGGCTCCCTGTCACCGGGAAGAAGTCAACAGCCTGGCTGTCAGACAATTGTTGAGATTTTGGGGGCTTTCAAGCAACCGAGGAGAGGCAGAAAAGACCCACAGGCAATCTAAGGGTTAAAAAAAAAAGCTAATCTAATGGCATTCCAAAGTTGAGGGGAAAAAAGGAGCCGCTTCTACCCTATCCCCAAAATAATAACACCAACATGGTAGGTTTTCTTCTTCAATACCATGTAGAGAATGTCTGACTTTCAAAGGCTTTATAAAAAGAACTTGGGAAGCACATTCCAAAGTCAAAGGGTCCCCATTACTAATTTTGGTCAGGTCCAAACTCAAAACACTCAAGTAGATTTGGTTACTGGCAATGGCAAAAGAGAAAGTTGAAAAGAAGACTGATTTTATTTAAGAAAATGCCCTTTAAAGAATCTTAAATTATAGTAAAAGAAAATGAAGAAACAGAAGGATTCAGAGAACAAAGTCTAGTTCATTGCAAGTTGGTATTTTAATGTAATTAAAGATGAAATTTCTGGATTCTGAATGAGACAAAATAAGTCACATTCCTCTAAGTACAATGATCTAGAAACACATCACTTTAAAAACTGAAGAATCAAGTCATAAAAAATATCAAAATAAAATAAAGTAGGACAAAAAGCAAGAAAGCAAAAATTAGAGTATTTTTTAAATGTTATGTTTCTTTGTAAAAACAAAAAGTCAAAATCTCTAGAGAAATCCTAAAACTAATCAGGGTAATCTATGAAAAACATAAGAACATTTAAAAAATAAACAAGCATGTTCAATGAAAGCTATGAGTTCTGGCTTTTTTTTTTTTTCTTCTTCTTCTTTTTTTTTTTTAGATGGAGTCTCCCTCTGTTACCCAGGCTGGAGTGCAGTGGCGTGGTCTTGGCTGACTGCAACCTCTACCTCCTGGGTTCATGTGATCCTGCCTCAGCCTGCTGAGTAGCTGGGACTACAGGTGTGTGCCACCACACCCAGCTAATTTTTATATTTTTAGTAGAGACAGGGTTTCACCATATCGGCCAGGCTGGTCTCGAACTCTTGACCTCAAATGATCCACCTGCCTTGGCTTCCCAAAGTGCTGGGATTACATGCATGAGCCATTGCAACTGGCTGAGTTCTGGCTCTTAGTATTACTCTAGTTATGTCTCTAGATAGGATATGGCCTGGAAGATTTTAAAATTTATTTCAAATTGGACTTATTAAAATAAAATGATAAATAGTATTTGAAAGTTTATTTGATTTAAAAATACTTCATTACCACTACTTAAAAATAATATTTAACAACAAAAACATTAATTCCTGCTGTCTTTTTCTACTCGTTATACGTAAATCACTAATGGTTAATCTATAATATATAGGTCTTACTGGGATCTCTAATAGATTCTATAAAAACTATGTGAAGATTCATCATATATACTCAAATTCATCATGCATACAAATACTCAAACTATTATATTATCACTGCAATTTTAAAATTAGATGAAGACTATCTACAGAGAGAAAAATACTAATAATTTGAAAACTAAAGTGCTTTATTTTCATTATTATTTTACTTGAACATCATAATTTCTATAAGACCAGTTAGTGAGTTAGTGATTCTTTTTTTTTTTTTTTTTTTTGATACGGAGTCTCACTGTGTCACCAGGCTGGAATGGAATGCAGTGGCACGGTCTCAGCTCACTGCAACCTCCTGGTTCAAGCGATCCCGGGTTCAAGCGATTCTCCTGCCTCAGCCTCTCAGGTAGCTAGGACTACAGGTGTGTGCCACCACGCCCAGATAATTTTTGTATTTTTAGTAGAGACAAGGTTTCACCATGTTAGCCAGGATGGTCTCAATCTCTTGACCTCGTGATTCGTCTGCCTCGGCCTCCCAAAGTGCTGGGATTACAGGTGTGAGCCACCGCACCCAGCCATGATTCTTATTTTTATGAGAAAACACAAGTATTTTACAACTGATGAAGAAATAGGAATGTGATTTGAAAAATAACTCAATTTCAGGCCATTTTATCCTTTAATAATCTGAGGAAAGTTTTTAAATTGTATACAAAATGTCATCAAGTAAGTTTGATAATGACTAAAACTAGAAGTTCAGCAAACATTCAAATATACTTTAAGATCATTATGCTTTTGGTATGACTATAAATGAACGATTTCACTTTACCTCAAAAACTTCAGTTGGGATTCCTGAATTTCACACTTTTCCTCATAAGTAAGTTTTAGCTTCTCCTATAGAAAAGAAAAATAAAAGCCCATTTTTCTCCATGTCCTATGTTTTATAAGTAAACTTTAATTTTTTTTTTTGAGATGGAGTTTCACTCTGTTGCCCAGGCTGGAGGGCAGTGGCACCATCTCGGCTCACTGCAAGCTCCACCTCCTGGGTTCACGCCATTCTCCTGCCTCAGCCTCCCGAGTAGCTGGGACTACAGGCATCCGCCACCATGCCCGGCTAATTCTTTTGTATCTTTAGTAGAGACAGGGTTTCACCGTGTTAGCCAGGATGGCCTCGATCTCCTGACCTCATGATCTGCCAGCCTCGGCCTCCCAAAGTGCTGGGATTACAGGTATGAGCCACTGTGCCCACCCATAAACTTTAATTTTTAATATTAAGTTCAATTTTTTTTCTTTTTACCCAAGGTGGGGGAAACACGTCTTCCTAGAAAATATTTTCCTAGTCCACCCCAAATTTTCTATTTTTATTGTGTGAATGCCTGCAAAGAACTGCTGAGTCATAAAATTGATTTTCTTTTTCTTTCAAAATTGCATATATCAGGTCTTATCCCTAAAAGTGTGATTCTGGGAAAAAAACAGTTGTAACCCACAAGGTCCATTAGGGCAAAGATCAGATCTTATTAGAATCCTTCATTGTAGCTGTTGAATATTTGACATACAATAAACATGTGCTAGATGAATGATGAAAAGTAAAGTTTTAAATCACATGATGATGGACTAACTCCTAAAAGCCTCTGTTGGTATCCGGTTATTCTTTCACTCAACAAATATTTATTGTGTATCTAAGATGACGGTGGCTTGAACTGCAAGGAACTTATAAAATATCCCAGAAAGGAATACAAAAATGAAGAATTTCAATTACAGTTGACCCTTAAATAACATGGAGATTAGGGGCACTGACCCCTGTACAGTTGGAAATCCATGTATAACTTCTTTTTTTTTTTTTTTTTTTGAGACAGAGTCTCACTCTATCGCCAAGGCTGGAGTGCAGTGGCACAATCTCGGCTCACTTCAACCTCCACATGCTGGATTCAAGCTATTCTTGTGCCTCAACCACCCAAGTAGCTGGGATTACAGGCGTATGCCACCACGCCTGGCTAATTTTTGTAGTTTTAGTAGAGATGGGGTTTCACCATGTTGGCTAGGCTGGTCTCAAACTTCTGGGCTCAAGTGATCTGCCCGCCTCAGCTTCCCGAAGTGCTGGGGTTACAGGCACGAGACCCTGAGTCTGGCCCCATGTATAACTTTGACTCCCCCAAAACTTAATTACTAATAGCCTACTATTGACTAGAAGACTTACCAATAATATAAACAACACATATTTTGTATGCTATGTATATTATATACTGTATTATTACAAGAAAGTAATCTAGAGAAAAGATAATGTTATTAGAAAAATCAGAAGGCAAAGAAAGTGGTATTTTCTTCATTAAGTGGAAGTGGATCATCATAAAGGCCTTCACCCTACCATCTTCACAGAGTAGGCTGAGTTGGAGGAGGAAAAGGACGGGTTGATCTTGTCTTCTTGGAAATGGAGGAGTTGGGAGGGAAGGCAGGAGAGGCAGGTGAACTTGGTTAACTTTATGGAAACACATGGTAATTTCTGTCTGACTTTGTTATGCTCTTTCTTTTTCTCCAAAGTTGTTTCTACACAATATCAACCCTTCTTCCATTTGCTTTAGTTCCAGTGCCTATATCGTAGAAGGGTCCATGTCATAAAAGAAGTCAAAAGCAGTCTTGAATAATCAGAACCCTTTTGCCAGATTATCTCATGTCAATTTGCTTTCTGGCACTGCTTCTTCTATGTCTTCTTCCTCATTTTCTGGCACTGGTTCAGAAGCACTCATCTCCATCAAGTCATCTTCTGTTAATTCCTTTGTGTGGTGTCTATTGGCTCTCGAATTTCTCCAAGATCCCTATCTTGAAACCCTTCACTCCCAACCTTTTCCACCACACCCACAATCTCTTTCATGATTTCCTTGACTGACTGCTGTAAATCTTGTAAAGTCATGCACCACATTTGGACAAAGTTTTCTCCAGCAGGAATTCATTGTTATGGGTTTGATGACTTTCATGGCTTTTTCTATAACAATGATGGCATTTTCAATGCTGTAATCCTCTCACACTTTCATGATGTTCTTGCTACTGCGGTTCCCTTCCATTGCGTTGAAAATCCTTTCCACAGAGTATCCATGTGTAATGAGCCTTAAAGATCCTTATGGCTGCCTGGATCTTGACGCTGAATTAGAGACACTGTGTTTGCAGGCAAGGAGACCACTTTGATGCCTTCAGTGTTGAACTCATGGGGTTCTGGGTGGCCAGAGCCATCGTGCAATATCAAAAAACTTCAAAAGGCAGTCTCTTACTGGCAAGGTACTTCCTAACTTCAGGGACAAAGTATCAATGTAGAAAAAGGTTTCTCATTGTCCAGGCCTTCTTGTGGCACAACCAAAAGACTAACAGTTGGTGTTTATCTTTTCCCTTCAAGTCTCGTGAGTTAGGAGCTCTGTAGATAAGGGCAGTCCTGATCATAAACCTGAGTACATTTTACAAAACAGTACAGTTAGCTTATCCCTTCCTGCATCAAATCCTGGTGCTCATTTCTCTTCCTTACTAATAAAAGTCCTTTCTGGCATTTTTTTCCCCCAGAATAGAGCACTTACATCTGCATTAAAAACCTATTCAGGTAGATATCATTTCTCCTAAATAATTTTCTTCCTTTTTTTTTTTTTTTTTTTAAGACAGAGTCTCACTCTGTCACCCAAGCTTGAATGCATTGGTGCGATCTTGGCTCACTGCAACCTCCACCTCCTGGGTTCAAGTGATTCTCGTGCCTCAGCCCCCCGAGTAGCTGGGATTACAGGCACATGACACCATGCCCAGCTAATTTTTGTATTTTTAGTAGGGACAGGGTTTCTCCATGTTGGCCAGGCTGGTCTTGAACTCCTGACCTCAGGTGATCTGCCTACCTCAGCCTCCCAAAGTGCTGGAATTACAAGTGTGAGCCACCACACCCAGCCTCTCCTAAATAATTTTCGTAATGGCATCTTGGAACTTGTCTGCTGCCTCTTGGTCAACAGAAGCTGCTTCTCTTGTTATCTTGACATTTTTAAAGCCAAATCTCTTTCTAAAATTATCAAACCATCCTTTGCTGGTGTTAAATTCTCCAGCTTTACATCCTTTACTTTCCTTTTTTTTTTTTTAAGTTGTCATAAAATGACTTCTTTTTTCTTCTCAAATTATATTAGAGTCTACAGGTATGCTTTTCTTTAGAAATCCTGTACCTACATAAAACTTGCATTTTCCATGACAGATAAAAAGGCATTGGGCAAAAGTATAAAGTTTCTATGTGTGTTGGCATGGCTGCAGTGATGGCTTCACAAATTTTCTTTTCTTTTTGTACAATGGTCCTCATATTGGATTAGTTTATCTTGAAATGGGGCAACCACAGCTGCTGACTTCAATCTATGGAACGTATCAAGCAATGTAACTTTTTCCTGTAATGTCATGACATTGCTTCTTGGGAGCGCTTCCAGCATCACTAGTGGCACTTTGCATGGGCCTCATGGTGTTATTCAGGGTTTACAGTATCGCACTAAACATGATGAAAACTACACGAGAACAGCCAAGAGATCACTTTTTACTGTAATATGCAATTTACTGAAGAGACAAACTGCTTACACAGAGATAACTAGTGTCACATGGTATTTTAAGCAGACACTTGAAACACCTGAACTCACCACAACAGCAATAGGAGATGGTTATGAAATTATTATAGTAGTACAGTATGTGCTACATTTAACTTTATGCTGTTACAATTTAATACTGCATCTTCATGTTTTTTTTTTTTGCATTCCTCCTGACTGAGAATGACTCCATGTACAGTCTGTAAGTGATAGTATTCATAGGTTTTGATAAATTTTAACTTTTTATAACAAATTTGTATATATTTTATGGTAGTAGATGATAAAATAGACTATTAGCTACATATATTTTATTCATTTATGACATACCTCTTTCTTAATTTTTTCGTATTTCTAGGCTACATGGTTCATCTGCAAGTTTTTTCAAATTGTCATAAATCTCAAAAAAATTTCTGATATATTTCTTGAATAAAATACACATATAAGTGAACCCACACAATACAAACCCATATTATTCAAGGGTCAACTGTTCATAGATTGCTCTAGTGAAGTATATGGAAATTGAAAAATTTAGAGAGGCAGGAACTCCTAATTTAGCCAAAGAGAAGTAAAGAAGGCCTCACAGAGGAAATGTTAAGACTTGAAGGATAATTTCCAGTAGAGCAGAAGGCACAGAGGCTGAAGAAACCATGCTATATATTTGAACAGTAAGTAGATCAGTATCACTAGAATGTAAAATGCGAGGTGGAGGGGTGGTTGGAGATGGGTAAAGTAGGTAAAGGTGGACCACAAGAAGAATAAAAATACCAAGACTTTTATTTGGTACACATGTCTCCTGTACTTTCCCCCTAGAAGAAATACTGGAGGGCCACTGAAATCTTTTTATAAGAATTGAGTCTTAAATCATAATTGAAGTGTGAAGAAAGGGAAACCAGTAATTACAAATACATAGGTAAGAGATAAGCACATGAACAAAAGCAATCAAGCACTAGGAATTAAAAAGAAAGGATTTAGTACAGAGATATTTAAGAGAAAAACTGACAGAATTTTATGACAGAATAGATATAGGGCAGAAAAATACACTAAAAACAATCCTGGGTTTCTGAAGTGAGCAATCAAGTAAATACTGGTACTAAAGATTTTTTTCAGACCAACAACAAAAAAGAAAGCAAAAGGGAATCATAAAAAATGATTAATTCATGGCCGGGCACAGTGGCTCACGCCTGTAATCCCAGCACTTTGGCAGGCCAAGATGGGTGGATCACGAGGTCAGGAGTTCAAGACCAGCCTGGCCAACATAGTGAAACCCCGTCTCTACTTAAAAACACAAAAATTAGCTGGGTGTGGTGGCAAGCGCCTGTAGTCCCAGCTACTCAGGAGGCTAAGACAGGAGAATTGCTTGAACCTGGGAGGCAGAGGTTGCTATGAGCCAAGACCATGCCATTGCACCCCAGCCTGAGTGAGACTCCGTCTCAAATAATAATAATAATAATAATTCAAAGAAGACAGAAAAAGAGGTAAAGAGGAATAAATAAGAGATGGGTAAAGAAGCAGCCAAATAGCAAGATGGTGTATTTAAACTGAGTTGTATACATAATCACAATAAATGTCAGTGGTCTAGATACCCAAATTAAAAAGCAAATATGGCCAGGCATGGTGGCTCACACCTGTAGTCCCAGCACTGTGGGAGGCCAAGGCAGGTGGATCACCTGAGGTTAGGAGTTTGAGACCAGCCTGACCAATATGATGAAACCCTCTCTACTAAAAATACAAAAATTAGCCAAGCATGGTGGCATGTGCCTGTAATTCCAGCTAACTGGGAGGCTGAGACAGGAGAATCGCTTGAACCCGGGAGGCAGAGGCTGCAGTGAGCCAAGATTGTGCCGCTGCACTCCAGCCTGGGCAACAAAAGTGAAATTCTGCCTCAGAAAAAAAAAAAAAAGCAAATATTGTCAGATTGGATAAAAAGTCAAAACCCAACTATATGCTTTCTATAAAAACCCACTTCAAATAAAACGATACAAATAGGTTAAAAGTGAAAGGAGGGAAAAGATATACCACGCTAACACTAATCAAAAGAAAGTGACATTCAATCAAAATATAAAACTCATGTGTTTTTCTCTATACTGGCAATGAGGGGTTAGAAAATAAAAATTTGGAAAATATGTATCATTTATGATAGCATACAAAATAAAAAGGAGTAATTCTAATTAAAGATGTATGAAACCTTTACTCAGAGAAGACTATGAAAGGTTATTGACAAAAATTAAAGATGACTCAAATAAGTGGAGTGATAGCAGTTTACAAGGATTAGATAATATCATAAAACGTTAGTTCTCAAATGACCTATAATTTATAATTTAAAGTCATCTCAATCAAAATCCCAAACTGACTTTTGGAACTTCACAATTCTGAACTGTATTTGGAAATGCTAAAGGCCAAAGGATAAAGAACAATGTTGGAAGACTTGGTCTGCCAGATATCAGGCTAACAATCAAGATAGTATAGTATTAGTACAATGAACTAAAACACAGTCCAGTAACAGACCCAAATATATATGGACAACTTATTTATGAGAAAGGTACTATCGTAAAGGCAAAGGACTACCTTTCCAAGAAATGGCACTTGGATGTATAAAGGAAAAGAACAAACTATGACTCCATATACAAAAATAAATTCCAGGTAGGTTGCAGATCTAAATGCAAAATGTGGAACCATAGGCCAGGAGCAGTAGCTCACAACTGTAATCCCAGCACTATGGGAGGCCGAGGAGGGTGGATCACTTGAGGTCAGGAGTTCAAGATCAGCCCGGCCAACATGGTGAAAGCCCGTCTCCACTAAAAATACAAAGTTAGCTGGGCATGGTGGCATGTGCCTGTAATCCCAGCTACATGAGACGCTGAGGCAGGAAAATCGTTTGAATACGGGAGGCGGAGGTTGCAGTGAGCTGAGATCGTGCCATTGCACTCCAGCCTGGGCAAAAAGAGCAAAACTTCATCTCAAAAAAAAAAAAAAAAAAAGGCAGGGGAGGGTACGGTGGCTCATGCCTGTAATCCCAGCACTTTGGGAGGCCGAGGCAGGTGGATTGCCTAAGGTCAGGAGTTCGAGACCAGTCTGGCCAACATGGTGAAACTCCATCTCTACTAAAAATACAAAAACATTAGCTGGGCTTGGTGGCATGTGCCTGTAATGACAGCTACTCGGGAGGCTAAGACAGAGGAATTGCCTGAACCAGGGAGGTGGAGGTTGCAGTGAGCCGAAATCACACCACTGCACTCCAGCCTGGGCAACAGAGTGAGACTCTGTCTTAAAAAAAAAAAAAAAGAAACTATAATTTCCAGATTATGTAGGAGAATATCTTCATGACTGTGGTTGGAAAAAAAAACTTTTTAAAAGGACATAGGAAACAACTACATAATCAAGGAAAACAAACTGAAGTTCTAGCCATCAAAGCAAGCAACATGCAAACTATCAAGAGAGTTACAAGCGAAGCCACAGAGTGGGAATATATATTTATAATACATATACTGACAAAGGGCTTGCATCCAGAATATATAAAGAACTCCCTAAATAAATATGTCAGATACATACCTCAATAAAAATAGTAAGAAGGATATCTGAATAGGTGGCTCACAAAAGAGGCATCAAATGGACAATAAATGTAGGAAACGATGCGAATCACACTAGTAGTTAGGGGAAAGCAAATGAAAATCACAAGACAGCACTATAAGCTCACCAGAAAAATCGACAATACTATGTGGTCGGTAAGGACATGGAGCAAACGTGTCACTCATATACTACTGGGAGAAATGTAAACTGATAAAACCCCCTTGGAAGGTTGTCATTACCTACTAAAGTTGAACACAGACATATCCTGAGACCAAAAATTCCACTCCAACATACATATGCAGCCTAAATTTGTGCAATACACACCAGTAGATGAAAGAATGTTCATAGCGACACTGCTCACAATAGCTGCAAACCGGAAACAACACAAACGTTCCCTGACAGTGGATGGATAAAGTCATATGTTCATATAGCAGACCCACCAAAGAAAATGAACAAACTTCAGCCAATGTGACAACATGGATGAATCTAACAAATATAATGGTGGACAGAAGACGCCAGATACAAAAGAATACATACTCTACAATTCGACTTATATAACATTGAAAAAAGAGAACGCAGAATGTTTAAGGATGCATACTTGGGTATTTTTCAGAAAATTCAGGATGGTGATTAGCTTTAAAGGCACAAAGGGGCAGTAACCAGCAGGAAGCATAAAGTGGTGATAATTACATAGGTGTTCATTTACAGATAAATCATTGAGCTGTCAATTTTTGTTTTGTGTACTTTACTAAATGTTATGTTAAACTGTATCATTAGAAAATATAAAGAAGGAGGGTATAGTCAACCAATGTCCACGTTATACAAAGCGGCTACAAGGTTTACAGCAATGAGAACTGATAGCTGGAAGAAGAGCAGTTGGGGTGGACTATGGGGGGCGAAACTCAACTGAAGCATACTGAAACAAGAATGGGAGGGAAAGAAGTGGAGACATAAACATAGACAACTGCTTGGAAACATTTTGATATGAAAAGGAGAACAAAGATGAAAGGTGATAGTTGGAAGTGAATATAGGGTCAGGAGAATATATTTTGGGTTTGTTTGCTTTATGAGAGCTATTAAAGAACGTACTCTGCTAAGAATAAACCATTGGCCGGGCGTGGTGGCTCATACCTGCAATCCCAGCAGTTTGCAAGGCTGGGGACGGTGGATCACTTGAGGCCAGGAGTTAGAGACTAGATTGGGCAGCATGGCGAAACCTCATCTCTACCAAAAATACAAAAATTAGCCAGGTGTGGTAGCGCATGACTGTAGTCTCAGCTACTCTGGTGGCTGAGGCAGGAGAATTGCTTGAACCCAGGAGACTGAGGTTGCAGTGAGCTGAGATTGCACCACTGCACTCCAGCCTGGGTGACAGAGCTAGACCCCGTCTCAAAAAACTAAATTAAATAAAAAGAATAAACCATTGAGAGGGAAAAGATACAAGAGAAAGAAAAGTGCAAGGATGAAACCCTTGAAAAAAGTGAAAAACATCTGTGATGTAGAGCACACAAATGCAGAAATTGACCTTTGTCACAAACAGAGAAAATAGGTGAGTCTCCAACAATCGTAAACACAGTGCTGGGGGAGGCATAAAAGAGAAAGGAATTCTAATGCAGAAAAGGGAAGAGAGAAGACACGCTATTCGGGAAAGCAGAATGTGGGAGGGCATTTCAACTACACCCTGAAGACTGGAAACATTTCAATAGGTAGAGAGTAAGAAGGGAACATTTTGGGGAGGGAGGGCTGCATAAACCAAAGCCAGTTCTTCAAAGAGAAATGAAAGTGGATTATAAATTTATGAAGTAGCAACTGGAGAGTGGTCTGCATGCCTACAGATAAGATTTGTAACAGGAGAAGAGTGAGGCTGGGCGCAGTGGCTCACGCCTGTAATCCCAGCACTTTGGGAGGTCGAGGTGGGTGGATTACGAGGTCAGGAGTTCAAGACCAGCCTGACCAACATATTGAAACCCTGCCTCTTTCCTAAAAATACAAAAATTAGCCAGGCATGGTGGTGCACGCCTGTACTCCCAGCTACTTTGGAGGCTAAGGCACAAGAATTGCTTGAACCCGGGAGGCGGAGGTTGTGGTGAGCTGAGATGGCACCACTGCACTCCAGCCTGGGTGACAGAGCAAGACTCCGTCTCAAAAAGAAACAAAAAACAAAAGACAGGAGAAGAGTGTGAAACCAGTCTCGAACGTTAGTTTGACAGAAATTGTGGATGACTTGAGACATTGGTCTTTATCCTACAGGTATTAAATAGCTACTGTAAATTACTCAGAGAAGGAAAAAAAGATATAATTTACTTAGTCTTTCCAATTTTCTTTTTTGAAGAAGCGTACTATTTCCCAAGTAGAACGAAGCTTGGATTAGGGACTAAGACAGGGGAGGGCGACTGGACAGAAAGAACCTTTAGAAAACTAATAACATCTGTGGATGATAACGAGAACCTGAACTATGATTCACTGTATCTTCCCCTGGAACATTCCATTTACAGTGTTAATCTCACACTTTCATCATTGTTGATCAACTCTGACATGTCACATTTAATGCAAAGAAAACTTCAGGTTACCAAAAGAAGAATAAAGTTATGTTAAATACATCAAAGGATTGAAAAGTATTATTTGGTCTTAAAATAGAATTGTTTTTGACACTTTGGGAAATCAGGACATTCAAAAGCAGCTGTGTGTACAGGGGAATTTAGAAAGTCACAGTATGTCTAGGAAAGATACACACTCGGAAACAATGTGAGAAGAGCGTAAGCTTTCACCTATGGCTGATCCCTAGGCTCAGAGCAAGCCTGGTTAAATGGGAAACGAATGTCCCAGCACAGAGCCAATCTGAAAACACTGGGAGAGGTGGGCTGTTCTCTCTCTCTCTCTCTCTCCCCCTCGCCTCCACCTTTGGAGGGCAGTGGGGGGTATTTGTTTTCAGCTCCAGGAATTCAAGGAAATCTCTGTCAAACATTAGCTGAACATGAGCTAATAGAATGCAGACTTTAATAATCACACATGACATGGAATAGTCTTCACAAAAATCGTTTGAAAAAGTCTCAAAACAAAAGGACTACAACAGCCTTCAATAGTAAAATAAGACAGCAAATCCTAGGAAAGAAGGAGTTAAAGATTTCCAGAGTAATCACATGATAGTGAAATGCTCAATGTTCAACAACAAAATAACAAGGAATACAAGGAAACAAGAAAACATGCTCACTCAAAGGAATGGGATAAGCTGACAGAAACTACGCGTGAGAAACCACAGACATCAGACTTACTGGGAAAGACTTTTAAATGACTGTCTTAAATACACTCAAAAAGCCAAGAGACAAACATGGACAAACAACTAAAGAAAATCAGGAAAACACATTATAAAAAGAAACCAAACAAATTCTGGAGCTAAGAAGTATAATAACTGAAATAAAAAATTTACTAAAGGTGTTAAAGAGCAGATTTGAGTAGGCAGAAAAAAGAATCGGTGAACTTTAGGAAATGACAATTAAAATGATCAAGTCTGAGGAGCAGAAAGAAAAAAGAATGAATAACCATTTGACCCAATAAGTCTATTTCTGGGTATATACTTAAAATAATTGAAACAAGGTCTCAAACAGATACTCGTTCACAGCAGAAATATTCATAACAGTCAAAAGATAGAAACAATCCCAATGTCAGTCAATAGATGAATGGATAAAGTTTGGTAATATACATACAATGGAATATTATTCAGTCTTGAAAAGAAATTTTGACACATGCTACAACAAAAAGAACCTTGAAAATATTATGCTAAGGGAAATAAGCCAGACACAAAAAGACAAGTATTGTTTAATTCCACTTATGTCAGGTATCTGAAATAGGCAAATTTATAAAGACAGAAAGTTGAATAGAGGTTACCAGGGGTTGGCAGGTAAGGGAATGGAGATATTGTTTAATAGGCACAGAGTTTTTGTTTGAGATGATCAAAAACTTCTGAAAATGGATAATGTTATGATTAACATTATGAACGTAGTTATTGCAGACAAACTGTACACTTAAAATGGTTATAATGGTAAATATTGTTATATATATTTTACCAGAATAAAAAAAAGGACAAAAGAGAAAAAGAAAAAAGATGTATAAGAGAAAAGCACCCAAATACTCACCAGTTCTAGCTGCTCACCAGCAGATGCAGCTTTGCCAGTATCTGCATTGTCATGGGAAAATGGTCTTTTGGCAGTTTCACCCACCCCAGAATCTTCACCTGTTGTAATCCAAGAATTCTGCATGTTTCCCTAAAACAAAATGTGCCAGTGATTGCAACTGAATTCAACTTTAAATAAACATGCATACTTACCAATAGAATACCAATTCTTACCTATGATGAAAAGAAAAAGCATACGCTTCTACACTACAGGATCTCCATGGTGATGAGTATCTTTCTGTATGCTAATAAGATGACTGGTGGCTGAAGTCCATGATTAGAAGACTAGAACTTGTCGCCCCACTCTCCCACCTCAAGGGGGGAAAGGACTGGAGATCGACTTAATCACCAACAGCCAATGATTTAACCAATTATGCCTATGTAATAAAACCTCCATAAAAATCCTATATGATGAAGTTCAGAGAATTTCTGCATTTGCGAATGCATCCACATGCCAAGAGGGTGGCGTACCCAAACTCCACAGACAGAAGCTCTTCTTCTTGGGACCAGCCTGGACCTTGCCCTGTGTGCCTCTTCAATTGGCTGTTCACTTATATCCTTTATATAATAATAGACCAGTAACAGCAAGCAGAGTGTTTCCCTGAATTTTGCGAGCCATTATAGCAAATTATCACAAATTATTGTAGGAACCCCCGATTTACAAACAAATCAGACAGAATTGTGGATAACCAAGAGACCTACTATTTGCAGTTGGTATCTAAAGTAGCAGGTAGTCATGTGGGACTGAGCCCTTTACCTGTGGGTCTGATACTAACTGTGTAGTGAGTGTCAGAATTGAATTGAATCACTGGACACCTAGTTGGTATCTACAGAGAAATGGAGAATGGCCAGATGTAGGAGACAACAGTCCCAAACATTTGGTGTCAGAAGCATTATGAGAAAAAGAAACAGTTTTTTCCCTTTAATGTCCTATATTATTATGATCTTATGCCTTTCCAGATAAATATTTATCTTGAGTAAAAAGAAACAGTGCATGTGCGGTGATAAACAGAGTTGACATGCAGCCTGCATGCCAGGGATTCAGAAAGGAAGAAGAGCAGGCACTCTGACAAACCACAGAAATGTGTACTATCCCAAGGAAGCAGCCGCTACTCAATTCCAGTCAATCACTGCCATGTGGGAGTGAAAATTCGTATTACCAGATATCTGGTCCTTCATATGAAACATTATTAAATACTGGCTCAAAATTTATCAAACAAACCAAACATGCCTGAGTTGAATTTAGTGTACTAGTTGCAACCTCTGTCACCCTCTCAACATTCAATGTAGTAAGCAGCCCAACGATCTGGGGAATTTATGTGCACAAGAAGGATTAAAATACTTACATTAATTAAATCCAACAAATAATTATTGAACACTTGCTAAGGGCCAAAGGATATGGAGGATATGGTAGTAGTCACGAGAGAGGACAGGTCCCCAAACACTGAACTATACTGCAGTGTCACATCATGCTAAAACGTGGTAAACTACATTCACCTAAAGTAGTACTCTGAATTCTATTTCATATTCTTCTGGAAGTTCAGTTTAGTGCAAACATTTGTGTAACACCTATGGTGTTCAGACACTGTGCTAAGAGCTTGGAGGACAAAAATGAGCAACATCAATCTAAGCTCCAAGGAGTTTATAGTCTAATAAGGGAGACACACAGCTAGGCAGGTCCTTTCGATGTAATAATGTGAGTGCTAGGCTAAAGGTGTGCACAGGGACCTCTGCCAAAACACAGGAGGGATACTAAGGGCACCCAGAAATCCGAGGAAGGTTTTCTAGAAAAAAATTGACACTGGTGTGATACCTTGAAGGATGAGTAAGGGTAAGCTAGATGGAAAGGGCATTCTAAGAAGAGAGAACCTCATGACAAATGTCACGGGGTATAGAATAGCATGGTGCCTGCAGGGGGGTCTTAGACAATTCAACATTACTAGAGGTCAAAATATAAGGTGATGAATGTCAGAAGACGAAGAATCAAGTAAGGGACTTGAGAGTATACCACACCATGGAATGAGTCTGCACTAGATCCTCCAGGTAGGGCCAAATCCCCTAAGATATTATTGCATTTAAAGTTGTTTTTGAGATCAATGAAGGAGGGTGGTACTAATGTTCTACGGAGAAATTGGAGGAAGCATGGAGACCACAGATCGCTGACTTACGATATAAAATATTATCATTCTTGGGAAAGAAGTGCTAGTCTAATGGATATTTTGTTCTTTCACAGATAGCTTTAAAAAACTTGAATGCTACTTAACTAAGATTTTTTTTTTTTAAATCTAAGTACGTTAAATCCCTGAAGATCATTCAGGACCTTTGATTTCTTAACTGGGCGGGGTGGGGGGTGGTGGTAAGAGAGGGGATGAAAACAAACATGAAAAAAAATTGGCCCAGAAATTTTCTCCTTAAAAAAAAATTCTAGATCTTTAAAGGAGGACACATGACAAAATGTCAAATAAATAACATGTTTTTGTATTATTGTGATTTTGTGAACTCTAGAGAAAAGCTTTCCATGAGGAAATATTTTATGAGAAGGAAAAGTGATGAAAAATCAGGACAGCAATGAAATATACTTTGATTGGCTTGCTTCTTTAACTTCCAGGTCAAAAACTAGACCAAAAGTTGAAAGTCTTGCAGGCTACCATCCAGGTCCAGGGCTACAAGCAGGAGACAATAAAAAGGAGGTTCTTCTCTTTTCTGCCAGGGAAAACTTCTATCCTCTGCAAACAAAGATGGTTTGGTTCACTGTCGACGAGCTCTTCCTAATTTACACAGAAAACCCGTATAATTTAAGGCTCTACTGGGTGTATTTAGAGATTTAGACAGTCCTGGGTTTGAGTCCCTGCTTTGCCATTATCTAGCTCTGTGACATTAGGCCAATTACTTAGGTTACTTAACAGTTGTGTACCTTAATTTATTCCTCTGAAAACAGAGATAATAACACCCGCCTTGTGTGGCTATTGCAAATCTGAAGTAATATAATGTAAATAAAGTGTTTGATGTAGTGCCTGGCACATTATAACTACGTAGTCAACAATAAACGTTAGTTATCACTGCATGTGATGGTTAATACTGACTGTCAACTTAGTTGGATTGAAGGATGCAAAGGATAGATACTGGGTGTGTCTGTGAGGGTGCTGCCAAAGGAGATTAACATTTGAGTCAGTGGGCTGGGGAAGGCAGACCCACCCTTAATCTGGGTGAGCACCATCTAATCAGCTGCCAGCAAATATAAAGCAGGCAGAAAAACGGGAAAAGGCTGGACTGGCCTAGCCTCCCAGCCCACATCTTTCTCCCGTGCTGGATGCTTCCTGTCCTTGTACATCAGACCCCAGGTTCTTCAGCTTTGAGACTCGGACTGGCTTCCCTTGCTCCTCAGCTTGCAGACGGCCTATTGTGGGCCTTTGTGATTGTGTGAGTTAATACTACTTAGTAAACTCCCCTTTATACATATCTATCCTATTAGTTCTGCCCTTTCAGAGAACCCTGACTAATACACCATATAAATGT
The DNA here is from genome assembly GCF_007565055.1 of Rhinopithecus roxellana. Lineage (NCBI taxonomy): Eukaryota > Metazoa > Chordata > Mammalia > Primates > Cercopithecidae > Rhinopithecus > Rhinopithecus roxellana. Next base: position 107,656,930 of record NC_044556.1, on the reverse strand, counting down.
TTCAATTATCTTTTTTAAAAGGCATTATGAAACACTGAAAATCTATGCTGAAATCAGCAAATTTCAATACAGCAAGGAAGATTTAGCATCAATATTTTAATTGACTCATTACAAAAACCCCATCCCCCTAAAAGAAAGTATTTCTTGACTTTTTTTTATATTTAAGATATCCTAAACACTTTTATCCATGTTATAACTTCTGCCACAGCATAATGCACGTGTTGCTGAAATGTCTTGTTTTTTGTTCGTCTTGTTTTTATTGAGGCAAGGTCTCACTCACTGTTGCCCAGGCTGGAGTGCAGTGGCGTGATCAGGGCTCACTGCAGCCTTGACCTCCTGGGATCCTTTGACCTCAGTCTCCAAAGTAGCTGGAACCACAAGTGTGCACCAGCATGCTCGGCTAATTTTTTTATTTTTTATTTTTAGAGAGATGGAGTCTCACTATGTTGCCCAGACTGGTCTGGAACTCTTGGGCTCAAGTGATCCATCCACTCACATGATCATCCTTCCAAACTGCTGAAATTACATGCATAAGATGCTGTATCTGGCCTTGAAATGTTTCAATTCACTTACACAGGTCAAATGTGGGGGTAACAATTCAACAACAACAAATAACAGGAGACTAACATTAAAATAGATATCAAGGTCATCCGGCATATCTGCAGTAATCATTTCAATATCTGCATTACATTTAGCTCACATGAATGTTTAAAAAAACGACAAAACCTCTCTAAAACCTTATGGAAGCTTCCTATGATTCTGACTGTAGCTTTGTTTAGCACATTTTCTTTGCTCATGCTGCATGGCATGTGTGCTCTTACCATCATTTCCTTCCCCTTTTGCATTACTCATTTCTCTTGCCCTCTGATTCACTCGTCTGCCTAATTTCCTTTCTCACTTCACTTCCCTTTCTTCCACTTCTTGGCCATTATATAAATACTGAAGACTATGAATAATTGAATCACTGCTTGCTAAGTGACTACATATTTGGAAGAAAAGCAAATGAATATTTTTAAAATCAGCTACTTCTAAGTATTTTATATATGGTGATATCTTCTTCAAATTGACATTAAAATAATAAGCAACTAAGATGGAATGTTTACCATTAATAATTATATAAATCTTCAGGAAACAGTTATATAGTGAGGAGAAAAGAATTGATCACAAACTTAAATGCAATTGCAGAGAATTAAACTGAAATACTAATTAGCCCATTTCGTTTATCAGAGTTAATACACTCCTATACTTCTCAATAGCAGACTCTAACATATACAACTCCAGGATTAAAAACAAGCTATCAATTCAGGTTAAAAAAAAAAAAAAAAGACTTCAAAAACGAAAATTAGAGGATATCTCAATAAAACATCAAGACTTTCATGTTTTCTTAACAGCTGATTTACTAATGACGACAAAGTCAAAACCACCAAAGTAAACTGCAAAGTGAAGCTGGAATAGGCAAGCATGAAAACTTCCGCATGGAAAGTTGCATTTGTCTCAAAAAGCAGAAGAAGCTGTGACTATATCTTACAGAAAAACAGTTTTAAAAAGTTTAAGACAAAAGTACTCTGATAAGTCATAAGAAAGTGGTTTAAGCACTATTTAAAAGTCACCACAATAATTCTCTGTCACAGAATTATAGGGATAATCTGACCCAACGTTCTTCAAACTCTGGGCCACTGACACTAGAATCACTTAGGCAACTTCATAAAAGTTTAGATTCCCAGGAGCCAACCAGACCAAGTGAATCAGACTCACAGGGCCTGGAGTCCAGGAATTTGTATTGAAAACTCCTGGTATACGATAATCTTCTCAAAATAACAATAAAGAAATAAAGGACATATGGGATTAAGCTATATAAAGCCTTCTAAAATTACTTGCTAAGCACCACCCTTCTTAGGGACAATGGGAAGACTAACGTTTTGATTCTCGGACCCTAAGGCCAATGTTCTTTCTGCTATATCATGCTGCTAATTAATTAGACTTACCAGATTTCAGATATTAAGGACAATTTAGAGAAATCCAGCAGAAATCTAAGCTAAGGTTCTGAATGGTTTCTAGACTTAGCAAAGTCCTTCCTGTATAACACATTTCCTGCTTTCAGACTTGCTCTTTCCATATGGTAAGGCAGAAATGGTATGCTCAGGAAACCGTAGCAAATATTACGAGATCATTTCATTTGAGAATTCATTCTACCACAGTGAAATTTGGTATTTGAGGTCTCAAACAAATACCAACATAGTACTTTGGCCACACTTCAAGGAGAAAAACTAAGCAGCTAAGAAGGCGGGACAGAGAGCAGAAGGGAATATTCACACTAAAATAAAATGTATGATTTAAAAGAATGCTCACAGATGCATCCAGAAGTGTTTGTTCCCTTAGTATCTCCTCCTGTCTTTGAGATTTCAGCTCTTGCTGGAGGCTTTCCTTTTCAAGCACAACTGCTTGTATTTTATTTTTCAATCCAGAGAGTTCCTCCTACAATAAGCAACACCAAATACATTAAGCATTATTAAGCTGTGTTTTTATTTGTTGATTAGAGGACCCAGCATGATATAAAGTATGGAAGACTTATGTTCTCCTTTTCCTGAAATATAATTGTATTTACACAAACAAGACAACCTAAACGTTAGCTAGATACCAAAGAGAAGGCTAAGGTAATGGGCCTGCAGGTGGCATATCACAAAAGTGTGTCGTTTCTGACAATTTCCTTTTTTCCAAGGAATCGAGGCTCAAAGAAAAGCCTTAATTAAAAGAGTTATCCAAGAAATTTTAAAGAAGTAGACTCTGAAAAATGAGTTAAGACATATTATTACTAATGATCAAATACCATCAACCTGTTAAAAACTGATGGAAGATTAAATAGAGGGAGGCTTTGAGTCAGAAAGGCATAGACAGGCATGATGATTACCTATGAAATGGTAGCCAGATAGGAGAGAATTATAGTAAAACATTTCATGGAGAATTCTGAAAGAGTATTTCCTTGGCCTCACAGGATGTAATGTAAAGAATTAACAAATCAATAACAATTAAAATTACAGGATGTAACATAAGAAATTACAGGTCAACAATAATTAGAATAGCTATTGAGTGGACCTCAGTCGCTGGAAAAACAATAACATCAATATATCAATCATATAATACTTAACCTAATATTCATTACTAGTGTAATCACAAGCTATCGTACAACATGTGAAAATTCCTCTCAATTATTATTATTTTTAAACCCAAAGCTATAATAAAAAGCTGAAATTAAAAAAATATTGTGGACTTTCAATTTTCAGTCTGGAATGTAATGAGCCTGGAACAGCTCACTCCCATCTTCACAACAGCAAAAACGTTGAACAAACTGGAAATCAACAACTTCTTCTTAGATTCATTAGATAATTGAAGTCACAGGGAAAACTGCTGCCCCAAAATTGAAGAGATGGGTGGTTGCTGAGACACAGAATTTACAGGAGGAAATCAGGAACCTCTGGAGGAGGTAGAAAATCTAAACCGTAACTGATGACTTGCTGGAAGCTCAGTGTCAACAAGTTTGAGAGTTAAAAATTCCGGGCTGGGCGCAGTGGCTTATGGCTGTAATCCCAGCACTTTGGGAGGCCAAGGTGGGCGGATTACGAGGTCAGGGGTTCAAGACCAGCCTGGCCAATATGGTGAAATCCCATCTCTACTAAAAATACAAAAATTAGCCAGGTGTGGTAGCACACGCCTGTAGTCCCAGCCACTCGGGAGGCTGAGGTAGGAGAATCGCTTGATCCTGGGAGGCCAAGGTTTCAGTGAGCGGAGATCACGCCACTGCACTCCAGCCTGGGTGACAGAGCGAGACTCTGTCACAAAATAAATAAATAAATAAATTCCAGGAAGACCCAGTCATAGGAGGACTGCCCTGCTTCCCCAATTTTATCTCCAGGACACTACCAGGTTTTCACAGTAAAAACTAGAGAAAAATCCCCTTATGCAACCTAAAGGAAAAAGAAAAGCAGCCAGTTTGAAATACGCTCGGCACGTTGTGTTCCTTGTAACAGGCCTGACTCAAGGGAAACGGCTTTACCAGAGCCGAACTGACTGGAGGGCTGCTGTCACCTAACCGGCCTAAACAAAGAGGAATCCAGCTCCAGCCCCCTCTTGCATTCAGTGTGGGAGAAGGGGCCTCCGGCTTCCTCTAGCTGTCCTGTCTACCTTAAAGGGCAGGGGAGACTGAGAAGCACTTGTGAATGTCACAGCCCAAGGCAAAGGCTTATTAAAAGACTCAGATCTAGTCATAGGCCTGTTGAACATTTCCCTCTACTCCCACATCTAACGACCACATCACTAGGGCTCCTGTATATTAACAGCGAAATTCAACAGAAAGAACTGCATATCTCAGACTATATTTAGGAAGAATTCACTAGGGTAATGAAGAGACAACAGAAGAGACAAGACCAGGACACGGAAGGAAATGTTAGCCTCTGACATGTATAGTGACAGCAAACACAGCCTCGCTTCTAGCCAGATAAACATAAAAGCTTATGCTAAAGGCCTACTTATCTCAGTTCCTTTTACCAAACATGTCATGTCCAGCATTCATCAAACAATTACAAGACATGCTAAAAGACTGAAACACAGTTTGAAAGGATTTAACCAGCATCGGAAACAGTCTCAGATAAGGCAGAGATGTTAAAATTATCAGACCAGGAATTTAAAATAATTATAATTAAGGCCGGGCACGGTGGCTCACGCCTGTAATCCCAAGCACTTTAGGAGGCCAAGGTGGGAGGATCACCTGACCAAGGTGTTCGAGACCAGCCTGACCATCATAGTGAAACCCCACCTCTACTAACAATGCAAAAAAAATTAGCCAGGGGTGGTGGTGCAGGCATGTAATCCCAGCTACTTGGGAGGCTGAGGCAGGAGAATCACTTGAACCCAGGAGGCAGAGGTTGCAGCGAGCCGAGATCACGCCACTGCACTTGAGCCTGGGTGACAGAGTACGACTCTGTCTCTAAATAAATAAATAAATAAATAAAATAATTATGGTTACTATGCTAAGGTCTCTAATAGAGAAAATAGACTATATGCAAGAACAGCAGAGTAATATAAGTGAAGAGATGGAAACTCTATGAAAAAGATGAAAAGAAAATGCTCAAAATAAAAAAACTATTAATAGACATGAAGAATGCCTTTGAAAGGCTCATCAGTAGATTGGACGTAGCTGAGGAATGCATTAGTAAACTTTAAGAATTGTGAAGAAGAATTTCCAAAAAAGAAATGCAATAAGGAAAAAAACTAAAGACAGAAAAATTATACAAGAACTACAGTACAATTACAAATGGTGTAATAAATACATACATACAACAGGAACACAAAAAAGGAAAGAAAGGAAAAGAAGAAATATTTCAGTCAATAATGACTGAAAAATTTCCTGAATTAATGACAGGCACCAAACCACAGATCTAGGAAGCTCACAGAACACCAAGCAAGATAAATACCCCCACAAAATACACTGAAGAATATCATATTCATACTGCAGAAAATCAAAGACAAAGAGAAAAATCTTAAAACAAGCCAAAGTAAACAAACAAACAAAACCCAAAAATCAGTCCGGGCGCGGTGGTTCATGCCTGTATTCCCAGCATATAGGGAATGTATGCCTTCAGAGGCCAAGGCAGGCAGATCACATGAGGGTCAGGAGTTCAAGACCAGCCTGACTAACATGGTGAAACCCTGTCTCTACTAAAAATACAAAAATTAGCCAGGCATGGTGGTGGGCACCTGTAATCCCAGCTATTCAGGAGGCTGAGGCATGAGAATTGCTTGAACTCAGGAGGCCGAGATTGCAGTGAGCCAAGACCTCGCCACTATACTCCAGCCTGTGTGACAGAGCAAGACTCAGTCTCAAATAAATAATAATAATAATAAAACAAAAATCAAACAAATAAAAAAACAAAAACCTTACCTATAAAGAAGGAAGGATAAGAATTACCTGGGAATACTTTTCAGAAGCCATGCAAACAGGAAGAGAATAAAATGAATCTAATATTTAAAGTGTTAAAAAAAAAAAAAACCCCACCAACTTAGAATTCTGGATTCAGCAAGATTAACCTTCAAAAGAGAAAGAAAAATATTTTCTTAGACCAACAAGAATTGATGGAATTTATTGCTAGCATATATGCATCGCAAGAAATGTTAAAAAAAAGTTCTTCAGAAAGGAGAAAAGATGATAAGGTGAGAAACTGCCATCTACATAAAGAAAAAAAGAGTATTAAAGAAGGAGTAAGTGGATAGAAAATATTTTCTTATTAATGTATTTGACAGATGACACTTTGTGTTCAACATCATAATTGCAATAGTGTTTGTAGTAATTGTAGTTTATGGATAACTGAAATTAATGACAGAAATGTTATAAAGGATGAGAGAGGGCTTGGGAATTCTGTCATAAGGAATTTGTACTATTCAAGAAGTGGCACAGGGGTACTTGAAAGTAAAGTTAGTTATAAATATTTACTGCAAACTCCAAGGCAACCAGTAAAGAAAAAAAAAGACGAAGAAGTACAGTTGATCAACTGATATGTTAAGACAAGAAAAAAATGCAATCATACAAAAATTAGCTGGTTGTGGTGGCTCACGCCTGTAGTCCTAGCTACTAGGAAGGCTGAGGCACAAGAATTGATTGAACCCAGGAGGCAGAGGTTGCAGTGGGCCAAGATGGTGTCACTGAACTCCAGTCTGGGCGACTGAGAGAGACTCTGTCTCCAAAAATAAAAAATAAAATGCAATCATGTAAAATGCTTAATCAAAGTTACAGAAGGGACAGGTACAGTGGCTCACACCTGGTAAGTGCAGCACTTTGGAAGGCTAAGGTGGGAAGCTCACTTGAGGTCAGGAGTTTGACACCAGCCTGGGCAACGTAGTGAGACTCCATCTCTGCAAAAAACATAAAAATTAGCCAGGTATAGTGGCGCAAGTCTGTAGTCCCTAGCCACTCGGCAGGGAGGAGGTGGGAGGACTGCTTGAGCCCAAGAGTTCTAGGCTATAGTGAGCTTTGATTACGTCACTGCCTAGGTAACAGGGCAAGGCTCTATCTCTTTAAAAAAAAAAAAAAGGCCAGAGAAGACAGAAAAAGAGTGAAAATTTTTTAAAGAAACAAAAAATAAAGACAATGAAAATAATAGTAACAAATATGTTATACATTGATCCAATCATAACAATAATCTCTTTAAATATAATGGTCTGAATATACCAAGTAAAAGATAGAGACTATCAGAGTGGTTAAAAAAAGAACAACAACAAACTATATGTTGTCTACAAGAAGCCTATAATAGCCAGGCAAGGTGGCTCACATCTGTAATCCCATTACTTGTGAGGCTAAGGTTGGAAGATCCCTTGAGCCCAGGAGTTCAAGACCAGCCTGAGCAATATAGTGAGACCCCATTTCTAACCAAAAAAAAAAAGAAAAAGAAATAACCTCAAAACAAAAAAAGAAGCCAACTATAAATACAAAGACACAGATAGATTAAAAATAAATGAATGAAAAAACATATGTTAACACTAATCAACAGAAAGTTGGAGTAGCAATATCAATTTTAGACAAAGCAGATTTCAGACCAATGAAAATGATCAGGGATACAGGGGATATAGCGGTATATTACATAATGATAAAGAGGTCAATTCACCAAGAAGACATAACAAGTCTTAATGCATATGTGCTTAATAAAAGGGTATCAAAATGTATGAGGCAAAGGAAAACAGATGAATCCACTCTTACAGTTGGAAATTTCAACATCCCCTGTCAGAAATGATAAAAATCACAAAGGACACAATTGAAAGGAACACCAGCATCAATCAACTGGATCTAACTGACATTTATAGACTACTTCATTCAAGAACAGCAGTACACACGTTTTCTTCAGGCTCACACAGAACATTCACCCAGGCAGACTACAATGTACAAACCTTCACAAATTTAAAGGAATAGGAAGGTATGCGGTCAGACAACAATGGAATTAAACCAGAAATCAGTAACAGAACGACAGCTGGGAAACTCCCCAAATACCTGACGATGACACAACCCTCTTCTAAATGACACACACGAATCCAAGACGTATCAAAAGCCATTTAGAAATATTTTCAACTAAGTAAAAATTAAAATACAACTGATAAAAAGCTATATACTTATTAAAAGGATGCAGCAAAAGGAGTGCAAAAAAAATTAGAAAAGAAGAAAGACTTCAAGTAAAGAATCTAAGCTTCTACTTTAGAAGTTGGAAAACCAACAGCAAATTAATTCCAGAGTAAGCAGAAAAGAACATATAGTAAAAATCAGAGAGAAAAAATCAATGAAATTAAAAATAGAAAATCATTAGAGAAAAACAACAAAATCAAAAGTTGGGTCTTTGAAAAGATGAATAACATTGATAAGACTCTATACAAGTTAACTAAGAAAAAAAAGAGAAAATACCAATTAGATTCTATCATATACTAAGATCAGAAGTGAAAACGGGGCTATCACTACTGATCCCATGAACATTAAAAGGATAATAAAGAAATGTTTAAAAAACAGGTTACAAAGAAATACTATGAACAACTCCATGATCATGAATTTAGTCACCTAGATGAAACGCACCAATTCTTTATAAGACACAATCCATGAAAACTCACAGAGGGAAGAACAGACAATCTGAATAAACCTATATTTATCAAGAAAATTAAATCAACAATTAGCAACCTTTCAAAACAGAAAGCACCAGGTCCAGATAAGTTCACTAGTTAATTGTACCAAATATTTAAGAAAGAAATTATACCAATTATCTATAACATGTTTCATAAAATTCAAGAGGAAGTATTTGCTAACTTATTTTATGAGGCCAGCATTAACCTAATACCCGAACCAAGTGAAAACAAGTGGAAAATTACAGATCAATATCTCTAATGAATGTAGATGAAAAAATCCTTAACAAAATACTGGCAAATCAAATCCAACAATGTAAAAAAGAATTATACAACAGGATAAAGTAAGATTTATTCTAATTACACAACATTGGTTCGACATTTGAGGATCAGTTAATGTCACATCAACAATGTAGAGAAGAAAAATCATAATTTTAACCGTAGATGCAGGAAAAGCATTTGACAAAATGCGGCGGCCATCTATGATAAACACAGACGGTCCCTGACTTGTGATGGTTTGACTTATGTTTTTTTGACTTTATTATGCTGCAAAAGCAATATGCATTCAGTAGAAACCATAATTCAAGTTTCAAATTTTGGTATTTTCCCAAGCTAGCAATATGCAGTATAATAATCTCTCATGATGCTGGGCAGCAGCAGTGGCAGTGAGCTGTAGCTCCCAGTTAGCCGTGCAATCACAGGCGTAAACAACCAATATTCTATAGTATATTAAATGCATTTTCAACTTACAATGAGTTTATCAGGACACAATCCCATTGTAAGCCGAGAGGCATCTATACTCTCAGTAACTAGGAATAGAGGGAAACACTCCCAACTTGATAAAGAACATCTACAAATAACCTATAGCTAACATACTTTATGGTAAGAAAGTAGTTTCCCACTAAGATCAAGAACAAGGCAAAGATGGCCCCTTCTCACAACCATTCAACATCATTCCAAAAGTCTTAGCTAATGCAATAAGACAATTAAAAAAATAAAATCTGGCTGGGAACATTTGCTAAAGCCTATAATCTCAACACCTTGGGAAGCCCACGCAGGAGGACTGTTTGAGCCCAGGAGTTCAAGACCAGCCTGGGCAACATGATGAGACCTCAACTCTACAAAAAGTAATAATAATAAAACAATAGCCAAGCATGGTGGTGTGCATCTGTGGTCCCAGCCACCAGGGAGGTTGGGGTAGGAGGATCACTTGAGCCCAAGATGTCAAGGCTACAGTGAGACATGATCATGCCACTGCCCTCCAGCCTGTACAACACAGCAAGACCCTATCTCAAAAAAATTAATTAATAAAAATAAATGAAAAATGTAAAAAACACAAAATCTAAACATATTGGAAAGGAGAAAATAACATTGTCTTTGTTTGCAGATAATATGCTTGTCAATGAGGAAAATCCCAAAGAATCAACAAAAAATGCTGGAACTAATAAGTGACTTATACCAAGGTTGCAGAATACAAGGTCAATATACAAAGTCAATTGTTTTCTTCTATATTAGCAATAAATCATTGGAATTTGAAATTAAATACATAATACCATTTACACTAAAAAATAAAATAGGTGGCTGGGCACAGTTGCTCTTGCCTGTAATCCCAGCACTTTGGGAGGCCGAGGCGGGTGGATCATGAGGTCAGGAGTTCGAGACCAACCTGGCCAACATAGTGAAACCCCATCTCTACTAAAAATACAAAAATTAGCCAGGTGTGGTGGCACATGCCTGTAGTCCCACCTACTTGGGAGGCTGAGGCAGAAGAATTGTTTGAACCCGGGAGGCAGAGGTTGTAGTGAGCCAAGACTGCACCATTGCACTCCAGCCTGGGTGACAGAGCAAGACTGTGTCTCAAAAATAAAATAAAATAAAATAGGTATAAATCTCACAAAATTTGTAGAAGATCTATTTGAGGAAAACCACAACACTGATTAAAGTAATCAAAGAAGATCTAAGTAAATAGAGATATTCCATGTTCATGGATAGGAATATTCAATAGTATCAAAATGCCAGTGATTCCCAACTTGATCAATAGATCCAACACAATTCCAATCCAAATCCTATTTTGTGGATATCAACAAACTGATTCTAAAGTTTACCGGGAGACACAAAAGTCCGGGAATACTCATTAAAATATTGAAGGAGAACAAAATTGGAGTCCGGATATTACCCAACTTCAAGACTTAATATAAAGCTACAGTAATCAAGATAGAGTAATACTGGCAAAAGAATTGACAAGTAAATCAATGGAACAGGATAGCCCAGAAATAGACCCCAAAATATGGACAACTGTCCTTCAAACATGATCTAAATGTAAAATAAACAATTATAAAATACCTAGAAGAAGAAAGGAGAAAATATAGTGAACTTGGATTTGGTAACAAATTTTTAAATGCAAAGTTAAAAGTACAATCTATGAAAGAAAAAATTGGTAAGTTAAACTTCATTAAAATTAAAAATTTCTGCTCATTGAAAGACACTGTTAAGAGAAGTAAACACCAAGTCAAAGACTGGGAAAAAATACTTGAAAAAGACATACCTGATGAAGGATTGGCATCCAAAATACAGTAAGAATTGTTAAAACTCAACAATAAGAAAACGAACAACCTGATTTTAAAAATGGGTGAACGACCTGAACAGACACCTCACTCAAAGATGTGATATAGGTGGAATATAGGCACATGAAAAGACACTCAGCGTCATTTGTGATCAGGAAATTGAAACTAAAACAGCAATGAGGTTCCACTGCACATCTATTAGAACAGTTAAACTGTAAAACACTGACAACACCAAATGCTAATGAGGATATGGAGAACAATGAGAACTCTAGGACACAGGAAGGGGAACATCACACACTGGGGCCTGCTGTGGGGTGGGGGGAGGGGGAACAGATAGCATTAGGAGATATACCTAATGTAAATGATGAGTTAATGGGTGCAGCACGCCAACATGGCACATGTATACATATGGAAAAAACCTGCACGTTGTGCACATGTACCCTACAGCATAAAGTATAATTTTAAAAATTGAAAGAAAAAAAAAAGACCGGTTCAAGATCTCTCACTCCCATAAAAACATTCCCAAAGACATTAGCTTTTCCTAACTTTCTTCTCTTATTATAATTATACCTTATACCAAGAAGTAAAGGCCTATACTATATTCTCTAATGTGCTGCTTATGGTGTTAATAGGGAATAGTTCTGTTTTCTCAAGTAGATGGTAAATACATTCTGCTTTATATCTTTCAAGTTTTATCCACAACATCTTAGGGATTAATAGAGCCTTGTTAATGAAATAGTTCCTAGGATATTATTTCAGCTTTACTGGTAATCCAAGACCACCTGTATATTAATGACTGTGTCCTCCAAGAACAAACAGGAAATTACATGTTAAGATCAGAAACTCCCTGGTAAAATCAGGACAGTGAAACATCTAAAGCCCCCTTAAGTTACACACTGGCCTTGCATCATCTTAAAATGTCAACAATATAATACATAATATCATATACTATATATAAAAACATGATACAAGAGATATCAGTAATTCCTATAAAAATATCATACAATCTAATACACTGAAACTAGAAAGAAAGAAAGAGGGAGGGAGAGAAAGAAACAGAAAGAAAAGAAGTAAAATACGACATACTTTGGGGAGATGAAAAGGCTCTATTAGCATTAATGACATTAGTAAACTGCACACAGTTGAGCATATAACCCTCTAGTGTCACAAGCTATATATGATGTGCTTGGTTTCTTGATCACTACTGTCAGTACCCTATGAACCATTCTCATTCAAAGTCAAAGTAAGAGCCTTAATACTGACAGTGGAGAAGAACTGGTCTTGCCAGTTTAGAATCCTTGATTGTTGTACCCCTGCCCCAATAGGTTGACAAGTGTGGGAGAATGATTGCTATTTGTATTCCAAAGCATTTGCCATTTGCTGGGTTACAGCAAGTGGGGTGAGAAGGAAAACTTCTGAAATATGAGAGCATATTATGAAATCATTAGACATAGTAATGAACTACTGGGAAATCAAGCAATCAGAAATGGTACGGTCAAGAGCATCATTCCCAAGTCTGACAAGTTCCTGTGACACATCAGTCTCTCAGTCATGTAAGAATAGCAATTGTCAATGCATTGCTACAAACATGAAGATTTCTAGCAGCAAATTCGTATACAATATATAGTTAATATAAGCTTTAATTTATTTAGTTTTAAATTCTTAATGAGAAACTTACCTTGCAGAACTTAACTTCTGCCTCTAAATGATGAATATATTGAGACTGGTCATTAATAATAGGAACAAGGTTGTGCATAGTAGGCATATTGGCTTCCTCATGTTCCAATGACCTCTATGACAAAAATAAATAAATAAATAAATAAATAATTTTTAAAAAGCCAAATTAAGCATGTTTGGATTTAGCAAAGAATCAGTTGTTACCTTCTCCATACTCAGTTGTGCACTGATGTGATATAAACATATAATTGATCACAATGTAGCTTACAGTCTTGATATAGTTTGGATCCTTATCCCCGAAATGCAGCCCCCAGCATCGGAGGTGGGGCCTGGTGGGAGGTGTTTAGGTCATGATGAATGGATGAATACCTCAGTGCTGGTGCTATCCTCATGATAATGAGTTCTTGCTCTGAGTTTTGGTGAGATCTGGTTGTTTAAAAGAATGTGACACCTCTCCTCACTTCTTGCTCTGGCTCTCACCACATGAAATGCCTGTTCCCCTTCCACCTTCCACCATGACTGAAAGTTTCCTGAGGCCCTCATCAGAATAAGATGCCAGTCCCACACTTCCCATACAGCCTGCAGAGCCCTGCTCCCCTTCCACCTTCCACCACGGCTGAAAGTCTCCTGAGGCCCTCACCAGAATGAGATGCCAGTTCCACACTCCCTATACAGCCTGCAGAACCATGAGCTGATTAAACCTCTTTTTCAAATAAATGACCCAGCTTCAGGTATTTATTTATAGCAACACGAGAATGGACTAACACAAATACTTGCTTCTCTATCCTATAAATTCCACAAATACACAAGATTCATGGACGTGAATATCATTTTGTTTTTTAAGATGGATGGTGAAAGTGGTTATAAAAAGCACATATAGTGAATAGAAAAATGCTGGGGTAGCAGTAGTATAACTGGCTTGGAATGAACTATTTTAACAAATTGGAAAAACAACATTCCATTCAGTAATGCTGAGATACAAGGGACAACTCTCTCCAAGAAACTGCCATGGAAGAGGATTTGCTAGCTAAAACTGCAGCAGCTCCGTGAGGGAGAGATTCTTTAGGAACTGTTTGATGCCAAGCCTGTGTCAATGCGATAAAATTCCATCTCAAAAAGGATACATTAGCAAAACATAGTTTTTGATTTTTGACTCTAGTATGGAAGGCAATTCAAGCGTATGCTGTTCTGGAGCATAGAACCTCCAAGAGTAGAGCCCTAAAGTAGTTTTACTACTTTTTTCATTGAGGGGTCCAACGAAGAGATTTCAAAAAAACACTAATGTTATTTTAGCTCTGTAGCATTCCTGGAACTTACTGTTAATGTATATCTTACCTTATCTTAAAGTGACTGTGATATAGTTTGTAAAATCATATACACATCACATGATTTTTTTTAAAAGGATGAGGAAATCAGGAAAAGGGAAAACAAGGGTCACCCAGTTAAACAAACCCAGAGGAAAGCTTGAAATGAGACACAGTGTCTCTTTCTCAGCACAGCAGAAATTTTAAATGACAACCAAGCACGAGCTACCATGGCAGAATAAAATTAAACAGAGCTCTGCTTTTTGGTGTATTGAAGATATTTAAAAACCAAAGTAACTCTAATTAAATGAATTATCTGTCATGAGTAGAAATCAAACAGTCAGAATCATCCTCCATTAATAGAAATAGGTTCAGAAGGTAGGCAAATATAAATTACTACTATGAGTATACAGGAGGAAGTCAATGTGAAAAATAAAAAGCTCAAGCTAATATTGTATGAAAAATGTTCACATGAAATCATTTGTGTCTCCTTTGAAGGGCTTTAGTTTGGATATCTACATTTTAAGACAGTAAGTAATAACTTCTTTTCCATCTCAACAGTGCCTCAGTTTTACTCTCAATATATGCATGTATTTCTAATATGTTATACTGGCTATGAAAGTGCATCCTAAAAGCTAATTATTACTATTACGGTTTATAATTATTACATGTAGACTGTATACATTTAGAGTCTAAGTTCCATTCTTTTACACAGCTCCATATAAATAGACTTGGATATTTTAAAGTGTACTCTGTATGTACTAAACTGATTCTCTTAATGAAGGTCTTCCTGCCTGTCTGGATTCAATAAGCTCCATAATATCACTTGCTCAGGCTTTAAAAAACGAATAAGCATGTCTGAGCATTCAACAGAAAAAGCAACTGCATCTAGGTAGACTTAAAAGCATTCCACCAGTGTGTGCTTAAGAGCATGCTAGAAACCAGATGTCAATAGTAATAAATTCATTAAATAATGAGATGTTTTATTAAGATTATAAAATCTATATCTATAAATATTGAATATGCATATGAAGTACATTTCTCTAAAGTGGGAATTAAGCTTAAAAGTTTGTGTCAGCCTGGAATGAAGTGTTCGTATGGGAGTGATATTCTGACATTTCAGTGGTGAAGAAAAGAAAGTGACATGTCTCCATACTTTTCAGCATATAGGCATTGCACTGAACTATAAAACACATTGAAAATGTGAGGGTGCTGCTATGACATGTTATGTTTGTATAACACTTCCTAGGTTTCTAAAGAATTTTAAGTATGTAATCTTATCTTGTTATTCCAAAAACTCCATGAGACAGGCACAATATCCTAGAGAGTATGTGATAGACCTTAGATAGAATTAAGCCCTTGACTATTATTTTGGCCACTTAAATCTGGTCCAGGGTTCTTTCACTCACATCTATCTCAGCCTTTGGCATATAAAATGCTTTAATCAGGAATAATATATTCTGTCAAAGCAATAAAAAAACAGCCTCAGAAGAAATACAGCACTTCTTATATATCATACAATTTTATAACCATATATCTTAACATATAGAAGAATATTACATATTAAAACGTATTATTTTGAGGCTGGGTGCAGTGGCTCATGCCTGTAATCCCAGCACTTTGGAAGGCCGAGGCAGGAGGATTACCTGAGGTTCAGAGTTTGAGACCAGCCTAGCTAATATGGTGAAACCCCATCTCTACTAAAAACACAAAAAATTAGCCTGGTGTGGTAGTGCACATCTGTAATCCCAACTACTAGGGAGGCTGAGGCAGGAGAATCGCTTGAAGCGGGGAGGCAGAGGTTGTAGTGAGCCAAGATCATGCCACTGTACTCCAGCCTGAGTGACAGAATAAGACTCCATCTCAAAAAATTAACTAATTAAAAACAAAATGTATTATTTTGACATTCAAAATTTTAAAATATTACAAAGGTGGGCTACAATTATAATTAAGTAACTTCTAAAAATGATGGATGATAGATATGGCCCTCTAAAAAAGAAATTACTAAAATCATTACTTTATCTTTTACATATATTCTCCTTCCAAATATATAATTATATATTGTATATTTTTATTACATATTTTGCTAACAGTTGAAAAATAAATTCTCCAAACTATTCCCTTGCTCCCATTTTCCAAGTGAACAATAAATTAAAAACATCAAGATTCCCTCTGCCATGGAAATCTATTTTTTCAGTCAAAATCATTAGAGGGAAGAGAATTACTTTTAATGATTTTCACTATTAGCATGCCATGCTTAAATTTTTTCTGCAACATGTACTACAAAATGACACAGTACAGTAAAACATAGGAATGCTTTGTCAAGTTGGAAAAGTTGATACTTACCAAAGGGGACATTTTTCTTCTTGATGGAGATACTTCACTTTCCTTATCTGCTTGTCGGCGCAACAAATCTTTGAGCTGATTAACTATAGAGCAAAAGCAGAGGGTTTATTAACCTTATTTGAGATCCATGGTTTCTTACCACCCATCCATCTTTCCAACTAATAAAAATTGCTGAGATATATATTATGCATCAAGAATTATGCTATTAACTGGGGATACAAAGACCAACATCAGAAAAAAAAAAAAAAAGAATTTCTACCCCTTAAGTGCTAAGAATCTAGCAAGGAAGAGAGAGACACTGATATAAAATAAGTTTGTATGTAGACCTAGAGCTGTGCACAGTGCTACAAGAAGAGGAAGCACCTAACTGTGCTTGTTTTCACAGAGGAGATAACACTGCAAGGATGAACAGGAAGGAGTTCACCAAGCAGAAAAGGATAAGAAAAATTCCAGTTAGAAGGCACTGCACATGTCAAAGCATAAAAGCATAGTGAGGAGGTCATTATAACTAGAATATGAGTTGTGAGATGGATGATTAGCATGAGAAGTATACAAAGATGAGCTGAAGAGGCAGGTTGGAGCTATCTTAGGAAAACACTGTTATTTTGTAACTAAGAATTTCGGACTTTAGCCTATAGGCATTGGGAAGTCAAAGGAAAAAAAGATAAAGCAAGGGAATTAAATTATCTGATTTGTGTTTCAGGAATAACATCATAGCAGCAGAACGAAGAATGAAAGGACCTATTATTCTACGGAGTTTAAAAAATTCACTGTGCATCGTTCAGGCTAGGACTGACTTTCATACTCACCAGCATGGCTCTGTTGTAATTCGGGCCAGGCTGTCCTGGCATCCTCATTTCCCACACTGGTGCTAAAAGAAAGATTTGGTGCATCTTCTCCAATAGTGACATCACCTTCTTTCAGGGCACATTTCAGTTGGTGAATGCTTCTACTGGCACGTTCTGCAAGAAAAACCTGATGAAAGTTAGGACCAATGAAATCTGGGTGACCAAACGGACACTTGCTCAAGAAGGCAGTTTTTAAAGGTGAAATCATTATTTCTCATACTTTATGGAAAAAACGCAGAGTTCTGTTTCTAGCTTGCTGAGGGATGTGCCAGAGATGGTGAGAGAAGATTAACTTCATGGTGTAGAGGTAGGACTTGATGATCTCTAAGGTCCCTATCACTGTAGCAGTTGATTTCACTACATATAGCACCACCAGCAAGGAGTATGAAATGACAGAACTCTTCCCACCAGCTCCCATTAAACAATAACTTGCTAAGGGAAGTGCTCTCCTTCCCCTCACGCCTGACTTCTCTACCAACCTGGAGACAGAGGAGGACGGGAGGAGCAGTGGGGAGGTGGGAAGAGCCAGCAAGAGGGACTGCATCACACCCAGTTCCAACCTAGGGAAGCCTCATTGTCCCTGGGGACAGGAAATCCCTCCCCCACCAAGAGACATCCACATGTCTGGCTTGGTCTTGATCAAAATTTGCATAGCTGAGGTGCTTATAGTTGCAGCCCAGGTAGTACAGCTCTTCCTATATACTGCTGGCTAACCACACCTCACAGATTCTTGGTTAGTACAATTGACCACCTCCAGAACACACAAAAACTGTCTAAAATGAAGCATTTTTAACGTATATTACTGTGATAGTTCATCTCTAAAAATAGCCTCCAAGGGGTTGCAGTGAGCCAAGATCACACCACTGCACTCCAGCCTGGCAACAGAGTGAGACTCTGTTTCAAAAAAAAAAAACAAAAAAAACAAAAAAAAAACAGCCTCCAAGGAACCCAGCCTCATTCCCTTGTTGTCTTCTAATCTGAAACTGACGGGGCCTGTAATCTGCATTAACCAATAGAATGCAATAAAAGTCACACCATGTCAGACCCAAGCCTCGTCTTTAAAAGGACTGGCAGCTCCTGCTTCCTCTTGGAATGTTTGCTTTTGGGAGCCCTAAGCCGCTATGTAAGATACCTGGCTACCCTGCTGGAGAGACCTGCGAAGAGCATACGTGGAGAGGAAACGAGAGGCCCTAAGACCCCATGAAGAAAGAGAAAAGCCCTCCCCGCACGCACCCCGCTGCCCCCACTCCGACAGCCCAGTCCTCCGGAGGACTCTAGCACCAGAGGCCCTCTAACTGCAATGGCATGAAAGAGACCTGATTCATTACCAACCATGTATGAAAATATATCCATAAACATCTATTCTGTAGGACCTTGGAAAATAGTTTCCATTTTCTCCAAGTGCATTGATTTCAAAGTTTGGAACAGAAACAAAAGCAATGTTAGTCCTTAATAGAAAAAAAAAATCTCCATGTTACACAATATCTAATACAGCTTCTTTACTTACAGCAACTCATTTTCTACTTTGATAAAAGAAAACAGGTATCTCAGGTCAGGGTTCGACAATGAAATTCTGTTACTCAACTACACAAGAGACACAGTTAATTTATCACCACATTTTTCTCCATACCAATCCTGTGTCCACACAGATCTTTCTTTGAAATGAATTTGGTGCTGATTACTAATGAAGACTGGCCTCCTCTGACTCATCATGAGTTTAAGGAAGTTCAGATAAGACACATTGCTGGTTTTGGGAATATATGAAACCGTGACAGTTTTACAATAACTTAGTATTAGAAAATAGAGTAGAAAAGAGATTTGGTCATGGAAAAGGAAAATCAAGTGTTACATGATAAGCAATTCAGTTCATGTAGCTTCAGATTTATGCCCTTAAATCCACGAATAAAACACTTACCTTTTTTGAATCTATTAGAAAGGACAGAGACAGTTTGACTGACATAAAAATGTATTGCAGGTAAAAGTATTGCGCCGTTGGTGATTACGGAAGAAACAGGAGTGTGGCATGACCATGAGGAAGCAAAAAAACAAGGAACTATGCAACCATGAAGCGAATGCTTAGTCTCAGAGATCAGAGGCTTAAAGAAAAGGACAGAGTAAAACCTAAAGAGACAGAAAAGAAGGATCCCAGCGCGTTAAAGGAAAGAGAAGTTCCCCAACACCCTTCCTGCTTATTTTTCCAATATAATACACAGCTGGGCCCCCCTTACCACATCCTCGTTGATACCAACTTTATCAACTTTTCCATAAAAGTCAAATTGGACTTAGTGCAGTCAATGATGGACTGTCTGTATGCCAAGTGTACCCCTTGGATAACTGATTGTGTAATGGCTGAAATTGAGAAATTGGGGCAGAAGTATCGAGTGGCTCTAAGGATCGTCAAGGATCCAAGATTTGAACGATTACCACGAACACACAAAGGAACCTATGCACATGACTGCCTAGTTCAGAGAGTAACTCAGCCTAAGTGTGTAAGTGTTACATTGTGCCCACAGTTCACCGGGACTTTTTTTTTTTTTCTTGAGAGGGAGTTTCACTCTTGCTGCCCAGGCTGGAGTGCAGTGGTACAATCTCCGCTCACCACAACCTCCACCTCTCAGGTTCAAGCGATTCTCCTGCCTCAGTCTCCCGAGTACCTGGGAGTACAGGCACCTGTCATCACACCCGGCTAATTTTGCATTTTTTTGGTAGAGACGGGGTTTCTCCATGTTGGTCAGGCTGGTCTCAAACTCCTAACCTCAGGTGATCCGCCCGTCTCAGCCTCCAAAAGTGTTGGAATTACAGGCATAAGCCACCGCGCCCGGTGACCGGGACCTTAAAAAGAAGAATCCATAAGATTCCTGGAATTCCTATTATGCATATTTCCTTTCTTTTTTTTTTTTTTTTTTTTTTTGAGACGGAGTCTTGCTGTTGTCCCCAGGCTGGAGTGATCTTGGCTCACTGTAACCTCCGCCTCCCAGGTTCAAGCAATTTTCCTGCTTTAGCCTCCCGAGTAGCTGGGATCACAGGCACGCGCCACCACACCCAGCTAATTTTTGTATTTTTAGCAGAGACGGGGTTTCACAGTATTGGCCATGCTGGCCTTGTACTCCTGACCTCAGGTTATCCACCCACCCTGACCTCCCAAAGTGCTGGGATTACAAGAGTGAGCCACTGTGCCCAGTCTAGGGCAGCATTTTAAGAGCACTTTTCATCCTTTTTCTAATATTCTTGTTTAATCTTTTAGAATTTATAACATTCAAAGACTACATGTTAAATTGTACTATGAACACAATATTATGTGAAATAATGAGCTATTGAATTCAACAACTATCCCAAAGAAAAGGTTTGTTTGTTTGCAACTACTGACTTCAGAGTTACCAGAGACAGAGAGGAAAAGCAGGAATTTGCAAGAACTGTGCCCTAAAACTAAAACTACAGAGTTGACATTTTAAAGTCATTTCAACGCTACATTTCAAAATATGCTAAATGCTTTTCAAATATATAACAAAGCAACATAATTATATACTGTAACAGATAAACCCAGTTAATCTGAAGAAGAATAACACTCAGATGATTCAGGACAGATGAAAATCCCATGGCTCTTCAACTGGAGCCACTGCAACTGAAGCCTCCATAACCCTTACTAAGAGCACTACTCCCTAGATGCAGTTATCTGCTCCATACATTTAAGGAAACCAGATTAGACAGAAGGTTCCAGTTATCATTTGCTATCCAATTGCTAATGGGACACAGTTTTATCTGTTTCTAACCAAGAGAGAGAACACGCTCATTTCCTCTTCTCTCCTGAGAGGAGAGTAAGGGTATTTCATGATGAATGCATCCTGATTTCTTTTCCCCAGCACCAACCAGGAACTGACTATAAACTTAACTATGACTACAGACACAAACAGGACCCCTGAGTCCTACAGATCACATGAATGTAAGTGCAAGTAAATAATATTACTAATGCACTATCCAAACATCAATCAGTACAATGAGCACTTAAACGGTACCTGAGCTAATGGCTGCTGGCTAATTTCAGTCTGTCTTGTCCATTTTCTTTTTTTTTTCAACAGGAGTTTCACTTTTGTTGCCCAGGCTGGAGTGCAATGGCGCAATCTCGGCTCACTGCAACCTCTGCCTCCCAGGTTCAAGGGATTCTCCTGCCTCGGACTCCCGAGTAGCTGGGATTATAGGCATGCACCACCACACCCGGGTAGTTTTGTATTTTTGGTAGAGACAGGGTTTCTCCATGTTGGTCAGGCTGGTCTCAAACTCCTGACCTCAGGTGATCCGTCAGCCTCAGCCTCCCAAAGTGCTGGGATTACAGACGTGAGCCACCTTGCCTGGCCTGTCTTGTCCATTTTCTTAGTAGAGTTTCCCTATTTCCTATGTTCTAACTCTTAGTTCACTATTGGGCCTCTCTTCATCAAGATGTTTTTGAACAAAATGCAAGTACATCTCAGTCTCGGAAGAATCACCACTTATATACACACTGTGAATTATTAATTTCTTCATTCTCCATCTGTCCTGGCGGATGTGAAAGAGAATTGCCCTGGTGACAGGGAGGGGGACCACTCCCTGCAAAGCGCCCAGCTGTCTCTGAGAAAATATGCAATGAACTATTCCTCCCTAGGCCGAGACACGAGATGCACTGCAGCTCCCAGTACAAGCTTAGATTAGGGCAGACACGCAGAAAAATGAAACCACAGTGAGATAAGAAATACATATGTCTGTCCACACTTGACTGGGCCTCAGCCTAGTTCAGAAGACTGCCGTCACTGTTTATGAAGGAACCAACAGGTAGCACTACCAAGATACAAACAGCAGAAGCGAAAAATCAGACAAAGCCAGCTTTGTGAAAGGCAATTACAATTGTGAAAGAGATTACAAGTACTATGTAGAATTTTTTTTGTTTAAATCTCAAAGAAAATACTATCCTAAGATTCTGATAACTGAAAATATGCTAAAGTGGTTGGCGCCAGGAGTAAAAGATAATCGGATAAAGAATGTAAACATCTTAAGAAAGCAACATCTGGAAGATCATTAAAGATATATGCGTGGTGGCAAATCCAGGAGATTGGCTATATGCATTCTGAGGGATACACCTGATATTTCTTTGGCACCAACGGGGAGGACTGATGCACCTGTCACTTTCCACTGATAAAAGAAGTAAACCTAGCCAGACTGGCAAAGAACATAGGCAAAATCACCAGCAAATACAATCTGTATATCCTTACTTGTAATTACTGTAAAGTAGGATTCTTGCAGAGCAAGGTCTACGAGCAAAACCTGTACTTCTAGATCATGATTTCTCAACCTCAGCATTATTGACATTTTGGACCTGATAATTCTCCGTTGGAAGGGGCTGTGTTGTGCCAGTTTAATAGCATCCCTGGCTTCTGCCTACTAGAGGCCAGCAGCACTCATCTCCACCCCCAATTGTGACAATAAAAAAAAAAAAAAATCAATAAAACGAGATCAATTAAACAAGACACTTTTCAAGTCAATGAAACAAGATCAATAAAACAAGAGTTTTCAGTGTTGAGGGGAGACTTGCTATCACACTGACCACTACTACATTGTAAGTATTGCCGCCTCTTGATGGAAAATGAGCATGACAGTGAGCTATTCTGCCACAGGAGTGCTGGTAGGGAGGACACAGCCTGAGACTGACAGTGCCGTGATGGGACACATCTGATCCGGTGTCAGGAATAGATGTTATATCCATCAGAAGCAAGAGCTCAGAGTTCATATTTAGCTTAATTTTGTTTCAGGGCCTAAAAGCAATATTTGCCCTCAGGCCATCCCTTTAAGTATCCAGTGGGCTTTTTTGAAGTTCCGCCATCATCAGGGTTGCTTTAGGCAGTGCACAAGGGCATTTCTAGCTACCCTGTCTACTTTGGGACTCTGAGAAGAGTTATCATCAAGTAGAACGGTGAAAACCTTAGCACAAACTGGCAATGTCTTGGGATGTCTTTAAACACCCCAAGAGAGAATATTATTGCTCCCCATATCTCAACAGTTTGAAAAAAACTTACCCTATTCCTATTTCTGACAAAGAACATGCAAAAGTACCCTTATAATCTCCTAACACTGAAACATAGCTTTGATTTAGATTATTCCAGGGATAACTATTTACTTGTAGAACATTCATTTCTTTTCTGGTTGCTAAATCCTGTCTTTTGCCGATTTTATCTCATCAGTAGTAGGAAAGAAAACTTGAGATTGTACTTTTAAGTTCTAGCAAAATATAAGTTCTAGTAAAATAAAAGATCATAAAGTTAAAAGTACTAAGAAAAGCCACATGAGGCCAGGTACGATGGCTCACGCCTGTAAT
This sequence comes from Rhinopithecus roxellana, assembly GCF_007565055.1. Taxonomy (NCBI): domain Eukaryota; kingdom Metazoa; phylum Chordata; class Mammalia; order Primates; family Cercopithecidae; genus Rhinopithecus; species Rhinopithecus roxellana. The sequence continues at coordinate 107,633,205 of NC_044556.1, read as the reverse complement.
CCCAGCACTTTGGGAGGACAAGACAGGTGGATCACTTGAGGCCAGAAGTTCGAGACCAGCCTGGGCAACATGGTGAAACCCTGTGTCTACTAAAAACAAAAAAAATTAGCCAGGCGTGGTGGTGGCACCTGTAATCACAGCTACTTGGGAGGCTGAGGCAGGAGAATCGCTTGAACTCAGGAGGCAGAAGTTGCAGTGAACCAAGATCACGTCACTGCACTCCAGCCTGGGCAACAGAATAAGACCCTGTCTCAAAAGAAAAAAAAGCCGGACACTGTGGCTCATGCCTATAATCCCAGCACTTTGGGAGGCCAAGGCAGGCGGATCACCTGAGGTTGGAAGCTTCGAGACCAGCCTGACCAACATGGAGAAACCCCGTCTCTACTAAAAATACAAAACTAGCCGAGTGTGTTGGCACGTGCCTGTAACCCAGCTACTGGGGAGGCTGAGGCGGGAGAATCGCTTGAAACCGGGAGATGGAGGTTGTGGCAAGCCGAGATAAAAAAAAAAAGAGAGAGAGAGAGAAAAGCCACATGATTATATAAAACAAAAAATAAATATGTGTAATTTGAATTTTATTGGCAAAAAACCCCTCATGTTTATGTGTATATATTCATATATAGTGTTTATGGCAAACAATATTTAAAAATCCAGAAAACATTTGAGAAAAACAAAAAAGAAGAAAAAAGAAATACAAGTTTTATGAGAAAACACGAACATTTATTTGAGTTACACACGTTTTCTTAAGACAGCCAGATGATATCACTGCTGGCGAATACACTGACCAAATTGTTGGCCAGTAAGACTAACACAGCTCTTCTACAATCGTGAGCCACTTTGCAAGATTTGGAAAGATGTGCTAATCACATACAAGAAAAACATAGAAAGTCAACCTTATCTTTGGTTTTCCTTAACTACATCAATTCATAAAGACAAAGCCCATCCCCGAGATTGTATATTCTCTTCCATATTCATCCGCTCACTTTCTGTGTACCTGGTTCAACTCCTTACTCTCATTTCCATAAGACAAAAACATAGCCCTTGTCATTCATCTGATCCAACCAAGTGCTGATGGAAGGAACATTAATGATCAAAGGGTCAGAGAGTGGTGTCTAAAGGGGAGTCGGGCTCTGGGTATGTTTCGCTTGGCTTCCTTCTTGGAAGAAAAGAGGGAGGAAAAGAGGGAAAAAGAGAAAGAAAAAAAAGGAAGCAAATAAGGAGGGAGCAAGAAAGAAACTGAAATGTTTTGAGAAAAAGCAGAAACTACCCAATTTGGCCATAAGCCTTATCTTTTCTCTAATGTCTTCCACTGACTCCATCATACCTTTTGATCATTTGCTTGGCACCTAATGGCAATAATTCTCACATCCAGTCCAAACTTTTCATCTTACAGATGAGGAAATGGGAATCCAAGAACAATTGCTTTCACTTGCCTAAGGTTACACAGATGGTTGTCAGCAAAGCAAAAGTAAGTTCAGTGACCTGCCTAGTTCTACATCCTCTCCTCTGACTCCACCACATTCTTGCCATAAGTTTATCTAAAGGCTGAAACACCAAAATGTTGAAAGGGTAAAACCAAAACGCAAAATGTATATAAAAAATTATGAGTTCCTGTCATACAAGAAGTCTGTTTCATTTTTCCTTATACTCACCCAACCAAAGGTGGCTAGGAATTAGGCGAATAGGTGAGTCGTGTATATAGGTGTTGTTGATAAAACCGTTATCTATTCCTAATGCTGCAGCAAGCGATGAGACATGATTCCGCTATTAAGGCTAGGATACTGCATTTCTAGCAATTTTTCTCCTTTCACTCAAGTGTGCAGTACTTAAAATAGAGCCTGGATTGCCTGTGATTGTGGCTTTTTTCGCCCTTTCTTGGCTATGAAATAGTTTATTTCATACCTCTTGACTTTATACAATGATGTATTGAATTTAGAGAAGGGGCATGTGCTATCTTGCCCACTTACAAATGTAGTTCTCGGCCATTCTGTGGGTGTTGAATTATAACTACCCATAGAGTAAATGAGCACCTAACCATACTGCCAAGAGACCTCCCAAATCACTCCCAGTTCTAGATTAAATTCTGCGGTTCCCAGGATACCCAGTATATATACACTTTTAACCACACTGGAAACTTTCAGACCATTTACTATGTAGGAATAATACAACAGATCTGTGGGAGCAACAAAACCTTCTGGTTTTTCTGCCAGAACTCTCGTTTTGAAGAAGAATCATTAAACGTCTTCAATTTCTTGTAAAGGGGCATAGGTGACCCAAAGCAAGAGATATCTTTAGAGAACTCAAAGAGCAAATCACTGAAAAGCGTTAAGGGAATGGATGAAAGGTGAACATGGAGCTGCTCCAAGATCACCAGGGTCAAAATGAGGCAAGGATCTCCTTTTAAAAGCAAGAAAGTAAATGCTGACTCAGTTTTCACATTACAACTTCAAATTCTTGATACACCATAATGGTACCAAAATTAAAGAAATGAGGAAAAGATCTTTTTTTTTTCTTTTTTTTTTTTGAGAGTTTCACTCTTGTTGCCCAGGCTGGAGTGCAGTGGCGCAACCTCCGCCCACCGCAACCTCCGCCTCTCAGGTTCAAGCGATTCTCCTGCCTCAGCCTCGCGAGTAGCTGGGATTACAGGTGCCCGCCACCACACCCGGCTAATTTTGCATTTTTAGTAGAGACAGGGTTTCTCCATATGCTCAGGCTCGTCTTGAACTCCGGACATCAGGTGATCCACCCGCCTCAGCCTCCCAAAGTGCTGGGATTACAGGCGTGAGCCACCGCGCCCGACCGCATTTTAAAAACAAGAAAGTAAACGCTGAGTCAGTTTTCACATTAGAACTTCAAATTCTTGATATGCCATAATAGTACCAACATTAAAGAAATAAGGAAAAGATTTTTTTTTAAATGGAAGAATGATCATGGAAAATAGAAAAAGCGTTTTGCATTTTTACGCAGCTACTTCCTAGCTGAATATCAATGAAGGGATATTAGCAGTGACCGCACGTGCAGTTACTTACAAGCCAGAGGAATAACCGGTGAGGAAAGACCAAGACTGTTTACTAGGTTTCCATTAATCATCAACTATGCAAGGCATTTTGGGGAAGTAATGGTGGGTAGACAAAACCAAACAAACCAACAAAACCAAAACAAATTAAGGCATAGAACTTTAAACTGCATTTTATCTTAGTACATAGTAATACAATTCTTCAATTATTAGGCACACTCAAAATAAGGATTTTCCACATAACTCCAGCATTGTTTATTAAGAAACAGAATATTTTACTTTAAAGGGAATTATCGGCCGGGCACGGTGGCTCACACCTGTAATCCCAGACTTTGGGAGGCTATAGTGGGCAGATCACTTGAGGTCAGGAGTTCCAGAGCAGCCTGACCAACATGGTGAAACCCAGTCTCTACTAAAAATACAAAATACGGGCATGGTGGTGCATGCCCGTAATCCCAGCTACTTGGGAGGCTGAGGCAGGAGAGTTGCTTGAACCACTAGGAGGCAGAGGCTGCAGTGAGCCAAGATGGCACCACTGCACTCCAGTCTGGATGACAGAGCGAGACTCCATCTCTAAATAAATAAATAAATAAATGACATTACACTACTCAAAAACGGCAATTTATATTTGTGAAGAACTTCTGACTGTACTTAAGTTCAGGGTTAATTCTGTTTTGTTTCCTTCCAGAAGCTGTTATACAAGCTAACATACAAAAATAAAAGTGCTACTAAATAAATGATATGTCCTGAAAAGCCCATAAACATTTCAGGCTACATTTCTCGATTCACTGTTAAAATTATGACTATATATTTTTTAAAAGTTGTTTAACTTTTTCTAACCCTTGCATTCACTCTTGGTGAAACGTTTCCACTACCTTATATTGTTATCACACTAAATTTAAATTTTATTTCAAACTAATTTTAAAATGTATTATCCTTGAATGAAACTCTTCATTCTGTAATTATTGAAAGCAGTACCACTAGTATTAAACATATTACTATAACATTAATTTAAAATGAACCCTTCTACTGCGTTAAAATGCCTAATGTTAAATAGCCTCCAACAATTATATAAAGACTTAAAATAAGGTCAAAGGAAGAGAAGCATCAGAAAAAACTTTCAATGAAAACAAAAAATGTTTGCCAATCTTAAAAATTAAAATTACTCATATCATTGTGCACAGTATTTTTCTTGCTTCCAAATGAAAAGTTAGAAGTGTTTATTTTGTATCTAACAGCTCTTGAAACATCAGTAGGTTGAGGAACGTGTTCATTAAAACCAATTTTTTTACTCCTGCAGTTTGAATACTGAGAATGTTGACAGTTTGTAACACAATTGACAGATGTAACAATGCATAGTAACCCATATAAAATCTAGAGTCATGGAAAGATAAACTTTCTAATATTGAAAAACCTTCACTTTGCTCTAAGTAACAAGTATAAATAACAACTAACATTTAATGAGTGCTTGTCAAATAAGCAGTGATCTTTACCCTTATTTTCTATCATAGTAATCTATAATTTTTGTTGTCTTTCTCCCCAAATAATCTAGAAGTTCCATGGTGATAGGAACTTTGTCTTGTTCCTTACTGCCTGCCTAGCACCTGGTATGCTTAACACATAGTAGGAGGCACTGACACATAGTAGGCATATTATGCAGAACAACATATGCTTCATAACTTAGTATTCTAAATGTCGTAAACAGTCATGACTTAGAGGGCTATGAAAATGCAACAGAATAGAAAGCAGAGTTTATTACATTTAGTAGAATAAAAATTCTTCACTGAAACTTTTTATATGTACACATATGTCCCATATAAAATTTATTTCTTACTATAGGTAAACATTTTAAGGAGTCTTAAATGGGATTTAAGGGATTATTTAAATCGCTGCTTTATGGGATTATTTCATTTGCTCCCCACAATAACCCTATGGACAATTCCATAACTTCCATTATAACAGAATCGAAATTTCTAGATGTCATATATACTGTCCAAGGTGACAGCGCCATCTAAAAGTACAGACATTAAGTTCAACAGAGCTTAAAAGAAAATTAATACAGACATGACTTGTACAGATACTTGCTCATAGGGTAATATGGTAAGACAATCTGAATTAATAAGGTTTTGATAATAGTAATCATGGCTTGATTAGATAGGCTCTGAAGGCGAACAAGCCTGATAATACCTGTTTCTGCAACTAACCAGCTGTGTGGGCTCTGGCCTGTAATTCAACCTCTCTGAGCTTCGATTTCCCCATGTGTAAAATATTCATACGACTGTTGTAAGCTGCAGATGATTTACTATATGCAAATAGCCTAGACCAATTAAATGGGGGCTGTTGTGATTAAAATAATTATTAGTGTTTCCCCCCACGGATCCTGTAAATCACATTCAATCCACTATGCCGTAATTTAAATGTGTAAAAACTGTGCATCAGACTTTTATTGGATTAAACAGCAAAGTATGGGAACTGGGCAAAAATGGCATAGAGCTATGCAGGAGTCTCTGCTGTCGCTGGTTGAGAAAGATGCCGAGATCAAGGAGTTGATTCAGGTAACTAAGGGAATCTGAGGAAACATCGTTGCTTAACTGTAAAAACTAAATCAAACTACTTCATCCTCCTCAGAAGACCACAGCAAACATCCATCTTGCTCCTCTGTAGCCTGGATGGGGCAGAACCCAGGTGTTAGGAAACGCACCTGGTCTGCTCCCGCCCACTAGGCCCTGGACACCTCGGGGCTAGGGACAGAGGTTTGGAGCAACTCACCCCGGAGACTCCGTTGATACTGCCCCAGAATCTCCTCCAGGGTAGAGTTCTCCGGGGACTTCGCCATGCACACTCTAGGCCCAGAGCTGGGAGTTACGTGGGAAAATGTCCAGCTTTCTCCCTTCCGAAAAACAGCAGGCCTGTGGCCGGCGAGCGCCCGCCTGCTTCCTGCCGCGGCTGTCACAGGGGAGCCTAGAATCCCGCACGAAGCTCGTGGGGGCTCTTCCCACCCACTGGCCCTCGCGTTGGACCTCGGGAGTTGTAGTCCTCACGTTCAGAGCCTCCAAGCTCGACAATCCTGAGAGCCTTCCAGCTACACTACAATTCCCAGAGACCACTGCGCACCAGGCGCTAGCTCGGACGGTTGGGCTGCCAGAGCCTGTTGCCAAGAGACAGGCTTGCAGGCCCCGCCCTTTTCCTCCTGCCCAGCCTGGTTTAGTCCCGCCTCCATCCCACTCTTCTGCCGCCTGGACCACCCCAAATGACAGGAAGGGCTCACTGAAGGCCTTGACGCTTCCAAATTTGCTAATATGCAGCAGTTGATCCCTAGGTTACTCAAGGACGCAGAGAGGAACCTCTGAACCCTGCTTCGGTTGCGATATTTTTATAAACGGTCGAATAAATCCTCAAGAAATAGAAGCTCTAAATCCGACAAACAGCCTAGATTGTAAAGGCGGCCGACACTACAACTCCTAGCATGCCCAGTAACCGGACCTCCACTTGGAGTTGGCGCTCTGCCCGCTGGGAACTGTAGTCCTTGTTGGTTGCGGTCCCACCTAACTCCGAGGTCCACTTCATTGTTCTAGCTGGTCTTTCGGGGCACGCCTGCGCAGTGGGCAAGCTGGAAAAACGTGTGGGTGAGACCCTCGCACAACCCCTTTTCATTGTCTGTGTCTGGCGCCTGCGCAGTAAGGAATCGTTGGAACTGGGCAGGAGGAGGGGATAGGGTCCGGCTCCTCGCCCTTTCCCGAGGCGCCTGCGCACTAGGCAGCCGCTCTTTGCCGTTACCGCTATGTGTGGGGCGTGTGTGGAATAACGTTATTGCCCAGCGGAGCTGAGGGCCCCGGAGCTCGACCGCAGCGGCAGCGACGACAACAGCGGCGACGACGACGACGAGGTGGGGGGAGGACGGCGTGCGAGAGACTCACGGGACGCGACGCGCCCCGCCTCCCCCGTCCGGTCCCTCTCGCCACTGTGAGGGGTAAGTGATGCGATCGGCTGCTGGGTGTAGGCGCCGCAGCCGCAGCTGCTTTTCCACGTCCTGCTCCTCCGGTTTGCAGCGAGGACTCGGGCGCGGCCCGCCGCGGGGCGGGGGTGCGGGGCTGCGGGGCTGGACCGCGAAGGGAGCGCTTCCCGGATGCTCCGCGCGGCGCCGCCACCCCCACCCTCTGCCCGCCCAGGACCGGGGGCTGGACGGGACCACCCTTCCCATCCCCACCCGCCGCCCTCGGGTGCTCCAGTCCTGCGGCCCCCCGGCTTTCCCGAGCCCCTTGCTGCCGCCTCCGCGTCCCCTAAGTGCCTTGAATCATTTTCAGCTTTCGCCTGGCTTTGTGCAGCCCTCCCCCTTCCGCCGTAGCAGTTTGCGAGGGGTGCGGGCGGAGCATTGGAGGGAATGGCTGCGCTGTCGCTGGGGAAGGGATTTTTCCCCGATTGGAGCAGTTCCGCGGGCCGATCCCTTTTGTGTGGTTGGTTTTGAGGTGTGAGGCGGTTGGCGAGGTCAAGCGAGGAGCCTTTTGGACGCGTTGGGAGGGCGTGGAAGACGCGGTGTCATGCACCCTGCCAGGCGACTGCACCCCGCGGAGGCTCTGGCTCCGTAGTAAACCCGGGGGAGGAGAGAGTGGCTTCCTGTCGGCTTCATTGTCCTAGGATTCAAATATAGGGTTTTGGTACGTTTCGCTTCCATTTTATGCAAGCGATGAAAAAATAACATTTGCAGCTGCCTAACACAGGGCGGGAAGACGTGGGATTTGTATACTAAGTCACAGAATCGCTGTTCGGTGGTGTTTTGTAGAGTTTTATTTATTTATTTAATTTATTTTTGAGGAATGTAAGGGAGACAGGGACTATGCCTGCTGGAGTCCAAGCATTGCCAAGGTGATCAATATGAAATTACTAGGTGACGTTGGAGCCTGGGCTGGAGAGGGCCTGACAACGAAGCTGTTGTGTCAGGGAAATGAACCAGCAGAATTGTTTTTTCAATGGGCGGGTAATGCATTTATGTTCCTGAGGGAATAGATACATCTTTCCGTTTTATTTTTTAAGCAAGTAAAACAAACAAAACAACTGGCTCAGTTCATTTCTGTTTCCGAAGTTATCTCATTTTTATTCTCTTAATGAAAATTCAGCCATTTGGGAGGAATTTGGCGAAGCAGATGATACATTTGATTGAAAATGCATCTTTTAAAACGATTTCATCCTCAAGTTTACAATGCATAGAGCCGTTTGCTGGCGTTGCTTCTTAAAACACACCAGAAGAGAGGATAAAGCAGGATGGGGAGGAGCAGGTGGAGGAATAATGGGAGAGGAGAGAGTGACATTTTGACTATAGTATCTGGATCTTCACTGGTATAACCCTAACTGGGTATGCTTCAGAGGCTTAGGAATTCAGCTCTGGAAACAATACACTGATGAATAGCAAGTTACGTATTTTTCTGTCATTATTTTTTAAAAAGTAAAACTAGGGCTGCCTTTAGCTCTTCCTAACTTTGTAGATAACACGGAAGAGCCCAAGTGCACTTGACAGAGGAAGACACTAAAACTCAGAAAGTTAACTGACTTGTCTGCCCAAGGCAGACTGTTAATGGAAGGCAGAGCCAAATGAAACTCAAGGTCCGTTCTGCAGAGTGATCCTTCCTGTGTCCGCCTAGCCCTTTTACCCTGTGAAAATGTATAGAAAGCTTCTTTACGCTCTCCTTGAGTAGGCTGTGACTATCACTGCACTTGATTCTCACAGTTATTGATCAGTTCTTGCCTTTGTGATGTAAAAGTAGTAATTCTCCTGAAATGGACCTTTAGTTGTATAAAGTAACTTACTAAATGAGGAAAGATGTCCTAACATGTGCTTTTCATAAAAACGAAGTGTTGCAGTGTTTTCCCTACTACTTAATGGTAGGTTTTAGTATTATTTCTTGAAAATCAGTAGTATTTTATAATAATATGATGATCAACTCTATAGGCTGTGTTAAAAATAAAATTTCCGCATAACAAGAACCTATGATGTTTATTTTGCCACAGTTAATGAGTTGTAATCATTAATGAGTTATTAGTGATTACTTTCAACTTAAACTAGAATTTACATTTTAAGATATATTAACTTTGTTTTTTATTGGGTTGATTTTGCCATAAAGTGCTCTTTTATTGCCTTATAATTTTAATCGTTTAATTTTACATTGCATTTTAATAGACTTCTTTAAAGGATTTATTATTTATCTTAAATTTCAACTTAAAAAAATCTGTAACTAAATTTCAGTACGTGGAATTATATTCAATCATGCTTTAAATGTATTTTACTGATAAATTTCATTGTGTTCTGAGATTATTTTGTATGGAAATAATCTGCCTGTTCCCTATTTTAACATTAGAATAGTGAAATTTATACTGTAAACCGTGGCATACATTCTGCATATTAATGCTGCTATGGTACTTTTTAAAATTCTGTGCTTCGCGATGTGTTTGATTTGTTCTAAGTATCAGTTTCTTGTCCCTTTTTATCTACTGAAAAAAAGAACTAGTTTTATTATTGTATCTGATTGCAATTAGGTAATGCTCATCTAGTACTAAATATTGTATATGCTTAAGTTTTTTTGTCAGAATGTTTTTTTATTCCACAAAATTCTATTCCTGAAAAATATTTTTTCTATACTCATTAATATGTAAAGACTTTTCTTTCTTATCTGTCCCAAACACTGGGATGTTAAGCAGTGTACTTTTCAACTAAGTATCTGACAGACAACTTGATATTTAATTGCTAACTAAAATATCTGTACAGTTGCAAATTATTCTGGAAGTATAACAAAAGAGCAGTTACATGCCATTTGAAGAATGCTTGGTGAGTAGATAATATTGACTGGAGCATTCAATGTTGATCTGTTTCATTAAGAAATGGGATACTTTTGATGGGAAGAAATATCAGACCATCTTTATCTCATTAATAACCAAAATTTCTAATCACATATCCTAGGTTTTGATTTACTTACTCAAATATTTCATGAAGGATTGTTCAGCAGTGAGTTAGCCATTGTGAGAGATAAAAAACATCTGTCTGGTAGTCTGGTTGATTAAACTGGATATATTGTACAGTTTAGCAGGAATGTTGTAGCCAAAGCCAGTGACATAGCCAATGTGTGTTACTGGTAAAGCCCACTTTTGTATCAAATAAAGGTGCAGAAACAAAACAGCAAAAGCAAAGTTAAAGAAAACCTCATAAAATCTACTTACGTACAAACAGGGATTGCGACAAAGTGTAGAAGTGGAAAAGAATCCCAAGCATGCATTGTTGAGGTCTGAAAAACAAATGACACATAGCAGAGAACAAGTCATTTTTTAGGTATATCCATAATTAATAAATGATATAGAAAATATTACCCTTTGAAACACAATATTTATTGAATAGTTGAATAATACCTACCAAATATTGAGCATCTCCTAAGTGCCAGGAAGTGTATGTGTCTGTGATGTGTGTATTTAATTTATGCAACAAATTTCTAAATTAAGGTATTTTACACATTGAAAAAATTTGAAGCATAAAGTTAGTGAATAACTTTGCCTCTGTGTTACACATTCCTAACTGATAGGGCCTATAATTGAACCTTTGTCTTTCTGGCTAAAGCCAAAATTCTTTCTACTCATCTTAGTAAGTTAAAGAGTACCACTTGTTTCCTTACTCTGGTTCATACAATTTTAGAATTCAGGGGAACTTTAGAAGTCAGCTCATACAATGTGCCACCCACTACTAATATCTCTGAGATGTTATTGGGTCCAACTTCTCCACAAACCCTTCCCTGGACATAGAAAAGCCTGTTTAGCTTCCAAAACGTGTAATAGGAAGATCTTACTTAAATTGAGCTAGTAGCTGCTTTTACTATATAACTTCTTCCCATTGGTTGCAATTCAGTCTTTAGGAGTAAGATGAAGTAAGGTTTTTCTCAGTATATTAACTAGATTTTCTCTTGTCTAAATGTTAACAACACCTCCAACTTCATGTGGTTTCCTTTGCCATCCCTCACATCTCTCAGTTGGATTCAATCAGTTCTGTCAGTGCTATTCTTTGTGTTCTGATCTTGTTGCCATACTTAATTCTGCAGTTAGGGTCTGAATGCAGAGTGCAGTGAAATTGTCCCTTTTCTTATTTCAAGCCATACACTTGTGTTTAAAGTCTAAAATTGTATCAACTCTTTAACAACAGTAATCTCTGCTAATTCAAAGCAAAAAAACAGAGAGAGAGAGAAACGTTATATGGCTTTTCAAGTTATAGTTATGTAATTCAAGGGATTATTTTTTGAGATTTTATTCTCCTTTTCTAATATTCATAAATGGCCTTTATTAAATGATAGTGGGAGTAACACCTGTTAATGATAGGTGTTGAGTTTCTTTTGATGTTGGTTGTGGGGTTTTGTTTTCTTTTAGTGTTCCTAATTAACCAATAAAAAGTTGGCAGCCTTATGTTGATTCTTACTTTGTTTTCTAGAAAATTGGTCTGGAAACCACTGATGTAGTCAACATAAATCAACATTTTTACATGTAGCTAGATCTCTCCCATTGTGTATATACACACCGATGATGTTTTTAAAGCAGTATTTTACCATTGCACCCTATTGAATTTCATCTCCGTGAACGTAGCCATAGTTAAAACTTGGGATCTTCTTGAATCATGGTTCGTTCATCCAAGGGATTAGCTTTCCTTCCTGGCTTTTTGACATTTATAAATTTAACAGGCCAAACTCTTATGTCTTCATCCTGGCCATATACTTAATATAGCCAAGGACGAAGCCATGCACATTTATAAATAGAATACATGTTACATAAATAAAAGATGCTGGGAAGAAAGGTGACACAAAAATAATGAGAACCATTTGGATGGCTTTTGTTTGTTTGTTTTTTGGGGTTTTTTGTTTGTTTGTATTTGTTTTTGTGTTTTTGAGATGGAGTCTTGCTCTGTCTCCAGGCTGGAGTGCAGTGGGGCAGTCTCGGCTTACTACAACGTCCGCCTCCTGGATTCACGCTATTCCCCTGCCTCAGCCTCCCGAGTAGCTGGGACTACAGGCATGCCTGGCTAATTTTTTGTATTTTAGTAAAGACAAGGTTTCAGCATGTTAGCCAGGATGATCTTGATCTCCTGACCTCATGATCCACTGCCTAGGCCTCACAAAGTGCTGGGATTACAGTTGTGAGCCACGGCACCTGACCTTGTTTTGTTTTTTAAATTAAAGAGAAAACCATTATATCCTCCAGTAGTAAAGGAGTTAGATGAAGTTTACAATATAATGGAGGATATAGATAATTCTTTTATGATATAAAGTCACGTAAGGATAGATGCGATGAAGAAAAATTAATCAAGGTAAAGAGATAGTGATGGAGGACTGCTCTTTTAAATTTATTTTCAAGTGTTCATTCAGGTAGTTTTCAAATAGTTGAAAAGAAATAATATGAAAAACCTCTTCACCCTACATCTTATCTGCTGAGTTACCACTTTTCCCAATCCAGTGAGTAGCTATTTTTATTATTTCTTATGTATTCTTCAGTGACTTTTTTTTTTTTTTTTTTTTGAGACAGAGTCTTGTTCTGTCACCCAGGCTGGGATGCAGTGGCAGGATCACAGCTCATTGCAGCCTCGACCTGCTGGGCTTAAGCGATCCTCCCACCTCAGCCTGTTGAGTAGCTGGGACTACAAGTGTGCGCCACCATGCCCAGCTAATTTCTTGTAGAGATGAGGTCTCACTATGTTGCCAAGGCTGGTCTTGAACTCCTGAGCTTAAGTGATCCTCTTCCCTCAGCCTCCCAAAGTTCTGGTATTACAGGCATGAACCACCATGCCTGGCCATGAATTTTTCTTCACCTCAAGCAAATATAAATATATATTTTGTGTCCCCTATATGACACAAAAAAATAGCCTCTTTATCCACTATGCTACACCTTGAGAACTGTCTTAGAGTGGTTAGGGAATCCCTCTTTCTGAGGTGACATTTAGCAGAGAGCTTGCATTAGGTAAGGAAGCAAGCCCGTAGGTATCTGAGTGGAGAGTATTCTACTCCGGTGCAGTGGTTTTGAGGCAGGAACGGGATAAGTGAATTTGGAGAACACCGTGGCTGAAGGTGAGTGAGGAAAAGGTGCTTATAGGAGGAAATGAGGTTGCACAGAGATTTTATTTGTTGATTTTAAGTACTATGAGTGTTCATTGGAGGATTTTGAGCAAAGCCAAAAAGTTGGGTTATATTTTTAAAGAATGGCTCTGGGTATTCTTTAAGCCACTGGGAACCATGAGATAAGCAAGGAAATGATTGGAATGATCTGGTTTAAGAGACGTTAATGGTTTAGAGTAGAGCAACAGTAGTGGCATTAGTGAAAATTATTAGGTTCTGGCTTTAAAGAGTCAAACATTTTGGACATGTTAAGTTTGAAGTGTCTGTTAAACACCCAAGTGGACACCTCAGGTAGGCAGTTGGAGATATGAGTCAAGAATTCAGAGGAGAGGTTTGGACTGAAGATAGTTAAATGTTAAGCATCACCAGTAGACTTAAAGGGATCTCTTGGGTAGGGAGTTAGATGGAGAAGAGAGTTGGGAATTGAGAATTGGTACTTTCCACATGGAAAGCTGAGCAAAAGAGAAGGTGCCATCGAGGAGGATTGAAAAGTGGCCAGTGAGGTGTGAGGAAACTGAAGAGTATATTGTCCCACAAGCCAAGTAAAGGAAGTATTTTTAGAGATAAGGAGTGACCTATATCACCTTTAATTACCTGAATACTTCCTAAGAAATCAGGCAGTATCCTCTTTCTTTCTGAATGGTCTCTGAGAAAGCAATTTCCTTTCTTCCATCTGGTTTATCAACATGAATGTTCACAGTTATTCTCCCCTGGAAACTATGAAATCTAAAGCCCTGAACAAAGTTTTACTCATAAAGAGGCCAATGCTGTTTCCTGCGTGGATGGGTATGGCCGCTGCTGCTGCCTCTGATGTTTGAACAGGAGAAGCGATGCTGTTGCATGGGAAGAATTTTTCAGGAAGCTAGTGATAGGCCAACTGCCTCAGAGCTTTGTTGTGGTAGCCAAGTGAGGTGGATGTAACAGCCAAATGAAAGGTATCATTGCAGGTAGGGGTCTCCTTCCCTTACTGCCCCAAGTGTGGTACCAACTTGATGGTGTTAGATTTGAAGAACCATGTTGGCAAATAAAAATATTTTTCATTTTGAGTCTGTAGGAATGGTTTTTTACTTCCTATGCATTCTATCCCCGTAGGCAGTTTTGCACATCATTTTATAATATTCTTGAGGGTAGAGAAAAGGGCTTGATGCTAGAAAGAGGATAAAAACAACCGGGCCGGGCTCAGTGACTCACACCTGTAATCTCAGCACTTGGGGAGGCCGAGGCGGGTGGAACACCTAAGGTCAGGAGTTCGAGACCGGCCTGGCCAACATGGTGAAACCCTGTCTCTACCAAAAATACAAAAATTAGCCAGGGGTGGTGGCGCAGGCCTGTAATCCCAGCTACTCAGGAGGCTGAGGAAGGAGAATCGCTTGAGCCCAAGAGAAGGAGGTGCAGTGAGCCAAGATTACATCACCGTACTCCAGCCTGAGCAACAAGGTGAGACTCCATCTCAAAAAAAAAAACAAAAAACCAAGTTTTAAGATAATAACTTTTTTCCCCAATCCTGAATTCATCCTTTAATTCTAAACAGTGTCCAAATAAAGAGACTTTAGGTAGAAAAGTAAGCAATTTAAAAGACTTGCTTACATTTTTTTCCCTAGGCCAGCCAGGAAGACTTTCTTCTTTTAACTAACTTTTTTCTGGAAGGTGTTCAACTGAGTACTGGTTTGTCACATGTTACACGGAATAGAAAAAGTGCAAATTCAAAGCTTAGGGACTGGTTAGGGGTTTTGAACGGTTGGCAGCCAGCTAGAAACTGATTTGAGGAAACAGGAGGGTAGGGGAAATGAGTCCCCTTGATGATAATAGGGATTAAGTGCAAAATACTTATTTTGGTGAAAAAGGAGCATCGCAAATACAGGACTTTCTGCAGTCAGCTTTTGGAGGCAGCGGGGCTATAACTGCACAACATTTAGGTATCTTGCAAACCTTATATAATATGATTTGCTGTGGTTGATCATTACATACTTCTCCTTGGATAAAAAGAAATGCACATAATGCATTGCATATTGAAGGCCCTTTTATTTTTTAATACTTTTTTATATTAAAAATCTAATCCTAATACATGGCAGAAAATTTAGAAAACAAGATTTTCTACCATTAAGTACTATTATAATCCCACTAGCCAGTAACCCGTGTTATGTAATCTTGTCTATTCTGGTTTAATTTGGTAACATTTTATCATGAAGTTAAACTTTTTGGCTCCAACTTTTAATGGTGGTATAGAATCTGTCTTCTGAAACATATCATCTACTTACATACAATTTATGAAAATTAAAGGTATTTTTAAAATTGCATTTTTGAAATTGTAAACAACAGGCCGGGCGCAGTGGCTTATGCCTGTATCCCAGCACTTTGGGAGGCCAAGACCGGCAGATCACTTGAGGTCAAGAGTTCAAAACCAGCCTGGCCAACATGGGGAAACCCCATCTCTACTAAAAATACAAAAATTAGCTGGGCTTGGTGGTACACACCTGTAATCCCAGCTACTCGGAAGGCTGAGGCAGGAGAGTTGCTTGAATCCAGGAGGCACAGGTTGCAGTGAGCTGAGATTGCTCCACTGTAGTCCAGCCTGGGCAGCAGAGAGAGACTCTGTCTCAAAAAAAAAAAAAAGTAAACAACACTGTAATGGACATTTCTAACTCTGAATTTCTGTGCAAATCAATGTTTTTCTTTGATTTCAACAAATTATGGTTAAAATACAATGCAGATACAAATGCAGAATTCTACTAATTAAACTTTTCCTAACTTCAATAAAATTACCACCTCCAGTTTATATCAGTTTATTCTTCTACCACTGGCATATGAAACTATGTGTGTTCCTTCAACCCTTCATCAGTGCTGAATATTGCATATCTTTTTTAAAATTTGCTTTCTTTTTTCTTTTTTTTGAGGCAAGGTCCCGCTCTGTTGCCCAGGCTAGAGTGGAGTGGTATGATCATGGTTTGCTACAGCCTTTACCTACTGTACTCAAGGGGTCCTACCCACTCAGCCTCCCAGGTAGCTGGGACTGTAGGCATGGGTCGCCATGCCCATCTAAGTTATTTTATTTTATTTTATTTTATTTGAGACGGAGTCTCGCTCTGTCTCCCAGGCTAGATTGCAATGGTGCGATCTCGGCTCACTGCAACTTCTGCCTCCCAGGTTCAAGCGATTCTCCTGCTTCAGCCACCTGAGTAGCTTGGATTACAGACACACACCACCACATCACCACACCTGGCTAATTTTTGTATTTTTAGTAGAGACGGGGTTTCACCATGTTGGTCAGGCTGGTCTCGAACTCCTGACCTCGTGATCTGCTCACCTCAGCCTCCCAAAGTGCTGGCATTACGGGTCTGAGCCACCCACCGCACTGGCCAAGATTTTTTTATTTTCCATAGAGACAAGGTCTCATTGTATTGCCTAGGCCGGTCTCGGACTCCTGGGCTCTAGCAGTCTTCCTGTCTCAGCCTCCCAAAGTGGTGGGATTACAGGCATGAGCCACCCAATCTGGACAGTTTTGCCACTTTGATAAACAACAACCAAAAAAAACCTTATTTAAATTTCTCTTACCGGTAATACTTAACATTTTTTAAAAATACGCTTATTGGCCATTGTATTTCCGATCTGAATTGCTTGTGTGTGTTCCTTTTGCTTGTTTTTCTGAAGGATTGTTCATCATTATATCCACTTGTGACAGATTCTAGGATCACCATACTTCTGTTGTATCACCCTGCTACCCTCACTTGTAACAGCTTTTGTGTAATAGATACTGTAAAAATTTTTTCCCAGATTGTCATTGCCTTTTAAATTTGTTATTTTTACCCAACAAAGATTTTAACAGGTGTGTAATCAAATTTCTCATTTCCTTTTTCTTATGAAATAATCTCACTACCCAAAATTTTATTAAATTCATGCCTGTCGTGTTTGTGATTTGAATTTTTACATACAAATGTGTTAATTGATAATTTTTTTTAGAATGTATTTAGTCACATATAGTCTGCTGTGTCAGTTTATTGTATAACTCCCCAGAGTTTTTACTTTCTTTTTTTTTTCTTTTTTCTTTTTACTATCTTTTTTTTCTTTTGTTTCACTTTGTCCTCCAGACTACAGTGCAGTGAGAGGATCTCGGCTCACTGCAGCCTCGATCTCTTGGGCTCGAGCGATCCTCCTGCCTGAGTCCCCCAAGTAATTGGGAATACAGGGCACGCGCCCCCATGCGCAGTTAATTTTTTTGTATTTTTGGTAAAGATGGGGTTTCACCGTGTTGCCCAGGCTGGTCTCAAGTTCCTGAGCTCAAGCTATCTGCCTGCCCAAGACTCCCAAAGTGCTGGGATTACAAGCGTGAGCCACGACGCCTGGCCCAAAGGTTTTACTTTCTAAACTATTTGTTTTTTAATTTCCTCTTTTCACTAGAATTAAATTGGGAGATACATTTTTGAGGGTGAGTGTGAGATGCAAGGAGCTCTCTGTTTTGGTGGGGTGGTTATTTTAGATTTTTTCTTTTTTTAAAATGGAAATTCTCAAATATACAGGAAAGTTGAAAGAATTTGACAGTGACCACTCATATACTCACCATGTTGATTCTACCAGTAACACAATACCAGTTTTATCACATACCTAGCCGTTTATTCATCATTGCATTTATCAGTGTATCTTGTATTTTGATGCATTTCAAAGTAAATTGCAGATATTAGTATTTGTGTGTGTCTGACTAAAGTGCTCTTAAATTAATTGAGGCTAATTATGTTTCAGTTTTACATTTTCTGAATGTACTATTGAAATATTTTCCAACCTATCACTGTTATATTAAAAAACACAGTTAAAAAATGAACATTCTGTTTTTCACTCCAGTAGTTTTGGTGAAGTAGGTGTTTCTCTAAACAGCTAGCTAACTACATTGACACAGATGATATTGAGTTATTCCTTTTGGGGGTAGGGCGCGCGCGCGCGCGTGTGTGGTGTCTACTTTTAAAGAGGAATGATGGCCGAGCGTGGTGTCTCCTGCCTGTAGTCCCAATACTTTGGGAGGCCGAGGCAGGCGGATCATGAGGTCAGGAGTTCGAGACCAGCCTCGCCATCATGGTGAAACCCTGTCTCTACTTTAAAAAAATACAAAAATAAGCCGGGCCTGGTGGCACGCAGCTGTAGTCCCAGCTATTTGGGAGGCTGAGGCAGGAGAATCGCTTGAACCTGGGAGGCGGAGGTTGCAGTAAGCCGAGATCACCCCACTGCACTCCAGCCTGGGTGACAGAGCAAGACTCCATCTCAAATAAATAAATAAATAAATAAATAAATAAATAAATAAATCCGAATGGTAAGTTGAATTTTGTTTTTGTTTTTAAAGCTAAAGAGCTATTTAGGGAAGCTTATGTTGTTTCTCTAATCCAGAGGTTCTACCCTTTAGTATCTAATCCAGGAGTAAATTATTTGTTCTAAATTTTATATCTTACTACATTCCACTTCCACTATCCCCCTACCCTTCTTTACCTACATAAGGAATTATATGTTGGGCCATTTAGTAAAAAATAAGAGCCCTTGCTTGAAGTTTTACCCTATGACTCCTTCCTTCCTTTCTCACTCCCTCCCTCTCACTCTGTCGCCCAGGCTGGAGTGCAGTGGCGTAATCGTAGCCTACTGCAACCCCAAACTCCTGGGCTCAAGCGATCCTCCTGTCTCGGCCTCCCAAAGCACTGAGATGATAGGCATGAGCCACCTCGCTTAGCCTTTACCCTATGATTCTAAGTGGTGTACAACAAATTCCGCAATGTTAAGGATCTACTATAAAGAATCAATAATTCAAAATTGAGGGCCGGGCATAGTGGCTCATGCCTGTAATCCTAGCAGTTTGGGAGGCCTTGGCAGGCGGATCACCTGAGGTTGGGAGTTCGAGACCAGCCTGACCAACATGGAGAAACCCCGTCTCTACTAACAATACAAAATTAACCGGGCGTGGTGGCGCATGCCTGTAATCTCAGCTACTTGGGAGGCTGAGGTAGGAGAATCCCTTGAACGCGGGAGGGGGAGGTTGCAGTGAGCCGAGATGGTGCCACTGCACTCCAGCCTGGGTGACAGAGCAAAACTCCACCTCGGAGGGGGAAAAAAAATTCAAAATTTATAAATTGGAGAGGTAGGAACAAATAGAATCCAACTTGGTGAAAGGTAATTAAAGTAAAATTTAGAGCTTTAGGGAGGGTACCATACCCTGGGGACAAGGGGATGGGACCGTTTGGTATCTAGCAGAAGCAGGTCTAGTGTTTACTATCAGTAACATTTAGAACATAACTCATTGGCTGGGCGCAGTGGCTCACGCCGTTAATCCCAGTCCTTTGGGAGGCTGAGGCAGGTGAATCACGAGGTCAAGAGATGGAGACCATCCTGGCTAACACGGTGAAACCCCGTCTCTACTAAAATTACAAAAATTAGCCGGGCGTGGTGGCAGCGCCTGTAGTCCCAGCTACTTGGAGGCTGAGGCAGGAGAATGGCGGGAACCCGGGAGGCGGAGCTTGCAGTGAGCTGAGATCGCGCCACTGCACTCCAGCCTGGGCGACACAGCGAGACTTCGTCTCAAAAAAAAAAAAACATAACTCATCACTAGAATCTGGCACCTTTTCCTAGTGGATATTGGGTTGATTCCAAATTAACATCCCCTGCCCTTCAAATATAATAAGATGACGGGTAAGAATCGTTCATCAAAGAATGCTGTGTTGACAACCATTTGCTTTCATCTACTTCTCAGATGTCTGCTCTTGCCACTAAGATTTCTAATGTTGGACTCTCTTGTGCTTGGGCCCAATTTGTAGTCTCCTCCTCCAGTCTGCGTTCTAAATCAGTACATTGTGCTTTTCCTGTGCTCTAATATCTTTTCTGTTTCTTTCTTTTTGATCTTCCTAGTCAACCTCATAGCCCACTCCTCCTACCCTCCCGTCTTGTCAGCCCATGCAGTCCAAGCTGAAGGAGTCTATTGGAGAGATTAGAAAATATACTTTTGTTTTTTGGGGTTTTTTTTTTTTGGTTGTTTGTTTTTTTAATGAGACGGAGTTTTGCTCTTGTCGCCCAGGCTGGAGTGCAATGCCGCCGTCTCGGCTCACTGCAACCTCTGCGTCCCAGGTTCAAGGGATTCTCCTGCTTCAACCACCCCATTAGCTGGGATCACAGGCGCCCGCCAGCACTTCTGGCTAATTTTTGTATTTTTAGTAGAGACAGGGTTTCTCCATGTTGTCAGACTAGTCTCAAACTCCTGACCTCAGGTGATCCACCCGCCTCGGCCTCCTAAAGTGCTAGGATTACAGGCGTCAGCCACCACTCCCGGCCTACATTTTCTTGATACAGTTAGGATAATTTCTTTATAGCTGTCATCATATCATCACCTTCTTTTATATTTTAAAATACCTTTATAGAAGGTGAAGCATTCTTATGTTTTCATTCACAAAGCAGTCATTTTAGTTGTAGTGGTATTTTGATAAAGGAAGGAATGTTGTTAACATTGTTTTATAAGGCAATTAAATTAGTAGTGCCTGGTTTTTTGCACTTTCTAGTTCTGTAGTCTTAATGGGGAGCACACCTGTAGTTTGCACCACTTGGCCTGAACTGAATCTGTGATTCAAAATATTCATATTCCTTAGTACTTCTAAATAATTCATGCAAAAAGTTGTGTTTCATTAACTTTCCATTTTTGTGTTCAGAGGTACCCTCCTACACAAAATAAAATTTGCCTTCTGCAATTCCCTGTTCATTTAGATATTATTAAAACTTTGAACTTTGTTTTCATAGCGTGAAAATGGAATATTAAGCACTTTGTTGTTTAAATTAGTGCTTCTGGCTGGATGTGGTGGCTCACACCTGTAATCCTAGCACTTTGGAAGGATGAAGTGGGAGGATCACCTGAGGTTAAGAGTTCAAGACCAGCCTGGCGAACATGGTGAAACCTCGTCTCTACTAAAAATACAAAAATTAGCCAGGCATGGTGGCAGGCACTTGACCATCCCAGCTGCCTGGGAGGCTGAGGCAGGAGAATCACTTGAACCCAGTAGGCAGAGGTAGCAGGGAGCTGAGACCGCACCATTGCACTCCAGCCTGGGCAAGAGAGCAAAAACTCTGTCTCAAAATAAATAAATAAATACATAAATCAGTGCCTCTTAAACTGTGTACAGTGGTATCTACAGAATTAAAAAAATATATATACAGATACCTATACCTTACCAGTTATATTATAAGTTGAAGTCTTCAAGTATGAAGCCTAGACATTAATAAATACATACGCACATAAAAGTGTGCTTGTGTGTACAAATCTCCACAAGCGATGCTAGGTCTAAGAGCCATTAGCTTAAGGTGACCTCCTTAACCAAGGGTGTTCTTCTGAGGAAATAAGATGGAACATCTAACAGTGGTGGTGAGCGGCTTCACTTTCAAAGTGAGGAGATGAATATTGAAACTTCATATGGATTGCTTATTGCAATTCAAGTCTGATTTATTTTATATTAAATGGATTGTGTTCTTTTTTTTTTTTTTTTTTTTTTTGAGACAGAGTTTCTTGGTGCCCAGGCTGGAGTGCAGTGGTGCGATCTCAGCTCACTGCAACATACACCTCCCAAGTTCGAGTAATTCTCCTGCCTCAGCCTCCTGAGTAGCTGGGATTACAGGCATGTGCCACTATGCCTGGTTAATTTTGTATTTTTAGCAGAGACGGGGTTTCACCATGTTGGCCAGGCTGGTCTCAAACTTCTGACTTCAGGTGATCCACCCTCCTCGGCCTCCCGAAGTGCTGGAATTACAGGGGTGAGCCATCACCATGGTCAGCCAGATTGTATTCATATTACTAAGTAATCAGAAAATTCCCAATGAATTTTATGTCAGATTTCTAATATGGCTATTGGCCTCTTGATAAAACTTCAGAAAAAGTTTGTATTGTGCCACTACTACCTATTAATGTTTGCTGAACATTTACTAAAGTTTCAGGCATCCATACAAGGTACAAGAGATACCAGGATTACTAATAATCACTTTACTCAAGCAACTCAGTTTATAAGGGAAAATAGACAAAAATAAATATATTTTGTACGAAGAAGTTTAGGAGTTGCTGTAGGTGTATATGAAGGGCAGCATAGGTGATGAGAATTGGGAGGCTGGGAATTCTATGGGTGTTTTCCTGGGGGAAGTGATTGCTGAGAAGCTCACTATGAAAGGTCTTAGGACTGCATAGAGCTTTCACTTTCAAATTCAGTTGAACATGGAACACAAGGGAGGGGCAGAAAAACATGGGGAGATAACAGGGCTTTTTACTCAAAACTGAAGAGTTTGAATTCCATCTTGAACTCTACAGGGAGCTATTGAAAATTGGGGAGTGAAATTATTAGATTTACTTTTATAAATGTAATTTTGATAGCTGGATGGAGGAAGGATTTGGAGAGTGGGAGGCTAGAGACAAGGGATTCAGGTAAAAGAGTTCTGCAGTAATTCATTGGTAAGTACCAGTGGGATAAGAGGAAAGGCACCAAGAAAGATGTTTAGGAGGTGGAATCAAAGGGACATAATGACTTACATAAAGAAAGCGGGAGTGGGAGATAAGCTATCTGGGCGGTTGGTGATGCCATTCACTAAGACAGGGAGAACAGGAAAAAAGGCACATTTCTTTAGATGAAAGGGTCATGTTTTTTAAAACTTAAATCTGAGGAGTCCGTGAGGACCTTGAACTGAAAATGACTAGTAAGCAGTTAGAGGGAAGGTCTGGATCTTGTCAAAAAGGTTTTGACTTGACATTATATGTGTGACATTATAATAAGCAATATTGGAAGCCCAGGGTTTTCAAAGAAGTCCCAAAGGGATTATGTATAGGGGAGTAGCCCCCTAAAAACAGAATTTAAAGAAAAAGTGACACTTTCAAAGAGATTGAGGAGTGCCCACAGAAGTGAGAGGAAACCAGAGTGATGTTTGTAGAAGGCAAGAATGGTCGAAGATATTGACAGGTAATTTAAGATAGCAATACTAGAGATCATTAGATTTAACAATTAGGAGGACATTTTCAACCATGAACTATTAGCACCATAGTTCAAATTCCAAACATTACTTTGACTTCAGAAATTAAAATTTACTAATATGTGGACTGAGTTCTGTTATAAAATTACTTTCTGTTTAGGTGATTTGAGTTTTTCTTTAATACATGTATGCACACCATACACTCTAGTACGTTTACTATAAGAAAATTCAAGCATAAGGAGGAAAATTATATTTTTAAAAAATGTATCTACCATTAGGTTTTGGGTTACTTCCACTTGTTGACTATTAATGCCAATAATCTTTTATCTATATTAGCTTCTTTTTACCCTCAAAGTTGCAGAAGCTCTTCTCTAAATGAAATATATCAATATTCTTTTTTTTTTTTTTCCAAGACAGTTCACTGTGTTGCCCAGGCTAGAGTACAATGGCACAATCTTGGCTCACTGTGTCCTTGACCTCCTGGGCCCAAGCAATCATTCTGCCTCAGCCTCCCTTGTAGCTGGGACTACAGGTGCATGTCACCACACCTGGCAATTTTTTTTTTTAATTTTTTGTAGAGACAGGGTGTCACTTTGTTGCCTAGGTTGGTCCTGAATTCCTAGGCTCAAGCAGTCCTCCCACCTTGGCCTCCCAGAGTTCAGTATTCTTTAGGCTGGCTGTGCCTAGCGATTCCCTCCCTTAAGAGAATTCTTGTATTTCACCTTCTCCATCAAACTACAAAGAAATTCCATTGGACTATTACATACCTCATGGCGTAGATATATGTAATAGCCCTAGGTATGTACATACCTCTGGTAAAGATAAACCTAATCACTTTAAACATCCATAGCTTAAGAATTACAGTGTATGAAAGAACAGTCTTGCCAGTGCAATGAATATTTAAAAATTTTAGACAAAAGATAGACCCGATTGTTTATATAATTTACTAAGGTGTATGAAAGTCATAATGATGCTATCTTTTTTGAGATAGAGTCTCGCTCTGTTGCCCAGGCTGGAGTGCAGTGGCGCAATCTCGGCCCACTGCAACCTCCACCTGCCAGGCTCAAGCAATTGTTCTGCCTTAGCACCCCCAGTAGTGGAGATTACAGGCACCCACCACCACACCCAGCTAATTTTTTATATTTTTAGTAGAGATGGGGTTTCACCACATTAGCCAGGTTGGTCTCAAACTCCTAACCTCAGGGTGACCCACCCTCCTCGGCCTCCCAAAGTGCTGGGATTACAGGTGTGAACCACCATGCCCGGCCTATAGTGATACTATCTTAATTAAATTAAAATACAAAAGCACTTAATTTTCTTTTGATTAAATTTTTATTTTCCTCATGCATTATTTTATCAGCTATTCTGCATGTTTATATACGGCAAGTATGAGATATTTAACGAAAGCCATCCTTAAGGTAAATAATAGTGTCATTTGTTGGTTTGAGAACTGAACTAGCTAGAGTACCACTAGCCACGTATGAATGTGTAAATTTAAATTAATTAAAATTAAATGAAATTTAAAATTCATCTTTTTAGTTGTATTAGCCGTATTTCAAGTGCTCAATAGTTAATATATGGCTTGTGGCTAATGTATTGAACAGGAACATTTCCATCATCATAATCTGTTGCACAATGCTGGTATAGAGATATTTATAAAAATTATAATTTAACATGAAGATAAAAATGAAAACTGCATAATTTAGGCTAGTAATTAGCAACTTACTGTTATACAGTAAAGTGTGTTAGTGATATATTCACTAAATACATTCTTGCTTAAAATAGACCCTGAGACTTTTCAGTTTCTACACTTGGAAGTTTCAATTCAGTTTTCATATGTTATACTGACGCTGTGATGGAAGTGATTTGTACCCACCTCCCAGATAGTTAATGTGTAGTGAATCAGAAAAGGTATTGAAGATGAACAGAAACCGTTTTTAAAGGGCACAAGAATTAGCGATATGCTAAAATTAATTGCAGGCACATGACAGAGAAATGGTTGTCATGAGGGAGCTAAGAAGAGTGAATCAAAGCGCTTGGCTATCAGGTTCTTACAGACCCTAAACTTAGACTACTTTCTTCCCAGTGTCACTCCCTCCTGTAGACAGTTTCAGCTCTTTGAAATGACTTTGTATGTCTTTTCCTGCTCCTAGTGCTCTGTGATCTGACAGTTTTTCAGATTTATAGTTATTTAGTGAACCTGGAGATAGTTTACTATTCCTTCAGATTCTAGGTTTCTAATCCATGCTGTACCCCAGTTTACTAAATTTGCCTCATTTCTCTAGATTGATCTGCTGATTTTTGGTCAGCTGATTCTTGGTTTTTGTTTTTAATAACTGATTGATTCTTTCTTGTCTGGGAACTTCTCAAGGAGAGAATTTTGGAGCCTGCTGGTGGCCAAACAGGAAGCTGAGAAGATTGAAAGTAGGCGGAAATGTACATGAACTGTCAGCATTTATTGCCCAGAGTGTCAGAGAACTTCTTGTTAAGTTAAAACGTATTCCTTGTCAGTCATATCCAACTGTAGCCAAATCTGAGACTGGCGTAATCACCTGCATCATTTTAAGGTATATTTAAGAAAAATACAAAGGAGATAGTGATTTGTGGGAAAAGCCCCGTATTTGGTAGCTGAAGGTCCAGATTTGAATCTAGGTGGTTGCTGTTTATACTAGATTTGTAACCTTGAATAAGCCTTTAACTTTAGTTTTCTTAAGGGAAAAATGTTTCTTGAATGCTTGTTTTGGGAGTTAAATGAAAGAATGCAAGTAATTAATAGAAGCAGTTAGCGCAGTTACTGGCACAAAGGAGGTACTTGATAAATGTCTGAATCTAAGTCTTAATTGATTTTTTGGTGTAAAGCAACAAAATTATGCTTTAATAAGGGTAGTACAGTTTTACAAAAGCAAACAAATCATACTTAACATTTTTCATAAATTGGCAGGGAAAACCTAGCAAGAAATATGAATGCCTAGATAATTTATAGAAAAGTATAACTTATTTTTTCTTAGGTATTTTCTTTTAAGCATTTTATTGAATGGTTTTTATGAAGAAATCTTTTATTAACTCGCTGGCTTGCTAGCTTTTCCTGTCAAATCTAAGTCTTCTGTGAAAAATATGTAATAAACTCAGACACAGAATGTGCGGCTTGGCATTTGCAATATCATCTTCACTTATTTTTGTGAGAGGTGTTTTTTTTTTCTTATTTTTAATGCTATTTCAGATTTAAGTTGCAGCTGATATTTTTTCTTTATACCTATTTGCTTTAATTGCCTTTTACAAAAGAATTAATGATATATATGGCAGATGATAAAGGTAAAATTTAGAGTAGTCATTCCAGAATAATCATGAGCATATGAAAGCAGAAATTTTCCCAGTAATGAGTTTGTTCACATGAGCATGAAACAAGTATCTTGGTAAGTATCCAAAAAAAGCACAGCTGTGGATTTATTTTTTGGAGTAGCTATATAAATAAGGGTGGAGATTTAAAATAAATGAATTTTTTCCAAGACTATATTTCATTCTGTATGCCAGATCACATTAATTTTACAGCAGAGCTGAATTTTCGAATGTGTTCTAAGCATACATTAGTTTCGCAAAGATATTTCCCTAGACCACCGCAGCCGAAACAGCACCACCTGAGTTATCCTGTCCTGTTTGCTTTTTCGTGTTTCTTTCTTCCCACCGCCCCTGAAGTTTTCTTATTCATTTATTTAGCTATTTGTTTATTTTGCTTCTATGAGATTAGGAAATTTTTCTATATTGATCCACTCTCTTTCCCCAGTATCTTATGGTGCTTACGACTTGTGAATGAAGAAACAAACTGGGTTTTATTTTATAGTACTCTATAAAATGAGGTCCTCATGTATAATCGGTATATAATGTTTATGTCCATTTTCTAGAACTTGAAGAATTTTTGTAGCTAAAAACAATTATGTATGTATACACACATATATTTGAAATTCTTAGAACAGTGCCTGACTCATATTAAGTCATCAATAAATGCTACCAATTATGAATAAAACCATTTGCTTTTATAATATGTGATTTGCATTTTTTTATCCTGAGTTATTATGACATATGTTTGGACTTTATTTGATAATGAATCCTTAGTGGAAATGCCACCCCAAATTATTTCCTTCATTTTCAGAAATATGTGGCATCAAAAGACAGACTTCTGGTGTTGAGGGTATATTTTCTATTAGGGACTTTTTAGGGGTAAAAATGTGAAATAGGATTCCTGAATTTATACATTTGTTTAACATTGTATCTTTTAGATACTTTGTATGATGGGGTAAAAAGACATGGCCAAATTACGGATGCCAGTTGATGCAAACCCTTAGTGTGTTTATTTTAGTTGATAAGCTTTACTCCTGGTTCAGATTACAATTTTGTAAGGTAAAGTTTATCCCTTTTACCCCCCTTTGTTTATATTTTCATTGATTTTATTAAGAAAACCGGATCTTCTTTCTCCTACGATTTATTCTTTCAGGAAACAAAGCGAGGCCCTGGGCCAACCCCATGGAGATGATTGTCACCCTTTCATGCCTGTTAGTACCAAAAGAAAAGTTGTCACATGGATGCCTAAGTAGATAATATCTTATTAAAATGAGAAATGCATAGACTAAAGGAAAGCATTTTCTACTGTGTAGACTCATAGTCCTAAGGTGAGGCCAGCTATTTCTTTCTCTTCAATAGCAGGAGTTGTAGGGTAAGAGGAGGTTTATTCTCTGTAAAGCCATCTGGTGATGAATCAACCAGCCAATTGCCAGGATATAAGGATAGACTGCCCTTAACATGTGTTTTAGCTCAAGTGATTGTATACACTGACTATCATTTATATAGTAATGATTTTTTTCTCAGGCTTAATAGTCTGAGTAAACCAGTTTCTTTTTATGGGTGATGTGGTGCACCATTTTGTAGTTCTCTTGTAATGCTGTCATATATCAAGTGCACTGTTTATTATTGCCTGTCTTGACTTAAGTATTATAGTAATTAACATCATTCAGACCCCTCTTGCCATCGTTCCTCAATTTAAATGATATGTGACTAGGAGTAACGTTTTAAATATATATATTTATATAAATTTTATGTAAATATTATATTTATATTTATATATCTATATATATTTATATGTGTGTGTTTTGAAACGGAGTCTCACTCTGTCTCCCCTGCTGGAGTGCACAGTGGCAAGGTCTCAGCTCACTGCAAGCTCCACCTCCCAGGTTCACGCCATTCTTCTACCTCAGCCTTCCAGTTAGCTGGGACTATAGGTGCCCGCCACCATGCCCAGCTAATTTTTTGTATTTTTAGTAGAGACAGGGTTTCACCGTGTTAGCCAGGATGGTCTTGATCTCCTGACCTCGTGATCCGCCCACCTCAGCCTCCCAAAGTGCTGGGATTACAGGCATGAGCCACCGCGCCCAGCATAAAGTATTTTGCAGTAAAATGTACATATTTTTGAAACCTGTGTAGTGAAGCTATGTGCTCTGCTCAATAACTGCAGAGTTTTTCTTTGTTTCATGTTTATTTAGAATGTAAAACTTAGATATTAACATTTTAGTCCATTAAATCATGAAAAGAACTCTGATTTAGCAGGAAAGTCAGTTTTTAAAGTTAATGATAGCTTTAAATGTAAATGTAATGATAGTTCCCTGTAAATGGAACTATGATGCTGGGCCAGTGTTCACATCTTTCTGACACCCAAGTGTCTGAGCTTTAAACTTTTCTCAGATCGCTGGTGAAAACAGCTTTATGTGACAAAAAGATAAAGACTAAGAAAGAGACAACCGAAGAGGACTATAACTAGGATTTAATGGCTAGATTTAATTGCTGTCAAAGGTTAGATGATTAATTTCACCTCCTGCCCCTGGAGATTTCTAGGTTATCCTCGCTTCAAGACTTATAGCTGCTCCAAAGCTACTCATTCATTGAAAATAGCTTGTCAGATGCTCACTGTAGATGAAACATTGGGGTAGGCTCAAGGGATACAATGATGAAAAAATGTTTCTGTATTTCAACTCTGTGCTGATTTAGAATGATACCATCCCCACTGTCACCATCCATGTCCGGAGTAATGACAACCTCCTGTTGTTCTAGTAACACCCTAGGCTTATCTCTGTCGTGGCATCTGCTAACTACTGTTCCCTGCGGTAGTGAGTTCCTTGAGGCAAGATTTTTTTGTTTGTTTTACCTTTGTGTGTCCTTGATCCTCAAAAGTGCCTGGATTCCACAGCCTTCTCAATAGCTGTTGAAAGAAGGGAGGGATGGAGGAAGACAGTTGTGCTGCCTTCAAAGAGCTCATCAACCTGAGGTGTAATCATATCGTTACAGTATATAATTATTAATGCAAAAAATTATAGTTTAAATTCTAGCATAATAAATGTTTGAACAAAATATTGTGGGATTACAGAGGAAAGAATGGCTAACTGTGCCCTGGGGGAATGGGAATAAACTTACCAAAAAGCAAATCTGTTAGTTTTGTACCTTCTCATACTCTTTGAGATTTCCTAAATGCTGAAATTAATAAGCACAGAAGATAGAGACTGATAAAATTTTGTATTATGTCTAGTCTGCTTTCGAGAATAAGTACTACAGTATTAGAAGAGATACTGAAGGCCAGGCATGGTGGCTCACACCTGTAATCTCAGCACTTTGAGAGGCTGAAGCAGGTGGATTGCTTGAACTCATGAGTTCACGACCAGCCTGGGCAACATGGCAAAACCCTGTTTCTACAAAGAATACAAAAATTAGCTGGGTGTGGTGGTGCACACCTGTAGTCCCAGTTACTCAAGAGGGTGAGGTGAGAGCCCGGAGCTTGAGCTTGGGAGTTGGAGGAGGCAGAGAGCTGAGATCTTGCCACCCAACTCCAGGCTGAGCAATAGAGAGCCAGATCTTGTCTCAGTAAAAAAAAAAAAAAAGAAGAAGAAGAAGAAGAGGAAGAGGAAGAAGAAGAAGAAGAAAAGACAGTGAGGATTGCTGATATGGAAAAATGGAAAAATTTGGGGGTTTGCTTTAGTTATATTATTAATCACTTTAAATGAAGTGCTGGAATTACAGGCATGAGCCACCACACTCAGCATAAAGATGGTTTTAATTCTGTCATTGATCTATTTGTCTTCTGTATGTTATGTGTTTTTTCTTTTATTCCTTTATTATTGTCTTTTTAAAAATTTAACTTTTTGTGGTGTATCATTTTGATTTCCCTTTTCTTTCTTTTACTGTCTATTTTTAATGTATTTTCTTAGTGGTTACCTTGGCAATTCCAATTAATATCTTAAACTTATAAGCCTAGTTTGAATATATCAATTTAGTTTCAAGAGTATACAAATATTTCATTTGTGTACATCTCCATTCCTCCCCTGTAATATTGTAATTGTCACAAATTACACCTTTATACATTCTCTTTCCAGTAACAGATTATAATTATTGCTTTATGAACTTGCTTATTAAACCCTACAAGAAAAACAAGTTACAAACCATATGAAAAGTATGAAAACAGTGGATTTACATTTCTCTTTATAGACACCTTTATCAGTGGTTTTAAACATTTTTATCACAGTTTTAAGTTACTGTCTAGTGTCCTTTCATTGCAGCCCGAATGTCTTTCACATTTTTTGTAGGGCACTGTACTGGCACACGCAAAAAAACAAAACTGTCAGCTATTGTTTCACTGGAAATGTATTACTTTCTGCTTGCTTTAAAATACGTATATATATATATATATATAAAATACATATATATACTTGAAAGATAGTATTGCTGGGTATAAAATTCTTTGGTTGACAGTCTTTTTTTTTCTTCTCCTTTCCCACTGTTGATCCTACTGCTTTCTAATCTCCATAGTTTCTGAGAAGAAATCTGCTATTTATCTTGCTGAGGCTCCATTGTACGTGAAGAATCACTTCTGTCACTGTTTTCAAAATTCTTTCTATTTCTTTAGGTTCTGACAATTTGATTGTAATGTTTTTTGTGTAGAGCTCTTTGAGTTTATCTGCTGGTAGTTTATTGAGCTTCTAGGATGTGTGTAGTGATTTATTTTGGAAGTATTTTTCCATTAAGACTTCAAATACTTTTCTGTCATATTTCCTTCTGGGACACCTATAATGTATATGTTAGTATATTTGATGATATCCTGCTGGTGCCTCAAGCTCTGTTCATTTTACTTCATTTGTTTTTCTGCTTCTCATATTGAAGATAAGACAACCTCAGTATTCTTATCTTCAGGTTCACTGAACCTTTCTAACTCTGCTCATATCTGCTTTTGAGCCCCTCTAGTGAGTTTTTCTTCCGTTATTCTGCTTTTCAGCTCCAGAATTTGTTTGGTTCCTTTTCATAATTTCTGTCTTCCTACTGATATTCTCGTTTTTCTCATACACTGTTTTGCTAATTTTTTTGTTGATGGTTTTCTTTAGCTCATTCAACATATTAAAGACAGTAGATAGTTGATGTAACACCTTCGACTTATAACTACAATGGGTGTTAACAGGAGAGATTCTATCAAGTCTTTTTTGTTGTTTCATTATTTTCATTATGTTATTTTTTATTTTTTGAGAACTGTACTTTTTATCTTATTTTTATTTATTCATTTGTTTTGAGACAGTGTTTCACTCTTTTGCCCAGACTGGAATGCAGAGCTTGATCATGGCTCACTGCAGCCTCAACCTCTTGGATGCCACCATGCCCAGCTATTTTTTTTTTAATTTTTCATAGATGTGAGGTCTTACTATGTTACCCAAGCTGGTCTTGAATTCCTGGGCTCAAGGAATCCTCCCGCCTCCACCTCCCAAAGTGGTGAGATTACATACATGGGCTATCCTGCCTGGTGAGAACTAGACCTTTTAAACATTATGTTGTGGTACATCTGGAAATGTAATTCTTGCACTCTCCAGGGATTGCTGAATCTTACTTGTTCAGGGTTGAAGTGATTATCTGTCTGTGACTTTTGTAAACAGTTTTTGCAAGGTGTGTAGTTTTTGTTATATGTGGTCACTGAAGTTTCTTGTGTTTCCTCTGTGGTCAGCTATTGACCTAATAAATATTGCTTTAAATATCTGGCCTCAAAAAGGAGAAAGAAAAACAAAACACACCTACAATTTCTTTATGTAATAAATTCCTTGGAAGTTTCTTAGGCCCGTGGGTATTGAAGTGCTGGTGGCCGGTTTTTGTGTTGGTTCCTCGGTAATCAAAAGCAGCAGTGAGATCATGCAATCCAGTATTTGGAAGACTAGGTCCTTTTTGTGTACCTTGGCTCCAGGAAGCCACACTAGGCATGCAGGAGGCTGTCTCTAGGCTGCTTCATGGAGCTGTGGGGTTGTGGCTGTGGAATGAGTGATAGCTGCTACCATGAAAGATGGAAATTCCATGACATTTATCACCCTCTTTTTTTTTTTTTTTTTTTTTGAGACGGAGTCTCGCTCTGTCGCCCGGGCTGGAGTGCAGTGGCCGGATCTCAGCTCACTGCAAGCTCCGCCTACCGGGTTTACGCCATTC
This sequence comes from Rhinopithecus roxellana, assembly GCF_007565055.1. Lineage (NCBI taxonomy): Eukaryota > Metazoa > Chordata > Mammalia > Primates > Cercopithecidae > Rhinopithecus > Rhinopithecus roxellana. The sequence continues at coordinate 107,600,619 of NC_044556.1, read as the reverse complement.
TCCTGCCTCAACCTACTGAGTAGCTGGGACTACAGGCGCCCGCCACCTCACCCGGCTAATTTTTTGTATTTTTTAGTAGAGACGGGGTTTCACCGTGTTGGCCAGGATGGTCTCGATCTCCTGACCTCGTGATCCGCCCGTCTCGGCCTCCCAAAGTGCTGGGATTACAGGCTTGAGCCACCGCGCCCGGCCTATCACCCTCTTTTACTGTACGCCAGAGTTCCAAAATAGTCACTTCTGATAATTTCTGTCAATTGCATCTTTAGATGATATCTTCTTGGCTTTTTTTTTTTTTCTTACAGGCGGGATACCTGAAATGCAGAAACATAATGTATATATTTTTGCAGTCATTTAGAAAGCATGAGAGACTGGTAATTTAACTCAGAAAGTATACTCTAAAACCCGTGTCTATCTGAGTAACCCAGAAATTCTGGAAAGAAATGTACCTGCTATCACCTCTGGTTAAGACCTTGGTCATATTCTGTACAAGTTGGAAACCCAAAGGCTCCTTTCCCACCATTTAGAGGAACCTGAGTTGAATCATGTGCCTTGGCTACTGAAGAAACTACTAAACTACTAACCAGGTTTCAATTTTATCCATGTGTTTGGTCCATTGATCTGTTTGTCTATCTTTTCTTTTTTTATTTTATTTATTTTTTTTTTTTTTTGAGACAGAGTCTTGCCCTGTCACCCAGACTGAAGTGCAGTGGCACCATTGCAGCTCACTGCAACCTCTGCCTCCCGGGTTCAAGTGATTCCCCTGCCTCAGCCTCCCAAATAGCTGGGATTATAGGCGCACGCCACTACGCCCAGCTAATTGTGTATTTTTAGTAGAGACGGGATTTCTCCATGTTGGTCAGGCTGGTCTTGAGCTCCTGACCTCAGGTGATCTGCCCACTTCGGCCTCCCAAAGTGCTGGGATTACAGGCATGAGCCACCACGCCCACCCATGAGATGGATTTTCGTATAAAATTGTGTGAAAAGTTCATTAATATGGTTTCAGATTCCATATTGCAAATAACCTTCAAGAAACTACTGCTTGTATAATTTTTATGTAGTATCAAAGAAATTACAAAATAATTACAATTATTTGAAAAAACGTGTTAAAATACCTCTCCTTTTTCCATCTGTTTGTATGAAGCCAGGTTTTCTTTATATATCATTCAATTAAGCAGTATATGGCAATGAATTAAATTCAAAGCTGATATCAGGTTTTGTTTTTTAAGGTAGACATCAAAGAGATTTGAAGAATGTAAAATAGTGCTACCTTTCTTACTTATTTTTGTTTTGGAAAATATGGCTACTTTGTCATAGAAATGTTAGTAATTTTTAAATGAAATTGGATTATTGTTATTTTTAATGAATTAATAAATACCAGTTTCATTTCTAATATGTAAAATATATATATATGTATATGTGTGTATTGCCCATGTAAACAAATGCTCTTTAGAGTTCATTTTTTAAAGAGTTTAAAAGGGTCCCAAGAACAGAATGTTTCAGAATTGCTGCCCTAGGAAAATGTATTAAGAAAATAAAGTACACGTGAGGAAAAAGAAATTGAAATTGCATTCTGTGGTTTACACTTGGTAGACAAAGGAGCAGTTTATTTGGTCAACGTAGTTCTTAATCAGGTATCATATATACTCACTGAATTCATTGTGTCTTTCTCAAACCATTTGTACCTAAGACATTTATTGGTACAGTATTGCTATTTTTCTGATGCTAACATGATGCTAACATGAGCATTTACTTGAGGATTATAGACCTTTATAAACTATGCTAAAAGGCTTTCAGAAGTATGAAAACTATAAAAGTTTGCTAGTTGAGCACCTACTTACTACCTTAATCTCTTCCTTTTTAATTGTACTCTTAATCAATTCTGTGGGCTTACTTCACTGATGAGAATTTAGTATATATGTATATATTTCCTGGGACCTGTGGACAGTTCATTTAGTCAAGTATAAATGTGAATGAATGCAGTTCTATTCTTAGGCCTTCCAGTGTTTGGTGAATAGCCCACTAAAGCTGAAAATATCTGAATGTATATTTTTCTTCATGTTTCTCTTCAGGATGACGTAGCTTTGCCAAAGACTTAGAAGCTAAGCAGAAAATGAGCTTAACATCCTGGTTTTTGGTGAGCAGTGGAGGCACTCGCCACAGGCTGCCACGAGAAATGATTTTTGTTGGAAGAGATGACTGTGAGCTCATGTTGCAGGTAATTTTGTCAGCCTTCTCTGTATGTGTTTATTTAAAACTTGAGATTAGTATATAATCTTTTTCTACTCCTTTAGAAAACAGTGCTGTTTAGATTTGAACTTTCTCTCCTTTTAGCTCCAGCTATCATTCTAATTAATTTTTTGTCCCCTTGAATCACCAAAAAAAAAAGTTCTAAGTCTTGAGGATTGTATTTTGAAAAATAAGTTCTCAGAATAAGGAAGTTTATTAGTAAGTAGAAAGTTTCCCATTATACACTTTTAAAATAAGACATTGCAAAAATCAGTACAGCATGGAGTAAAACTGAATTTTGATCACTGATACTTCAGTGATAAAGGAAGTTAGTTTCAGCACTTTTAGAGACGTTCATTATGATGCCTGCCAGGAGTTCAAGCATAAGTAAAAATTGTTGACTATTTTTAAAAGCAAATTTTATTGTGTATATTTAAGGTATACAATGTGATGTTATGTGATACATACAGATAGTATAAAAGTTACCGTAAGTTACTCCAAGTAAAATAGATCCTCAAGAGTACACAGCCTCAGGAAGAGGGTCTCTAGGAGTTAGAATCAGATGGAGGAGGCATAGACTCTTCAGGGAAAACACTATAAAACAAGCTCATCCAACCTGGGGCCCAGGATGGCTTTGAATGTAGCCCAACACACATTCATAAAGTTGCTTAAAATATTATGAGGTTTTTTGGTAATTTTTTTTTTTTTTTTTTAGTTCATCAGCTCTTGTTAGTGTATTTTATGTGTGGCCCAAGACAATTCTTCTTCTTCCAATGTGGCCCAGGGAACCCAAAAGATTGGACACCCCTGCTATAAAAGGACAGGGACTAGAGTCTTTCATTCTTGCCAGAAGTTTAACAGGAAAAAAGGCCTGGTCAAAATTGTCTGTCTTTGCAGTTTTACGCTCAGATCAGCTAAGGTTTTCCCATTAGTATCAGAAACGTGATTAAGTTAGCAGTCTTTGTTAGGATGTAAATTATACATTTCTGAGGGATTTTTATTACATTTTCATTGAAATATCCAAATGGGTTGTGAACTCAAGTTGTCATGCACCTTCTGGTTAAGCTTAATTTGAGGAAATGTGAATTTGATTATGTAGAAATGAAAACAGATGAATGCTTAAGTGGTTAGATATCCATTACATATTCTTCCTGTTCCCTCAGTTTTCCTTGACCCAATCACTACATATTATGTTCTGTAATCTTGGTCTTCTGCTGAATTCCTGTGGTGGGTGCTGAAACACATTAATACTTGACATACATTTCATAATAAGTAGAAACATAGGATTTTTTTTTCATTGGCTGCTTATTTTAAAAAATAGTTACACAAATGGGATTGTCTTATTCTGTGAATACTAAACTGATCTTCTTTGCCTTGAGTTCCTGACTACTCTTCTTGAAAAGTTGTTACTGTCTTTATTAAACAAACAAACGATATATTCTTGGGATCCCACATAACAGGCCCACTCCTCACTCCCTCATCCCCAGAGTTGTAATGGCATCTCACTCGACTCAGTGGACTCTGTTGTTCTCTTAAGTGTGCTCTATCTTTTGCTGTAGGTGTTTATGTACTGTCAGTGTTCACCATAAGCAGTTGGAGGGCAGGGTACACTGTAGATTAAGGATATTCCAGATTTCAAACAAGTTGTAGACATAGCGAAGCAGCCTGTCCTAAATTACTTCCTCCGCGTATCATTTTTTCTCAATATCCCTGATCTGTGTTTATCACACTCCTTTGAAAGCCACCATTCTCTGGCTCCATGAGCAGCTGTTCGACTCCTTTATTCCTGTATCTAATAGTAACGTTTCACTTTACTTTGGAATTTACCTTTTCTCAACTCTAATTTGATTTTTTTTCTTTGAATTTCAGTCCATTGTCCAAAGGATTTCTGCCGTTTTTCTGTGTACTCTTTTCCTCAGAGACAGATTATTTATGAGGATCCATTAAGTATTTATTGAGAGCCTACATGTACTTGAAATCTCACTTCTCTTACAACATTTGGAGGTTTTATCCTTAGACTAGATCAACTTGATAAATCGACAATGTGGTGAAATTATTTTGTTGAGTGGTGCTATGTTGCTTCTTACCAACTTAAGAACTGAATTTAGTATTTCATTAGCTTAACCAGAAGAAAAAAAAATTTTAAACAATGAAGACAAAAATGAATTTTAAGTAATTTTTAGATTTAATGCAAGAGTTTTTTAAAATCTCAAGTTGGTTCACTCTCAAGTCTCCAGCAATTAATCACTTCACCTTTAAGTTGGCCTACCGGTTGCCGTTTCTCACGGTGGCTTCTGCTCCTGGCAAGCTGTGATTCTCTCTGTATTTGCTTGTCTCTCTACTTTTCAGGGTGGTAGTTTGCCTTGTGACCTCAAGTCTCTGATCAAAGTAACATGAGTTTTTGGTTTTCAGTTTGTTCAACATTTTTCTTCTTATGAAGATGGGAGTGATGACTTCAAATTCTTTGCATGTTGAAGCAGAAAGTGGAAGTCATGCCTGTTCCCCATTTTTGATACTCCCTTTGCTTTTAGTATAGCAAGGTTCACACAGTAACTCCGTAATACACGGTGATCAAGTTCCGATTCATTGGCTCACAGGCTCACAGACTGTTTCTTCTGTGACTGTATGATATTTCTTTTCAATACCCGCTTCCACAGGCTTATAGTTCTTCTTTCGGGTGCTTCCATCTGCAGACAACTTACTAAGCTCTGGAGAAAGACAGAGAAAACTTGAAAAGAAAAGCAATTTTCAAAAACCACAGTTTGCCATTAAAATACCTTTTTTTTGACTTCCAGTCCCTTTCCCTCTTAGAGCTATCCCGTGAATTCCAGCTTTAGAACCCATATTTTAAGTGAAGATAATTCTGCTCTGAAACATATCATATTGTGTCTCTTTTCCTCTAAGTCTTTGGACTCTTCATATAGTTTATGCTCATTTTTAGTTTTGAAAGAAGAAAATCCTACAAGGTAAGTTTTTTTACAGTAAGATATATAAAACGTGGTAAAATTATAATTCACGTGATTTCTCTGTAACAGTTTTAAATTAAAAAAAATTAATACATTCAACAAAGTCAGCTGATGTAAATTCTCAATAGTGGAACATGTGAATTTAGTAGAAAAGAATATCTTTCAAATTCAATGCTTTCCTCTTTGGGGAGTGATGCTAAAAATATTTGTTGTATAGTGGCACTATTTTGATATCATTTAATCCACGTTAACTTGGATATTTCTGTATATTTACTTTTCTGTTAATGCTAGTATCTAGCCAAAATGTGATTGGTATTTATTCTAGTATTTTCTTGTATTTATTAACTTAAAAAATTTCTTTCAGTCTCGTAGTGTGGATAAGCAACATGCTGTCATCAACTATGATGCCTCTACGGACGAACATCTAGTGAAAGATTTGGGCAGTCTAAATGGGGTAAGTTAAGGGTTTATTTTTTGTCTTCTTTGAACATTTGTTTAATATTGTAAGAAGAAAAATCAGATTACATTTCCTAGCTACATTTTCTTTTTCTTTAATTTGTATTTTATTTTTGAATGCTTATCAGGTACATAGCACTTTGGGGACCATCCAGTAGAATATGAAACTAGCCCATATTCCAAAGAAACTGTATAAGCAGATGAGTCCAGAAGGTGGTTGTCATTGTCTGTGATGGCTAAAGAAGACTTCTTTAAGAAGCTGGAACCTAAGCTGGACTTCACTATATGGCTATAATTTATATGAGGGAAAACGGTAAAAAGTCATGGCAGTAAGAATGCAAAAAAGTACTCTCAACGACAGAGAAGTAATGGTTAACTTTAGAAAATAAAGATGGAGCCAGGCGCGGCGGCTCACACCTATAATCCCAGCACTTTGGGAGGCCAAGGTGGGGAGATCACCTGAGGTCAGGAGTTCGAGACCATCCTGGCCAACATGGTGAAACCGTTTCTACTAAAACTACAAAAGTTAGCTGGGCGTAGTAGTGCATGCCTGTAGTTCCAGCTTCTCAGGAGGCTAAGACAGGGGAATCACTTGAACCCAGGAGGCGGGAGGCAGAGGTTGCAGTGAGCCAAGATGGCACCACTGCACTCCAGCCTAGGTGACAGAGTGAGACTGCGTCTCCAAAAAAAAAAAAGAAAAGAAAGATAGAAAGGTGCCGGAGAGTAGACAACTTTCTCTGCTAGAGTAAAAAAGGTGAAACAACATAACTATTTGCCTTCACAAATATAGTACATTATCTAAACACCAGTGTTCATTATTCTTGGAATTCAGACGTTGAATATATTTTTGTGTTACTGAAGTGAATTTTTTCTTATTTCTTCATTTGGTCTTTCTAAATTTGGCATAATATAAGTAGCCACAAACTAAAAAGAATGCTAAAAAGTATTGAATTATTTCTCTTATTTCAGTTTCTTCATTTTCTTATGGTTCCGCAAACACAAGCAAATACTGTGTTGTTCATGTCTGTGCTATTGAAATTCTTAAAGTGAATTTAACAGAAATAAGTATATCCCAACTGCTTCAGGCTACTCATGCTTTTCAAATGTGCATCAAATATTATATACAAGAACATGCAGAAATTTGGCAAATATGGTAATACATTTTTTTTTTTACCAATTCTGAATTGACCTGCTACTGAAGGACTTTTATATTTATTCTTTGAGATAAATACACATTTTTTGTAGGCATGTTTTTCTGTTGGTTTTATTCCAGACTTTTTTTTTGTTCTCGGTTTTATTCAAGCCTTTTTTTTCTCAAAGCACATAGAATTAAGTGTACGTTCTTCATGTTTGCCTTGAAATCTCTCACATTTGGTATTATTCACCTTTTCAGATTGATGCTCCATCATTACATTTTCTCTTGCTCTTCTTCCAGAATAGCAGTCTTCCTGCTATACTATGTCTTTCTTCAAATAACTTGTTAGCTTTTCTTCAGTCTACTATTTCTCCCATCTCCCTTGCCATTCAGAAAAGTTGTACACATTTTTTAAAGTAAAGCTCAAGTTCTACTTCTTTTTGAAGAGATGAAACAGAGGCCTGTTTACTTAGCCTGTTTACTTAGGAATTTTAACCTGCTGATGTTGACATGTTGAAAGAGTTAAAATTAACAGACATGGGCAAAGTAGGTAGAAACTGTTGTAACAGTAGGCATGAATGTTAGCAATTTTGATTCTCAACTCCTCTCCTCTTTGCTAGAATTTCTCTCTTCCTTCTCCACACCCATAAGCCTTTGTGTGCTTGATTAGCCTGGTATTAAATCTACTTTTATAGCTCTGTAGCTGTGCTGAATTATGAGCTCCTGAATAAGTTCATGTGCCTTCTGCTTCTGTGAACACAGTGCCAGCAGAGAGTTCTGCACAGTGCATGAACCCAGTAAATCTTCCTTAAGTGGAAATGAATTAATTTTCTACTTGAAGAATTTATAGTGAAAAATTTAACTTCTATATGTGGATTATTTTAACAATGTTATATTGTCTTTAAGTCTAGAAAGTTTCATCTTGACAACAGATGAACAGTGCTAGTCTGTATGTCTTTACATTATTATTTTGGAAAATGGTAAGTGGGAATTACATCAGCATTTTAGTCTTTTAAAAGACTATGATCAAATATGGAAATTACTTGGCGTTGGTTCCAAAAATAATCAGGTGAAATATGAATGATATCTTTCTTATAATTTGATTATACTCAATAATACTGTGAAAGATACTATAACTCATGGAGAGCAACGTCTGCGTTTTGAGTTAGAAATCAGGACCAGGATTTGAAACTCAGATATGTTATGTATCAGCAGTGTCATCTGGGACAAATCACTTAATCTCTCTGAAATTCAGTTTCCTCATATATACTGCCTTCCAAAGTGTGTAAACGTGTTATGAGTTGAGGTTTATGAAAGCAAAGATGCAGTGCAGAATCTTGCTTCAGCTATTAAATGATGAAATAATTCCTGTTCTGTAGTGTTGTTATGAGGATTAAATGTAACAGTACATTTGAGTGTGTGCTTAGTGTAGAACTTTAAAATTACGTAAATTATAAATATACTGTTACCCAAATGACAGCCTAAGAAACATGCCATAAAGGTCTTTAGCAGCCAAAAAGTGTCAAAAGTCTAGGAAGTACCAACTGTCATGCATTTTAGTCATAAGAGAACTTGTAGACTATTATTCACAGACTGTTTACTATTCTTATCCATATTATTCTAGAACTTCAAGTATCAGGTTAAAAGTAGTAATTTTGGAGGTAGGGGACACCGTATAGTGGTTATGGACCCAGCTTTGACGTCACCTTGGACAAGTTACTTAAGTTCCCTATTCCTCAATTTTTTAAAAAATAGAAATAATAAAATGGTACTCACAGGTTGTGTGTTTTGTGTATGTTGTGAAGATGTAAATAAGCTAATAATTTTAAACAACAGTACGTAGTAAGCATTCAGTAAATGTAAGTTATTTTTTTTATGGTAAGAAAAGCAGCAAAGACAAGTTTAACACCCTGTAGCCTATACACTTTTCAAAGAATTCACTGTTACTGTTTAGAAAAATCACTTACCAACTAAATTCAACGTAAAAATGATCATTTCCACTGCTGTCCCCTTTCACCCTATCCCAGAATACACTCCCAAGGGACCTAGATCTACAATTTATGGAATTGCCGCCAGAAATGAGGTTGTTCTGCCTGAGAAAGCTACAGTCGGTTCCGTTGCTGATATTTTAATGGGGCCATTTTCCTGCAAGCCCATTGAAGGTTCTCTTTCTTTGGGAACCCCTGTTTGCCTTCAGTTCTCTGGTAGCCACCATGGCCTCTGCCACACCCTTCTTGTGCCATTCCAAGCCCGCCATTTGTTGCTGTACTGCCCCCATCAGCAGTCTGTGTTCCAGCCACACTGTGTCCCCTTTGCACACTAGAGTTCCTGCCAGCATCAGACCTGTGTGGTATAGAGTAGAGAATGGTCTTCACTAAAGGTTGAAAGGAAAGGTTAGGGAAGGAAAGGAGGCTTTTGTAGCTGGCAGAGAGATTGAGGTGGTTGTACTCTGTTCACTTTCCCAGATCATCAATGTAATGTATGCTGGCTATATGATTTTATACTATCAATTATGTCATTTAGTTATATGTAAATTAAATAGGTATTTATTTAAGTTTAGTTTGCTTCTATGGGGTTAGTGGTTTGAATGGAGGAATTTGGGGAGCTGGTTTAGCTTGGGCACCTAATCTTTCTTGATGTGGAATGCTCATAGGATTTGTAGTTCAGAGAGCTGAGTTTGAATCCCAACATTGCCACTTCCGGACTCCAAGCTCTTAATGATTACTTCATTCTCTTTGCCTCATTTTCCTCACCACCAGGTAAAGGGGTGTTCAAATGGCACTGACAAAGAAACAAACCTCATTTTTTTTCCTGTATCTAAGCTATTAAAATTGGCTGTAGTTAAATGATTTTTCCTCTTGCTCTTTGACATTTTCTCTTTTCCAATGGTAATTTTAGGCCTTCAGGAGACTTTCCTCACAGATGTTTTCACTTGCATTTTTGTGAACTGAAACTTTGTGTCTGGCTCATATTTCCTAAGCCTTTTTAGACTTTAGGGAATAGTTCTGTCATAAATGGCAGCATGTTCAAATTATATGTTTCTTCATCTCTGAAAGTGCCGAGTACACGTGTTCAACACGCAACAGGTGTTTAATATTTAAGAGAGTTATGCAGTCTTAAACTTAAATGGATCTTCTAGGTCATCGTAGGCCTTTTGAATAAATGTGGTATTTTAGGTTCTTAGAGACAGTTTCAAATAAAATTGGCTCAGAATTTCAGAACTGTAACACTCCTCTTCAATACTGTATCTAGTTGTTTATCTTTTGCCTAGCAGACGTTAGTAAATTAACATTTTCTTTCATCCTTTTTCATCATTTTCCTCATTTCTCCTGTTTTGTAATTACAATCATGCATCCCATAATGGCAGACCACATACACGGCAGTGGTCCCATAAGATTATAATGGAGCAGAAAAATTCCTGTCTGTGTTACAATTGCATACAATATTCAGTATAGTAACACGCTGTATTGTATAGGTTTGTACCCTAGGCACAATGGGATATACAACACAGCCTGAGTGTGTACTAGGCTATATTATCTAGGTTTGTGGAAGTACCGTAAACTCTGTAATGTTCGTACAGTGAAGTGAATCGCTTAGTGATCTGTTTCTCAGAATGTTTCCCCGTTGTTAAGCAATGCATGACTGTATCCTCTTAATACTTTGGTAAACTCAAGACATAAGTTTGGAAACACTCTGAAATCTTCATTTTGGAAATGAACCTGAAGTTAGAGTTTACGTCTCAGAAGCCTTTGAATTTTCTTTGTATTCCAATTTCAACCTTTCTGTAAAACATGTTGGAAGCTTGTGATTTAGGACAACTCATAACTCATTCTAAGATATAATCTAGAGTCTTCATGATATTCCACTATCTCCATATATATGCTTGAAACTAAGATTGCAACTTTTTCTAATTTCTTTTGTAGACTTAAAACTGTTATTTTATGGCATATTACAAAGAGCTATTTATGCATAGGAATTTGAGGGTTTAATAACCTAATCCATTTATGTATTTTACTGTAACTTCCTCACCATGGAAGGGCAGTTTTCTCAAATAAGCTATTGTGGCCATCTCAAATCTAGTAATATAGAAGATGATAAAAATGGAATTAAAAAGGAAAGAATAAAGTAATTTTTAAAATTTCAGTTTATCAAAGAAAAACTTGTTGGGTGTTTATTTGATGTCTGCACAGGCAGTTAAGCATAACCTTTGTTCTGTGTTCTGTAAATCTAGAGCAAATTCTAGGGCCTTAACTCTAAGTAAGCCAGTAAAGATGGTCATCACCATTTAGCTTTTGTATCCAGTGGACCCTTTTTTAAAAACATATGTACAAATAATTTACAAAAGAATAAAAATGTATTGTACAAATAGTTTACAAAAGAATAAAAACATATTGTATAATTTACAAAAGATTAAAAACATATTGTAAAATAATTTACAAAAGTAAGAATAAAAGGGTAATTAAAACAACTTGAAATAAAACAACTTGAAATTTTCATAAAAAATTAGACATGACAAACTCAAATTTTCTTCCATGTTTCCCTGGTGTTTAAAGGTATATACTACCCAAAATGGGCAGTGTTGTTTGAATGCGGCTAACTGCTCATCAGTTGACATGTATTCACCTGGAACATATATCCGTCTTATAAATGCTGATTCCAGATCTCAAGTACTGTGTGCCTTTAGTTGGTTCTCGTGTATTATTTCTGGTTCTTCTTGTTCTTGCATGGTCAAAACACAGTGTTTTAAAAACTTTGGCTGGGCGCAGTGGCTCATGCCTGTAGTCCCAGCACTTTGGGAGGCCAAGGTAGGTGAATCACCTGAAGTCAGGAGTTTGAGACCAGTCTGGCCAACCTGGTGAAACACCATCTCTACTAAAAATACAAAAATTAGCCAGGTGTGGTGGCCGGCACCTGTAATCCCAGCTACTTGGGAGGCTGAGGCAGGAGAATCGCTGAAACCTGGGAGGCAGACGTGGTAGTGAGCTGAGATCCGCATTGCGCTCCAGCCTGGGCGACAAGAGCGACTCTCCATCTCAAAAAAAAAAAAAAACCTTAACAGCTTATAATTTTGTTAATAGGATAGCCATCTTTTTTCCTCCATAACTGTAAAACATTTGTTATTTTTAGATTTATAAACAATGATTAGAAGCTCAACCCAATAATTTTATGTCTATGTCATCTCTTTCCTTCTAGTCACCTTTGTATAGATACTTGTGTTGAGAATATGTCCACTTACATACTATGTCAAATAAGTATTGGAACACAGATGTAAAAAAAAGAAAGAAGGCTGTCAATATTGCTTGTAAAATATGACACTATTTTAAAATGAGGCTGGCCACGATGGCTTATGCCTGTAATTCCAGCACTTTGGGAGGCCACTGCGGGAGGATTGCTTGAGCCCAGGAATTCAAGACTAGCCTGGACGACATAGTGAGACCCCATCTACAAAAAACTTAAATATTAGCAGGGTGTGGTGGCACGAGCGTCTAGTCCCAGCTACCGAGGAGGCTGAGGTGGGAGAATCACCTGAGCCTGGGAGGTCGAGGCTTCAGAATGAGATGTGGTCCCTGCCACTGCACTCCGTCTTGGGTGACAGAGCGAGACCCTGTCTCAGAAAGAACCCCAAAAACAAAACCCCCAAAATCCCCACAGAACCCAAAATCATTCATATTCTTTTTGAAAACTACTGCGTGATTCTTACTGAATGACTAACTGGATGAAAATTTCTTTTTTTTTCCCGTGGAAACATTCTTTCTCATTGATTCTTGCATTAGAGAAAATGTGTCTATGACTGTCTTCATCTGAAGACACAGAGTCTACTAATTTCGCTTATGCTGTCAGCTTTATCATCATTATCGTAGTCTAGAATCCCACCCTCTTGTGTTTATCTTATAAGTATGAAATATCTTCCTGTCTGTCTTCTTCTCTTTGCCTTTATGAATGTTAAATCAGAAATTCTGAATTTTCAACTGTGCTCTTTAATAGGTGAAAAAAGAAACCCCAAAATGTATTAAGATTGTATCTCCAGATGTCTTTTATATCTTCTTGGAAAGATGATGAATATTTTGGCCACTGCAGTAAGATAACTAAAGAATGATGAAATAGTGATTTATTTCACTATTGCATCATACTTCTAGGTCTGTGCTTTTCACTACAATAGCCACTACCCATGTGTGCCTGTTGAGCCCTTGAAATGTGGAGTAGTCTAAATTTTAAAGACGTAGTACCAAAAAAAGGAAAAAAAGAATGTGGAATATCTTGTTAGTTTTTATATAAATAATTTGCTGAAATGGTACTGTTCTGGATATATTAGGTGAAATGTATAATATATTATGAAAACTAATCTCACCTCTATCTTGTTCCCTTTTTTATGTGCCCACTAGAAAATATAATTTGGCCAGGCATGGTGGCTCACACCTAGAATCCCAGCATTTTGGGAGGCCAAAATGGGCATATCATTTGAGCCCAGGAGTTTGAGATCAGCCTGGACAACATAGGGAGACCTTGTCTCTACAAAAAAAATACACAAAAATTAGCTGGGCATGGTGGCATGCATCTGTAGTCCCAGCTACTCAGGAGGCTGAGGTAGGAAAATCACCTGAGTCCGGGAAATCAAGGCTGCAGTGCACCATGATCGCACCACTGCGACCCTGAAAGAAAGAGAGAGGGAGAGAAAGAGAGAGCGAGAGAGAGAGAGAGAGAGAAGAAAGAAAATATAATAATAAATGTGGCTTACTGATATTTTTTGTTGGTTATTGCTTCTGTTATTTTGTCTTATTATTTGGGTCACTTTTAGCGTTGTTAGGAATCATTGATGAGTAAAGATTAAATAGTTACTAGGGTGATAAAATAGCAGAATTTCAACATATCGGAAAAATAAGATCACTGAAACCTTATAATGTATCTCAGATTCCTAAAAGGATCCAAAGGACCCATATGACAATTGCAAACTGAATTCATTTTTATTCTATTTTCTTAAAGTAAATTTTCTTCTTCTTCTTTATAATAATTCCAAAACTAAAAGTAATGAAAGGTCAATGCTCACACATAGTCAGAATTTCTCAAAAAGCTAAAATTGGGTCGAGCAAACCCTGATGGCATATTAACAGTTAAATATTTTACCCTTTACGGTTCGCCAGCTTTAGATTAGGAGCTTTTCTTGGCACCATTTTTAGGAACTATTCTAAGTGCCTAAATTCATCTTGGCAGCACTGGGTTCTTTGTGTGTTACCAGTAATAGAGATAAAAGGCTTAGTATAAAATCATTTATCAGCCTACAGGCTGCATGGCACATCTTATGATACTCAGGCTGTATTAGCCACCATATGATATGTACTTTTAACTCTCAGATTTGAGAATTTGCTTGTCTAAAATGTAAGAATTAATACCTCATATGTAACCTAACATCTTTTTTTGTTTCCTTGTAGACTTTTGTGAATGATGTCAGGATTCCGGAACAGACTTATATCACCTTGAAACTTGAAGATAAGCTGAGATTTGGATATGATATCCTTAAATGGTTTTATGTACTTATTAAATTTATTCAAATATGTTTACTGTGATATAAATTAACATTTTTGAAACACAATTCACAATATAGATATGCCAGAATTTCTATTTATTGGGTGCCTTCCTATACTAAAATACCTATGTATTTTTAGTTATTATGCCTGTTCCTAAAAATAATCCTGGAAAAGTTGGTGGACTCAGCGTTTTTTTTTTTTTTTTTCTCTCTCTCTCTATTTATATAGTTTCAGCAGCAGTCTCACTGAAGTGCTATTGCATATATAATTTGAGCATCAAAGAATGTAACTGGGGAGAGGACAGGGGAATGTTTAATTTTAGTCCAACCTAGGGATTGCTTTCAGGTGGAACATGATGCATGAATCAGCCTCCTGGGATGAATGTAAGAATTTAAACCTACTTTTCCTTCCATCCCTCCCGTTACTGTTTTATGCATCACAGCTATATTGCCTATTAAATACAAACTTTCAATATCCTGTGTCTTCTAAGACCTACGCTCTCTGATTAATCCACAATATGCATTTAGTGTGTATTTAAAATTCTTATGTTTAAAATTAGGAATCTAATCATTGAACAAGAACATGATTGTATTAAACTGCATGGGGTAGCGTGAAGAATCTCTAGTGAAGGGAAGGAGCATGATTGCCAAAGAAGGAAGACATTTCCGTTCATAGTAGGCAAGAAGCTTTGTAAAAAGGACTTACGTACATTTAATTAAAATACAGCTACTCCATATTATGCTGAATTTTTTTTTTTTTGAGTTTTAGTTTTTTTGAATTACTACTTTTATCGGGACTTTGGTAATAAAGAATGTATTAAGCATAGCAATTTGGATGGACTTTTGTCACTGTAGCAGAAAAAGTGTAGTCTCAGCTAAATAGAGTCGATGCCCAAAGTAAATGTATTAACACTATATAAAATTGTTCCTTGAAATTTATGAAAAATAGGCTAGGTGCTGTGGCTCACACCTGTAATCCCAGCACTTCAGGAGGCCGAGGCAGGTGGATCATGAGGTCAGGAGTTCGAGACCAGCCTGATCAACATGGTGAAACCCTGTCTCTAGTAAAAATACAAAAAAAAATTTTTAAAATAGCCGTTCATGGTGGCACGCACCTGTAATCCCAGCTGCTCCAGAGGCTGAGGCAGGAGAATCGCTTGAACCCAGGAGGCAGAGGTTGCAGTTCGCCAAGATCGCGCTACTGCAGTCTAGCCTGGGCAACAAAGCGAGACTCCATCTCAAAAAAAAAAAAACCAAAAAAATTACAAAAAATAATATTACAACTTTTTAAAGTTTAAATCTAAAAAAGTTTTGTAGCATACCTTATAATGTTCACACTTGTAGAGCCAAAGGAATATACAAAAAGCCAAACCATTAAATAGTAATACTTGTGTATATTTTAAGTCTTTAAAAAAATATGCATCAGTGAAATAATTAAGAATTAGCATTAAAGCCTTAATGAATGGTTGTCATTTTCTACCAGCCTAAGTTTCATCAAGAACAAATAGAAGTATATTTTGAATTTAGGTACCTCCTTTAATCCATTTGGCATCAACTGTTTCGAATCATGAGAAAACACTAGGAAATTCAAGTTTTAGTAAAACTCTAAAGTTAACTTTGAATTTGATGTCAAGAAGAAACAATTGAGGAAGAAACCTCATGCTTTTACAGATAGTATACCATTTTCTTAACAGCAAACTGACATTTTTCTCTTACATACCAGGTCATAATATGTCTGTCTAAAATTGTTGGGACAAATGTTTTGTCCCAAAGACTTTCTTAGGGTTGTACACTTAGTGTTGAGCCATAACTACTGTCTGGATGCCCAGAGGAGGCTCATATAATTTTATTATTTTAAAATAGGATCTGTTATAGTGGCAGAAATCATATTATATATGTAATTTTAAAAGCAGATTTTATTTATTTACTTGTGTCTGTATTTAGCTATACTAGATAGAAGACATTTTTGTACTTTAATTAAAATTAATCTTAATAGGCAACCTATAAACTGCTATACTTTGGAGTGAAAAACGATTTTAATTAAAATGCTTCAGCAGGCCGGGCACGGTAGCTCACACCTGTAATCCCAGCACTTTGTGAGGCCAAAGCAGGCGGATCACCTGAGGTTAGGGGTTCAAGACCAGCCTGGCTAACACGGCGAAATCCCATCGCTACCAAAAAATACAAAAATCAGCTGGGCATGGTGGCGGGCACCTGTAATCCCAGCTACTCGGGAGGCTGAGGCAGGGAGAATTGCTTCAACTTGGAGGCGGAGGTTGCAGTGAGGCGAGATTGTGCTACTGCATTCCAGCCTGGTTGACAGAGTGAAACTCTGTCTCAAATAAATAAATTAAAATAAAATAAAATGCTACAGCAATAGAAGGAGCAATTTAACATGGATTGAGACTAGAATTAGGCAACATAAGTCTCTTTTCTAACTGGAGAAATAAATGATTTGGAGAAGCACATACTCAGTGAAATATACAAGCTTTTAAAATGACAGTAAACTCATGAGGAGTACTACAATGCTGCAGTAATCAAGAAAAACTTCAGAAAGTGATCATCTTCAGGTAGCCAAAAATGAGACTGATAAGGAAACCTAAGTTTATTCATTTTCTAATTATTTATTAAATATCTCTTATGTTCCAGGCATAGTCCCAGTGGTTTGGGGAATATAATTGTGAATAAAATAGATGATAATCACTGTCCTCCTGTAGCCTACAGTTTAATGGGATTGAAGGGACTGACAACACACACTAGAAGTGAGGGTATTAGAGGATGGTAAGTTCTGTGGAAAAGCGTGTGAAAGGGGGAGGCAGAGAGCTAGTGTCGCTAAGTGGGAAGTTATAGTTTTGAAAAGAATATTCATGAAGACCTCAGTGAGAAGCCAGCACTGGGGCAACGATGCGAAGAAAGTAAAGAAGTTAGCCATGTGGACATGCGGAGAAACTGTCCTGCGAACAGATGAGCGTACAGTGCACAGGGCTTGAAGCATAGACATGTTGGACATATTGGAGGATAGCGTTGAAAAGCCAGCGTGGTCGGAGCCAGCAAAGAACTTGAGTATATTAGGGGTCAGAATATATCAGTTGTCATAGGATATTATATGGATTTTGACTTTTATTCTGAGTGAAATGGGTCATCTTTGGAGGTTTGTTTTTTATCAGAGGAGTGATAAATGACATATGTGTAAAAAGATCCTCTGGCTACTCTTGTTCAAAGAAAACCAAGAGTGAAGTGGGCAGGCGTATAAAAAGAGAGACCAGTTAGGAAGCTACTCCAGTAGTTCCAGTGAACAATAAAGGAGGTCTGGACCAGGGTGATATATCTGGAGGTAGAAATGATTCAGTGTATATTTTGAAGATGGAGCCAATAAAATTTCCTGATTAGATTAGATGTAGAGTAAGAGAAAGAGTCAAGGATGAACCAGAATTTAGGCCTAAGCAATATGAAAAAGGAAGGCATCATTTTAATAACTGATGGAGAACTCAGTAGCAGAACAGGTTTTGTGGAGAATATGGGAAGAATCATCTCGAAATACCAGCTTTAGGCTTAACCAGGTTTTCACAGTTTTTCTGTTTTTTTTTTTTTTTTTTTTTTTTTGAGACGGAGTCTTGCTCTGTCGCCCAGGCTGGAGTGCAGTGGCCGGATCTCAGCTCACTGCAAGCTCCGCCTCCCGGGTTCACATCATTCTCCTGCCTCAACCTCCCGAGTAGCTGGGACTACAGGCGCCGCCACCTCGCCCGGCTAGTTTTTTTGTATTTTTTAGTAGAGACGGGGTTTCACCGGGTTAGCCAGGATGGTCTCTATCTCCTGACTTCGTGATGCGCCCGTCTCGGCCTCCCACAGTGCTGGGATTACAGGCTTGAGCCACCGCGCCCGGCCTAATTTTTCTGTTTTCTATTTGATTTCTGTTATCTTTATTCTAAACTTTCTCCTAGGTAGGAGCTGAGGTCCTTCAGTTGAGACCTTTCTTTTCTCATTCTGGTGTTTAGAGCTATCAGTTTTTCCCCAATTACTACTTGAATGTTTCTAATTTCCCTTTTGATTTTTTCTTTGAGTCATAGATATGTTTGTTTAGTTTCCAAATATTTGGGGAGTTTTCCGCTGTATTTCTGTTACTGATTTCTAATTCCATTTTGCTCAGAGAACATACTTTGTATGTCTCAAATCCTTTTGAATTCACTGAGACTTGTTCTGTGGCCCAGAATATGTTCTATCTTGGTAAATGTTCCATATGTACTTAAAAAGGATATGCATTCTGCTATTTGGGGGTTGGAATGTTCTATAAATGTTAGTTAGGCCAGGTTGGCTTTGTGGGTGTTCAGGTCTGCTGTATTTTACTGATTTATTGTCTTCTTACTTTCAATTAATAAGAAGGGGGTATTGAAATCTCAGGCTATAATTACAAGTTAGCCCCCTCCTTCTTGCAGAACTTTTTACTTTGTCATTTGCAGCTCTTTTATTAGTTGTATAGACAACTGGGATTATTATGTTCTCTTGATGAATTATCCCCCTGTATCGTTATGAAATGATCTACTTTATCCATAATAAGATTCTTTGCTCTGAAATCTGGTTTGTCTTAATATTATAGTTGTTCTAGCTTTCTTTTGTCTATTTATATTTTTTAACTTTTACCCTGTTTGTCTTTACATATAAAGTAGGCAGCATGTAGTTCTTACTTTTTTATCTGATGTGATAATTTCTGCCTTTATTTGGTGATTTAGGCCATTCACATTTAATGTGATAATTGCTGTGGTTAGGTTTAAATGTATCATCTTGAAATTTGTGTCCTGTTTGGCCTATTAGTTTTATGTTTTCTTTTTCTCCGTTTCTGATTTCATTTGAGTTATTTGAATGTTTTTATTATTTCATTTTATCTCCTTTGTTGGCTTATTAGCAATAATTTTTTGTTGTTTTAGTGGTAGCTTTAGGACTTAAAATTTGTCTTTAATTTCAAGTTTTATCTTCAAGTGACATTATACCACTTTACATATTATGCAAGGACGTTACAACAGTATACTTTTGGGGCTGAGCGTGGTGGCTCACACCTGTAATCCCAGGACTTTGGGAGGCCGAGGCAGGCGGATCACAAGGTCAGGAGATCAAGACCATCCTGGCTAACACGGTGAAACCCCATCTCTACTAAAAATACAAAAAACTAGCCGGGCGAGGTGGCGGCGCCTGTAGTCCCAGCTACACGGGAGGCTGAGGCAGGAAAATGGCGTGAACCCGGGAGGCGGAGCTTGCAGTGAGCTGAGATCTGGGGCCACTGCACTCCAGCCTGGGCGACAGAGCCAGACTCTGTCTCAAAAAAATAAATAAATAAAAAGCAGTATACTTTCTTTTGTCCTACCTCATACTACATTGTTATTAGTAAAAAGTCAATTGTCATTTAAAGAAGTTTAAATAATTAAAATATGTATTTTGAAATAACATTTTTTATACCCTTTGTACTTACGTCTTACACCCATGAAGCTTCAGTTTCTGGTGCTCTTCATCCCTTTGTCTAGATCCATATTTTCACATAATGTCAGTTTGTTTCTACCTGTCGGACTTGCTTCAGCATTTCTTGTACTATGGCTTTGCTGGTGATGAATTCTGTCAGCTTTTATATGTCTAGAAAAGTGTTTCACCTTAGTTATTGAAAGATATTATTGGCTGGGCACGGTGGCTCATGCCTATAATCCCAGCACTTTGGGAGGTCGAGGCGGGCGGATCATGAAGTTGGCAGTTTGAGATCAGCCTGGCAAACATGGTAAAACCCCATCTCTACTAAAAATACAAAAATTAGCCAGGCGTGGCGGCGCCTGTAATCCCAGCTACTCGGGAGGCTGAGGCAGGAGAATCGCTTGAACCCAGAAGACAGAGGTTGCAGTGAGCTAAGATCACGCCATTGCACTCCAGCTTGGGCAACAGAGTGAGACTGTATCTCAAAAAAAAAAAAAAAAAGATATTATTGCTGGGTATAGAATTCTGGGTTGGCTTTTTCTTATTTTTAGCACTTTACAGATGTTGCTCCCCTGTATTCTCACTCACATTATTTTCCTTTGTCCCTGGCTTTGAACTGTTTGATTATGATGTGTCTTGGTGTAGCTTTCTTCTTTCTTTTTTCTTCCTTCTTCTTCTTTCTTTCTGTTTGTTGCTTTTTTATTACCCTCTTGGGGTTTGTTGACCTTCTAAAATCCTGTGGCTTTATAGTTTCAATCAAATTTAGAAAAAATCTCCACCATTATTTATTTTAAAGTTTGTTCATCTCTTCTGGGTTGATTTCCATTGATTAATTTTTACACTCACAGTAATTTTTTATTGGATGACAGGCATTGTGAATTTACTTTGCTGAGTGTTATATGCGTATTTTAGTATTTGTATCAATATTATTTGAGCATTGTTCTGGAATACAAGTTACCTGGAAACAGTTTTATCACTTTGGGTCTTTAAGATTTGTTAGGCTTCTAACATTATTCTGGGCTAATTATTATCATCTACTGAGGCAAGACCTTTCTGTATGTTCTATGGGAGGAGGGTCAGTAAACTCATTGACCAAATCTGGCCCTCAGGCTGTTTTGCACTGCAGAGTTGAGTAGCTGAAGCAGAGATCATATGGCCTGAAAAACCTGAAAGATTTACTACCTGGCCCTTGACAGGAAAAGTTTGCTGACTTGTGCTCTACCCAGTGACTCATGAATCATGCATGAGGTTTTACAGTCTGGCTGTTGGGAGTAGGTAGTACTCCTGGCGCTGTGTGGGCACTGGGTACTATTATCTCTAATATTATTTTCCAGAGACTGAATATCTCTGAAATTCTCTTTCTGTGCAGGCTTCTCTTCACTACTCAGTCCTGTGAATTCCAGTAATGTTGATTTGCTTGGTCTGTTGACTTCATTTCCACCACAGCTCAGGGAGTCTGCCAGGCTCTCTCTGGACTATTCTTCCTCGCAGTGTGACCTAGAAAGTTTCACAGGGCAGTGAGTTGCGGCCGTGATTGGACTCTTGCTTTGTTGCCCTTCTCTCAGAGATCATTGTCTTTTGTTGCCTGAAGCTAATTGTCTTGTAAAACATTGTGTCGTGTTTTACCCATCTTTTAGTTGTTTAATGTAGGAGAATAAATCCAATTCTTTTTACTCCATCTTATCCAGAAGATTGAGAAGTTGATTTGGGGCATGTTGAATGTAAAATTGTATACAGGGGTGAAGTAGAAGCTAAATAAATGAATGTGGGGATTTTTATTATATAAATCATATTTAAAACCATAAGACTGAATGAGATCATTAAGGGACTGAATATAGATTGATAAGAGGTTCAAGGACTGACACCTGGTACATTCCAATATTAAGAGATGGGTGAGATTAGGAACCAGTAAAAGAGACTAGGAAGAAACCACTAATGTGCTAGGAGGAAAAGCAGAGTACGGTATGGTTTCCACATTTCATGGGAAATTATTTACACATTACTTAAATATCTTGAATCACAAGATCCACCCCCTCATCATTTTAATAGTATAAGTCATCATAAGTAAGAACCCAGTACCTTCTATTTTAAAATTGTGATCTATATATTTTCCCAAAAAAGTTGTATATTCCTGCATAATGGCCCACAAAATGATTGGGTAGTCATATTGGAAACCAGGTTAAAGAAAACTCCAACACATGTCATAGCATCTAAAACTATAATCTGTACTTCTAGCACTATATGTACCACTGTTTGGTGGGCTGTCCAGACAATGGCTGCTGAAATGATCAAGGGGAAGTTAAACGTAAGCAAAAATTAAGAACTTTCATGAAGAGAAGTTAAGATTTTTCCTTATCTATGTGGTTGATATCCATAACAAAACATGAACATGTTAATATTTTTCAAATTTCAAAAATAGAGGACATTTCTCAAAGCTTAAAAGAACTAAATTTTAAAAATTAATGGAAATGAGCTTTTTTGGATGAAAGAATGAAGTGATAGAGAAGTTTAAATCAGTTGTTTGAAAACTATGTTTTTAAAGAACAGGGTCTTCTACAAGTTAGAAAGATAGTCATCTCCTAAAATAAAATGATACATTTTTCTGAAGGTATAGGCAGAATTAAACAAATATATAAAATTTTCTCCTTAGACGGTTTCCTGCTCTTAACTTTCTTTTAAACTCTTATTGTCTCCGAGGACCTACCTTACTAGTACTCTGTGGACTCTAATTTAGCATAATTGTATGTTTTATTATCAATTATTGTTAAATGAGGGAAAATACCCATATTTTTAATGAAAAGGAAACAGTTTTGGGTATCTCAAGAATTTCTAGGGATAGCCTTATTACATATTTTTTTAAATCACATGTATAAAATATATTAATTTTGAAAAATATGTTTTTCTGATCTTTCCTTGTATAAAATAATTGTATTCAAGTATTCTTACTTATCTGACATGATTTTTGAAAGACATGTTTACAGTGATATCTGACACTTCATATTTTAGGTCATACTCCTTGGAATAACTAATGCTGTTTAAAATTTTGCTGTTTTTAATCTTGTCATTAAAATAAAAGAGTGGGAGGAACCGTGTCTAAGAACACATTACTAGTGTTCAGGGGAGTGTCCACAGTCCTACTTTTAGATAAACATTTCTTGAATAAATTGACTTAGGTCAATACAGGGGGATGGCTTACAATGGCAGTCATAGTCTTATATAAAGAAGTGGGGAAATAACCTATCAAATTATGATTTTTAATAAATAAGAATTCAAACTTTTTATAGCTTACTGATATGTTATTGTACCTCAGTTTGTCATTTTTTTTTTTTTTTTTTTTTGATTAGCAAGTTAAAAATAGCTACATAGGTCTGCACCACTAAAAAGATGGTAGCTTTGGAGGGAAAAGCTGGGGCTAGAGCAGTCTCCAGATCTCACAGTTAGACCAGAGTTCCCGGATGAATTAATGACCCAAACAAGAGGCTTCTTGAGGTCTTCTTCGTTTCCACACACACAAACCTTTTTGGAAGGTAAAATGTTTGAACCTTAGAAGGATGACTCCTCTCAAGCTCTCCATGACCTGAAGCGTGTCTAGGTTGAAAGAGGATACCTTAGATGGGCCCTGGGAAATTGCCTTTGGGCACTCCCAGGAGGTAAGCCTGAAGCACCCGAAAACCCTCACAACAGGCTGAAATCACTTGTGTTTTCCATGGAAAAAACGGTAATGATTGTCAATTTTTAATGCCTTATTCCCATAAAAAAGTAGGAATGCTATGAATTTTCTCTAGCTGTTTATGAGTTTTTGGGGGATAAAACAAAGTTACTAGACAATATTATTATTATATTTAAAGCAAAGTTTTTACCATAATACTGCTTCAGGGAACTCACATCTGTAACCACGTTAGATAAAGAGCCATTTTCAGAAGAGAATGACAAACTTCAATAACATCTGCAATAGTCGTGCCAGTGTTTTTCTATATTATATATACGTGTTTATATAAAATTCATACTATATATTATATAAATATGTGAATGTATGTATACTTAACCAAACTCTAGGTTTTTTCTTTTTTTTTTTTTTAATTTTTTTTTTTTAAATTATACTTTAAGTTCTAGGGTACATGTGCATGACGTGCAGGTTTGTTACATATGTATACTTGTGCCATGTTGGTGTGCTGCACCCATCAACTCGTCAGCACCCATCAATTCATCATTTATATCAGGTATAACTCCCAGTGCAATCCCTCCCCCCTCCCCCCTCCCCACAATAGGCCCCGGTATGTGATGTTCCCCTTCCCGAGTCCAAGTGATCTCATTGTTCAGTTCCCACCTATGAGTGAGAACATGCGGTGTTTGGTTTTCTGTTCTTGTGATAGTTTGCTAAGAATGATGGTTTCCAGCTGCATCCATGTCCCTACAAAGGACGCAAGCTCATCCTTTTTTATGGCTGCATAGTATTCCATGGTGTATATGTGCCACATTTTCTTAATCCAGTCTATCACAGATGGACATTTGGGTTGATTCCAAGTCTTTGCTATTGTGAATAGTGCTGCAATAAACATACGTGTGCATGTGTCTTTATAGCAGCATGATTTATAATCCTTTGGGTATATACCCAGTAGTGGGTTGGCTGGGTCATATGGTACATCTAGTTCTAGATCCTTGAGGAATTGCCATACTGTTTTCCATAATGGTTGAACTAGTTTACATTCCCACCAACAGTGTAAAAGTGTTCCTATTTCTCCACATCCTCTCCAACACCTGTTGTTTCCTGACTTTTTAATGATTGCCATTCTAACTGGTGTGAGATGGTATCTCATTGTGGTTTTGATTTGCATTTCTCTGATGGCCAGTAATGATGAGCATTTTTTCATATGTCTGTTGGCTGTATGAATGTCTTCTTTTGAGAAATGTCTGTTCATATCCTTTGCCCACTTTTTGATGGGGTTGTTTGTTTTTTTCTTGTATATTTGTTTGAGTTCTTTGTAGATTCTGGATATTAGCCCTTTGTCAGATGAGTAGATTGCAAAAATTTTCTCCCATTCTGAAGGTTGCCTGTTCACTCTGATGGTAGTTTCTTTTGCAGTGCAGAAGCTCCTTAGTTTAATTAGATCCCATTTGTCAATTTTTGCTTTTGCTGCCTTTGCTTTTGGTGTTTTAGACATGAAGTCCTTGCCCATGCCCATGTCCTGAATGGTATTACCTAGGTTTTCTTCTAGGGTTTTTATGGTATTAGGTCTAACATTTAAGTCTCTAATCCATCTTGAATTAATCTTCGTATAAGGAGTAAGGAAAGGATCCAGTTTCAGCTTTCTACTTATGGCTAGCCAATTTTCCCAGCACCATTTATTAAATAGGGAATCCTTTCCCCATTTCTTGTTTCTCTCAGGTTTGTCAAAGATCAGATGGCTGTGGATGTGTGGTATTATTTCTGAGGACTCTGTTCTGTTCCATTGGTCCATATCTCTGTTTTGGTACCAGTACCATGCTGTTTTGGTTACTGTAGCCTTGTAGTATAGTTTGAAGTCAGGTAGCGTGACGCCTCCAGCTTTGTCCTTTTGACTTAGGATTGTCTTGGCAATGCGGGCTCTTTTTTGGTTCCATATGAACTTTAAAGCAGTTTTTTCCAATTCTGTGAAGAAACTCATTGGTAGCTTGATGGGGATGGCATTGAATCTATAAATAACCTTGGGCAGTATGGCCATTTTCACGATATTGATTCTTCCTATCCATGAGCATGGTATGTTCTTCCATTTGTTAGTGTCCTCTTTTATTTCACTGAGCAGTGGTTTGTAGTTCTTCTTGAAGAGGTCCTTTACATCCCTTGAAAGTTGGATTCCTAGGTATTTTATTCTCTTTGAAGCAATTGTGAATGGAAGTTCATTCCTGATTTGGCTCTCTGTTTGTCTGTTACTGGTGTATAAGAATGCTTGTGATTTTTGCACATTAATTTTGTATCCTGAGACTTTGCTGAAGTTGCTTATCAGCTTAAGGAGATTTGGGGCTGAGACAATGGGGTTTTCTAAATATACAATCATGTCATCTGCAAACAGGGACAATTTGACTTCTTCTTTTCCTAACTGAATACCCTTGATTTCTTTCTCTTGCCTGATTGCCCTAGCCAGAACTTCCAACACTATGTTGAATAGGAGTGGTGAGAGAGGGCATCCCTGTCTTGTGCCAGTTTTCAAAGGGAATTTTTCCAGTTTTTGCCCATTCAGTATGATATTAGCTGTGGGTTTGTCATAAATAGCCCTTATTATTTTGAGGTATGTTCCATCAATACCGAATTTATTGAGCGTTTTTAGCATGAAGGGCTGTCGAATTTTGTCAAAAGCCTTTTCTGCGTCTATTGAGATAATCATGTGGTTCTTGTCTTTGGTTCTGTTTATATGCTGGATTATGTTTATTGATTTGCGAATGTTGAACCAGCCTTGCATCCCAGGGATGAAGCCCACTCGATCATGGTGGATAAGCTTTTTGATGTGCTGCTGAATCCGGTTTGCCAGTATTTTATTGAGGATTTTTGCATCGATGTTCATCAGAGATAGTGGTCTAAATTTCTCTTTTTTTGTTGTGTCTCTGCCAGGCTTTGGTATCAGAATGATGTTGGCCTCATAAAAAGAGTTAGGGAGGATTCCCTCTTTTTCTATTGATTGGAATAATTTCAGAAGGAATGGTACCAGCTCCTCCTTGTACCTCTGGCAGAATTCAGCTGTGAATCCATCTGGTCCTGGACTTTTTTTGGTTGGTAGGCTATTAATTATTGCCTCAATTTCAGAGCCTGCTATTGGTTGATTCAGGGATTCAACTTCTTCCTGGTTTAGTCTTGGAAGAGTGTAAGTGTCCAGGAAATTATCCATTTCTTCTAGATTTTCTAGTTGATTTGCATAGAGGTGTTTATAGTATTCTCTGATGGTAGTTTGTATTTCTGTGGGGTCAGTGGTGATATCCCCTTTATCATTTTTTATTGCGTCTATTTGATTCCTCTCTCTTTTCTTCTTTATTAGTTTTGCTAGCGGTCTGTCAATTTTGTTGATCTTTTCAAAAAACCAACTCCTGGATTCATTGATTTTTTGGAGGGTTTTTTGTGTCTCTATCTCCTTCAGTTCTGCTCTAATCTTAGTTATTTCTTGCCTTCTGCTAGCTTTTGAATGTGTTCGCTCTTGCCTCTCTAGTTCTTTTAATTGTGATGTTTGAGTGTCAATTTTAGATCTTTCCTGCTTTCTCTTGTGGGCATTTAGTGCTATAAATTTCCCTCTACACACTGCTTTAAATGTGTCCCAGAGATTCTGGTATGTTGTATCTTTGTTCTCATTGGTTTCAAAGAACATCTTTATTTCTGCCTTCATTTCGTTATGTACCCAGTAGTCATTCAGGAGCAGGTTGTTCAGTTTCCATGTGGTTGAGCGGTTTTGATTTGAGTTTCTTAGTCCTGAGTTCTAGTTTGATTGCACTGTGGTCTGAGAGACAGTTTGTTATAATTTCTGTTCTTTTACATTTGCTGAGGAGTGCTTCACTTCCAATTATGTGGTCAATTTTGGAATAAGTATGATGTGGTGCTGAGAAGAATGTATATTCTGTTGATTTGGGGTGGAGAGTTCTATAGATGTCTATTAGGTCCGCTTGGTGCAGAGATGAGTTCAATTCCTGGATATCCTTGTTAACTTTCTGTCTCGTTGATCTGTCTAATGTTGACAGTGGAGTGTTGAAGTCTCCCATTATTATTGTATGGGAGTCTAAGTCTCTTTGTAAGTCTCTAAGGACTTGCTTTATGAATCTGGGTGCTCCTGTATTGGGTGCATATATATTTAGGATAGTTAGCTCTTCCTGTTGAATTGATCCCTTTACCATTATGTAATGGCCTTCTTTGTCTCTTTTGATCTTTGATGGTTTAAAGTCTGTTTTATCAGAGACTAGGATTGCAACCCCTGCTTTTTTTTGTTCTCCATTTGCTTGGTAGATCTTCATCCCTTTATTTTGAGCCTATGTATGTCTCTGCGTGTGAGATGGGTCCCCTGAATACAGCAGACTGATGGGTCTTGACTCTTTATCCAGTTTGCCAGTCTGTGTCTTTTAATTGGAGCATTTAGTCCATTGACATTTAAGGTTAATATTGTTATGTGTGAACTTGATCCTGCCATTATGATATTAACTGGTTATTTTGCTCCTTAGTTGATGCAGTTTCTTCCTAACCTCGATGGTCTTTACATTTTGGCATGTTTTTGCAATGGCTGGTACCGGTTGTTCCTTTCCATGTTTAGGGCTTCCTTCAGGGTCTCTTGTAAGGCAGGCCTGGTGGTGACAAAATCTCTAAGCATTTGCTTATCTGTAAAGGATTTTATTTCTCCTTCACTTATGAAACTTAGTTTGGCTGGATATGAAATTCTGGGTTGAAAATTCTTTAAGAATGTTGAATATTGGCCCCCACTCTCTTCTGGCTTGTAGAGTTTCTGCTGAGAGATCTGCTGTTAGTCTGATGGGCTTCCCTTCGTGGGTAACCTGACCTTTCTCTCTGGCTGCCCTTAAGATTCTTTCCTTCATTTTCACTTTGGTGAATCTGGCAGTTATGTGTCTTGGAGTTGCTCTTCTGGAGGAGTATCTTTGTGGCGTTCTCTGTATTTCCTGAATTTGAATGTTGGCCTGCCCTACTAGGTTGGGGAAGTTCTCCTGGATGATATCCTGAAGAGTGTTTTCCAACTTGGTTCCATTTTCCCCCTCACTTTCAGGCACCCCAATCAGACATAGATTTGGTCTTTTTACATAATCCCATACTTCTTGCAGGCTTTGTTCATTTCTTTTTCTTCTTTTTTCTTTTGGTTTCTCTTCTCGCTTCATTTCATTCATTTGATCCTCAATCGCTGATACTCTTTCTTCCAGTTGATCGAGTCAGTTACTGAAGCTTGTGCATTTGTCACGTATTTCTCGTGTCATGGTTTTCATCTCTATCATTTCATTTATGACCTTCTCTGCATTAATTAGTCTAGCTGTCAATTCTTCCACTCTTTTTTCAAGATTTTTAGTTTCTTTGCGCTGGGTACGTAATTCCTCCTTTAGCTCTGAGAAGTTTGATGGACTGAAGCCTTCTTCTCTCATCTCGTCAAAGTCATTCTCTGACCAGCTTTGATCCGTTGCTGGCGATGGGCTGCGCTCCTTTGCAGGGGGAGATGCGCTCTTATTTGTTGAATTTCCAGCTTTTCTGCCCTGCTTTTTCCCATCTTTGTGGTTTTATCTGCCTCTGGTCTTTGATGATGGTGACGTACTGTTGGGGTTTTGGTATAGGTGTCCTACCTGTTTGATAGTTTTCCTTCTAACAGTCAGGACCCTCAGCTGTAGGTCTGTTGGAGATTGCTTGACGTCCACTCCAGACCCTGTTTGCCTGGGTATCAGCAGCAGAGGTTGCAGAAGATAGAATATTGCTGAACAGCGAGTGTACCTGTCTGATTCTTACTTTGGAAGCTTCCTCTCAGGGGTGTACTCCACCCTGTGAGGTGTGGGGTGTCAGACTGCCCCTAGTGGGGGATGTCTCCCAGTTAGGCTACTCAGGGGTGAGGGACCCACTTGTGCAGGCAGTCTGTCGGTTCTCAGATCTCAACCTCCATGTTGGGAGATCCACTGCTCTCTTCAAAGCTGTCAGACAGAGTCGTTTGCGTCTGCAGAGGTTCCTGCTTCTTTTGCTGTTGTTGTTAACTGTGCCCTGTCCCCAGAGGTGGAGTCTACAGAGACAGGCAGGTTTCCTTGAGCTGCTGTGAGCTCCACCCAGTTCGAGCTTCCCAGCAGCTTTGTTTACCTACTTAAGCCTCAGCAATGGCGGGCGCCCCTCCCCCAGCCTTGCTGCTGCCTTGCGGTTAGATCGCAGACTGCTGTGTTAGCAATGAGGGAGGCTCTGTGGGCGTGGGACCCTCCCGGCCAGGTGTGGGATATATTCTCCTGGTGTGCCCGTTTGCTTAAAGCGCAGTATTGGGGTGGGAGTCACCCGATTTTCCAGGTGTTGTGTGTCTCAGTTCTCCTGGCTAGGAAAAGGGATTCCCTTCCCCCTTGCGCTTCCCGGGTGAGGCGATGCCTCGCCCTGCTTCAGCTCTCGCTGGTCGGGCTGCAGCAGCTGACCAGCACCGATTGTCCAGCACTCCGTAGTGAGATGACCCCAGTACCTCAGTTGAAAATGCAGAAATCACCGGTTTTCTGTGTCGCTCACGCTGGGAGTTGGAGACTGGAGCTGTTCCTATTTGGCCATCTTGCTCCACCCCCGGGTTTTTCTTGTAATAGCTTAATCACATTTTTTGTCTTTTTTTTTTTTTTTTTTTTGAGAGGGAGTCTCGCTCTGTCCTGGCCCAGGCTGGAGCACAGTGGCCGGATGTCAGCTCACTGCAAGCTCCGCCTCTTGGGTTTAAGCCATTCTCCTGCCTCAGCCTCCTGAGTAGCTGGGACTACAGATGGCTGCCACCTTGCCCGGCTAGTTTTTTTTTGTATTTTTTAGTAGAGACGGGGTTTCACTGTGTTAGCCGGGACGGTCTCAATCTCTTAACCTCAGTGATCCGCTCGTCCCGGCCTCCCAAAGTGCTGGGATTACAGGCTTGAGCCACCACGCCTGGCCTACATTTTTTGTCTTTTTAAAGAAATTTCAATAGCTTTAGGGGTACAAGTGAGGTTTTGGATACATGGATGAATTGTACAGTGGTGAAGTCTGGGATTTTAGTGCACCTGCCACCTGAGTAGTATACATTGTACCTCAACAGGTAGTTTTTCATCCCTCATCCCCCTTCCGACTTCCCCACTTCTGATTATCCAATGTCCATTATACCACTCTATATGCCTTTGTGTACCCATAGCTTAGGTCCCACTTGGAAGTGAGGACATGTGGTATTTGGGTTTTTGATTCCTGAGTTACTTTACTTAGAATAATAGCCTTCAGTTCCATACAAGTTGCTGCAAAAGACACTATTTCATTCTTTTTTATGGCTGAGTAGTATTCCATGGTATATATATACCACATTTTCTTAATCCACTTATCAGTTGGTGGGCATTTAGATTGATTGCATATGTTTGCAATTTAGACATTATCTTTTATTAAATATACTTAGTTATGAGATGTGTATTTCCATATGTACCAGCAAATATATACCAGTGTATGAATGTGACAAAAAGGAAAATTTTAATATTTCAAGGCTATAGGAAAAAGCAATATAGATGAATAGGAGAGCCCTGGCCTGGGATTCGGTTGACTAGACTCTTGTTTTGGTTTCTGTCCGTCCGCTGCCCAAGTTCTTTATTTATGAAATGGAAGGATTAATGGAATTGAACAGAATATTTCCCAAAACTCTTTATATTTACAATTCTGAATTTTTATTATTTTAACAAGTAGAAACCTAGAGTAAATACTCACAAGTTTCCTACTTCCCTTATGCTTGGGAAGTCATCTTTTTCTCCCCAAGTAGTCGTGATAGTTACAGCTTTCTACCCTTGAAGTCATAAGTGCTCAGAACTGGTAAAGAATAGAATTTAGTACATGGTTATAAAAGTCCTTTCATTACGGAGTTAAGTAATGATGGGAAATGTGACCTCTACTCTTTAGTGAATAGATCTTTTTAATATACAGAGGCATTGTTCTTTTTGGCTTAATAATGAAGGCATTCATGATATCTAACACTTGGTTCTAATCTAATCTTGGTATAGAATCCATTGTTTGATAATGTAATATGACCTTGATTGCAGTTCATGGGGAACAGTCATGGCTGTGGTCGCTGTAAGGACCCTAATTATAGCATTTCTTTTGTACTTGCAAAGTGAACTATATTTTTATCAATGCTTATGAAGTTTGAGTAATCAAATTCTTTTAGGAATTGCTGTTGATTAATCATCGATGAGGTATTTCCTTACATTTTTGTGATTAGCTATCAATATAATTTGATGCATGTTTTCTTATATATATGTTTTCATGTAATTTTCTTCATTGTAGTTATATTATTGTTAGTGAAAATTGAAAACGTCTCTGTGCTCTGATAAATTACCCAGTTGTTTGCTTCTTGAGGGCCACCTTTACTTAAAATTAGAAAACTTGCTGGATCTTAAGGTTTTTAGTATTTTAAAATGAAAATGTTTATATTTGTGAGCATATTTTAAGATTTAACTATTCAGGGGAAATATAATAATTCTGCTGTAATTGCCTGTTGAAATAGAACAATTTCCAAATTATATTTGATGCTCATTTTTAGCTCAATTACAAGAAATTTGAGCTTATATTCTTCCTTAGCCCCGTTTACATACAAATCTTTTCACTGTAGTACAAGGAGAAATGAGGGTCCCCGAAGAAGCTCTTAAGGTAACAGTTTTTACTTAACTTCTTTTGCAAGTCTACTATTGACTATGGTTGATTTTACTTCTTGATGTTTCACTTCCATTTTTAAATGTTTTATAGCATGAGAAGTTTACCATTCAGCTTCAGTTGTCCCAAAAATCTTCAGAATCAGAATTATCCAAATCTGCAAGTGCCAAAAGCATAGATTCAAAGGGAGCGGACGCTGCTAGTGAAGTGCAGCACAAAGCTACTGAAGCACTGAAATCTGAGGAGAAAGCCATGGGTAAGCTGGCCTCTCTCTAAAGACCGTCTTTATACTTGATCTTGAAGACACTGCATGCTTTGTTCTCAGAAAGTTGGCCATGTCCATATAAAAATAATGTATAATAGTGATAATTTCAGAGTGTGTTTTAATGCTGCCAGTGCTTTCATTAGGAAACATTATAAAACACATAATTATATATGGCAGTTGTATATAGGTGTGCTTAGTATGTTTAAATGTTTAAGGGAAGTAAATATAGTCATCCTCCAGCATCCATGGGGACTGGTTTCAGGACTCCCATGAATACCAGAATTCATGATACTGAAGTTCCTTATGTAACATGGCATAGTATTTGCACATAAGTTATGCACGTCTCCTCCTGAAAACTTTAAATCATCTCTAGATCACTTTAATACCTAATACAATACATACACATCACTTCATTTGTGTAGTAGTACTCGGCATAAGGCAAATTTAAGTCTTGCATTTTGGAACTTAGTGGAATTTTTCCCCCAAAGCATTTTTCATCTGCAGCTAATTGAACCCATGGATGCAGAATACCTACAGATTCAGAGGGTTAACTGTGTAGTTTAACTGTGTAGTTTACCTTACAATATTTTTATTATTTCATGTTTGTCTACATTTTCTTCTGCAGCATAACAACAAAAATGAATTAAAAGGAAATTTTTAAAAATCAAATGTAGCTGTATCATCATATATAATTTATAATTCTCGGAATGTTATAAAATGCCTCACATAAATAATCCCATTCAAACAGAAACAAGTTTTTAAATGGATAGGCATTACTACATTTGCTCAAACAAAAATATGTTAGTTGTGTTAAGAACAGTTTGTGTGCCCTTGGGCTTGAAAAAAATTAGAAAATGGGTGCTCATGCCAACATTTACTTTAGCTTTGTCTTTTACATTTAACCTTAATGAGCCATTTCTGATCAGACTGGTTTTGTTCTTCCCTAGTTAATTATTGCCTAGTTTCAACAAACTTGTTCTTCTGAGGTCACTTTCTATCTAAATTCAAGTAAAATGCCATTTGTTACAAGTGGTTCAGTTATATACCAAACAACTCATAACACTTGAAGAAAAAGCTACTGGGATATGTAGCACGTTGTTTGACTTAGATACCACCCAGTGGAAATAGTATTTATTTAGTTATGTCCAACATTGGATAAGATCTTATCACAAATACAAAGCTATTCAGCATAGATTACATTTTAGCTATCAAGACTGTACTTTGCTTTTTACTGTAAGTAATCAACCAGGCAGTTCTAGCATTCTGCGAAAGCGTATTTTTTTCTGTTTCATCTGCTCTAGACAGATTTTTCCCACCTCTTTCCAGATATTTCTGCCATGCCCCGTGGTACTCCATTATATGGGCAACCGTCATGGTGGGGGGATGATGAGGTGGATGAAAAAAGAGCTTTCAAGACAAATGGCAAACCTGAAGAAAAAAATCATGAAGCCGGAACGTCAGGTAAGAAATCTCAATCACTGTGACATTAAATGGATATTTTGGGAAGCATCTGTAATCTAAGCAAACAGCTGTCTACCATGAAAAGAGATGCTCTAGTATTCTGTAATTTGATGTTTTTTAATTGATGAATGTTTTAATGGCCTTGTTATTTTAATGTAAAATTTAAAATGATGAGTGATTATAAGTATTAATTTTAATATCTTTATAAAGCACCTTTAAAATATTTTTTACAGTTGAAAGGAGATGTTAAGATTTGGAAAGCAGATTAATGATGTAACTAGGCATTTTAAGTATATAAAAATAATTATTAAAATATATCAATTAGACCAAAATAGTAGGCTCTAATTTTGTGTTTTATTAGATCCCCAGCATATAATCATATTTTTAAAATAAATTAGTTAATTTATTCTTTGAGATGGGATCGCACTGTGTTGCCCAGGCTAGTCTTGAACTCCTGGACTCAAGCCATCTTCCCACCTCAGCCTCCCAAGGAGCTGAGATTATGGCACACACCATTTCATGTCCAGCTTAATCATATTTTTAAATGAGCAATTTCCACTTTGTTCAGAAATGTGATATGAAATTACAAATTCTTCAAAACCTCAGTGTGCTCGTTGTGATGAGAAATGACAGCAACAGGATTAGTTGAGTATGGCAGCCAGAATGAAAAAATAGTTCTGGGTCAGATTCTCAGAGTAATAGTCAAGTAACATATTTTTGATATTTCTGATATTGTTAATGGAGTGGTTCAGTCCATAAACCAGAAAATCAAGACTTCCAGGAAATAAATGGAGGTGTCAGTTGCCACATAAGGACCTTGCAAAGACATGAGAACAGAAAGATGGAGCAGCCAGTTTTTGAGATAACAGCAGATAAGGATCCAGAACTGGAGGAGTTAAGTACAGGCACCTGGGCTCAGTATGGAAGACCAAGTCTGGCTCTGAAACAAGGATAAATTTCATGAGAACTCTTCTCAATTTTCTACTTTTCACCCTAATTCTACAAGATAAATAGGACATTTTTCTTAGCTGGAGAATAAGAACATTGGTTCTTTAGGTATGCTCTAATGGATACAAGTCTAAGAAAGCAAGCATTATCAACTTGATCTTACGGTGCCCAAGGCTGAATTTGTCAACTTTGCAAATAAATTCCCATCCCAGCTTTATTTGTTTCTGTCACCAGCAGTTTTCATCATGCCCATGCGCAGAAACAGTATTACTTTGCACGCTTTCAGATGTAAATAACAAATGCTGCCTGAGACAAGCAGGAAAGAAATTTCCTGGCTCACATAACTCATCCCCATCAGGGTTGTTTACTTCAGCATCTCAGCAATGTCGTCATCAGCTAGCTAGCTTCTCTCCGCCTCTCAGTCTTGCTCTTCATAGTGGTTGCCGACTGGGGAGTTTACCCTCACTCTCATAGGCTGCCTGCCAGTAGCAGCAAGGGGTACATGCTACTTTGATAACATCCAACAGAAAAGCGAAAATGTTACTTCCAGAAGACCTTCCAGAATTTAGAAGAAGAACTTTGCCAAAAGTTCTGAACATCTCTCTCATCTCATTGACCTCTCACAGCTTCAGGAGAGGGTCACCTGCTTATTTCTGAACCAGTCCCTGGCAAGGCAAGTTAGATTATCTTTAAACCAGTCTTGCTCGCCTTGAAGCTGTGTGTGGTGTTAGCTTTCCCCCAAGCCACATGATCTGTGTCGGGAAAGAGTGGATACCAGAGACTTTTGGAGTCCTTTGAGGAGGAAAGAACAGGGAAAGGATATTGAAAGAAAACCAAGGATGTCTGCTTTATTTGTAAATTTTGTGTGTTCCCTTCCCTTCACCTTGTTTGTATAATCCTTAGGTCTGTAGGTCTGTTGCTTTCCCCACACTGCCCCCCAACCTGAGTCATGATTGGGCTACCAACCTCCTGGTTTCAACCCTCCTGCAGTTTATTTTGTATAATACATTTAAACTGATCTTTATTTTCTTTGCTTAAGAAACTACAATGACTGTCTTTTGCCTGCCAAATAGATTTTAAACTAAGTTTTCTATGTCAAAGTTTTCTAATTTTGTCCCAATTTCCATGGTCGCTTTACCAGTTGTTTGTTTATGTCCCATTACCAGTTGTTTGAGTGTTCTCTCCCAGTGCATCCCCCATAAATTATGCTAATTCCTGCCTGCTCTTTTCCCACAAACATAAATACACACATACATTAGATGATAAAGAGATACATTCTAAATGATGTCTGTATATTTATCATCAATACTTTACAGTTTCATTCAGTATGTTGTATGCATGCCTCCTCCCCACA
Source organism: Rhinopithecus roxellana (assembly GCF_007565055.1). Classification (NCBI taxonomy): domain Eukaryota; kingdom Metazoa; phylum Chordata; class Mammalia; order Primates; family Cercopithecidae; genus Rhinopithecus; species Rhinopithecus roxellana. The sequence goes on along the minus strand of NC_044556.1, from coordinate 107,564,516 downwards.
ACTAAACTATACATGTCTTATTCGGGTACCACATAATATACTATCATTGTGCCCTAGAGCCACCTATTACTGAGAGGGGGAAAGATTTACCAGTTAGGTGATTAAGAAAACATAGCTGAATATAATTATCACCAAACTCTGAAAATCACTAATTTTTATCTTGCCATTAAAATTTTAGCCCTCCCCTGTCACACACAAAACAGCTTTTGAAATCTGAAGCACATAACTTCTAACATACAATGAAGTGTATATGTAATCTTTGTACAGAAGGCATAACCATGATTTACAGTAATAGCTAACACTGCAGTAGTGTTTACTTTATCCAGACATTCTTCTAAGTGCTTTGTATGCATTTAATTATTTAATCATCACAGGAGTACTTAAAGGTGTAGTTACTGTGATTTTGTAGATAAAGGAACTAAGGCATACTGAAATTAATTTACTTGTCAGAGTCACCCAACTACAAATAATGGAGCTGGGATTTGAACTTAGATTGCCTGACTCCAGAGTCCATGCTCTTAAGCAGAAGAAGTTTTAATATTTCAGCCATCATTACTCATGTAAACACAATCACTCTAAAAGCATATACTTCATAGGGTACAGATACTTAAACAAACACTCCAAAATCAAACAGCCATAAAAATTGATCCCTCGTAGCTCAGCATAATAAAATAAATGTCAAATGTGAGGCATCCAGCAGTACTTTCATCTATAAGAATGTAACTGAATTCTCAGCTTGTGTGCTCTTTCTGCTAGATGAACAAAAGCTGTCTCATAATCTTGGCATTCTGTTTGAGTAATAATTCAGTGATTTGTGTCTTGTGTCAAATTCCTTAAAGTGCCCTGTCTGGTTAGTAATGGCCTTAAGAGACTCTCACTTGCTTTCTTATGTTAGTATGAGGATATTACTGTTCCAGGTTTATCATTTGCAGCTTTTTAAAATATAGGATGAGGGAAATAGATTACTGTCTTGAAAGAATTTATGAAGCCAGCAGAAATTGTAGAATCGGATTTGAAATGTATATCAAGTGTTCTTTAATTTGATCATTTTGAAATTAAGGTATTTTTAAAAATTTAAACGTTCTTTTTTAAGTTTCAAATTGTGGAGTATACGTGATTAGTTTCATAATTTACCCTGTAAGCGTACTCTTGGTGAAAGCAAAAAGTGATTTGCTTCTTAGTTATTAATTTTTAGAGTTACATTCCAGAAAGTATAATAGCGTGTTTGCTACCTAGTAATTTTTAACGTCCCTCTCTGTAGGTTCATATATATCCAGAAACTCCTGAAGACTTGCCATATAGTTTAAAAAGCCCTGGTTTAAGCACATATTTACTTTAGAGCAATTTCGTTCTCAGAAATGGTGTGACTATTTTTAATCGTATTAAGACAGAAAATTTGTCCTCAATTTATTTACAGCTATGCTTTTCTACTTCCTAACTTGGTCTCAACAATTGATTTAGGTTATAATTAAAGGCCTTTGACTGTTGCACACATTTTGAAATGGCATGTGCAACTGGGCATCGTAGATTTTTGGCTCTCTTATATTGATTTTTAATCCAGTGAAACTAAATTTGGAAATTTTCAAGTCGTAGCTCCTTTTAAGCAAAAGGAGCTTCTCAGGTCTTCTGAATTTGACATACTTGAACAGACTAGGTTGGATGGATGTCTTAAGCAGAATGAGCTGTTATAATTATAGTCCTTGTCATCTCAAATCAGTTTAATATTTCATTGAATTTAGTACAGAAGAATGAAAAGAACATTTATTCTGGATGAAGTATAAGTATCCCTTATAATACATTGTGTTAAGGTAACACAGTCATAAAGTACCTTAAGAACATAAGCAGATTATCACCAATTGCTTTTCTGATGTAGATATATGGAATTAATTACAGCATAGTCATTAAATAATTTTTTAAACGTAGTAATTGAGATTAATAATATAATATTAGTCTAAACAAGTGTTTACTATATTATTTAGTTTAATTTGGTATAACAAAATGAGTTTTGAAGATAGATGAATGTTAAATTTCTAAATTTTCCAGAATATGTTCTGTTAGTGTTCTGAGGGAGGAAAGGTGTTTTATTTTTCTGTGTTGATTAGAAGACTCCTCATAGTTTTTCTATTAGGTACTTCTCAAGGGTAGTTGGACCACACTTCATCTGTTTTTATCATCTTTAGGGAAATGAGTCCTTCCACATAATGAATTTTCCAGATAATTGAACTTTACTTTTACAGTTGATAGTTTTTTTTAAAGTTTAACCATTTCCTAAGTTTCTATTAAATTCATTACCCATATTACCACCTTCTTAAGCAGAGAAGGTTCAGCATAATTTAAAACTTTTTCTTATGACTCAGAATCATCATTAATCATCAATATCAGTATCACTATTATTATTCATATATATCAAGAGCAATATCAATATTGATATCAATAATCATTATATTAGTAATATAATAATACTGACATTGCCTTACAATAATGTCCTCAGGAGACAGTATGTAAGACTGTTTGCCCTATATACTGAATGGTACTGGACTACCATGTTTTTGGGGCCATTTGTCTGCTCTTGTTTTTCATCTTATCTCCACCACTTGGTGCAGTCTGTCTGTCCTTAATCCTCACTTTTGTACCCTGCCCAAGATTTGCTACATGTGATCTGAGTAAATAGTAAAAATCTCTCAGTGAAGATCTTAACTGTTAGTAAAGTTTATGAATACTTAAGGATAGACATTGTCATATCTGTCTTGGGTTTTTTAAAGTTAGATTTTGGTATTAGCTTTTTGTCTTCCTGATTCTCAGCTGTTTTTGAAGGTTGAGGGAGAAGCATTTATTTGCATACCTGCTTTGTTCTGGGTAACTTACATGATCTCACTTAATACTCATCTCACTAAATCTTCACAACAATCTTATGGGAAGATACTGTTTTCTCACTTTATGATGAGGAAAATGAGGATCACAGACTGATTAAAGATTTATCTGATTTCAGATCTTGTCTGGGCTTTGCACGAAACCAGGCTGCCTGGTTATGATCATCAGATCATAACATGCTGCCTTTCCGCTCCGTTGTGCTACTTGACATGGTTAGGTACTTGATTTCCAGATGAATTAGTTATTAACTTGTATAAGTCTCAAGTTTCTAGCTTTGAGTAAATGCGAGTGTGAAGTAGTACTAACTTGGGAATGGTAACCTCCAAAACAGTGCAGTGCAGTTGTTGATCTCAGCTGTCTTAATGCATGAAACATGTTGAAACATGTCAATATTAGCATGTGAACTTTTTTTGCAAGGGAGGAAAATTGAGATAATATTCCTTTGAATCATGAGCAACAAGTGGTTGATAAGTGCTATATCCCTGGCCAGCTTTTTTGTGTTACTTGCTTCATAGATGAGCCACATCAATTTTATTTGGCTCTCTGTGTAGTAGATCAGTTTGATTTGGCTCTGTGTAGTGGGTCAGTTTGACTTGGCTCTCTGTGTGGTGGTATTAGAAACTACCATCTTGACCTTGTTCTGTCACCTGAAGGATGAGCAAAGCAAAAACAAACTATATGTATATATCTGTATGGGGGGAGGGAGAGAGGACAGGTTTATGAACAAGTTGTACTGTGTGGACTTGATCAAGTACAGTACATTGTACATAGTAAAAAAAAAAAAATCACTGTCTGAAAAAATAGAAAAATAACATTAATGAACTGTTAATATATGAGGAGTAGTTAATATTTTATTCTAATGGAAATTTTAACTAACATGACTTCAGAGTAAACACTCAAAAGTCCAGCTGAACATTTTATTTTTAAGAAAAAGATAAATTAACCCTTTATTTAATCAAACTTTTTTAAAACTGTAGGTCATGTCATATAAATGTATGATTATTTCTCTGATAATGTAGAGTTTTTCCAATACTATTCTTTCGTGTTCAGTGATAGGAAAACTGAGTAGATTTTAAAAGGGATAATTTTTTACGGTGAAAATTATAATATATTTTTTCATATTACATGTTCTCCTTGTCTTCTGTTTAGATTTTTTTGACACTTTATTCTTATTATATTTATTGTGAAAATGGAGTTTGTTGTCTTCAGTACCCTGCCCCACACATTTGATTACCAAAGGGATGTTACTATATCATTCTTCTGTAACCTAAACGCAGTCAGGTTTTTTATTATTTCATCTTCAGACTGCTGTCGAGAAACCAATTATAGTACCTGACAGATCCCACTAAAATGTAATCTTTGGAAAGATGTTTCAAAAGATCAGATGCTTCACTTAATTAGAAAATGTTTGGAAACAACCTAGTCTCCCTGTATTGCCTTGTTTTCCTAATAAATTGTCTGTAAATGATTTTTCCATTAATCTGTTTAAAAGCAGAGTTTATTTTCGAGCTTTAGGGAAATATATCTCATTTGAACTTGCTCTTCATCTTGATAATGGACATGCTTTGCTGCTTCAACAACAGGACAATATCGTCTTTAATTTTTTTTTTTTTTTGAGACGGAGTTTCTCTCTGTCGCCCAGGCTGGAGTGCAGTGGCCGGATCTCAGCTCACTGCAAGCTCTGCCTCCCGGGTTCCCACCATTCTCCTGCCTCAGCCTCCCGAGTAGCTGGGACTACAGGCGCCCACCACCTCGCCCAGCTAGTTTTTTGTATTTTTTTGGTAGAGACGGGGTTTCACCGTGTTAACCAAGATGGTCTCGGTCTCCTGACCTCGTGATCCGCCCGTCTCGGCTTCCCCAAGTGCTGGGATTACAGGCTTGAGCCTTCTTTTGCATTTGCACTACCTAATAACATGCCAAAAACATTTTAGTTGTCATTTTCATTTATTCATAAATGCATTTTATTCATGTATTTTATTCATAAATGCATCTGTTTTTAGACTGTTGTATTAGACTCTGAGGCGATAGAAGAGTAATGATAGTGTTCCTGAGTTGCTTGCTCCTTCTGCCAACTAATGTTAATCTGAGGTTTACAATTCAGCCTTCCTCCAAGAATTTTTGACACTTTTGCATATTCTGCTGTAGAGAAAAGTAAACTGATTTTCTTCCAGAGTCATTGTCTGGAAACTGAATTTCCCATTTTAACCTTATTTCTTTCACACTGCTGCTTGGATTGCAAACCGCATGTTTTAGTCTTTATAAAAAGTTTATATCTTCTTACAAGGATCGCACTTCAGCAATATCTTTGTCATTCTGAAAGTAATGTTTCTGAATGTAGTGGTGAAGAATGGTAAGTGGAATCATTACTTCCAGAAGATCACTTACATATTTACTTCATGTTTGTATTCTCATTTGAGCACCTGTTCTCCTTTGGAGCACTACATGTGTTCATATATGTTTCAGATATCTCATCTTGGTGACTTGAGAAGGAAGTTCATGGTTTTTCTGTCACTTTTTATATATACATTGAACATGCATCTCCATCTGCATTTTATTTTAATTCTTTTGGGCCTTAATGAATTCTAGATCCAAGCTGGAAAAAATATGGACTTAGCCATTCAAGATCCATTTCTTACCTGCTTTGCTCTCATTTGCCATTGCTGCTGCTTATCTTGCATCCCCTGTTGGTAATCAAATAGCATGTTTATAATCAAGATTCTTTTTTCTCTGTGACATTTGTTCTGTGATATAAATGCCATTGGTTTTGCATCCAGACTGTGATCTGCCTTCTGGTTCTCACGGAGTAGTACGCATGGCCATTACCAGACTCCTTCAAGTGCCAGCAATCAAATATTTTGAATTTTCTCTTATTTTTCTCATTAGGGTGCAGCATAGATGTCAAGCAAGTTGAGGAACAATCTGCAGCTGCAAATGAAGAAGTACTTTTTCCTTTCTGTAGGGAACCAAGTTATTTTGAAATCCCTACAAAAGAATTCCAGCAACCATCACAAATAACAGAAAGCACTATTCATGAAATCCCAACAAAAGACACACCAAGTTCCCATATAACAGGTGCAGGGCATGCTTCATTTACCATTGAATTTGATGACAGTACCCCAGGGAAGGTAACTATTAGAGACCATGTGACAAAGTTTACTTCTGATCAGCGCCACAAGTCCAAGAAGTCTTCTCCTGGAACTCAAGACTTGCCAGGGATTCAAACAGGAATGATGGCACCCGAAAACAAAGTCGCTGACTGGCTAGCACAAAACAACCCTCCTCAAATGCTATGGGAAAGAACAGAAGAGGATTCTAAAAGCATTAAAAGTGATGTTCCGGTGTACTTGAAAAGGTTGAAAGGTAAAGTGATTTGATCATTCAGAACTTCCTATTTTATGATAAAGAAAATCCAGTCTTCAGTTACTATATTACTAGTAGATACTTACATGGTAGAAAACATTCTGCTTTTTTCAAAGGTTATATTTAATTTTAAAACTCAACAGGAAGCCACACTACCCGTGTCCAACTTCCTCGCTCAAATTAGTCTTTCTTCATTTTCTTGACAAAACCAGATTGGTTTTATGAGCTTCTATTTATGCCGAAAACATGTTTCTTTTTCTTCTAGAAATACAAAATTTATTAAGTTCACCAGTAGAATTCCCTAGCAGATGAGTTCCATCATTTTCTTGATTTAAGGAAAAGCTATATTCAATTCTGTTCTCTATTATCATCAATACCTAGATTCTGAAAGACATTTTAAGTTGGTATGAGCCAAATGTTCCACTTGTATAATACAGTCACATCATTGATAGGAGTGCTTCAAAGTATTCTCAGTGGTTACTCATAAAACAAAGATTTTTGGTTTAGAAATATTTGGTAGGATCTATTAATTAAGTTTAAATTTTTTTTAATATTAGGACTTTCTGAACATTAGTGTTGAATGTTCATTTTTGAAATAGTTATATATACTTGGTTTGTACAGAACTTAGCCAAAATTAGTAAAATTTGATGTTTGTACATTGATGTATCAGCTGATCAGTTTTTTCTCATTGGTTTTGCCAATTAAGTTTATTTTAGAATTAATTGAATATAGATTTATGTTACTCTGTCTTACTTTTATTTAATAAGCTATTTATAAGGAAAATGATTTAGAGCAAATTGTGGTTACATGTGTATCTGAGCATTCCGTTACTACATTAGGAATTTTTGTACTCCTAACATTTCATCTAGTACTCGAGCATGGGATAGGTACTAATTTGAATAAGTAATGGGTGATTTCTCTGTCAATGACAAGACTGGCCCTGATTTAATCTGTATCTTATGTCCTGGCATTCTGATCAAGTAATGAAGAAATAGTGTTTGTATACTTATTTCTGATTTGCTTCTAAGACATTTCAGGACAGTGAGATGATGTGATTACCTAATTATTTGTTGGAGCCTATTACAATATTTAATTATAGTTATCAGCAGTTACCTGGCATATGTGTTTTTGAGACATGACTGTGTGACCTTTTACTTCTAGACAAGACATAATTGAGACATTTTATTTATATTTATATAGGTTAACAGTCACAAATAAATAGGATGTTTATATGAAATGGATAAATAATATTGATATCCTAGTACAGTATAAGAGGTGGCTGAACCTTGAGAATTTAGAAATAACTTAAGACTTTTTAAAACCACTCTTAATAAACAAAAACTGAGGTAAAATATCCTTTTAAAAGATAATCACTTTAAAAATATCTTTATTAAACCCATTTATATTGTAACTTATTTTAGTCATTATAACTTTTTTCTTTATTGGCTATTATTTTTAAGCCATTATTTTAAAACATTCTCTCCTCACAAGACCCATTTGTGGGCCTCATTCCAAATAGAAGGATTAATGTCCACATGTATACTGTATCTGTATTTTAATGATTAGATATTTTAAGCCCTTACTAGAAATTATGTAATCATATTACTGTTGTCCTTCAAAGTTGATTTATAGGTAGACATATATTCCAGTATGGTGGCAGTGTGAGAACTCTTCTTTTAGATTTGCCTTCAGACCATTTTACAAGCCATTCAAGGTAGTGTTTTTGTGAATATAACTCATTTTTGATCCAAGATAGATTCATTTTACTTTTCTGGACATGTGTATAAATGACATGTGACTTTCTCCAAAAGTCAGAGCTTCCATCATTAGATAACAATTTTCCATGATTTAGGATATAAAAAAGTATATAGCCAGACTCTAAATAAATGTAATTATAGCAAATAATAAAAATTTTACAAAAATTAGATTTTCGGCAACTGTTTAGATCAAAGAATTGAAAGTAGGCAAAACAAAACTAAAACAACAACTTTGCTCCTACAAGAGTAAAGTGCAGGGGCTTTGGGACAGTGAGGAAAATAAAGCCCATACACTTTGGCCCTTTAGGAGAGTTGCCACTTCTTTTGGCCACACCACTAACTTGTTATAGCTAACCTACCCTAAAAATATTAAAAGGACTTCAACATACTTAGGCGTAGCTAATGATAAGCAAAGGAAAGAAAATAACTTTTTTTTTTTTTTTTTTTTTTTTTTGAGACGGAGTCTCGCTCTGTCGCCCGGGCTGGAGTGCAGTGGCCGGATCTCAGCTCACTGCAAGCTCCGCCTCCCGGGTTCACGCCATTCTCCTGCCTCAGCCTCCCGAGTAGCTGGGACTACAGGCGCCCGCCACCACGCCCGGCTAGTTTTTTGTATTTTTTAGTAGAGACGGGGTTTCACGGTGTTAGCCAGGATGGTCTCCATCTCCTGACCTCGTGATCCGCCCGTCTCGGCCTCCCAAAGTGCTGGGATTACAGGCTTGAGCCACCGCGCCCGGCCGGTGAGGACTATTTCCTAGTGACCTTTTTATTGAGTAGAAACAGAAAATTGCAGCTGCGATGAGATGTTGACTTGTATAACACCAACAAAATACAAGAGGGCATGGTAATTTTCCAAAAAGGAAAATGACTAATTTATAAGAAAAGTTTTGAACTACAAGTTATAGGAAAGATATTTGAAAGGGCCTGACACCACTAAGTGCCAAATTTTATGTATTAGAATCAGAATTAAATTCTGTGAAGATGGTATCTTCATTAAGATTGTTCAGTATGTGCAGGATCTATTCTTTGTTCTTACGGTGCAGCGAATATTGGAGTTTAGTTATCTTCAGCTCTTAGAAACTGGATTCCTTGGCCGGGCGCGGTGGCTCAAGCCTGTAATCCCAGCACTTTGGGAGGCCGAGACGGGCGGATCACGAGGTCAGGAAATCAAGACCATCCTGGCTAACACGGTGAAACCCCGTCTCTACTAAAAATACAAAAAACTAGCCGGGCGAGGTGGCGGCGCCTGTAGTCCCAGCTACTCAGGAGGCTGAGGCAGGAGAATGGCGGGAACCCGGGAGGCGGAGCTTGCAGTGAGCTGAGATCCGGCCACTGCACTCCAGCCTGGGCGACAGAGCGAGACTCCGTCTCAAAAACAAAGAAAAAAAAGAAACTGGATTCCTTTTCAATAGAGCCAATACAACAATGAAATAGGTTGTAAAATCCAGTGTTTTTAATGAAGTCTATATTTGAACTAGTGAGTTTGTTTGGGCTTGCCCTTCTTCTGCTGTTATTCCTAGCTTAATTACCTGAGGCAGGGATTTCATTAATTAATCCCATTTTTTCTTCTCAGATTACATTTTGAATAGTCAACAATTTGAAGAAAGATCTTCAGATTTGTTGTCATATATGATTTTTATAGTATTAGTCACCATTACTTTGATAGACGTGATCTCCAAATCACCTTCCTTTAGATCTTACTCCCTTTGTTTCCCTTGCCTGTTACTTTTCCAATACGTGACCCTTTGCTGTGTGTTCTGCAGTTCTCTCTTCTGTGTCTTCTCATTCCTTTTATGCACCACATTTTTATAACTAGTGCTTCTGTGCTAAATCATTGGGACCAGTTAGTAATCCCTAAATTCATTAGGAACAACCTAGAAACATTAACACTCAACTTTTTCCCTAGACATAGGTTGTTTGCTTCTCCCACCCCCCAGGTCTTTCAAGTCGGATCATTATTTTGTTTGGAACCATATTATTCAGTGAGTGTTCACATTAAAATTTGTAGCCCAGGTAAATTTAAAAATCAGATTTAGTCCTGGAAGCAGTAGAATGTATCTTGTTGACTAAATTCATTTACAGCTAAAGAAGCTTAAAATTAGTTTAAGCTCTGATTTGTGATTCCATTTAAAACATGCATAGAATAACTCTTGATTTTCTAATAATTTTGTGCTATAATAATACAATATCATTTGATTATTTTTATCGTATACTTATTATTTAGGTAATGAGAATTTTAAATCAGAAAAAAGTTAATTTTTATGTCATCACATCCAAAACCTAACAGAACCATGAAGGCTATTTAGTGGCTTTTACTTGCTCTAAAATAGAACAACCTTTTTTAAAGAGGTGATCTTACAAAATTCAAATATATTCTAACCTGATATGCTTCATGGGGAAGATATCTGGTAATATTTAGCACCATGCTGTTTGCCCAGTGGGTCCTTAGGTCTAGGTGGAGATTTCATAGATGACCCTTTGCATCGATAGACCTCTCAGCATGCTTTATTTAGCTCTTTGAAGCCACTGGAGTTTCTAATGCAAATGTAGTTTTCAAAAATTCTCATAACTGGAAAGATATTTGGAAAAAATTGTGCAATAATTATTGGGGACCACAAATTTGAATCTTTTTAATAAAAAGGAAAAAATATGCTGAGCTTCTGAAAGTATTGAACATCAGTGAAGCTTAAGATTCATCACATTTTTACGATACTTGTGTTCTCATTTCCTGTGTAACAGTAAGCATTTCAGTGACATTACCCTTTTTCTTGTCTTTTTTCATCTCTAATGCTAGAGTCAAATTTTTTATTGCTAAATGGTGTGTATAATTTGAAGGCAGAATTAATGTTTATTGATGTTAGGAATACAAATACCACAGAAATAGAGCATCGATTATCTATTAAGACATTGATGAAACATTATAAAGTTAAAATTTGCAGAAAGAAAGGCGATCCTATTCAGTCATTTATAAAGGACCTCATTGTTAGTTGATAAAATTTGAATGTAACCATTGCAATTGAGCAAGTTTGCAGAGCCTGTTACTGAAGAGAACATATGACTTTGGATTGAAAAGGAGGAGGGGAGCAAAACAAATAGCACTTTTGTATATGCTTCTAAATTTCTACATGGAATTTTTTCCTTCTCTATTGTGTGGTTTCTTTTTGTATCCAGGAAATAAACATGATGATGGTACGCAGAGTGATTCAGAGAATGCTGGGGCTCACAGGCGCTGTAGCAAACGTGCAACTCTTGAGGAACACTTAAGACGCCACCATTCAGAACACAAAAAGCTACAGAAGGTCCAGGCTACTGAAAAGCATCAAGACCAAGCTGTTGTAAGTCAAACTGCTTTTATGATTGCATTCTTTGATGAAGACAATCCCAGAAAAAGAAGGTCATATTCTTTTACTCAAAGTGCGGGAATCTTGTGTCAGGAAACTACATGTTCACCACCACATACAAAACTTGAGAAAGCAAAATCTCCAACAGCAGATGCCAAAGTGGTTTCTTTGTCTTTACAGACTAGCTCTGCGCATCACAGAGGGGGGCATGGTGTTCCACATGGGAAATTGTTAAAACAGAAATCAGAGGAGCCATCGGTGTCAATACCCTTCCTACAAACTGCATTGTTAAGAAGTTCAGGGAGTCTTGGGCACAGACCAAGCCAGGAGATGGATAAAATGTTAAAAAATCAAGCAACTTCTGCTACTTCTGAAAAGGATAATGATGATGACCAAAGTGACAAGGGTACTTATACCATTGAGTTAGAGAATCCCAACAGTGAGGAAGTGGAAGCAAGAAAAATGATTGACAAGGTAAATAACTGAAATTTGAGTGTGATCTTAGTCATTGTGTGGTGTATTTGACTGGTGGAAATTATTGGAGAGTCAGTGTGAGATGTTGTCATGCAGTCGGTGGTTTGTGAATTTTAGGGTTTTGTTAGGGAACTGCAAGACTAACAGTAAGACCAACATGCTTTGTGATTTTATTTGCTGATACTCTGCATTTGCCTGAGTTTCATACATAAAGCTCTGTACATTTAAAAGGTTTGGACCTTTTAAATTTGTGTACGTTAAAGATAGGTTTTAAAAATATTATGCTTTGGACATTCTTGCTTTGCATTTATTTTAAAAATAAAAAGAAGCAACCAACCAACAAACATTGCTGTAACTCCGTTAACATAAATGTAGATATTAGCCAATGATAGTTAACCACAGATTTCCCGCCTACTGATTTCATGTTGGAAGCAGATGAAAATACATATTTTAGCTTTGTTCTTCATCTGTATTTTTTCTTAATTTATATTCACTGCTGTCATTGGTGATAGAAGTATATGAAAACAAAATCAGTTGTTTATGATTTAGTTTACTGGTTTAGCCAAGTATATGCCCAGTCATGATGGTTATCTACATTTCAAGTATGTTCTTTGATATTACTGGTTAGCATGTATAAGGATTGTTGCATGGTTATTTAAAAAGTAATTTTTCTCAGTTTTGCCAATGGTCATGAAAGGTTGACTTTAGAATCAGCTATCAAGGTAGTTGCAAAAGTCACTGCGGTTTTTGCCATCACTTTCAATGGCAGAAACCGCAGTGACTTTTGCACCAACCTGATATTACCTCTTGAAAAATAGCAGTATCCGTTTGGCTTAACATTAATCTTTTGTTTGAATTCTTGTTACTCAAATCTGCTCCATGGGTTAGCAGCATAAATATTACTTGGAAGCTTTTAGAAATGCAGTTTCTCAGGCCCATCCTATATATACCAAGTCAAAAATCTACGTTAGAAATGAGATCTCCAGTGGACTAACCTGCACATTAACATTTGAGATGCACTTATGTAGATGATAAGTTTCTGGAATGGCCTCTCAGGGAGGAGGGCAAGATAAGATAACCCTTTGGGATACAGGAAAAATATTAGAACTTATGTTTACTTTTATTTTCATATTTAAAATTTTTATTTTGGATTGTGTCCTATAATGTATAAAATCTCTTACTATACTGTAAAAGAGTATGTATAATTTCTAAGCATACATTTATTGTGGAGTACATGCTTAAAGTTTACCACTGGGCTGCTCAACTCCGAACTTTTGGAGACCCATTGTCTGGGAAATAGGTGAGCAATATTATAGTTGTTAATAAGAAAAGTATAGTGTTTAAGAAACATCTAATGTTTCTTAATGACTGATCATAATGGCTGATGTTTTCCCATTAAAAGATTATTTTGCAGTGAAGGATTATATATATATAGATAGAAAGAGAGAGAGAGACAGAGAGAGAGCGTGCAATTTAAGAACATGAACACTTGTAAGCAGACAGATCTGGGATTAAATATAAACTTTGCATGTGGTAGTGTGTGCCCTTGGGTAAAGTAACCTCTTTAAGCCTCAATTTCTTTTATCTCTGAAACACAAGAGGTATCACTAGATTATAAAAAGAATTCAATAAAACATAAAAGGCTTATCACAATACCTATCTTATTATATTACTTTATAAGTGTTACTTTATCATTACTGTTATTAGGAGTTTCCACATTTGAATCTCTACATCAAGTATTAACAAATCCCAGAATGTTCTTTCAGCACTGGAAGAGTAAAATATAAAACCACAGGGGAAGTGACAGTGTGAGGGGCTAGCTTGACCAGGATAGCAGAAAGCCAAGAAGTCACTGTAAGCAAATGAAACTCTTCGGAAACTGCTGGATAGAGAGGGTGGCCACAAAACCTGGTTTACACCTGTTGCCTACAATTGTCATAAGCATCATTTTTTTATTCTCAGAGTCCATTTTGACAGCAAATTATATGGTCTCACTATGGATAGAGAAACTCAAGGCTTTAGAGCAGGAGTCATTTAAAGGAGTAACGATAGTAGGTGCCCAGGTACATAGTTCAAAGACTTTCTTAGTTTGTATAAACCAGAAAATGAAGCTGAGACCATATTGCTGGGAAGAACAAAGCTCAGTACATTATCTTGTAACTACCAAAGAAAAAGAGCTAAGATTCCATTAGCTTGAATCCACATAAAGCTCAAAGCCAAATTCGGGCTAATTAAAGTCAGGCTCTGGGAAAACAAAAGCATAGAACCAGGAATCATATGTCTGAGTTAGATGAAGTAACCTGTGGGTATGAAGAAAACAAAGACCAACAATAGCCAGAAGGAAGGCAGAAAAAGTTCTTTGGGACGATAGGAGTAGATACAGGCATCAGATCAAATTGCTTGGATGAGTGTTGTCATCCAGTTTCTCCATTTTGAAGTCTGGGTGTGTGGGATGGAAGTTGGGGCCATCAGCTGTTATTTGTCTGAATGTAAATATTCTTTTGTCCTGGAAACGTTCATGTGATCTAACTCCTCTTTTTCACGTCATCATTTGAGATGTGTTCTATTTCATTGATTTGTTTATTTAGCAACTTTAATTCAACATTAACTATGTGCCAGGCTTTGTGTCTAGGAGAGGGTGATTCATAATGAAAAGACTGAGCTCTTTCCCTCATGAAATGGCTGTGTACTGGAATAGATAAACACAGACGAAAACCAAGACTTTAAAAAGAAAGTTGTTGGAGGAAAGCTACCAGTAGCTTCCAAGAGGAGATCTCAGGTCTTCCTCAGAGAACATTCCTTCCTCAGAGAAGTCTTTAGTCATCTAGTGAAAAAAAAAAAAAAGTAGTCACTGTCATCCACTTGTTTCATTTTAATCATAAGGCTTTATTACTGCTTCACTAGTTCACTGTTTATTCATTTGCCTCCCCACTCCCATTGGAGAGAGACACAAACAAATGTAAACTCCATCACTGTAGGAACCTAGTGCCAGCATATAAAATGTCCTCAATAAATATTGCCAACTGAGCTAGTGGTGAAACATACGTAATTAATCCCATAACAGGCATACTAGGTAGAGTTTTCCGGAAACATGGAACAGCCTATTCGAAAGCACAGGAGCACACATGACTTGTTCAGTGGACCAAGTTACTTTTGAAGAGACGAGATTGGACTTGCTATTGAAGGTCCTTACATATCATACTAAGGACTTTAATGCCGAAGGCAGTGGGGAACCATTGAAAACATTTAAGTAGGGCAATGATATGGTCAAGTCACTGTCAGAAATGTGGAGTATGGATTGAACACTGGAAATGCCAGAAGCACAGAAGGCAATCTAAAAGCTGCTGTCATGTCCAGTAGTCAATCAGCTACTGTCTAGGTCTTAGGTAAGAGGTCTGGGCTAAAAATAGCCCAGATCTTGGAATCTGAGAATTATTAGACAATAGAGGGCAGCTGTCTTAGTATGTTTTGTGTTACTATATCTGAGACTGGGTAGCTTATAAAGAAAAGAGGTTTACTTAGCTCACAATTCTGTAGGCTGGGAAATTCTAGAGCATAGCTGCACATATGGCTGGCTTATGTTAAGGGCTACATGCTGGGTCAAAACATGGTAGAGAAAGTCAGAGAGGAAGTGGACATACGCAAAAAGGCAAAACAAGAGGGGCTGCCTCACTTTATAACAGTCTACTATGAAGGGAACAAATCCATTCGCATGAGAACAGGAACTCAAAAGACAGCATTAATATGTTCATGAGAGATCTGCCTCTTTGACACAAACACCTCCCACTAGGCCTCACCTCCCAACACTGTCACACTTTCAGTTAAACTTCTACATGAGTTTTGGCAGGGACAAACCACATCCAAACCATAGCAGTAATTGAATCCAAATAAGAGATGAGATCAATCAGAGAAAATGTGTAGGGTGAGAGGAACTAAAGTGTGAGAATCTCAGCAACACCAACATTGATGGACAAAGGAGAAAAGTGAACAAAGGAAACTGGAAAGTATCAAACAGGAATAAGAGAAAACCAAAGGAATATGTAGCACCTTGGAATCAAAAGCAGAGTGAAGAGAAGCCAGTAAGCAGCAGTATCACATGATACAATGATGTTAACTATGATGAGCACAGAATATGCCTTTTCAGTTTTTCTCCAAAATACATTGTCATTCTTGGTCTAAAGAAGATGAACAAACCGTGTATTTGCATCTTACCCTGGGAAGAGTTGCGTTACATTAAAATAGGATTTCTTTAAAGAGATGACCAAGTTAAACTGCTGTCTCCTTATTTTTCTGCGCTGGTAGTAGTTAAAAGATAGTGAGCTACCCTCTTTTTCTGTCGCCAGGTTATGAGATTACAGCATTTGGGTTTGTATTTTGGGGCTGTCTCTGTCAATAGATTACCTTATTTTATGCATGTCATCAAATTCACCTTTAAAATGTTAACACAAATACCTGATATTGATAAAGACCTCTTAAATTTTACATCTAAGTTTACATGGAAATACACTATAAGAAAGTGCTGTTGACTGCCTAAAGGCATTTATCTCTCATAGTAGTAATATCTCTCCCAACCCTCTCTCCTTGGCCTCTCTGATAACTACCTTCCCATCACAGTAGCAGTTTCTTCTCTCCACTCTTCCATCAAAAGAGATAACCACTGAGGCAAGAGGAGGACCTTGTCAGGGTTACTTTCTAGCCTCCTAAGCTAAATAGGAGAAACTTGCGGTAAGAACAGAAAGCTAAACGTTAAATGAACAAGAAAAAATCTTGATCATTGTGGAGGGCTTGAGGAACTATCCTCTTAAAAGAAATACTTCTTCTCATAAATTTCATACCATAGACAACTCTGCCAGATACTTTTCTTGCCCTGAGTTTTGATTCTTGTTCATTGTGTCAATATATCTCCCCCACAAAGCCTCTTATTAGCATCTTTTCTTCCCTCATAGGGCCTGGTCACTGCTGGTTCTATAGGCAACAGTTGGTAGGGAAGAATCTAGAGCCAGGAGACCTGTAACAAAACTAGAAACTCGGGAGGAAGAACATTTACAGAAGTGAGTCAAGCAGCTCAAGAAAGTCGGTGCTGAGGACCTGGACCCTGGGAAAATATTCCAAACCCTGAAAGTCACAGCAAGATTTAAGATGAGATCCAAGTAAGAGCCAGGGAAATGATGATAAACTAGAATCAAAATCTATGTAGACAGTGCTACATAGAACTCAGAGGAAGGCAGGATGTCCAAAGTCCACTCAAATAGAAAATTAGATGTGCATGGGAACTCAAGGAGTAGAAGATCAAATAAGAGCCTTGGACAATAGGAGAGGACTTTGATAAAAGAGTCAGCATTTTTATTTTTGACTGAGCAATTTTTTCTATATTGAGAGCTTTTCCTTTTTAATTTCTACCAAGAGAGTTTACTTTTGGTTTCTCTGATCAATTCTCCTCAACCCTTCTTCACCTCTGCCGCCTCCTTCCTAGGTATAAGAAACCCTCTCCTGCGATGTTAATTTCCAAAGCTTCACGAGGGAACCCTCACCTTTTATTCAGTCACAGGCCTAACATGATAGGTTTGCCCTCATTTTCCTTTCTCTCTTATTGTATGAAATTCTATCTATTTTCCTCTTTGAGGAACTTTCCACTTACTGTGCCCTCAATCTAATAAATTCTTCCTTGTGTTTTTGGCATGCCTAGCTTCTCATAATTCATTTTATTTATTCCTTCCATCTTTTTATTGTGGAAAATATATATAACATAAAATTTATCATCTTAACAATTTTTAAGTGTAGAGTTCAGTGTTATTAAATACATTTATGATGTTGCACAACCATCACCACCATCCATCTCTGTAATTTTTTGTCTTGTAAAATGGAAACTCTATACTCATCTCATAATTCACTTTGAAGTGGCTTTTACTCACCACTCGATTTAAAGTAGCTCCATCATTCACTTCTTATATCTCTCCATCAGATGACCATGTTCTGTTTTCTTTATAGAACTCACTTCCATCTGGTTTATTTTCTGTTTGTCTACTCTAAGATGATGTTATTTGTCTTGTTCACATCTGTATCCCTTGTGTCTAGAACAGTGTCTGGCATGTAATAGACACTCAATAAATATCTTTTGAATGTGAATGAATGAGAAAGAAAAATTTGTGACCTGCTTTTACATTTGTTAGCATTTGTATATGATTCATTGTATATTGGCTAATGTATTTCAATGAACTTATAGATTGATTAAGTCCAACCAGGCCCCCACAAAGAAATTTTTCTGCATTTTTATATTCTGAAACTAGTTTATATCTTGATTCCAAAATAACTTGTTAAAATACATAGTTTAAAACTTTCTATGTATTATGAACTTAGCTTTGTAATATTAAGTATGAAAGCTGCAAAGATAGATGGATGAATAGATAGATAGATAGATAGATAGATAGATAGATAGATAGATAGATAGATAATCTTAGAAGAAAAATGTATAAAATTTGGGGAGATGCTGTGATAAAAAGACTAGACTTACCTTTGAGTTCCTAGCAATACCTACCTGGCAGCTTCTAGCTGGAAAATCTGCTTGGCAAGGAAAGGGAAATATGATTATTGATGAACAGCCAGCTTGTAGAGACTATAAGAGGAAATGCATGACAAGGGAATGAACCATAAAGAGGAGAGAAATTGGACATTTTAATTTTAGAGGCATTAGATGAGATCTAAGTATAATTTGAAGATATTAAATAAAGAGCAAATTGAGAAAGATGTAGGAAGGGATGGGAGGGAAGAGATTATGTATGTAAGACTTCTAAGGAATGGGGAGAATCAAGGACACAAGTTAGGTTAAGAGGGAAGACAAAGATTTAAGAACATGTTTTCACCCAGACAGAGGAGCAAAGGAAGAAGATAGAGGCCAGGCGCGGTGGCTCACGCCTGTATTCCCAGCACTTTGGGAGGCCGAGGCAGGCAGATCACAAGGTCAGGAGATCAAGACCATCCTGGCTAACACGGTGAAACCCCATCTGTACTAAAAATGCAAAAAAAATAGCAGGGCATCTGGCATGAGCCTGTAATCCCCGCTACTCGGGAGGCTGAGGCAGGAGAAACGCTTGAAACCGGGAGGTGGAGGTTGCAGTGAGCTGAGATCGCACCAGCCTGCATGCCAGCCTGGCAACAGAGCGAGACCCTGTCCCCCCCCCCCCCCAAAAAAAAAAGATAGAGTCCCATTTAAAGAAAATATAAGGTAAAATTCGCATAATATAAAATTGACTGTTTTAGCCATTTAAAGTGTACAATTCAGTGGCTTTTAGTACATTCACAAGGTTGTGCAACCATCAGCACTATCTTAATTTCAGGGCATTTTCACCACTGCAAAACAAAATCTCATCATCATTAAGCAGCCTTTTCCCATTCCTTCCTCTCCCGGCATCCTAGTACCCATTAATCTACTTTTTGTCTCTATGGATTTGCTTATTCTGGACATTTTATATAAATGGAATCACACTATATGTGGCCTTTTGTGACTGACTACTTTCACCTGGAATAATGTTTTCAAGGTTCACGTGTGTTGTAACCTGTATCAGCTCTTCATTCTTTTTTTTTTTTTTTTAATTTTTTTTTTTTTTTTTGAGACAGGGTCTCGCTCTGCCGCCCAGGCTAGAGTGCAGTGGCGTGATCTCGGCTCACTGTAACCTCTACCTCTCAGGTTCAAGTGATTCTCCTGTCTCAGCCCCGCTAGTAGCTGGGACTGCAGGCATGTGCCACCACGCCCGGCTAATTTTTGTATTTTTAGTAAAGGGGGGGTTTCGCCATGTTGGCCAGGCTGGTCTCAAACTCCTGACCTCAGGTGATCCACCCGCCTCGACCTCCCAAAGTGAGGCGTGAGCCACTACGCCCTGCTCATTCCTTTTTATGGCTGAATAAATATCTTACTGTGTGCATAAACCACATTTTCTTCATCCATTCATCTGCAGATGGATAATTGTGTTGCTTCTTCCTTTGGCTGTTGTAACACTGCTATGAATGTGTATGTACATATATTTATTTATGTACCGGGATAGATGATAAAATGCCTCTCCTGACTCCCTTTCTGTGCTCTTCTAATAATTTTGTCTGAATTTTAAATTTAAAAGTTGATTACAAATATGTGATAAAAATCACAGTGTTTAATATTCAGAATAATTTATTCCATTGAATTTTAAGGGATTCTTCTTTTTAAAAGTAAAATTAGGTTTTCATGGTCAGTTACAAAAATAAATTCTCCTCTTAAATCATCCTGATTTAGTTCTTTGACACTAGTGGCTAGAATTCTGCATGATTCTTAAAGTAATTATGTGTCAAATTATTTTCATGGGCCATGGGAACCTCTACTGTTGGTTTGATCTAACAGAGACCCTGCTCTCCTTACCCAGGAAGTCTTTGCTCATTGGCTCATTGAGGAGAAAGATGTTCTGGTTATCTGAGGTTGAAACCTGACTACATTTCTACTTGGACACCTTGATGTGATTGATATACTAATGCAATACTATTACTCTGTTGTTACTTTAAAATAAGACTGTAGAAGTGAGGTATTTAATCTGCCATTATATTTCTCATTTCTGTGGGAAGATGAATTCTGAATTCCAGCTGATTTGGATATTTTTTAAGCTAATAAATTAGCACTATTGCTATTGAATTATTTTGCTCTATGTTGGATTACTATAGTTCTATGCCTACATCTTACCCCACGGCACTTCTCTTCGTACACAGTGATCTCTGTTTTCTGTCACAATCAGCAAGCTTCCTGTATCTGATGTTACTAAGTGTAAATTTTGACCTCTCTGCAAATATTCAGTAGGTAGGATATTTATCCCCCTGAAAGTTGACCCTGTATCCCCCATCCTCACCATTCTGATTTCAGAATTGGACACTGTGGACTTTCTTTGCAGAGATTGAGCTTTTAAATAATAATGACTATGATCATAATATGCTAGTGAAAAAAATCAGAATCAAACTTTTCATAGGTTTGGTTTGTATTGTACGAGTTTGTTATCTAGAGAATGTTTAGTCTCTTTAAACTTAAAACTGAAATCTAAAAGTCTAGTTTGGTTCTTATGGATATTTGGTTTTAATTACAGAATATTCCTGCATGGTTCTTTCAGGTGGCATCCTCTTCTTTTTATAAGCTCCTTTATTAAACCTAACCTCCTCAAAAGCAAAGACGTCATCTAGATTTTGTAATCCCCTGCAGTGGCTGGCTGAGTAGCCTGCGGAGAGTAAGTGCCATTCCTCAGTAACAGGTTGTTAAAATTGTTTACAGTAGCCACTGAGCTTTGGACGTGAAATACCAAATACACAAATGTATTCAGAAGAAAAGATTATTTCATGATTGTTGGAGTGGGATAGGGAGGGAGGTACTGCCTTCTTACCCCAAACCTAGAGGCCATGGGGGAGGGGTCACGGCTCATTCCACAAATAGAGATGTATCTACTCAGATCAGGGGAACTGTAGGAGAGAACATGTGAAAGCCACTTCCTACCCCCAGTACGAACGAGTTGTCTGTAAACGTCTGCCAGGCCCAGACAGCTCTACGGGCAAGTGCAAGTTCACAAAGAAGTTTTCTACTCCTGTCCTATTCTGCCTTCCTTTGATCCTACTCTGGAAGAATTAGAAACTGACAAACTTGGAGTGCAAGCATAAATATTAGGTATCTCATCTCCTTCCCCACTGTGGACTTCTAGCCTACAGAAGTTCCTAGCTGAATGAAAGACTTGGATTTTGTACTATCACATATTTGGGATTTTGATTGAGACCAGACCAGAGAAGAGAATCATGAGCCTAGAGCTGAGGTACTGTGTCTGAAATACCTTTGAGGCCTGGCATCATGGCTCACACCTGTAATCCCAGCACTTTGGGAGGCTGAGGCAGGCGGATCATGAGGTCAGGAGATCGAGACCATCCCGGCTAACACAGTGAAACCCTGTCTCTACTAAAAATACAAAAAAATTAGCTGGACATGGTGGCTGGCGCCTGTAGCCCCAGCTATTTGGGAAACTGTCGTGAACCCAGGAGGTGGAGCTTGCAGTGAGGCGAGATCGCACCACTGCGCTCCAGCCTGGGCAACAGAGCGAGACTCCATCTCAAAAAAAAAAAAAAAAAAAAAAAAAAATTCCTTTGCGCCCCTTCCAGCAGGTGGGATGACAGTGAAATCACCTAGGACCAGAATCTAGAATGAAAAGTGACAAAACCTAGCATACTTGGTCTTGGTTTTGAGGAGCTCTCAAGTTTTGTACGATTGTCAGCCCTTTTTTTCAGATTGTAGGTATCTTTTATAAGTGTGAGAAGTACACTAACTTTAAGTATATAGACAGTATAAACTTTATATCTTTGTTTTCACATAAAAGTTGTCACAAGTGGATGTTTTTCTTCTTAGATGAAGAAACAGATACGGATTTCAGTCTGGACTGGTAGTCATTGCTATCATTAATGTTTCAAAACATTATCAAAACAGATGTGAAACTTGAAGGCTTCTTTCCCCACACCGTAGTAGGTCAGGCCCTACCACTAAGTTTGGAGAAGAAATCATTGTTACTTAATAATGTATGTATAGCTGTCTCTATATGCTTTAAAAGGAATCTGTTGAGCGTCATCCAAGTATTTTCTGTCTAACTTCAGCTCCGCTTCCTCACAGGATTAGTTCTGTGTGTGTTTTTTGTTGTCATTTCAAAGTGGTGTCAGAAGTGATTTAGAGAGGTTCATGGTATTTTATTTGAAACTGCTGGTACTTAGATGTTTGAGGAAATCAAGTTTTTAGTGTCGATTAGAATTAAATATTAATCAGAAAATCACTCAAGGTAATTTCTAAATTACATGTCAAAGAGATGCCAAAATGCAAGTACTTATGTGGTTATTTTTACTTTCAAACTTGAGTTAGATCTTTGTCAGAAATTATAAAATAAGGAAAGAAACCAGTAAAATTGGATTTCAATGACTTGAGTTAGGACTGATTAACATTTTTAAAGACGGACACAAATAACTTGAATAGCTATAATTTGCTTTCTGTGCACGTGGGGGATAAAGGTAGAGGACACAGGTTATGCTCTGGTTTTTTCACTGCTGTTAAACTTCACCCTAATGTTAAGCAAAACTAAGCAGTTTTTGTTTTTTCCCTTGTGTACACTGTGCTTCCATGTATTAAAATTCATATTTGATTTAAAATAATATATAATTTGCTCCTAAAGCAAAGATAATTTAAATATTGAGGAGTTCAAGGAATATTAAATCATAATTCTTAATAATTATAGTTATGTTAGAATTAAATATTAAGTAATAAGGCCATCTAGTGGTAAAATTTTCAAGTTTTAATGAATGAGAAAGTCTGATATCTGTTTCACTAAAAGTGAACTTCAGAGCTTATCAGATAGCTGTACTATAAGACCATTAAAACTTCATGGCAGAAAATAGTTGAGCCTGAGGTAGTTTCTCCTTATAGAAAATGAAGGCTCTCTGGTTATATCCTAAAGATCCTGTCTGCAAATTGCTCATTCAAACACATATTTTTCTGGATTGTAATAATCAGAGCCACAAACAATAACTATAAAGAATAAAAATTGGGAACAAAGTGGAGATTTAATGGCAGAATAGAATGTTAAAATTTATATGCCTAAAATTTTTCCAATCTGTTCTGTGACATCCAGGGCCTATTATGTGCCAGGAAATGAGTAAGACTCAGGTCCTGCCCATAAAAGAAAAGCACGCCATTGTTTGTCTTTGTATTTAGAACTTTTCAAAAGTGTTGGACATTGACAACTTGCTTTTTGAAACAGTTAATCTTGAATAAGCCTGGAATCTGCATTTCAAACAAAGGTCTTTAAGTGATTGTTAGGCAAAATACAGTTTGAAAATTATGCTATCCACTATGTTGCAATTATATAATAAAATGGCATCTTAGAAAATTATATGTGTAACTGTAACTCAGATATGTAAATGGTAAACATTTGATGGGGAAGGAACAGATAAAATGAGCCACATGTTCATAGTTTTCCAACAGGTGTCACAAAAATAATAGAGCAAAGAAGCTGAAAAGAAACTGAAGAGATACTCTTTTTTCTAACTCTTTGCATTATTGTAATGTTTAACAACATTATTAAATCTTTTTTTTTTTTTTAAACAGGGTCTCACTTTTTCACCCAGGCTGGAATGCATTGGCCTTATCTCAGCTCACTGTAACCTCTGCCTCCTGGGTTCAAGCTATTTTCTTGCCTCAGCCTCCCAAGTAGCTGGGACTACAGGCACGTGGCACCATGCCCAGCTAATTGTTGTATTTTTAGTAGAAACAAGGTTTCACCATGTTGGCCAGGCTGCTCTGGAACTCCTGACCTCAAGTGATCTGCTCACCTCAGCCTCCCAATATGCTGGGATTACAGGTGTGTGCCACCACGCCCAGCGTATTACATCTTTTAACAAGTAAAATATGTCTTGAATATTTCTTTTTTTTTAATCAAACAGGACATTTGCTAAATGTTAAAAAAAGGATAGTTACTTTCAGCCGGGCACATTGGTTCACGCCTGTAATCCCAGCAGTTTGGGAGGCCAAGATGGGCGGATCACCTGAGGTTGGGAGTTTGAGACCAGCTTGACCAACATGGAAAAACCTTGTCTTTACTAAAAATACAAAATTAGCCAGGTGTGGTGGTGCATGCCTGTAATCCCAGCTACTTGGGAGGCTGGGGCAGGAGAATCGCTTGAACCCTGGAGGCGGAGTTTGCGGTGAGCCAAGATCAGGCCATTGTACTCTAGCCTGGGCAACAAGAGTGAAACTCTGTCTAAAAAAAAAGAGAAAAGAAAAAAGGATAATTACTTTCACATAAGCAGTGTCTTCCTGCTTTCCTTTCCAGCTATCACAATTAGCTGTTACTGTCATTCAAGAAGTTTTCCTTAGTTTTGAAATTAACTATTAAAATTAAGTAGAATATTTTTATTTGCCTCTGAAGTTAATTATATTATTCACATATTAATCTTATGCTCAGACTTTTCATTTTCATTTATAAAATAATTTTTCCCTCTAGGTGTTTGGAGTAGATGACAATCAGGATTATAATAGGCCTATTATCAATGAAAAACATAAAGATCTAATAAAAGATTGGGCCCTCAGTTCTGCTGCAGCAGTAATGGAAGAAAGAAAACCACTAACTACATCTGGATTTCACCACTCAGAGGTATACATCTCTTCTGTGTACCTATTTGTATGCATAAAGTATAAATTCTTTTTTTTTTTTTTTTTTTTTGGTCCAAGACGGAGTTTTACTCTGTTGCCCAGGCTGCAGTGCAATGGCACGATCTTGGCTCACTGCAACCTCTGCCGTCTGAGTTCAAGTGATTCTCCTGCTTTAGCCTCCCAAGTAGCTGTGATTACAGATGTGCACTGCCATGCCCGACTAATTTCGTATTTTTAGTAGAGACAGGGTTTTACCATGTTGGTCAGGCTAGTCTCGAACTCCTGACCTCAAGTGATCCACCCACCTGAGGCTCCCAAATTGTGAGGATTACAGGCGTGAGCCACCGCACCCAGCCTGAATTCTTATCATTTGTAAATTACATTATTTTAACCAATTAATGTATATCCTTATAAAATGCTTCTAAAAACTAAATTTTTACAAATTTATTTTCTAATGAGAGCCTAAAGCAATTTTATAGTAATTCAACTTTAATTTTTATTAAGTTTTAAAAATATTCTTTTGTCAATGAGGAAAATATTATGTTTCAATAAGCAGTTAATGAGCTGTATGCTCATGGTTCTGATTGGCATTATGAGATAAAACAAGACACAGATGCTGCTTATGCTTTCTTGGAAGTGTATGTTTCCTGTATATCATACCAGGAAACATGCACGGGGCACTGCCTCATAGATACAATTTATATACCTCAGTAACTGCAAATACAGTACAGCCCAGGATATAATTAGAATAATATGAAATTAATTAAGGATGGCTTGGTTACGATAATTACAGAGTCAGTATGTATAGTAGAGCTAGAAATATCTGACCCAGAGCTGCCAATTTTAGCTCAGAGCTTTTGAATCAGTCACTTCTTCCTTATCTTCTGTTTTCTCATCTACACAAATGGCATTTTCGATAAAATCTGTTTATAGAGAATTTAATGAAGTATATAAAGCATCCAGCGTAGTACTTGCCTGAGATTTATGCACTTAACAAATGTTTTTTTATCTTTATCAGAAATGATATTAGAATTTCATACAGCCGGGCGCGGTGGCTCAGCCCTCTAATCCCAGCACTTTGGGAGGCCTAGACGGGCGGATCACAAGGTCAGGAGATCGAGACCATCCTGGCTAACACGGTGAAACCCCGTCTCTACTTAAAAAAAATACAAAAAGACTAGCCGGGCGAGATGGCGGGGGCCTGTAGTCCCAGCTACTCGGGAGACTGAGGCAGGAGAATGATGTAAACCCAGGAGGCGGAGCTTGCAGTGAGCTGAGATCCGGCCACTGCACTCCAGCCTGGGCGACAGAGCAAGACTCCGTCTCAAAAAAAAAAAAAAAAAAAAGTCATACCACATTGATGTGTCAAAAAGAAATGTAAAAAAAGTATTTAAGGCAGAAGTATTAATTATTATTTACTCAGATAATAAGAGCTAGCATTCAATGGAAGCTTTCATTCTCTCACTCATGCTATGGTGTCTCTCAGGAAATAAGCTAATTTGTAACATATAAATATAAATTAATATAAAATGGAAAATAAAAGAAAAAAATAAAATATAAAAGAAGAAAATCTTAAGGTATAAAGAAAATATAAATAAAATGTTACATTTGTATGAAGTATAAATAAGATTTGTTTTTTACATACAGATAAATAGACCTATATGTTTATTAATGTTAAAGTTGTTTCTTTGTATTGTCTACTTCCTGAAAACTGTCAAAGGAATTACTGTATTTTAGTGCTCATTATTTCCCCATGATTGGGAGAATTTTAATTCTGGTTTCTGTTTTATGAGATGTTTAATTTACTTATTGAAAGCAGGTGATAGTTATTTGAGACAATATGTTGCCATTCTGAGTAACCCAGGAATGGTTTTGGTAAATGTGAACTTAAATAGACTCTCTTCTCTATTCCCTGAACCCCTGCCAAGCAAAAGCTATAGCCCTAGTAGGTTCTTCTGTAGGAATTACCTAACAGGCCATTTGGAACACTTATGGTTTTACATAAGCATGTGTCAGTGACACTCATACTGTTGGTATTCTTAGCATGATCCACATGGCTCTGGTACCACCTTTACTACTCAGAAGTGTGGGCAGGTAACAGAAAACCTTGGATGGGATTAAGGATGCAGCAGGCTTTGGTATCCTTAGGAGGCTTCACTGTATGTGTGTCATTCTCTATACTTACTATTCTTCTTCTTTTTTTTTTTTTTTTTTTTTTGGCAGAGTCTCGCTCTGTCACCCAGGCTGGAGTGCAGCGGCACAATCTCAGCTCACTGCAACCTCCGCCTCCCGGGTTCACGAGATTTCCCTGCCTCATCTTCACAAGTAGCTGGGACTACAGGTGCATGCCACCATGCCCAGCTAATTTTTGTGTTTTTAGTAGAGACAGGGTTTCGCCATGTTGGCCAGGATGGTCTTGAACTCCTGACCTCAGGTGGTCCACCCGCCTTGGCCTCCCAAAATGCTGGGATTACAGGCATGAGCAACCACTTACTTACTTGGCCTATACTTACTATTCTTGAAATCATGTAGTGATTTATCTATTTGAAGTCTTCACTTCTTCAGTGTTTAGCTTGTCATTATTAATCTATTAAACCTGGCACTTTTTTTTTCTTTTTGAGACAAAGTCTTGCTCTGTTGCCAGGCTGGAGTGCAGTGGCGCGATCTCAGCTCACTGCAACCTCCACCTCCTGGGTTCACGCCATTCACCTGCCTCAGCCTCCCGAGTAGCTGGGATTACAGGCACGCGCCACAATGCCCAACTAATTTTTGTGTTTTTAGTAGAGACGGGGTTTCACCACATTGGCTAGGATGGTCTCAATTTCCTGACCTCGTTATCTTTCCACCTCAGCCTCCCAAAGTACTCCGATTACAGGCGTCAGCCACCATGCCCGGCCCAAATCTGACAGTTTCAATGAAATATTTGTTTTGACTAGTTCAAAATAAAGTTTCCGTCATAGCTTTCCACTCCCTAATTGTCATTACAGTGTTCATATGAAGCCTTGGCTTGTCTAGAGATTTTTCATTGAGAATTTAACAAAACATAGTTTCATTTAGTAACATAGTTTGTTTTCAGAGAAAATCTTTATTTTCTAGAGAATTTTTATTTTATGTAAGAGAAAATGTAATAAATGGTAATATAGCAAGGTGAGGTTTATTTATGGGTTTGTATGACAAGTTATTGTGACTAAATGAAATTGTGTTTCATGAGACTCGGATATGACCAGGCTGCATGATTTCGTTTTCTGATTTTTCCCTTTTAGGAAGGCACATCTTCATCTGGAAGCAAACGTTGGGTTTCACAGTGGGCTAGTTTGGCTGCCAATCATACAAGGCATGATCAAGAAGAAAGGATAATGGAATTTTCTGCACCTCTTCCTTTAGAGAATGGTATTCTTTCTCTTTCTCTCTTTCATTCTTCCTCCCTTTCTTTCTTTATCCCTTTTTTCTTCTCTTTCGCCATTTCTCTTTCTCTTACTCTTTCCTTCTGTTTTTTGTGAATCATATATCAGTTGTTATTATAAAAACAAGCCAAATCTATATAGTAAGAAGTAAGTTAAACCTAAATAAACATATTCACATATTCTCATGCTGATATATGAATTTATTTTATAAGTAAAATGCTGATTTTTATTAGATATTGTATATTTTGAGGTATATTAAGCAGGGGACAAATTCAAAGTGATAAAACTGTTTTTTGAGAAATTCTGTGGACTTTGTAAGTTGAGACTTCTAAGGACAGGTGAACAGACACCAGCTTGGATTTAATAGTTCATTCCAAGGCACTTTTCCTTTTAGTTGTAAATTTCTGCTGTTGAAAATAAGAATGGTTTTTAAATTTTGTGTTTTTACTTTCAAATAAAAATTCTTCCTACTCTTTCTGATATGCTGATATCTTAAGATATGATTTTGACTAATGATGCAGCTCTCATTAAAGTATAATCTTAACTGAAGATAAGAAAATAATTTGTAGATGAAGCATAATATGTATGTGTGTATATATATTACATATGTAGATGAAGCATATAAATATTGTATATATAAGTTAAAATTTAAAAATAAGTTGAAGACAGGTCTAAATGATTTCATTCATAAATACAACAGGTATTTACTGAGTGCCTACTTCATGTGATACATTTAATGAAAAAGAAATTAATAATCTTACAAATCTATGTAGTATGATTTTTATTACAAACAAAATGAAATTTATTTAAACAAAATGAAATTGTTTGCCTTCAAGGATTTCATTATTACATTTTGTTCATTAGTTAAGACCCTGAAAGGGGGATAAGGAGATGGTGGTCAAAAGGTACAAAATCTCAGCTAGACAGGAGGAAGAAGCTTGTTTTTTCCTGAGCTCTACTGCACAGCATGGTGAATATAGTTAATAATGTAGTATTACATTATCTACCTTTTAGATGTTCTCATCACAAAAAATGTGTACTCTTTGAGGTGATGAATATGCTAAGTAGCTTGATTTAATTATTTCGCATTGTATTTATGGTCAACATTTTATACACCATAAACATACACAAATATACAGTGTCAACTTACAATAAAAAATCAAAATAAAAAACGTATCCAAGTTGAAAAATAAATACCCATTTATAGTTAAAAAACAAAAAGACCCTGATGAGATTTTGTATGTGGTTTTTATCTGTTTTCTTAATTTCGTTCTGGTTGCAAATGGAAATTTGTTTTGTCTCAGGCTTGTGGCACCCCAAAAATCTGTTTTAAGAATTTTGTAAGTATTAGAAATATTTGAGGAAGCTACATAGCAGTGTACTAGAAAAGCTACATCATTTATTTATATTAGAATCTAGAAGTTATTGATAGTATTACCAAAAATTCTTTTGAGGGAACAGAGTCATTTGGTTCATATACCCTGTGTTTAGGAAACAAAGAAACCAGACAGAAGGCTAGATAAACTTACCAAAGAATCTGTTATAAAATTATTAAGTATTATCTGTGAAAAGCAAAGTTCTACCCTCGTTATAAAAAATAATAGACCACTTAGCTTTCATGATCTCATTTCTATTCATCATATTTAAATGAACTTATTTACATAAGCTTGATAAATACACTTAAATCGTAAAATGTTTTTGTTAAACATATTGAATGTATATGAGGAGGGGGCAGTATGAGAAATACTAGAAAAATACAAAAGGGTAAAGTAGCCATTACATTCTAGATGCTTCAGTTAGTACTAAGGAGATAAGACATATGAAAGAAAAAACAAAACAAGATATAACATGATTAATGACTAAATTAAAGTTAAATCTATCAGTTCAGTAAGGATTTTCCTCCATCATAACCATTGTATCGATACGATATTTAAATGCTGAACTTTTAGGATTATAAAGAGAAAAAAAGGACCCACAGAAGCTGTATCTAGTATCTTTTCTCCATTTATCCCTAAAGGATTAGGAAGCTTTATATGTTAATTTATATTTCCCTGAAGAGATGTCTCCCTTTTCTCAGAAATACATTCCATTTTTAACAGTCAGGAAAATCCTTAAATTGTCTCAAATTCTCTCGTGGAAAAATCAAAATATATATTTTCTCATCGGCTTCTACTTGGAAAAAAAGAAAGGGATTTTGTATTTCCATATGTGGCATTAATAACCAGAAGACTATAATTTAAAACTTCCTCAATTTATAAAATTTTGCTATGTCCTGATTATGAAAATTCTGCTATTTCATACTTACAATTTTTAAAATTCTTTTAATGAGCTATAGATTTTTTTGAAATGTTGTTAAAGCTCTGTGGTTTTCATTTTACTTAGGAAATCCAAAAGTGTCATTCTTTGAAGTCGATAATACTTTTTAAAAACTATATATTTTGTTCTTCTCTACTGTGTAGTTGAAAATATAGAAAATAAACAATGTTTATTTGACATTCTCTGTATAAATCTACAATAGTTAGATTCTGGCTTTTTCAGCAAACCTGAAGGATGGAAGGTTACAAAAGCGAGAACGAACACAGTGAACTTTCCTTCTATAAAACACATTAAGAGGAAAGAAGAGCAATATATTTAGGTTTAAGATCAGATGACCCTTATATACCATTATGACTGTAGTTAGTAACAATGAATTGTATATTTGAAATAGCTGAAAGTAGATCTTAAATGTTCTCACCACAAAAAGGAGAAGTCTGTGAGGTAGTAGATATGTTAATTAGCCTGATTTAGCCATTCCATAATGGTATACATGTATCCAGACATCATGTTATACACCACAAAGATATATAATTTTTGTCAATTAATAAATAGAAAATTAAATATATGAAAGAAGAAAAATGATCAGATGACTCTAATTTTCATCTCATACAATTGGCCTTCCTGACCCCTCTAGGAATTGCTTATTTGTGCAGCTTGAAATTGTACTTACTTTTTAAACTACTTAGTCACAATACTGGCTCACTTGTTTTTTATGCTAAGTCATTTTTAATTACATCTCAAAATGGAATGTAATATAGCTGGCCCTCTGCACCCATAGGTTTTGTATTAGTGAGTTTTGCATCTGTGAATTCACCTGAGGACTGAAAATATTTGAGAGGGAAAAAGAAATGATCGCATCCCCACTGAACGTGTATAGACTTTATTTTTTGTACTTATTCACTAAGCAATACAGTATTAACAACTATTTACATAGCTTTTACATTGTAGTAGGTATTAGAAGTAATCTAGACATGATTTAAAGTATATGGGAGGGTGTGAGTAGGTTATATACAAATACTACATCACTTTATGTAAGGTACTTAAGCATCCTTGGAATTTGGTATCCTGGCGGAAGAAAGGGTCTGGAACCAGTCTTCGTGGATACTGACAGACAACTGTAGGGTGCTCCTTTTATTTGTTTATTTATTTATTTTTGTCTTAATCAATTCCCTCTTTGTGGTTTTTATTTTATAGAGACAGAGATCAGTGAGTCTGGCATGACAGTGAGAAGTACTGGCTCTGCAACTTCCTTGGCTAGCCAGGGAGAGAGAAGGAGACGAACTCTTCCCCAGCTTCCAAATGAAGAAAAGTCTCTTGAGAGCCACAGAGCAAAGGTTATAACACCGAGGTCAGAGATAGGAGAAAAACAAGACACAGAACTTCAGGAGAAAGAAGCACCTACACAGGTATACCAGAAAGATAAACAAGATGCCGACAGACCCTCGAGTAAAATGAACAGGGCAGTAAATGGAGAGACTCTCAAAACTGGTGGAGATAATAAAACCCTACTTCACTTAGGCAGCTCTGCTCCTGGAAAGGAGAAAAATGAAACTGATAAGGAAACTTCTTTGGTAAAGCAAACATTAGCAAAACTTCAACAACAAGAACAAAGGGAGGAGGCTCAGTGGACACCTACTAAATTGTCTTCCAAAAATGTTTCAGGTCAGACAGATAAATGTAGGGAGGAACCTTTTAAACAAGAATCACAACCTTCAGAAAAAAATTCAGGACATTCTACAAGCAAAGGAGACAGAGTGGCACAAAGTGAGAACAAGAGAAGAAAAGCTGAGGAAATTCTGAAAAGTCAGACTCCAAAGGGAGGAGACAAGAAGGAATCCTCCAAGTCATTAGTGCGACAAGGGAGCTTCACTATAGAAAAACCCAGCCCAAACATACCCATAGAACTTATTCCCCATATAAATAAACAGACTTCCTCTACTCCTTCTTCTTTAGCATTAACATCTGCAAGTAGAATACGAGAAAGAAGTGAGTCTTTAGATCCTGATTCTAGTATGGACACAACCCTTATTCTAAAAGACACAGAAGCAGTCATGGCTTTTCTAGAAGCTAAACTACGTGAAGATAATAAAACTGATGAAGGACCAGATACTCCCAGTTATAATAGAGACAATTCTATTTCACCAGAATCTGATGTAGATACAGCTAGTACAATCAGTCTGGTTACTGGAGAAACTGAAAGAAAATCAACCCAAAAGCGAAAGAGTTTCACTAGCCTGTATAAAGATAGGTGTTCCACAGGTTCTCCTTCCAAAGATGTTACAAAATCATCATCTTCAGGTACTAGGGAAAAAATGGAAAAGAAAACAAAAAGTCGTTCCACAGATGTGAGTTCAAGAGCAGATGGTCGTAAATTTGTTCAATCCAGTGGGAGAATAAGACAGCCTTCGGTAGACTTAACCGATGATGATCAAACCTCTAGTGTACCTCATTCTGCCATCTCTGATATTATGTCATCTGATCAAGAAACTTACTCTTGTAAACCTCATGGACGGACTCCACTTACCTCCGCTGATGAGCATGTACATTCCAAACTGGAAGGAAGTAAAGTAACGAAATCTAAGACTTCTCCGGTAGTATCTGGTTCGTCTAGTAAATCGACCACCCTTCCAAGGCCACGACCTACCAGGACTTCCCTCTTGCGCAGAGCACGACTTGGTGAAGCTTCAGACAGTGAACTTGCCGATGCAGACAAAGCGTCTGTTGCTTCTGAAGTATCCACAACAAGTTCTACATCAAAACCTCCCACAGGAAGGCGTAACATCTCTCGGATTGATTTATTGGCTCAGCCTCGTAGAACACGACTTGGCTCACTGTCAGCTCGTAGTGACTCTGAAGCAACAATTTCTAGAAGTAGTGCCTCTTCGAGGACCGCAGAAGCCATCATTAGAAGTGGAGCCAGATTAGTACCATCAGATAAATTTTCTCCTAGAATTAGAGCTAACAGTATCTCTCGACTCTCAGACTCCAAGGTCAAAAGTATGACCTCAGCTCATGGCTCTGCTTCAGGTAAATTGGATCCAGATTTCTAATAGCATTAGCATGTTGTATATTTTGGGGTTCCTTTTTAAAAAAAAATTGTCTAGTTGTCTTCCCAAGATACTCATTCAAAACAAAAGTTAATGATATATGAGGTGGCAGGGGAGGTTCTATAAAATAGTTTTATCTAGCATAGTAAATGGAAAAGTCAGAAGTTATATATACTTCCAATTAAAGTCCCGGGGCAAAATAGTGATTTCAAAATTAGGAATTCATTGAGCTGATTTAGGAGTTTTAATTTTCTAGTTGGTGATACATTTGGATGTGTGTGTGTCAAAATTAGATTATCTGGCATTATCTGGTTTAAAGTATAGGAATTAACATTGTGCTTCTAAAAGCGTGTGTTTAACCTTTAAATATCCTCCCATAATTCAAAGCCCTTAAGAACTTGAAGAAAAGCAGCATATGCTTTATTACTCCTTTCAGAGTTAAATAATCAATGTTTTGTTCTTTTTTTTCCCTACCTATTTTGAAATGTCTCACATACTTTACCTATACTTTTTAAAGTTAAATCTGTTTATAGTTGGAGCAGGGGAAAACTAACCCTTAATTTATTTCAGTGGAAGAAGATGGATTCATGGGGAATCACTCAGCATATATTGGCCACACTGAGCTGTAGAAATTTCACTGGTTATGAGCATTATCTCACAAAGTGCTGTTACATCGTTTAACTCTAGTAATTAGGTATAATTGAATATAATAACTACAAAAACTACTTACTCTCCACCAGAATTTAACTGATGTTGTTATATTTGTTTGCTTACGTACTTTGTGTTCAGAGCTGAAGCCTTTGAGAAACATGTGTGACCAAAGAGTCATGAGGTGGATATTTGTTTGTATCCTGTAAGCGTGTTCTCATTGCTTCATAATGAGCCTCCTATGTGGGCGTGCCTGCAAAGGCCAGTGTGGGAGGCCAGCTGTTATAACAGGCTTGCAGATGTGTGATTATTTTCAGTAGGCAGACATCTCAGTGAGCCCTAAGTCTTGAGTTAAAAGTGGAGGCGAAATTGATATGAAATTTCATCTTTTTATTTTTGATTGGTTTACATCTACCACACTATATCCTACAAGACCCTAAAGGAACGGTACTTTGCATATGATACTTTTTTCACTTTTCTTCCTCTTTTCACTGCTGCTTTCCTCCACTCCATTCAGCTTTCTCTCTTTGCTGGTCAGTGGGTTTGGTAATGATCGTCACTGTCTATGGTAGAAATAGATGTAGGCTGAAGCCGGATAACATATAATCATGATTCCAAAAAAAAATTAGACAACATTTTCCTTATTACCCCAGTCCTCATTTCCACACTTGAAGCTTTAGTTGGTGGTTCATAAATTTATCGCCAAATATTTTAAAACTAACTATTTTTTTTTTTTTTCATTCTGTTGTTGCTTATGGTTCTACTCCTTCAATTCACATTTCATCTCTGCTGCATTTCCTGAAGAAATTTCTTCTGCTATACTCCGTGTTTTATCACCTCATCTCCATTAAGATATGTGTGTATTTTCCTGTCTTAACGTAATTTCCATGTTACCAGGTAGCTTGGAGTACCTCTTGACACATGATGTGGTTTTATTCCTTGATATTTAGGATAAGGCTTGAGAGCCAAGCTAAATATGATGACTTCAGCAAGTCTAAGAAACAACTGTAAGATGCTATATATAAAGCTACATTTCATTTTCTGCTTCTTTGAATACAGAACTTGATAAATACTCAGTTTTCTATGTCCAAAAGAACCTTGAATTGTATATGAAATTCCCTAGGACAAATTGAAGTATATGATTTTGGTCTTTTCATACTTACTAGCAGTATATTAAATAATAAGAATCATGGAATTTAAGAGTTAGAAGGGTTATTCCCTTAAGGGAACTGAGGCCAAGAGAGGAAATAACCTGCCCTGGGCACATGGCTGTGGCAGGGGCGGAATGAGAATCAAAGGCTTTTAACCCCCACCCTGTTGTTGTTCTGCCATATTTATTCTAGCTCTAAGAAATAGTTTGAGTGTTTACTTGTATGCAAGCTTCCAGAAGATAGCTGGAATCTACTGGATTATTATCAGGAGTATATGCAAGGTCAATATACAATATAAAGGTTTTGGTATTGTTTACTAAAATCTTTGCAATTCTGATGTTTTACCCAGTTTATATTCTCTATTCCACCTTATGAGCATAAAGCCACATTGTAATCTGGGATTGTATATTCAGATTCTCTCAAGGTACCCATTTATAGTTTTACATCTTATCTAGCACAGTAGCCAGGATCTTTCATTCAGTGTGAACATACTATAATAGCTGTATGGAGAAGGTCATCAAACAAACAAACAAACATACCTGTTTGATTTTGCTAATTTAGGTACCTTTGATATTATAACATTTCTGTTTAAGATAATTATACTATTTTGAATGGAAAAAAAAGAAAAATGTTATCTTTTGAAACATGACTTAAAAGAATGTTAAATCATACTGATGAGTGCTGCTGTGCACGGTATAAACTTTAAAGACTTTGGAAATAATCTGAACCTAGCACCTTTGATATTGTCCCAGTTGGATATGTAAAAATAATTCTGTAATGTTTCCAATTCCATCTTTTAGATGATGTCTTTAAAATAGTTTTAGGCCACCACAGTGTTTCCTGCCTGTAATCCCAGTATTTTAGGGGAGGGCAAAGTTGGAGGATTACTTGAGCCCAGGAGTTGAAGGCTGCAGTGAGCTGTGATGACACTACTGCATTCCAGCCTGGGACAAGTGAGACCCTGTCTCCATTAAAAAAAAAAAAAAAAAAAAAAAAAAGAGTTTTTTTAAAGAAATGTGTGTGATAAAAATAGAAGATTGGAAATCTCAGATTTAGCATTAAGAGAAGAGTTCTGTATGTTTCTCTGATATAATTTGCAGTTTGCTTCTAGGAGTTTAACTAGTTTTTTTTTTCCCCAAAACATTCCTTCAATGATTTTTTGTTTGTTTGTTTGTTTGTTTGAGACAGAGTCTTGCTCTTGCTGCCCAGGCTGGAGTGTAATGGCATGATCTCGGCTCACTGCAACCTCTGCCTCCCGGATTCAAGTAATTCTCCTGCCTCAGCCTCCCAAGTAGCTGGGATTACAGGCATGTGCCACCATGCCCGGCTAATTTTTTGTATTTTTAGTAGAGACGAGGTTTCACCATATTGGTTAGCCTGGTCTGTCCTCCTGTCTCAGCCTCCCAAAGTGCTGGGATTAACAGGCGCCCGGCCTCCTTCAGTGATTCTTGATATCAAGTTGTAACTGAGATATCCAGATTTATTTTGGCAAGATATATTTAAATTTAAAGACCTTGAATTATCAAAATAAAGCACTTGGTTTTCATTATGTTTTAAGTGCACATTTTAGAAAATGAAAACATTATGTTAATATCCTTAAAATTTTTTTAGACTGTTTGCTGTCCCTTTTCAATTCTAATCTTCACAATTTATAGGCAGTAGAAATTAAATGTTGGACATGCATGGCTTGAATTAACTCTTTCTTCAGATCAAAGGACAAAACAGAGCATTGTCAGCAGTTTTTCTCCCCAACTGATCTTATTGCTGCGTGCTCATAAATATACATGCAAAACATGTTTGTGGTAATTTTCCACTAAAATATTCTGATATAGTATGAAGATGCAATGTGTGTTTTCTGAAGTGTTCGCAAAATCTATAGTTGCACATTTTAATGCCAACAAAGAAATTGGAACATTCACAGAAATACGATACTAACAACTTTTTTTCCTTTTTAATTCTGTAGACATCATAAATGATAGTATGTTTTTGTAGTGAATATAGTAGTTTGGTACTACAACACAAGAGGGAATGTTGCCTATTTTATAATTAAAAACTAAGTTTTGTAATGAATGCTGTAGCTCTAGCTACAAGCTTAATCAAGCCTATCTTGGAACTTTCATTTTAATGTATATGCTGTCTCGGCCTTTACTAACCAATAAGTCTCTTAGAGATTGGTATTTCAAACACCTTTAAATGCCTTAGTAATATCAACCCATCAAATGAGCCTAATAATATATTAAGAAAATCTAATTTATTTTTATATATTGTTACTTAAGCTGAATAAAATTCAAGAGAAAGAACGTTTTTCTTCAACACAGGTAGAAATCAGAAAAACTATCATTACGTGAGAAATTTAGGATGTCTTTTTAAAACAACTTGGCTGGGCACGGCAGCTCATGCCTATAATCCTAGGACTTTGGGAGGCTGAGGCAGGTGGTTTACTTGAGGTCAGGAGTTCCAGATCAGCCTGGCCAACATGGTGAAACCCCCCTCTCTACTAACAATACAAAAATTCGCCAGACATGGTGGCAGGTGCCTATAATTCCAGCTACTCTGGAGGCTGAGGGCAGGAGAATCGCTTGAACCTGGGAGGCGGAGGTTGCAGTGAGCCGAGATGGCACCATTGCCCTCCAGCCCAGGTGACAGAGGGACACTCCATCTCAAAGAAAGAACTTACTGGAAACAAAAGTGTAGAATGTATACAACACTTGGAATCTCAGAGAATTAGTTTTGAAGTCTGGGAGTCCATAGACCTGGCTTATACTTTGATTTTAGCAAGGTAAGACCTCTCTGGGCCTGTTTCTTCTCTGTAAATGGAATAATTTAGACTCATGTCAAAGGTCATTCTGTTCCAAAATTCTATGAAATAAGTAGATGGGGAAAAATTTAAAATATTTTAACTTGAAGTTTCTTTGGTGTTAATTAGCGGGTGGTAGGGAATTTAGGAAAAAAAAAAGTTGGGTAGCTGCTATAGTTTGGAAGCAAATGTTAAGAAAGAAAAAGTTTTGAAATCAATTCTTTGAGAAATAACAGGTTAAAAGGCCTAGCATTGAACTCCCTTTCCCAGTTCCTTCTGCGCCAGTAGCCATCATTTCACTCAGTCTCTGCTCTGCTGTTGGTTGTTACACAGACTCAGTGTGTCCAGAGGTAACTGGAGCTTTTCTTCATAGCACACCACGTGTGATGTGTTTTCCACTGGCAAAGAGAGCTCTTAATTACTTCATAATTTTTAATCACATTTTTATTTCTATGCTATATGCTGATTATTTTATCCAGTTTCCTCCTCAATTTTAAAAGAACGTACCTAAAGATGTTACCTTTTACTTTTTAAAATATGCTGTATTCCTTTTTTTTTTTTTTTTTGAGACGGAGTCTCACTCTGTCGCTCGGGCTGGAGTGCAGTGGCATGATCTCCACTCACTGCAAGCTCCGCCTTCCGGGTTCACGCCATTCTCCTGCCTCAGCCTCCCGAGTAGCTGGGACTACAGGCGCCCGCCACCTCGCCCGGCTAGATTGTTGTATTTTTTAGTAGAGACGGGGTTTCATCGTGTTAGCCAGGATGGTCTTGACCTCCTGACCTCGTGATCCGCCCGTCTCGGCCTCCCAAAGTGCTGGGATTACAGGCATGAGCCACCACGCCCGGCCTCCTCCTCAGTTTTAAAAGAACGTACCTAAAGATGTTACCTTTTACTTTTTAAAATATGCTGTATTCTTTTGATTGCTTTTCTTTTTGTGTTTGAGATGGAGTCTGGCTCTGTCACCAGGCCAGAGTGCAGTGGTGCAATCTCAGCTTACTGCAACCTCTGACTCCTGGGTTCATGTGATTCTCCTGCCTTAGCCTCCCGTGTAGCTGGGATTACAGGCATGCACCACCACGCCTGGCTAATTTTTGTCTTTTTAGTAGAGATGGGGTTTCGCCATGTTGGCCAGGAGGGTCCCGACCTCCTGCCCTTGTGATCCGCCCGCCTCAGTGTCCCAAAGTGCTGGGATTACAGGCGTGAGCCCCGCACCCGGCCTCTGATTGCTTTTAAAAGATGTTATTAGTAGCTTTACTATTCTTACTGACTTCGAGGTAGACCAGCCTATGAAAAGAGATGGAAAGTTTGTGAAAAGGAAGTTTTTCTCTTACTTTTTTTCCTCAAAATGTAATTGCTTTTTGATCCTAAGCTCAGACTATTTAAAGTTAATTCTAGCATGGCTCTACTTATATGTGGTTACCTGACATTTAACATATATTAACAGTACTTGGCACTCAGTCTCTCATTCTGCTTTCATGTAGTCAGCCATCAATGACATTCTTTCTAAGTTACCTCGAATTAACTGTCTTAGTTTTATCATACTTATGTTTTCATATGTTCTCCAGTTTATTAAAGCTCTTTGTTAATTGCTTTTCTTTTCTCTCTAGTTTCCAATCATATGTATGGTGACCACAGTTGCCTAATCAAAAATCAGAAAATTTGATGTGACAATTGATTTTTCTCTTCCTTATGAACACTATTGTAAAATAGCAAAATAAACACACATTTAGCATTTAATGAAATGCTTTTTTGAAAAGTACAAATTTGTTTACAGTATTTCTGATTTTGCCTGCCATATTTCTAATTTTTTTCTAAACCTCTTTACTCTTGTTCCTAAACTTTTCCTAAAATTGGTTTCAAGTCTCAGGATCACTTCAACTCATGGAAGTTTTTATATCTAGAAATGAGTACATTATCACCATGGTAAAAATATTATCTATGTTAATAAATTATCTTACAGTGTTAAAATCAGAAATTATATTTAAGCTCCTCAAAAAAACTATGACTAATTACCTAGTATATGCATTTGCATACACTTTTACAGAGAGCCATGGACTGTCTGCATATGTTCGTTCTCTAGTATCTATGAAGGAATCTAGTTCCAAACATCAGGATCTCCAAATAGGGGTGTGAATAAGGACAAATCAATAGGCTCTAATTTATGGCATATTCCTCATTATAGAGTTCTCTGTTTCTTAAGCCAGTTCTAGTGGCAATGTATGCCAGTTTTATCTGAGAGCAAGCTCAGCCTTAGAGATCCCCAGGTAAAAATGTACTTTTTGGAGGAAAAGACATAAAAGGCATAAAATTCGAGTGGAGGAACTTCTGGATTCTATGCAGCTTAGGATCAGTTTCTATTGAAAAGGAAAAAGATGCTAAGGTTTTATTACTTTAAAACGCCGATAACATTTAATGCTTTTCACTAGGTTTCGGAAAAGTAAGTGTTTATATCCAGGAATTCTTACATTTTTTCCAAAATATTTGTGAAAAATTTGCTAGCCAACATTCAGCTAAGTGCTAGATATACATTATTGGATTAAACAGACATGGTTCCTGCCCTTGTGAAGTTTACCAGGAATTAGCCTTTATTTCTCTTTTTTACCTCTATTTATGCTTCACAAATTATTTGTATGTTTGATTCTCATATTAACAGTAGTAAAGTGTCTGCTTTGTCTTCTGATTTTTTAAATGTTTCAGCAGTACCATTTTTTTAATGTCTTTACTAACTGTAAATAAGAAAGTGATTGCCACTTTCTTTAATGTGACTCTTCACAGTATCTCCTGTGCCTTCAATGTCAATGGTTGTGACAAAAGCTTGTAGAGTTTTGCTTTTTGTAGATTTTATGCCATTGTCTATTTTCACCATATGCTTTCAGTGTCAAAGCAGCAGAGAGTTGTACTGAAGATGCTTTGTTGTGTTTTTTTACCATGTAAAAAGATTTTTTCCAACCATAGCGTAACAGGATGTTGAATGACAGAGGTAATGTTTTTTTTTTCTGCCATAAAGGCATAATTTCCACAGCCGGAATTATGCACATCTGTGTGTTGGGAAAAGAGAGTTTTTACCATCTCCATGTTGAAAGTCCATGTGGCATGAGGAAATCTTTTCCCTTGTTTTTATTTTTGTTGTCATTGATGTTGTTACTGTCTCTTTTTTTTTTTTTTTGAAAAATTCATATTTTCACTCAAATAAGAAATATTTGCAATTGAAAAGTGCTCCAGTTACACATCGATGGATAGAGCTTGCTTAGTTGTGTGTCATTAGTGGAATTTTTCATCTAAATGTTTATTCACCACACTATGGAAAACATGGTCTGTCAATGTTTTTGATTCTTCATTGTTTTTAATTCACCAAAGTGTAATGTTTCTATCTCTAAGGAGTAGTAGACTTATGGTTTTTGTGAGGTATGTGTATGTCAGTTATTGAAAATTGTGCTGTGTGTGCGCTTTCATGGTGTTTTGAAGTCGTGACTTTTACCTCCTTTAAATGATAATATAATAATTCTTTTTTTAATAATTAAACTAATTTAGTAAATTCAAGATGGAGGCGCTTTCCTACTGATTATGCTTCCACCTCAGAAGATGAATTTGGATCAAACCGTAATTCCCCTAAACATACCCGTCTACGTACTTCTCCAGCCCTGAAAACCACTCGCTTGCAGAGCGCTGGATCAGCAATGCCTACTAGTTCTTCATTCAAGCACCGGATTAAAGAGCAGGAAGACTACATCCGGGATTGGACTGCTCACCGAGAAGAGATAGCCAGGTTGGTTTTCAGAACTTATCTTTAAGAACTGAAAATTTCTAAGAACATTACAACTTGGTAACAAAGTTTAGCTTGTACTTCATTTTTACTAATAGTCTAAGAACTGAAATCCACAGATAGCTGTGAACTCTGTTTAGTCAGTAGTATTACTCTCTATCCAACTTTTTTCCTTTTTTTTCTATGCCTGTGCCACTAACATATTGTAGAACTGATTTATTTTGACCTTTTCTCTCTCTCCTCTCCTCCCTTTTTAAGAATTTCTTTTATAGATGGTGATAAGTAAGTATAACTTTGAAAGGGAGGCAGTATCAGATCTACATAATTAAGAACTGTGCAGGCAATTTATGGATTACTTTCCTTTAAACTTCCAAAGATATAATAGTATACCTGTTAGAGTGGCTAATGCTCTCTGGAGAGAATTAGGGTAAGCAGATTTTCACTCATACTTTTATGAGCTCATGAAGTATGGTCAGTTCAACCCTTTAGTAAGTAAAACAAAATATGGTTATTTTGAAGATTAAATAAATATGTTTATAGTAACTTTTAGATTTAGATTATGTACAAAAAATAAAATTTGTGCTGCAGATGATTTTTAATTAATAACTTATAATTAATAACTTACTATGGCTGAACTTTGAAGAGAGATTATACTCAAGCAGATATTATAGTACTTAAAATATAAGGATT
Source organism: Rhinopithecus roxellana (assembly GCF_007565055.1). NCBI lineage: Eukaryota > Metazoa > Chordata > Mammalia > Primates > Cercopithecidae > Rhinopithecus > Rhinopithecus roxellana. The sequence continues at coordinate 107,521,724 of NC_044556.1, read as the reverse complement.
TTTTGTTTAAAGTTTGTGAGATGTTCAATTTTATTGCACTATACCATATGTTACCTAAACATTTTCACTGTGTACATACTAAGCTTACTTCTGTCTTTAAGACCTTAATCTTCAAGTTGTATACTTGAGAACATTATTAAAGAGTTTATACATAATATTTCATAGATGCTTTTAAAAAACAACAAACTTTTACTCTATCTTAATGTTCATCTTTTTTTCCTTTATTTCATTGACTTCTGTGAATTGTGTTTTTTCTGGCTCATTGGTTTGATGTTTAGTTTTTTGTTTTTAAAGACTATTTACTTGTCATTGCTTTTATTCTTGGAGAAAACATGCCTTTCTAATCTCATTGTGCTGCTTAAAACATTTTTGCTTTAACATACAACTAGCTTTTTAGGAGAGTAATTACTGAAGCATTTTAAGCCAGTTGTTCTAGTTAGAGGAAAGGCATATATGTGCTTTGGCATCCATGGATCATTATGGGCCGACAAAATGCTTGTAGTGAGAGCATCTTGACACATTTTTTGTACTTCCAGGCGCAGCTAGCAACCACAGGTCTTACTCTTATCTCATCATTTTTCCCCTTCCCTTGAAAAAGATGTCCATATACAAGATCCAGTGGTGCCTGTATGTCTAGATGCCTCCTGGCAGGAGGCCTCCTCTCTCGAGCTCCTTCTACCCCAAACTAGAAAGACTAAAACCCTTCTTCTGAGCCAAATACACTTCCCTACCCTCAAATAAAAACATAGTTGTAATGCAAACAGAAGAGGGAATAAGGGTTATACACTGTATTTTCACTTGGTTCTATTTTGCTATGTGCATAGTGTTACTATTATCAATGTGTACTTTTTATTATCTATGGCAGGGCTTCAAGGCCAGGCTATTTAACCTCCAGTGATGTTCATGCCTTATCCCTCTAGTTTGTCAGTAGCACTCTGCTAATAAAACTTGACTTTGGGATTTTAATTTTTCAACATACACTTTCCAGACATATATCTCAAAGCTAGAGAAGTGGGGTTTTTTTGTTTTATTTTATATGGAGAAAAAAAGAGGGTAGTGGAAGGAAGAAGGAAAAATACAAAATATGGAAGGAAATGTTGATATGTAATGTTTCTATAGGGCAGTGATAAGTTTGCTTAGCGTGAGAAAATTCATTTTCAAATGGCTGTGAATCACTAAGTAGCATATGAGAAATAATTTTATTTACATGAACTACTACTGTCACCTAAAAGACTCCTGTGCTAAGAGCAATATTTGAAGAGTAGTAAAGACACTTTTATTTGGAAAATATAATAGTGAGTTTTAATTTATTATCAAAATGTTTTAGGCTTTAGCCTACTTTTTCCGTTCAGAATTTAGGGCTATTTCACTTGATCAGCACTTTGTTAATCTGTACATAGTAACTGTTTACCTGCATTTAAATTTAAAGCACAAAAGCAAGCTCCATTTAGAATATAAAGTATATAAGCGAGATAGGGCATATTTGGTCTTCAGTTTGATGAGGGAAAGTTTCTTTCAGGTATCCCTGATGCATGTGCTTTGTTAGCTCCTGCCTCAGTTTCTCTGTTATGAATACAGATATTAACTTCCATCTAATAGGAATATAAGACATGATGCAGACTTTCATGAATATTAGGGTAAATAGAGCTATAATACCAGCTTTACAGATGACCAAATGAAATATATTTAACCAAAAACTTATACTGGATGATTATCTACAGTAACACCTCAAAGATAGTGCAGGTTTGGTTTCAGACCACTGTAGTAAGGCAAATATCTCAATAAAGTAAGTCACAGAATTTTTTTTGTTTCCTAGTGCATATAAAAATTATGTTCACACCATACTGTGTGCAGTAACACTGCTTCTTAAAAAAAATATATACCTAAACAAGTAAATATTTTAGTGCTAAAAACACTAGTGATCATCTGAGCCTTTAGTAAGTCATCAGCTTTTTGTTGGCATAGGGTCTTACATCCCTGCTGATGACTGCTGACTTATTTGAGAGTGGTGGTTGCTGAAGGCTGGGGTGACTGTGGCGATTTCTTGTTTTTTCTTCTGAGACAGTGTCTTGCTCTGTCACCCAGGCTGGAGTGCAGTGGTGCAGTCTCGGCTCACTGCAAGCTCTGCCTCCCGCGTTCACGCCGTTCTCCTGCCTCAGCCTCCCAAGTAGCTGGGACTACAGGTGTCCGCCACCACGCCCAGCTAATTTTTTGTATTTTTAGTAGAGACGAGATTTTACCGTGTTAGCCAGGATGGTCTCGACCTCCTGACCTCATGATCCTCCCGCCTCGGCCTCCCCAAGTGCTGGGATTACAAGCGTGAGCCACCGTGCCCGGCTGTGATTTCTTAATTAAAATAAGACAGCAGTGAAGTCTGCCACATTGATTGACTCTTCCTTTGATGAAAGATTTCCTTGTAGCAATGCAATGCTGCTTGATAGCATTTTACCCAGAGTACAACTTCTTTCGAAACTGCAGTCAGTCCTGCTGCTGGCTTATCAACTGAGTTTATGTAATATTCTGAATCCTTTGTTGTCAACTCAATAGTGCTCACCACAGCTTCACCAGGAGTAAATTCTATTGCAAGATACCACTTTCTTTTCCCATCCAGAAGAAGCAGCTTCTTATCTGTTAATGTTTTCTCGTGAGATTGCAGCAATCCAGTCCCATATTCAGGCTCCACTTGTACTTCTAGTCCTTCTAGCGCTCTTGCTATTTCCACCATATCTGCAGTGACTTCCTCCACTGAAGTCTTGAACCCTGAAAGTCATCCATGAGGGTTGGAATCAGTTTCTTCCAAACTCCTGTTAATCTTGATATTTTTACCTCCTCTATGAATCACAAATGTCCTTAATGGCATGTAGAATGGTGAATCCTTTCCAAAAGATTTTCAGTTACTTTGTCCAGGTATATTAGAGGAATCGTTACCTATGACAGCTATAGTCTTGCAAAATGTATTTCTTAAATAAAGGAATACATTTTCTGCTTAGAAGACAAAAATGGGCCAGGCGCGGTGGCTCACACCCGTAATCCCAGCACTTTGGGAGGCCGAGGCAGGCAGATCACGAGGTCAGAAGATCGAGACCATCCTGGCTAACACAGTGAAACCCCATCTCTACTAGAAATAGAAAAAATTATCTGGGCACAGTGGTATGCTCCTGTAATCCCAGCTACTCGGGAGGCTGAGGCAGGAGAATCGTTTGAATCTGGGAGGCAGAGATTGCAGTAAGCCGAGATTGTGCCACTGCACTCCAGCCTGGGACAGAGCGAGACTCTATCTCAACAACAACAACAAAAAGTCAAAATGACTCCTTGATCCATGGGCTGCAGAATGGATATTAGCAGGCATGAAAACAGCATTAATCCCCTTGTACATCTCAGTCAGAGCTCTTAGGTAAGCAGGTACATTGTCCATGAGCAGTAATATTTTGCAAGTAATCTTTTTTTTCTGAGCAGTTTGTCTCAACAGTGGGCTTAAAATATTTAGTGAACCACACTGGAAATATGCCGTAATCCAGGCTTTATTGTTCCATGTGTAGAGCACAAGCAGAGTAGATTTAGCATAATTCTTAAGGGCCCTATGACTTTTGGGATGGAAAATGAGCATTGGCTTCCAACATAAAGTCACCAGCTACATGAACCCCTAACAAGAGAGTCAGCCTCCTTCGAAGCTTTGAAGCGGGGCGTTGTCTTCTCTCTGGCTATGAAAGTCCTAGGCTGTTTTATCAACATTGAAAACCAGTTGTTATTATAACCACCTTAATCAGTTACCTCAGCTAGATCTTCTGGATAACTTGCTACAGCTTCTGTATCAGCACTTGCTGCTTCTCTGTGCACTTTTATGTTAAGGGGATGGTTTCGTTCCTCAAGCCTCATGAACCGACCTCTGCAAACTTTTCTTTTGCAGTTTCCTCACCTCTGTCAGCATTCACAGAGTTGAAGAGAGTTTGGGTTTTGCTCTGGATTAGTTTGGCATAAGGGAATGTTGTGGCTGGTTTGATCTTCTATCCAGACCACTCAGACTTTGTCCATATCAGCATTAGGCTATTTAGGCTGTTTTGCTTTCATATCATTCCTGTGTTCACTAGAGTAGCACTTTTAATTTACTTCAAAAGCTTTTCCTTTGCATCCACAACTTGGCTGTGTGGCACAAGAGGCCTAGCTTTTGATGATTGCTGGAATAGTAAGGCAGAATTTAAAATGGTTCCATGGTTGATCAGATGGGAGATTGGTGAGAGTAGGGAACCCAGAAGGTATGGAAAAAGAAGATAGGTTGTATTTTGGTCATACTGACACCAAGATGCCTAAAGGATAGCCCTGTGAAAAAATCTAGCAGACAGTTGAACCGTGGCTGTGAAACAGGAAGCCGTGAGAGCTAGACTCATCGTTGTAGAGTCATTCGTGAAGAGTAAATATTTGGATAGATGGTATCACCAGGGAATGGTGAGGGAGCTGCAAATGCAGCTGAACTCTGAGATAACCTCAGTGACAGGGATGCAGTGTAGCTGAATGGTGAAGAATATGGACTGTGGACTCAGACCGTATTCCTGGTCTGAGATTCAAACCCAACTCGACCACAAGGTCTGTGTGACCCTGGGTGAGTTAATTAACTGTGCTCTAGTGATCTCATCTGTAAAATGGACGTAATGGTGCCAACCTGAGAGAGGTGACAAGTTGATGCAAATACTTAACCTAGTGCTTGACATATAGTCAGCAGTCAATAAATGTTAGTTATATTTAAGAGGGATACAGAGAAAACAGTGGTTTATGATTATAGTTAGAACTTTATTTGGAGTTTTCAATTTTCTGTAGAGCTCACATATTTAAATTTATGAGAATCCAGATATAATTGGAATTTTAGAATCAGCATTACATTCCTACAGTTTATAAAATGCTAGCCTTACCTTATTTATGCTTAAGAATCCCAGCCAATGCTTTGTTCAGATTTTCAGTCCAAACTTAATTATTACAAATGTTTTTGACCTGTTGGTAAAAACAGTGGTATGTAAGTGGCTTATTTTTTAATATTAAAGTGATCATTAAATAGGTGTGTCGGCTGGGCACGGTGGCTCACCTTTGTAATCCCAGCACTTGGGAGACCAAGGTGGGCAGATCCCCTGAGGTCAGGAGTTCGAGACCAGCCTGGGCAACATGGTGAAACACCATCTCTACTAAAAATACAAAAATTAGCCGGGTGTGATGGCGCGCACCTGTAATCCCAGCTACTCGGGTGGCTGAGGCAGGAGAATTGTTGAAACTCAGGAAGCGGAGGTTGCAGTGAGCCGAGATCGCACCACTGCACTCCAGCCAGGATGACAGAGTGAGACTCTGTCTAAAAAAAAATAAATATATCACAGAACACCTATCAGTCCCATTCCCTGGTTTGTTGACCCCAAATGAAACTCTTGGCATTGTAAGACAAAAAGCTTTTATTATTACTGAGCCATTTACACGTAATTTTATTAGTGAAATTCAAGTAAAAAGAATACTGATCAAATTCTTTGAAAACATTTTAAAATAGAACTATGGTTTATGTTTTTCAAGCCTAAAATATTTGCAGTTACAGTTATGAATGAGTGGTAATCTTAACAGTAAGAAACCAAATTACTTGTAATTTTAATACATTATCGAAAGCTTTGTGCTTTTTTTGTTTATTTTGTTGGTAGGAACCAATTTAGTTGTCAGAATTAAATGGTATGGGTTTTCTTATTGTCTATAAGGTAATATAATGCTTTTCTGTGTATTGTAATTTAGCTAACATGTCTTTAATTACAATATAATTGAAGGATATACTACATTTGAAGTTGTGAGTGGAGGTGAGCTTTGATAATACCAAAATGTTTTTTGTTTTGGAGAAAATATTATGGAACTAAAAACTACCTTAATCAAGGAATAAGGCATATCTGCTAAGTCAGTTTTAAGACATAATTTATTGATTCATAATATCTAAAGTCTAGGCCCTGTTATTTTGTTGGGCTAGTCAGATCCAAACAGCAAGAGTAGGGAAATAAATCATCTGCCCATAGGTTCAGATGACAGTGATTCTTCAATTTCTCTGTAGTTTCCCACATTTCCTAAAACTTCATTATTCCTTCCTCATAGTCTCTACCCGAGTTTCTAAAACTACTCTGGCGATCTCAGGTCTTGTTTATTGAATAAGTACTTTCCTGTCACATGACATCAGACCATCTTCTTTTAACTTACTGATTTTGTCATTGGTGGAGATAGCATGGATTTGCTAAAACCTGCAAAGTTATCCTCTTAATTACCTCTTTATTTGTGACTTTCTCTGCTTATTTGAAGCACATTCATAAGTCTAGTTTCGAGACTAGAATCTTTCTACATTTTATCAAATGTAACTTATCTGTAGTGATAAACATTTCATTGACAATAATTTGAGGTGCCTTAAAAAAAATTAAATCCTGTCTCTTGATGGCTAGAAGTAGACTCCATATACTTTGTTCGAACTCTGCTTTTGTAATCAGGTCACTCATTAAATTGCTCTTGCTGCCCAAAAGAAACCTCCGATTTCAACTCATTATTATCCCATCCTAAACCTTTTGTGGCTCAGAGTAGCTCTGTCCCAGTTCTCCATACTTTTGTTGCATAAAGAATGGGGTTTGCCAAATTTTTTTCATTAAGGTCTTCTATTATTGAATCACAATGCCACTAACATCTAATAAATTAACTGACAGTTTCCACTAATGGAAGAGAAAAACCTTTTCTTTTCATTAGGAAACTTTTTTGTGAACCTTCCTTATAGTTGGTATGTAAGTCAAATATATGAGTTAATCAATACATAAATTAATCTTCAAGCCTCTTGACTGAACTTTTTATTCTTTATTGTACAGTGAGATCATGAAATCATTCATAACCATTGCTTTGTAAATACCAAATAAATTTTTTAAATTATTTTATTTTGAGACAGTCTCACTCTGTCACCCAGACTGGAGTGTAGTGGCGTGATCTCAGCTCACTGCAACCTCCGCCTCCCAGGTTCAAGCAATTCTCGTGCCTCAGCATCCCGAGTAGCTGGGATTACAGGCGCATACCACCATGCCTGGCTAATTTTTTTGTATTTTTAGTGGAGATGGGGTTTCACTGTGTTGGCCAGACTGGTCTTGAACTCCTGACCTCAAATGATCCACCTGCCTCAGCCTCCCAAAGTGCTGAGATTACAGGTGTGAGCCACTGTGCCCGGCCTCTTTTGTTTTTTAAAAGATATCTAGCTCATTATCAGTAGGCCGTGAATAGTTTAAATGCTTAAGATTCCAATTTGAAAATTTTTAAGTCAAACTCCAAAGATTTTTACATAGCTTATTTTCAAAGTCATGGTTTAAAATACAGAACTCATGTGAATGACATTTCTAGGAAACCTTAGGTGAATTTCTTAGGATCAGCTTGAGCTGTTTACAGTGGTAACACATCTGTATGAAAGGCATGTCAAGAAGAACTGAAGATCAGATGTGGCTTTACCACAAGCCAGAGGCTGTATTAAAATTAGGTGCTGTCTAATAAAAAAGAAAGAAGAGATCCAGTTAATGACAGAATCACATAAATGTGGTTATGTTCATTGCTTTTAACAGCTGAGAAAAATAATCTTGAATAATGGGCCAAAACCAGGAAAAGCCTTCAGGGGAAAATGTAGTTATAAGTATTTACAAGGCATGTACATTTTTTAAAATTACAGCCTTATCACATTAAAGCCTCATCTGGGTACTTTTTTATATACCAAAAAAAAGTACCGTATTTTTATTTGTAGGCAGTGTAGTAATAAGAATTCTGTCTTTTATTTGGAGATAGAATTTCCAAATATCTAGTTGACCTTGCTAAGCGTTCATGCTTCGTAGCCAGTGATACTGAGCATTCCATCTGGATTGCCTCTAGACAGGGGATTCACAGTTGGTCTTTACTGGTTAGAGAACATCTAGAACTTTTTGCTCATACACAAAGTGAAAACCTTATATGTCCTGTTTTATAGGTCCAGTTGGTGCCTGCATTCGTGTACTTCTAGCTTGACTTTTTACCCCCTCTGTGTGCTATTACGGGGTCTCTTACAAGTGTACTTTTTCCTGCATTGTATAAGCAATGAGAATTTTAAATGAAATGAAGTGAATTTGCTAATATCTCGGGGTTTGTTTTTTTTTCTTCCCATGCCTTGTAAACCTTAAACCACTATACTTGTTCTATTTGAGGTGCAGGGGAGAGCATGAGTGAGCTCATCACTTAGAAGGAAAAATACAAGCTAAACCAAATCCTTAATGAAACAACATTTGTTTTTACCTATGGAAATAAAAAACTTTTTAGCCACATGCTTATGAATTTTTACTTTATACCTCCCTTTGAAGTTTTGGGGCCCGATACAGGATCCTTGACTCTGTAAAAATAATATGGCTCTTTATTGTTTGGCTGACTGGCTTTTATACCATTGCAAGGAGTTGGGAGGGAGAGGGACCACTAATTTCTTCTACATTCTTCTTCCCGTATCTCATTACCATGATCTCTATTCAGATTCAAAGTTTCCCTGGTGCATCCTGTTATAAATCATGTTTCTTATGAATCGCTGACCATATTTGCCACTGTTGGGGAGGCAAAAAAAACCTGAAACACAGAGCCTATGTTCTAAGTGAGTTCATAATTTATACAAGGATTAAAAGCTAATTCCTGTCATTCTTACACCTTTGCATCCTCAATAGCTTAACTCCCACTTACAAGTGAGAACATGTGGTGTTTGATTTTTCATTCCTGAGTTACTTCACTTAGAATAATTGACCTTAGACTTTTTTTCCTTCTATTTTCTTTTTCCAGCTTTCCTGAGTACCTTTCAGCTGATATCCCCTTTTTCCTCTTTTTTTTTTAAGTTCTAGTGTACATGTGCACAACATGCAGGTTTGTTACATATGTATATGTGCCATGTCGGTGTGCTGCACCCATTAACTCGTCATTTACATTAGGTATATCTCCTAATGCTATCCCTCCCCCTCCCCCCCACCCCACACTAGGCCCCGGTGTGTGATGTTCCCCTTCCTGTGCCCAAGTCATCTCATTGTTCAGTTCCCACCTATGAGTGAGAACATGCGGTGTTTGGTTTTCTGTTCTTGCGATAGTTTGCTGAGAATGATGGTTTCCAGCTGCATCCATTTCCCTATGGTGTATATGAGCCACATTTTCTTAATCCAGTCTGTCACTGATGGACATTTGGGTTGATTCCAAGTCTTTGCTATTGTGAATAGTGCTGCAATAAACATACGTGTGCATGTGTCTTTATAGCAGCATGATTTATAATCCTTTGGGTATATACCCAGTAATGGGATGGCTGGGTCAAATGGTATTTCTAGTTCTAAATCCTTTAGGAATCGCCACACTGTTTTCCACACATCTACAGCCATCTGATCTTTGACAAACCTGACAAAAACAAGAAATGGGAAAAGGATTCCCTATTTAATAAATGGTGCTGGGAAAATTGGCTAGCCCTTTTTCCTCTTACAAAACTTTTTTTTCTTACTAAACTCTTCTAGATCATGTGGAAATCATGAGCTTTTTGGAACGACCCTTAAATGTCTCTCCTTAAACTCATTTTACATTTTAACACTTCTGGTCATTTGCAAACTAGACGAAATTATTTCTTAAAAGCTGAGTCATTACAGTTATGATCTCTTCGCCAATGTTAAAGTAACAGGAGGTTTGACTTGCTGTCATCAGCTTCGGTTTTAGGATTCTAAAGCTAGTATACTTCATAAATAGCCCACCAGTTGCTTTTTTCCAGTAATGTCAAAGGAAACTTAATTCCAGTGGTTCATGTGTGTATCCTCTGGAAAGTTTTACATGTAAAAACTTTTGAAAACTAATGTGCTATTAAAAAATAGGGCAAATTTTTGGCTGGGCACAGAGGCTCACGCCTGTAATCCCAGCACTTTAGGGGACCAAGGTGGGCATATCACAAGGTCAAGAGATCAAGACCATCCTGTTCAGCATGGTAAAACTCCATCTCTTCTAAAAATACAAAAATTAGCCGAGCGTGGTGGCACGTGCCTGTAATCCCGGCTACTCTGGAGGCTGAGGCAGGAGAATTGCTTGAACCCAGGAGGCAGAGGTTGCAGTGAGCTGAGATCGTACCACTGCACTCCAGCCTGGCAACAGAGTGAGAGTCTGTCTCAAAAAATAATAATAAATAAGGCAAATTTTTAAATAGCTAATTTAAAACAATGTTGTGTTGGCACTTTAAATCAGTAAAGTACGATAGTTTGTTTCTATTGTGGTTGTAATGATATATAATCTTGCAAAGATTGTATATTTAGTTGGGTATGCATATCACAAGAACTATAGTTTTTAATATATCCTTTAATGTTCCAATATACCCAAAATGTACAATTATTTTTGCCAGTATACAGCCTTTCAGTGAAAAAAAAGTGTTATGACTGAGATAGTTTACATAGAAAAATTACAAACTTTATGACTTAAAGTACATTTATCATGTTATCTCACCTTTTTTTCTTCGATAATGCATACTTCTACGGAATTGTTGAAACTGAGTCAGTGGTTCTGACACTCGGGAAAACATAAAGACTAGACTAATGTTAGAGAAATGAACCCTTCGTTTCTGTTTTGTTCCTTTGGTGCTATTTTCTTATCTAAATTTTGTAATAAAATGGAATTAAATGTGAAAATATCAATTAGGTTTTCAAATCAACAATATATGTATACATTAAGATTGCTCACTTTAATACATATTTTACTATATCACATGTGGAGATTGCTGTTGTCCGTGTTTTTTCTAATTACTTTATACTGTTTTCCACAAATATTAGAAACTTCATTGTACAGATCATCTGCATAAAAAAACTTTAATGAAAAATAGTGTTTTGGATACACTGATGCTCATCTGTATTTTTTCTCATTAAGCTTTATTACTCTGTTTCTCATTCTAGTTCATTTATTTTGGGGAATTGCAAGGATTTGCTATATTATATAGGGGAACACTTTTAACACATTTTCAAAAGAATCACATCAACAGTTAATATGCTTTTTAAAATTATATATGCAGCGATCATGTGAGATATACCATGGCATAGTGAAAAGATCCAATTATGGCACTTAACTATTTGTGACCTTGGCCAAAAAAATGGTCACATGTCTTCTCCTGTGTCTCATTTTCCTTATCTGTAAAACAAGATGAGTAATACTTCTCTTACAGAGTGGTTGTGGGAATTAAATGAGTTGAGGAATATGAAGCTGCTTTGTAATGTTCTCATTATATTATAATGGTGCCTTCTATTTATTCTAAGCTTCATGAGGACAAGGACTCTTTCTGCTTCTTCATTGTTGTAGTCTTTAAGACTTAGCACAGTGCCTGGCACATAATAAGGAATTGGTAAATATTTGTAGGTGTTTTTCCTGCCTTTTTGTGTTGATAAATAAATGAGGAATTAACTGTCATTTCTTACAAAGTTTATATATTGACCATAAATTGCTTCTGTTGGTCCATAACTTCAACCTAGTTCTCTTTTTAAATCTAAATTTTTATGTAATTACTAATGTGCTTGAAAGTCTTTCAAACTTTCATTTTGTGTAAGTTAAAAAAAGTTGCTTTAAGCCAGGCACATGTCTGTAATCTTAGCTATTTGGGAGGCTGAGGTTGGAGGACTGCTTGAACTCAGGAGTTTGAGACCAGCCTGGGCAATATAGCCAGACCTCCTAGGCTCCTTTTTTTTTTTTTTTTTTTAAAGTTACTTTTTATTTCCTTTGGATTTTGAAGTTGCAGAAACTTTCATATACTTTTAATAATATTCTGTCATTCCAAAACCTTTTCTGTGGAAATAGCCACATTGAGTTTATGGGCAGTGGATGCAACTTGGAAAACGTTAATATCTTACTGAAACGAAATGTTTCTCAAAAAACAAGAATATCAGTGGTAGGTTTTGTAAGTTTCTCCCTCTTGAAAAAAAATCTAAAAGAAAAATCTGTTTTCCCCTTTGATTATCACTGGTAACAGTTATTTAGTTCTTCAGTCCATGTAGGTAAAAATGCAAATGGCTTTATGGAAATGAGCACTAAAGCTTGGATCCGGTCCTGCCTTAGCTACATCTGAATATGTGCTCATGAGCAAGCCATTCAGGTTCTCTGAGACTGTGATAAAGTCAGATAAATCCTACCTCAAAAGAACTGGGTGGGCCTCAAGTGACACAACATGTACTAGAAAGTGCTGTGCATAGTGTAAAGTGCTCTACTAAAGAGTGCAGAGTTCTTAATTTCTTTTTACTGGAGACCCCTTTGGCCATCTTGTGAAGCTTGTAGAACCCTTCTCAGGTGTAAACATAAAAGAATTACAAAGAAATCCAATTATATTGAAATTCAGTTATGAAAATATTTGAAAGTAATAGAGTAATTTATGGTTCTTTATTAACATTAAATAAAATGTTATTGTTGTGTGTTTAATGACTTCAGTAATTTTGAAGTAGTGATGACCATAAATGATGTTTTAAGATACCTGTAGCCACTGTAATGTGATCTCTGTTGATGACAAAAATCACCAGTATTGCTAATACCACTGTGGTTTGTTGCCTGTATTTATAATTGAAAGAAGTGCTAAGCGTCACTTAGAGGTTAGTGAAAATGATATTGTAATTGTTTTTTCTCAGTTAAGTTCATGAACTCCTTGAATTCTATCCATTATTCCCCAAGTTTAAGAACCCCTGTAATATATTAATGCTAGTCATTAACACTAACAGTGTATGTTAAGGGCATATATCTACTCAAGGGTATTTAAAGTACATTTATCAAGGTGATGTCTTGTAGGTTATTTGGAGTTTAGTTTCATCAATCTTAATTTTGGAATTAAGGTTTAAGAGTTTGATTATGTTAACTATAAAATAGTTAATAGTTAATTTGGGGTACAAATATTTAATTAGATATACAACTTACATGACTGATTATCTCACAAATGATTGTTTCTAGAGCTGTTTATTTAAAAGGGATTAAACTTCTTTTCTAAAATTATTACCAGGATCAGCCAAGATCTTGCTCTCATTGCTCGGGAGATCAACGATGTAGCAGGAGAGATAGATTCAGTGACTTCATCAGGCACTGCCCCTAGTACCACAGTAAGCACTGCTGCCACCACCCCTGGCTCTGCCATAGACACTAGAGAAGAGGTAGGAGATCTTCATGGAGAAATGCATAAGGTTCTTTCTTTTCTTTATTTCTTTTGCTTTTAGCTTTTTGCTTAGTTTATTTTAGTTATGTCCACCCTCCCTGTTTGCATGAAGCTCTGCATTTTCCAACTTTGCTTTAACAGTTTATTTTATGTTTTTGTAACGAAACTAGTGAAGGCTAACATTTGGTCTACTATTAACATGAAGCTGGAAAATTCTTTAGAAGCAGCATTTTACCTGCTAATTCTTGGTCCATAGCTTCACTTGAAATGTGAATATAAATGGTACCTTGAAAAGCAACCCAAAATTTGATAAATGATTGTATAAAGTTTCTATAAAGTTTGACTATGAAAATGCTCTAATTAAAAGTATTTTCATTGCTAGTTAACTAGATGATACTCCAATAACAAAGAAAGAGAAAAATCCTACAGTTTCACTGCTTTAATAATTCTTTTGATAAATACCCATATACTTAAAGATATTTTGAAAAATTGAAATATGTATGTAATATACACACATACAAATACATATTCAGAACATTTTTATAAAGTCTGGAATACCAGTTAGCATATGTAGACTATTACCCATCCAATATCAGGGCCTCTTACAGTACAACTCCAGGAGGCACCATTTGCATAACATTGCTCCAGACAGCGCCTTTAACATATAATACAAAATTAGTGGTACTCTTTGGCCATGTTGGCTGTTTTCATCTGGGACAGATATGTAAGCAAAGGATTGGCATTTAAATGAATGAACTTCTGTGTTTGGAGACTGGCAAACTGGCCTTGCTGCCAGTTTTAATACAGACCAAAGAACTAGGAATGGTTTTTACATTTTTGAATGCCAGGAAAAAACATCTAAAGAATACTAATTTGCAACATGAAAATTACATGAAATTCAAATTTTGGTGTTCATAAATAGTTTTATTAGAACACAGCCACACTCATTTGTTTAACTCTCATCTATGACTGTTTCTTTGCTACAGGGGCAGAACTGAGTAGTTGAGAGAAAGATTGTATGGCTGCAAAGCCTGAACTTTTATTATCTGTCTCTTTATGCATAAAAGTTTGCCAGCCCCTGATATTGATTGTTCTGTTTCTTCAATTTTACAAGACCATCCTAAATAGTAGGCAAAAATGGCTAGCCTTTCTGACAAATTTAATTGTGGTAAACTGTGCTAATAATATTTTCTTCATTTGCTTTTTGTCACATTTATTCTTTAATCTGATTCTTTAATGGTCACTTTTTTGTTTGTTTTCCTTCAATGTGTTGTTTAACTTATTAAATGATACTTCATCAATCTGTGTAGAGTTTTGTTACCACATTGATCAAATGTAACTGTATATGAAATCATCCTTATTGATGAAAACCTTAAGGATCGTCCTGGTGGCAAGACATACACAATTCTTCTGGTACATTTAAAATGATGAAGATATTATTTTCTCAGCTTTCTAACTAAATTTTACCTAACATAATTATACATTCACTCAGACTCAGTAAAATTACTTAAACATTCCATTGAATAAATTTCATTTTTTTTTTTGTTTTATTTCAGAATATTGTACTAGGTTGATTCCCTCTTCAGTAAACCCGAGTTACTTAGTATTGTATGTCTGTGATTTGCACTGTAGATGGCAGTATATCATTTTTATTAGAATGTATAATTTCTGTAGCACTGTTAAAAGTTTATCTGACTAAGACCAAAATATTTCTTTTGTGGTTTAAAAAAACATTTTCCTTTTGTAAACTTAATTGGAATTTGTAATTTATGTATCTTGTGAAGAAATTTGACACCTGGATTTGGGGAGGAAAAAAAGGAAACTAAAAGAAAAAGAAACATTATTTTATACTGGTAAGGCAATGTGAGTAAAATGAACTCATTGTCCGTCTACGTGGCTCAGCTTTTTTTCTATTTACCATCTGTTTTCCATTTGGAGAAAATCTTATCCATGGAAGAATTAAATTTAACATAGTTACTTACTTTGGA
This sequence comes from Rhinopithecus roxellana, assembly GCF_007565055.1. Taxonomy (NCBI): domain Eukaryota; kingdom Metazoa; phylum Chordata; class Mammalia; order Primates; family Cercopithecidae; genus Rhinopithecus; species Rhinopithecus roxellana. Next base: position 107,506,583 of record NC_044556.1, on the reverse strand, counting down.
TTTTGAAAATAAAACCTATGTAGATAAACCTCGATTTTATAAAGGAAATACCTTTGAAGTGCTTATAAAAAGAAAGAGTAATTGGTTTATTGAAGATGTCATGCCGCTGTTACTACTTGAGAATGGAATAACTTCTGTCTAATCATAAAAATTGTAATGCCAATATTGGTACTTTTTCAAATTACTGTGTTCTCATAAAGGTTTGCTTTTGTCCCATTAGTTGGTTGATCGTGTTTTTGATGAAAGCCTCAACTTCCGAAAGATTCCTCCATTAGTTCATTCTAAAACACCAGAAGGAAACAACGGTCGATCTGGTGATCCAAGATCTCAAGCAGCAGAGCCTCCTGATCACTTAACAATTACAAGGCGGAGAACCTGGAGCAGGGATGAAGTAAGTAAACTATAAATTTTAACATACGGCAGAAGAAGCATGTTCCGTAAGTGAGAATAGGAGGAACCATTCAGTAAGTAGCGCTGGGGAAAAAGTGATTCTCCTTAATAAATGCAATGAAATTTCACCATGACATCACATCATATACAAATAATTAACTCCAAACGAATTTAGTTATTAAATAATGCAAGAAAAACTGTAAAACTTGGCCGGGTGCGGTGGCCCAAGCCTGTAATCCCAGCACTTTGGGAGGCCGAGACGGGCAGATCACGAGGTCAGGAGATCGAGACCATCCTGGCTAACACGATGAAACTCTGTCTCTACTAAAAAATACAAAAAACTAGCTGGGCGAGGTGGCGGGCGCCTGTAGTCCCAGCTACTCGGGAGGCTGAGGCAGGAGAATGGCGTGAACCCGGGAGGTGGAGCTTGCAGTGAGCTGAGATCCGGCCACTGCACTCCAGCCTGGGCGACAGAGCGAGACTCCATCTCAAAAAAAAAAAAAAAAAAGAAAAAAAACTGTAGAACTTTTACTTAAAAAATACAGGCAAATTTCTTTCAATATTGTACTAGGGAGTGATTTCTTAAGAGAAACAAAAAGTTTTGGCCTTAGAAAATTGATACATTTGAGTATATTAAAATTAAGGACTTTTTCTTTATTAAATAATAAAGAAGGTAGAAATACAAGTTACAAACTTTTGCAAAACATAAAGCCTATGAAGGATTAGTATACAGTATATATAAAGAACTCCCTCCAGGCCGGGCGCGGTGGCTCAAGCCTGTAATCCCAGCACTTTGGGAGGCCGAGACGGGTGGATCACAAGGTCAGGAGATCGAGACCATCCTGGCTAACACAGTGAAACCCCGTCTCTACTAAAAAATACAAAAACTAGCTGGGCGAGGTGGTGGGCGCCTGTAGTCCCAGCTACTCGGGAGGCTGAGGCAGGAGAATGGTGTAAACCCGAGAGGTGGAGCTTGCAGTGAGCTGAGATCCGGCCACTGCACTCCAGTCCGGGCGACAGAGCAAGACTCCGCCTCAAAAAAAAAAAAAAAAAAAAAAAAGAACTCCCTCCAATCAATTAAAAAACACAATAGAAAAATCTGCAAAAGACATGAACAACATTTCACCAAAGAGAAAATGCCGAGGCGGGCAGATCACTTGAGGTCAGGAGTTTCAAACCAGCCTGGCCAACATGGGGAAACTCTGTCTCTACTAAAAATACGAAAATTAGCCAGGCATGGTGGCACGTGCCTGTAATCCCAGCTACTCAGCAGGGTGAAGCAGGAAAATCGCTTGAACCTGGGAGGCAGAGGTTGCAGTGAGCTGAACCTACACCACTGCACTCCAGCCTGGGTGACAGGGTGAGAATCTGTCTCTGAAAAAAAAAAAAAAAATGACAAAAAAAAGAGAAAATATTTAAGGCCTAGAAAACATAAAGGCATGTTTAACTTAACGAGTGTTCAGAAAAATGCATGTCAAGACTACAGTGAGATTATAATCATTAAATTGTTGCCACGTTAAAAAGTTTTAAAATGTTAAGTGTTGGAGGAAATGTAGATACATAGGCTTTCTTATGTGTGGTTGGTGGAGGTTAAGTTGGTGCTGTGGCTCTGGAAAACAGTTTGACACTATCTCCTAAAGTTGAAAATAAAGACATCACATGATCTAGCAATTTTCTTGCTAGTATATGTACAGGAAAAACCCTTTCTTATTGACAGTAGAAGTTACATTTATAGTAACATTGTTGACAGTATCAAAAACTTGGAAACTGTTTACACCGGCTGAAAAGTGAATGTATAAACTGGTATATTCCCAAATTGAACAATTATAGAGTAATAAAAAATTCAAGGATATATAGGAGCTCCTTCATCAAAGAGTGGTTATTTCAAATACTACTATGGAAAGAGGTGATTTAGGAACAACGCACAGAGGTGGTATATGCTTAAGGGCTGGGTACAGGAATAGTGTAGAAAGAAACAGTTGACAAGACGAGATTGATGATAGATTAATATTTGTGGATGCCTGGATTTTGGAATAGGATCTTGAGATTATTATGTAAGAATATGTATGTTTCTCATGGTACTGAGTAGAAAAAGATCTACCTGGTGGAAAAGTATGCAACTAGCCTGAAAGTTAAAATTGAAGTATACTAAAAAGTTTTAAAGCATACTTGATCTCTCTTGGCCTAATAGTTGATTTGTTCTTGGTGTCAGGAAAAGGGCCCATTCTCTAATCTTACTCTACTCATTCTGTCCTGATGTCTAGGAAGACAAATTTCTCCAAACATAATAAAACTATGTGGAAGAAGTTTATGTTTTTAAAGAGAATGGAAACATCTAGATTGATAGTTATCTCAAGGTTGATGTCAGGAATTTATTTAATGCTTTGTGACAAGAAACTAAACTTCATGAGCAAAGAAAAGAGAAATATCCTATTCTGTGTTGTAATCTCACCTTAGACTCTCCTGCCCTTTCTCATGCCTTCCTAATTTGTATATGTCTTCCATCTGTATTTGATTGTTTTCTTAAGGCCCACAAAAACCATTTTACTTATTTATCCTTTCCTTGACAATGTTACTTTTCACAACCTAAATAACCTTTTATTGCCCACTAAATTCAAATCCTTGTCATTCTGAAGTTAGTTCACATTTTTCCATGATCACTTCCTTATTTATGCCACTCATCAGTGAACTCTCTTTCATTAGAATTATTTGTTATTGTTTTTTTTTTTTTTATTTTGAGAGGGAGTCTCGCTTTGTCGCCAGGCTGGAGGGCAGTGGCGCTATCTCCACCCACTGCAACCTCTGCCTCCCAGGTTCAGGCAATCCTTCTGCTTCAGCCTCCCAAGTAGCTGGGACTACAGGTGCCCGCCACCGTGGCCAGCTAATTTTTGTATTTTTAGTAGAGATGGGGTTTCACCATGTTTGCCAGGATGATCTCGATCTCCTGACCTTGTGATCCATCCACCCCAGCCTCCCAAAGTGCTGGGATTACAGGCGTGAGCCTCTGTGCCCCGCCTCATTAGAATTCTTACGGCACCGAATCCCAAAATGTATCTGAACGTCTCCTGGTTTTGTAGACCTTAGGCTTTCTGATAAAACATGTAATTGTATTCCTTGTATATTACCATCATCTCCCCCAGTGATCTTTAAACCTTTTTGCCATCTAGGGCCTTATCTTCTGTTTTCTTTCAGACGCTACATACAGTACTGACAATATAAGGAGCTGATTTTGAAAACCAGATCTAGACTCAAATTTTGTCCTTTTTCTACTGTGCTTCATTAGCTTTGCCTTTCATGATTTGGCCTAGGGCTTGGCAAACTTCAGCCCATAGGCCAAATCCAGCCTGTCACTTGTTTTGTAAAAGTTTTGTTCCAACACAGCTATGTCCACATGCATGATTTGCTCATTATCTGTGGCTGCTTTCACACTGCAAAGGCAGACTTGAGGAATTGTGGCAGAGACCCTATGTCCCTCAAAGACTAAACCTTCACCCTCTGGCTCTTTACAGAGGTTGGTGGCCTCTGGTTTTGCCCATGCATCTCAGCTGGAGTAATACCAACACCCAGTATAAAATCTTACTATTTTGAGTAAATTTTTAAAAATGTATCTTTCCCACTAGACTCTTTGCTGGAGAACAAGGATTGTACTCTTCTTCTGTATTCACATTACTTGGTGAAAGAATAAATAAATTTGGTACTCTAAGTTACTTGTATCTTCTCTTTTATACTTCAGTTGGAAGTAAGAGAGACAGGATCATGATAGTAATTGAAGATAAACTGAGGATAAAATGGATTGTGTTTGGAAACTGATAAGACCAAAATAACACGGAAACTTGACAAGTTATTTAATAAAAGAAATCCTTTGTTAATAGTGTTTCCTTCACTTTCTCATTTTAGTTACGTATTAATTATATTCTTCATTGGTTTATAATAAAAATAAGCATGAATACTAACTGCCTCTAACTGTAGTGACTTGTGACTGGTGATCCCAGGAGTTATACAATACAGGGGTAATATTTTAATATCTACATTTTTCTTTGGCTGTTGCAGGTCATGGGAGATAATCTGCTGCTGTCATCTGTCTTTCAGTTCTCTAAGAAGATAAGACAGTCTATAGATAAGACAGCTGGAAAGATCAGGTACATATACATATAGCTTATGTTTTTTTAACTTTAATATCACCTCACTTTACTTTTTGTTGCTTTTTCTCAAGGCTAAAAATGTATCATCAGAATGAACGTGTTTACCTTTGGAAAAATTTGTCCCAAAGTAAATATCTATCCAGTACTACTTTGTAACTTTAAATTTATTACTAATTCAAAACATAAATAGACTTAGAGATTTTATTTAACAGTACTTCAGAAATCCATGCTGCTATTGCTTATTTCTGATTCCTATAATTAAAATTTAAAATGTAATGAAACAGTATTTGAACATGGTTTGTGAATTGTGATAGTCCACACAAATATAATTCTATATTGCTTATATATTGAAATAATATATTTTATCAGCGTTTGATGAGGACCAAGAAGCCATTAAATTTTTTCAAAAATAATTTCAAAAACACCATTTAAAACTTGAAGTATTCTTTTTTTTTTTTTTTTTTTTTTTGAGACAGAGTCTCGCTCTGTCGCCGGGGCTGGAGTGCAGTGGCCGGATCTCAGCTCACTGCAAGCTCCGCCTCCCGGGTTTACGCCATTCTCCTGCCTCAGCCTCCCGAGTAGCTGGGACTACAGGCGCCCACCACCGCGCCCGGCTAGTTTTTTGTATTTTTAGTAGAGACGGGGTTTCACCGTGTTAGCCAGGATGGTCTCGATCTCCTGACCTCGTGATCCGCCCGTCTCGGCCTCCCAAAGTGCTGGGATTACAGGCTTGAGCCACCGCGCCCGGCCAACTTAAAGTATTCTTAAAAACAGTCTATTTAGCTTAAAACAATGTGTTTTAAGTTGTCTTGAGCCTGTATCTTAAAAATGTCTTAAAGGCGGCCGGGCGCGGTGGCTCCCGCCTGTCATCCCAGCACTGTGGGAGGCCGAGGGGGGCCGATCACGAGTTCAGGAGATCGAGACCATCCTGGCTAACACGGTGAAACCCTGTCTGTACTAAAAATACAAAAAAACTAGCCGGGCGAGGTGGCGGGCGCCTGTAGTCCCAGCTACTCGGGAGGCTGAGGCAGGAGAATGGCGGGAACCCGGGAGGCGGAGCGTGCAGTGAGCCAGGATCACACCACTGCACTCCAGCCTGGGCAACAGAGCGAGACTCCGTCTCAAAAAAAAAAAAAAATTCTTAAAGGTGTACGAGAACTTCTCTTCACTTTATTGCCTCCTAAAAGAATATTAATTTAAAATTCCTTATGTTAAAAATAATGTACTCTGTACTGTCTTGTCCCGTTTTTCTACTTATTTTAAAATGTGTGTCTTTTTAGCAAGAGTAGTACGTGAACATGGTTAAAAAATATAAATCTTCCAGAAAAATGTATATTATATCTAATAGTGGTGTGTTTCCCCACTCTGGGTTCATTTCTCAAAGGTTTATACAAATATGAACATATTTTATTTACTTTTGTACCTTGATCTTTTCTCTTAATTAGATCTTTACTTTTCCCAAAGAGTATGAGTGAAAAGCACTGACAGACCCCTCCATGTTTGATTGGAATATGAGGCATGCTGCCTTAGTGAAAAAACAGCTGAGTCTGGGCGCAGTGGCTCATGCTTGGTAATCCTAGCACTTTGGGAGACCAAGGCAGATGGATCACTTGAGCCTAGGACTTGGAGACCAACCTGGGCAATATAGTGAGATAAAAAAAAAAAAAACTTGGCTGGGCATGGTGGCACATGCCTATACTCCCAGCTACTTGAGAGGCTGAAATGGGAGGATCACTGGAGCTCATGAGTTCAGAGTTACAGTGAGCTGTGATCGTGCCAGTGCACCGCAGCCTGGGCAACAGAGCAAGACGCAATCTCAAAAAAAAGCAATAGAACATTTAATGTTTAGCTTTTCGTAAGGAGTACCTTGTACATATAAATAATGTCAAAAGTGTTTTTAATGACTGCCATTACGTACCTATCCATTGTTTTTTTTGAAGAGAATTAACCTTTATCAAATCCTATATATTCTTATGAATTTTAAACAGACTTAATTTTCTACAGAATAATATTTTAATATTTACTTATTAACAAATAAGTATTAAATACATTCTAGTCACTTTATAATTAGACATTGACAAAACAAAGACCCCTGTTCTGATGGAATGTACATTCTATACCATGTAAACCAATCAGCTTGTATTAAGTTAGCTATTTCTGCTGTCGACACATGATTTGACTTAATTCCGTTATTTCACTTGAATATTCCCTGTATTTTACTATTCACATTTTCTGTTTCCACTTGAAGCCCAATTACCTGCATCAACTTTTTCTTAATACTAAAATCACTGCTTATATTGATGAGATTAAAAGTATAATAACTATTAATTTCAGGTATAAACTGGAACCTTATTAACTAAGAAATTTTAAGGGTTATAATTGATTTTAGAGAAATTAAAGTAGTTGCATGCTGTTTATAAATACCACATTTTATAAATCCTGATAGGGCTTATAAATGAGTCCATTGTTTTTCTTTTACTCACACTCAGTGATTAAGTAATTAACACCCTATTATTGTCTTATGTAAGATATAGTACATGTTTTCCCCTTGTGACTCCATCATTCCCAGGTTTACTTCTTTCACAAGTAAGAGAAATCTCCTTCACCGTGCAACTCATTCACCTATGATTTGCTAATATACCCTATGACCGGAGACAAATGAAGTCCACCATTCCCTGGGGTAAAGCCTCACTGAAATTTGTAGGGAAAAAAAATTTTAAGCTTAACTTATTAGTTATTACACATGAATAAACAAATCTGTAGGCCTCAATCACACAGCTGCTTATTAATACCATGGTTCATGCCTCAGATTTGGCTCAAGCATTCATTGTAGTTAAATGTAATATATAATTGTTATCATTTTTATTTTAGTTCCACTAAAATTATTTTCTAGAGCTGGGGCATTATGGAAGGATTATTAACCAAAGAAAGAAATAAATGAAATAAACATTGGTTAAGATCATATTATGTGGGAATAAAGTCTCCAGACTCATTCATTCATTGAATGATTTTTGACTGTATGTTATTTGTCTAGCACTGTTTTTGATGTCCTCACATTTTAGTGCAGAAGGCAGGTAAACAGGTAATTACAGTTCAGTGTGTTCAGGGAAATACATGATGGTTACTATGGAAGCCCATAGCAAGGGCACTTTGGAAATCCAGAGAAGGACTCTTAGAGAAATTGCCATGCAGTTTAAGTCCTGAATGATGAGGAGAGGAGTTAGTCAAAAACTACATGAAGTGAAAGGGCCAGAGTATGGTGAGAGATGACACTAGAGAGATGAGGATGAATCTGTTTGGGCAGAATTTGTTAAGTAGTTTGGATTTTATCATTAAAAACCATAGGAAGCTAATATATCCAATATGGGTCCTCTTGATACACCAGTGTTACCCATAAAAATATCATGAGAGTCTTGTGTGGTCATGTGGCTTGCAACTGGAAAACCCTGGAGTCTCCTTACCTATAAACAAATGCCCCATGTTTTTTTCATCCTACCTACTGAAATACAGGTCTTCGTCCCTGATAACTGGATTCTTAACCACTCATTCATTTATTCAGCAGATGTTCACAGATTACCTGCCCTGTACCATTCTCTTCCTTACCACAGAGCAGCTTTCCTACATTCTGTAGTCTTCCCCCAAAGAAAAATATTTTTTATAGCTTTGACATTGAATTAAAATTGAAAACAAAGAACACATTGCTGATGGATTGACAAACTCTGTTGTCTCAGAAAGTGACAGAATTTATGAAGTTTAAAAAAAGATGCATAAAAGTGCCTCAATAAAGTTATACATAAATACCGAATGTTGAATGTATTTGAATTGCCTTCAGTTTGAGCGTTGAGTTTGGACACTATGGCAGGCTTTATGGAAGGTAATGAAGATAAAACCATTTCTATTATTAAAGCGTTTCCAGTATAGTTGGAAGGTGAGGCACATATAAAATCAACTATTGTACAAGATAGCATAAAATAGATTAGTGCTCAGATATATAGGCAAAGAAAGGATCACTTTCACCTAGGATGATTAGGGAAGACTTTGGGAAGAAGATACTGTTCAAAGGTAGACCTGAGTTGTGATAACCAAACCTAAGGGGTAGAGACCTGGGCCTTCTGCATGAAAAGTGCCAGCGTAGTTTGAGCATCAACTGGTCTTTAAGCTTTGTGTCAGGAGTTATAACCTCAGATGTCTACTGGGGTTCATCCTAGAGGCATGCGTATTTACATTGTGATGAACACTGTCTGTTGAATCAATTTTTAAATATTTATACAGGAACTCCTGTTGTATGTACAGCATTCTCATCGCGTTCCATGTGAAAATGACCCCCTTAGGTTGTGTCACACGGCCTTGCATTGGTAGGCCATCAGTTCACAACTCCGCGTTTGCATGTTTTAATGGCTAGTACTAGAGAACTGGTTCTGGCTCGTAGGATAGGAGCCTGAGAATTCTGTTTGTTTCTTTCCCCAAAACCAATGGCTTCATCAAAAAGTACTCTAACTTCATTCTTAAACTGTTGAATGAAATGAGCTTTGGAATTTTGTGTATGTTCATGCTGAAGTTTAGCTTATTTTAAATCTATAATGTAATCTGAATATGACTTTGAAAGCTATGATTTTTCAGTTTAAAATGGATAAGGACCTTTGAACAAAAACCAGTTCTGATCATTATAGCCTGGTCTAAACTAATTTCTTGGTCTAACTTTCTGATTCTCTAGTATTTAAGTATTACATTAAAGTTTATTTCGTAATGTCAAAATGGCAAGTTTGGGCCGGGCGCGGTGGCTCACGCCTGTAATCCCAGCACTTTGGGAGGCCGAGGCGGGCAGATCACAAGGTCAGGAGATCGAGACCACAGTGAAACCCCGTCTCTACTAAAAATACAAAAAATTAGCTGGGCGCGGTGGCGGGCGCCTGTAGTCCCAGCTACTCAGGAGGCTGAGGCAGGAGAATGGTGTGAGCCCGGGAGGCGGAGCCTGCAGTGAGCCGAGATCACACCCAACACCCACTGCACTCCAGCCTGGGGGACAAAGTGAGATTCTGTATCAAAAAAAAAAAAAAAAAAAAAAAAAAAAAAGGCAAGTTTGACTTCTTAGATCTGTACCATTATATTTACAAATTGTTTTTTGTGTTTTGTTTTTTTGTTTTTTTTTTTTTATTTTTGTTTTTTTTTTTTTGAGATGGGCTAAAGTATAGTGGCATGATCACAGCTCACTCACTCAGTGCAGCCTCGACATTCCTGGGCACAAGTGATCCTCCCACCTCAGCCTTCTTAGAAGCTAGGACTACAGGCATCTGCACCACACCTGGCTAATTTTTTTGTATTTTTTATAGAGATGAGGTCTCGCCATGTTGCCCAGGCTGGTCTCGAACTCCTGGCAGCAAGTGATCCACCCACTTTGCCTTCCTAAAGTGCTAGGATTACAGGCATGAGCCACTGTGCCTGGCCAACAAACTGTATTTTAAAGTAAACCTTTTATTTCTTCAGTGGCACATTTTTTTTTTCAGGGACCATAGGTAACTATGGTGAAATGTCTATGGTTTAACGGTTTTAGATCCACAAACACTATACTCAGTAGCCGTCCTCTGGAAAAATTCACTGAATTTTTAGCACTGTGTGGCTAAACAGAGACTTACTTTATTGTGTAAGTCCATTAAAGTTCTAAGTTGGTCCATGAAATAGTCATTATTTCCTTATTTTCCATCAGTCCTAATGCTGCAAGGACTCTTTTATAAGAACATAATAGTTTAGAAAAGATGGCTGGCAAGGGTGTTTTTTTTTTTTTTTTTTTTTTTTGAGTTTAGAAAATTTAATAAGTAGGCGATAAGAATATTCTTATACCAGATTCTAGACCCATTGTCACCTTAGGCAAATGTTCCAGACTCGATGTGATGTTAATGAATTTCGTGATTTTACATAAGGTAAGTCTGATACGTTGATCTTTGAGGAAATACCAGCACAAATATTCACTTAGTTTACCTCTTAAATGCTGTTCAGCTTCCAGTAGTAATAAATTTACATGAGGTTTATAGTGTTTACAATAGATTTCCAGATGTACTGAAGAAATTTTAAAAGAAACCAAAAAAGTAGCTAGTATTTTACATCTTTCTAAAACTGCTGAATCATGTCTGATAGATTCTAAAGTGTTAGAGAGAAAAGTGTCCCACATTTGGAAGACACATCAAAATGTTGTGGTCCTTTATTTTATAAGTTATTTGATGTTAGGATAATGATAGAATAATTATCTTTATTGGCAATTGTTTTTATTAAAAGGATAGCATCCTAATTCCTAATAGGTTATTATTTACAAATATACTAACACGAATTAACAATTTTTAAAGAAAAGCACAGTAAGTACTCCCAATTTTCAGTCTTTAAAATAATATACACACTTTTCTTGATCAATAAGGTGCTTATTCCTATATAAAGAAGTCTTTACAGACACAATTGTTTATACCTAATTCAATCTATTTTCATCTCACTTATTCCTATACTCCATATATTCTGTCTGAACAAAATTGCATTTTCTTTATAAGTGACAGTTACACAGTTGTTTCTCCTTATAATCAGGTGATACATGTTGTTCCAAGACACCTAATGGATGCCTGACACCACAGATAGTTCTAAAACCTAATATACTGTGTTTTTTCCTACACATACATGCCTGTGATAAAGTTTACTTTATAAATTAGGCACATTAAGAGATTAACAATGGTAACTAATAATAAAATAGAAGATTTATAACAGTATACTGTAAAAAAAAGTTATGTGAATGTGGTCTTTTTCTCTCTCTCTCTCTGCCTCTCCCGAAATACTGTAATAGTTTCGGACCACTCTTGACTGCCACTAACTAAAACCTTGGAAAAAGAAACCGTAGAGAAGAGGGCAGTCCTGTATTGTAAATTATAAATGTTAAAGTTTTGAGGTCATAACATCTTTACATTTGTTTTATATTTTGTTTTCAATAAAGAATAAGATAAACAGTAAAAAATGTATTCATGTATTAAGAAGCATTCAATTGGAGCTCATACACATGAATTAATTGGTATTGTTGGCTTAGTATTTTAATTCTCAATTTATGCAGTGGTTGAGTTTTTTTTCTTCATGTACCTTGAAAAGATACATTGTTTTGGTATCATTAACAAAAAAAAATAAGTTTTTAAAATATAAAAAGTTATATGCTTCTGTTTTTTGATTTATAGAATATTATTTAAAGACAAAGATCGGAACTGGGATGACATAGAAAGCAAATTAAGAGCCGAAAGTGAAGTCCCTATTGTGAAAACCTCAAGCATGGTATAGTAATTTTTCTTGAAGATTAAAACATTTTAGTAGAGTTTTATTTTAAGGAAAATACCCTTATTTTTGAGCTATTCGTTGATTTGCTTTTTCAAAAGAATATATAAATGCAAACTTTTGGGAAATTTTCTTGCTTCTACTGACTCACAGGTTTAAAATGTTGATTGTTTCAGAGTTGCAGAGGGTATGAAGGAGGAGCCTTTTGTGTTTCTTACTAGTATATATTGTTCTTGTAATAAACATTAGAAACATGAAATTTTTAAAGAGAACCAAATTTAGGCCGGGCGTGGTGGCTCAAGCCTGTAATCCCAGCACTTTGGGAGGCCGAGGCGGGCGGATCACGAGGTCAGGAGATCGAGACCATCCTGGCTAACACGGTGAAACCCCATCTCTACTAAAAAAATACAAAAAACTAGCCGGGCGAGGTGGCGGCGCCTGTAGTCCCAGCTACTCGGGAGGCTGAGGCAGGAGAATGGCGGGAACCTGGGAGGCGGAGCTTGCAGTGAGCTGAGATCCGGCCACTGCACTCCAGCCTGGGCGGCAGAGCAAGACTCCGTCTCAAAAAAAAAAAAAGAGAACCAAATTTAACATGAAAATATTAAGTTGACATAAGTTATTTCTGTTTACTTAATGTAATACTTATCTTTTTAAAAGAATTTGTACAGATTTTCATTGCTCAGAATATAATTATAATATTGAGGTTGCAGTTTATATGTTTTTACAAAGATAATTTGAAGGCATTTTTACATTGTCATTGCAAGGTTGATTAATAAGAATTTTTAAAAATCTTTGCGGCCGGGCAGAGTAGCTCATGCCTATAATCCCAACACTTTGTCAGGCCAAGGAGGGTGGATCACTTGAGGTCAGGAGTTCAAGACCAGCCTGGCCAATATGGCGAAACCCTGTCTCTACTAAAAGTACAAAAATTAGCCAGGCATTGTGGTGGGCACCTATCAGCCCAGCTCCTTGGGGGACTGAGGCAAGAGAATTACTTGAACCTAGGAGGAGGAGGTTACAGTGAGCCAAGATTGCACCATTGCACTCCAGTCTGGGCAACAGAGCGAGAATCAGTCTCCAAAAAAAAAAAACTTTGCTTAAATAGTAGTAAATGACTTTAAACTTTTCATCTGCTACAATCATCTCATTGAAAAAATCATTCTATTTCATTGTAATTTAAATATTTTAGTTTGAATCTTGTTTACTAGATATAATTATTTCATATCATGTTGCTATTAACGTAGTAAGTACCATGTAGATAATATTAAGTGTTCCAAATAAAATGACAGTGAAATTCATTGCTTGTAAAGGGATACCATTTAGCTAAAGTAGAGGCTAATTTTTGTTATTGCTTTCCCTGCAGGAGATTTCTTCTATCTTACAGGAACTGAAAAGAGTAGAAAAACAGCTACAAGGTAAATTGACTACTGAATTAAGTATAAAGAGCTAATAATTTAGAATAAGTGCCTTCTAAGTGGTATTTCTTAAAATATTCTTATTGTTAGCATATTATTTGATTAAATGTAATGACATACATAAAATATAGAGTTCTATACATTCACATTACTCATAAGGAATTTTTTAAACCCAGTGTAAATTTTAAAATATAATAAAGATATGTGTGGGGCATATTTTAGTTCATAGGTTTGACAGTAGGCTAGATGTCATAAACTAATTGACACTTTTTATGTATTACATATAAATAATACGTGAAAAATATGTAATAAAGTTGTGTTAATTAGCATTATTTGTGTGATTTGACAATTCTTAAATTATGTTGGTTGGGTAACCTGAAACAAACTTACATTCTAATAGAAATAATAGTTGCTTAGTTAACAAGAAATGAGTACACATTGGCCATAGAGACCAGAAGAGAAAGGAGAGGAGAACATGAAAGAGACTGCCCTCTCAACTTTGAAAGGGACATCGTTTGGTTTGTGTCAGAGCTGGATTGTGCGTTAACGCCTGCGTATGTCTTGACCTAGAAGTCCCCAGTAGTACAACAAGCAGGTTCCATAGTCCACTGCTGATTCTACTGAGTCTTTATCTATTGAATAATCATAGGTACATATGTGGATCATATCAAAATGATTTTTACCCTTTATTCAGCCCCAACATGCCTAAGGGTTATGATACACCCCATGAGTAAAAGCAGCTTGCTAACACAGCACTTCTTAGCTGGTAGACTGGGGTATACTTTTAAAAGTACCTTCGACATGATTCTTACATCTGTGTTACTTCCTTCTCCCAGCTCCCTACTCTGCCCAGTGCCAAACTGAAAATCACAGCCTGTGAACTTTCCATGTCAACCCAAAGATCTTTTGGATTGAAAGCTGATCTTTAACTGACCCCTCCCATACAGGCAGCAAGTCTGTTTGGCTTTGCAAGCTGCCCTGCAATATTAGTCTGTAGGCTCTGAGGGAACCCCCGTATCTCAGTGGTATATACAGCTGATACCCTAGCACTCTGGCCAGGCTAAATGACATATTCTATGGTAGCATTCAAAGTATGCTGATATTCTTCTGGCCTCTCCAGCCTTGAGGTTACTCTGAACCCTGACTTAGCAGCTAATTCCTCAGTTATCTGAGTGATAAATAGGGTTTAGATATTTATTAAAAATCATATTCAGTATTTTCTCTATCCTCTCACAATAATAAAGACAAATTTCAACAAGTCTTTTCTTGAATTCTACATCTTCAAATACCAGACTTACAGGTCTCTGAAATGCCCATCAGTGACCCATCAAAGGACCCAGAGAAAGAATTCAGGGCTGGGTAATTTACAGTATAACTACAGAATAACTAAGAATGGAGTTTTAAATATAGAATCGGAAGATTAGCCACATTTAAGATCACATATGCGCTGATAGTTTAAGTATTATCCAAATCATAAACAGTGTTTATACATGAATGTAACTGCATCTAGAATTATTCCCTTTTCCCTCCCTTTAGCAATCAACGCTATGATTGATCCTGATGGAACTTTGGAGGCTCTGAACAACATGGGATTTCCCAGTGCTATGTTGCCATCTCCACCAAAACAGAAGTCCAGCCCTGTGAATAACCATAGCAGCCCGGGTCAGACACCAACACTTGGCCAACCAGAAGCTAGGGCTCTTCATCCTGCTGCTATTTCAGTCTCAGCTGAATTTGAGAATGCTGAATCTGAGGCTGATTTCAGTATACATTTCAATAGATTCAACCCCGATGGGGAAGAGGAAGATGTTACAGTACATGAATGACTTTCTCTTGAGTGTTGAAAAATCATTACCTGTGGAATGACTAGGAATATTGGAAGCAGCATAGTGTTGACGTACACAAAACAAGACAGCTTGGTCAGCTACAATCTTGGAATCCCTGTCTTCTTAATTTTATTTATTTATTTTTGACTTACAATGTAGTATATCAATCCTTTCAAACCATTTAGATAACCACTTGATGCACAAATAGGAAAAAGCAGATTGTGGCAGTGTCACCTTTTGTGGTTTTATGATTTTCAAATTGAATTTTATGATTACACCCTTTCCCTTCATAGATCTTTTTTCTTTTTTTTAAGCCATGCTGTGACCTACAAGCAAACTAAATAGCCAACATTTCTGAACCCCTGTGTCTCCTGTGCCAAGCTGCTCCCTGAAATGGACTTCTTCATCTGTACAGATTTGTTAAACCATTCTATTTGCTTCTTAATAATAGGATTTATATTAGTACTCATTACCATTGGACACAATGACAGAAGTACTCTCCACAGTAAAGCAGACCTTCCACAACAGTCACTCTGTGTCCTAAAATTTTCCAACATAGATGTGATTTATATAACTTTGTTGATACGTAAATTGTCTTGGGGTTTACGGAAATTAACTATTATGTTTGCACTAAGATTTGCTGGGAGTGGTAGGTGGACATATCTATATATCAATAAGGACTAACTGTCTTTTTTGTACATAGGAGATTGATAATACTGTATTTGTTTTAACCCCACAGTGTTTTACTCCACTTTCAAAAAGATCAATCTGGCACTTTTTTTCATTTTTTTTAATGGAAATAAGATTTGGTCTCTCACTTTAGGTTAAACGATAACTAGAAAGATTAAACTAGACAGATAGTTTAGGTGGAGTATATTTTTAAAACTCAGAACATGTATATTGGTCCTGTGTTACCAAGTTTATATGTGACAGTTGAAAAAAAAATTCCCTTGAAATGATCATGAGGTTAAAATGTTCTTCATTAGGGGACGTGGAGAACCCGTAGTCGTAAGATGAGTTGATAGTTTCGCTCCCAAGCAATGAATTGCTCCTGTGTGTCTCCCTATAGGACTCAATAGGAAATCCTGTCTGTCTTACACATTTATAAGGACCCTGCAAGACGACGACGACAAAGGCCTTTGGCCTGTGCTACTAAACAAGAAGCCTATGAAAAATTTCTTCTTTAAACTTGTTTTTTCTCTTTCCAGTAAGTTGACATTTGGATAACTTTAAAAAAAGAAAAAAGAAAAGTAATTACCTTTGTGTTTCCAGAACACTATAATTGGGGTGTATCTTCATTCAGTTAAATATTATTAGTAGACCTGGATTTTCCCCCTTGACCCCATCAGTCTATTAAGGTTAAACTGCAACTTTTATGAAATGGTCTTTAATATTTCCACAATAATCCTGTGCTATATTTGTTTTAAGAAACAAAGTAACTCTACACACTTCAAGACTTTACAGGATTTTTAAAATCCTGTATTGTTGGATCAATTAATAAAGATGCAAAAAACTTTATAGAGATGTAAAAACAAAAGTATAATGGATCCCCTATTTTTCTTTAAATTCAAAAAAAAAAAGGTAAATGAACTATTCTCCTCATAAAGCTAAATTCCCCATTCTGTCTAATAAAGGAAGACTGAAAAAAGGTTTTAAAGAACATAAATGGAAAGATACAAATGCTTTGAAGGAATAAACGAAACGTTAAAACAGGGTCAATCCATTTGAAGAAAAAGTTGGACAAAATAATCAGCATTGCTCCCTCTTTTATTTAATATTTGGGTACTGATTATATCCACATGGAAGTAGAAGGTAAGGAGTTTAGGAAAATATTACAATCTACTCTGCTTACATTCTTGTTTAAGTGTTTACACAGTTTGGTTCAATTATAAACATTTGGCCTTTTACTATGTTATTTTTATTTTGTATGAATACATTATCCTCCTTATTTATTTTTGTTACATTTATTACTTATGTTATTTTGTTATGCATTTACAACTCCATTTTTAAATAAAGTGTTTCTGGAACTTTATACAATGATTGTATATTTTATTTATTTTACCATCTTGCTTGCTAATACTTCATCAACTTATCAAATGATTATAAACCATTTCCCAAGGCTTAGCAAAAGCAAGAATCCTCCAGTTCTATTAATATGTGGTTACTGTGAAATCTCTTATTAGTTTGACTATTTAAAGAAAAAAATTTCCTTAGCAGATTATGATGAATATAATTCACTTAGCTTAATGTCCTAAAGTAATGTGCCTATACAAGGTTTTCATTTTTAACCAGCTTTAGATCATCAGAAAGCTTTATGACAGTGATCTATGTTGGGAATAAAGTAGAAATTTAAAATACCTTTGTCATCTTAAATTTGGTAACTATCAATTTATACTGTTTCTTTGTTATCCTATCACTCAAGCTCAAGAATCTTGAATGTCTCAGTATTATTCAAAATTATAAATTTCACAGCTTAACCTTTTGAGACTTGGTGCGTTCTGGCCTTTTCTTATGTGCCTGTGTGTCCCATCGTAGTATCTACCACCATTTACAACTTCCTTGACCACCATGAGCTTTTCATCCTTCTGTGTGTACCCTGTATCTTCCTCCCCTTCCTTCCTGCTTACCATAGCCCTTTCATTCTTCAGGGTCCCACCAACTTCTTCATACAGCTTCCTTCACGTGACCGCACCACATAGGGCTGTGCCACATACGTGCATTTTCTCTTCCCTTCCCCCATGACATATACACGTTTCTTCCCTGGTAACTAAAGTAATCTTCATTTCCTGGATAGTCCCTTTGCTTTGAAACATCTGTGCCATTTTGCCTCCTTCATCTCCTTGGGTTTGCTTGCCACGTCTGCCTGAAAAGATTCAGACTTGAAAAGGAAACCAAACCTGGAAGTCTGAGATCCAGACCCACTCCCTCCTAGCTATCAGTGCGTTCCTTCCTCTCATCTGCAAAATTAGGACATCAGTGTTATTATCCAAGTCCCTTTTAGTCTTAAGTTGTCTCTGACTGTATGAAATGTTCTCCTTCAAAAAGCTTTTTCTGATTCTTTGTCATGATCTTCCTTTCATTGTGTTTGCATAACACAGAAAGTTCTTAGAAACCAAAATAAAAATGTATTTAATTGAATCGGCATTAATTGAGATGTATGTACTTACTTTCAAGAAACAGTCTATTGGGAGATAGCTGTGTAAACAATTCACTCTAAGGTAAGGTAGAATGGGATCTCTCCACATAGGAGACAAATGCAGGCTTTTTTTTTTTCTTTTTTTTTTTTTTTTTTTGGTCTTCTAGGTTTAGGTAAGGGGGACAGGCTGGGGGGCCAACAACCGCAGACATCTGGCTGCCAGCAAGGGTTTGGGGGAGGTTTATGAAAGGTCTTTGTCTTTGAGTCATGGTCTCCCATGTGACAGCAGCCAAGCCTGCTTGCTCCTGTAAGTCTTGAACAGAACGTGGTTGTTTACATGCTTTAATCGCAGTTAGTTTCAAAAACTACATGGTTGCTGCTTTTGTGTTCACCCCAGTGCTCTGAAAGCATCCTAACCTACCTGCAGAAATGGGCCAAGGCCTCTTAAATGGAGATGGAATTAGTTATGCTAGTCCTTTTGCTGTTTCACTGTTAACATTTGTTGCTGCTTTTCCTGAATTTTGACCATAAGGAAAAGTTCCCCATCAGCCACATTCTCTCTCTCACAACACCTCATCACCTGGAACTGATTCTTGTTGAATATTTAGTTCTCTTTAACTCTTGTACATCCTGCAAGGTACAACAATTTTGTAGATTTTGTTAATTAAAATATTTGAAAGTTATTACCACTGTAATTTACTACTGCTACTGTGAGGTCTAACCTTGAACTGAAAGATGAAAAATTCTGTAACTTTTGAGGCATAGTACATTAGCTCTAGAAATGCTCAACACTAGTTCAGCAACGTCATATTTAGGGCAATTGAAACAAATAGAAGAAGGAGGGAGGGGCTGTTTTTCTAGGCAGTAGAATAAATGCTTTACATGTACTGTCCCTTTTAATGCTCACAACTCATTAATAAGCTATTATTCCCACATTAGAGATGAAGGAACGGAGGCAGCGGCCCAGTTGGGATTTGATCCACATGTATTTGACTTGGAAATCCAAACTCTTTATAACCATTCTCCACGGGCTGTCTCCCAGCAAACAACTGGTAGAGCCTGGACAAACCAAGTGACTTGTATTCACCCTTCACAGCTTTGTCCCATGACCACAGACCCGAAGAGGTCACCAGGCCCTTACTCTGCTCTTGAGTAGAACTTCTAGAGCTGGGGATCCTGACATTTCTCCTAGTAAACTTCTCTACTGACGACAAGCAATGACCAAATGCTAGGAATGTCTGTTACGTGAAACAGATTCTTTGAAAGAGATAATGAACGGCCGGGCGCGGTGGCTCAAGCCTGTAATCCCAGCACTTTGGGAGGCCGAGTCGGGTGGATCACGAGGTCAGGAGATCGAGACCATCCTGGCTAATACGGTGAAACCCCGTCTCTGTTAAAAAATACAAAAAACTAGCCGGGCGACGTGGCGGGCGCCTGTAGTCCCAGCTACTCGGGAGGCTGAGGCAGGAGAATGGCGTGAACCCGGGAGGCGGAGTTTGCAGTGAGCTGAGATCCGGCCACTGCACTCTAGCCTGGGCGACAGAGCGAGACTCTGTCTCAAAAAAAAAAAAAAAAGAAAGAAAAAGAAAGAGATAATGAACTGTCTCCTTGAAAGCTGGATGTTGGGTGCTTCCGGAAGAATGCTGTGAAGAACCGCGTCAGCTTATGAGCTGACTGTACTCTCCACTTGCTTTAAAGAGATGAAAACCCAGGGCTGCCAATAGAAACTCTGGTGAGTCCACATCGAGCTGTGTGACCAGTGAGCTGCCTCCCAAGCTATTGATTACAACACTTGTCTCTGAGCCAGGCCAAATGAAATGGAGTAAAAAACCACCCCTTGGACTAACAGAACATGACCATGGAAATCTCTCAGGACGAACAGTGGCTGGAGTGTAGCAAGGCAGAAAGCAGCATGGTCTTAACCCGACACTTAAGAGATAAAACAGTAAAAAGTGTAGGGGGCTCCTACGCCAATTTGCAATAATGAGCAAGGGTAGTGACAGTTGGATTTTTCTTGAATGAGAAAAATTTCCACCAAATTTGACACGAAATAAAACACAAAGTCTCTTTGTGCTATTTTCATGGTGGTGTTTGCACCCAAGTCTCTGGAGCTCTGGCTTCCCGCTTGCTTTTCCAATAGTGTCTACTCAGTGAAGAAAAGCAGCATTTCATGGCCAAGACTTTCAGCTGTTTGGCAAAGACCATTATGTCCAGCATACGGAGGATCTGTGACCTTTGCCACATCTGCTGCCTGTTACCAGTCTTGTCTATGGTTATAGCCCAGAGTCTTCCCTTCAAGAGAAAAAAAATATATCAATTTATCCTAAATTTTTAATTGCCCTATAAGACTTCATAATACGAACAGCGTTTTCAAAAAGGCACAAAGAAAAAATGGTCGAACCACTTTGGAAAACTAGAAATTCCTCATTAATGTACACCTACCACACAACCCAGCCATTCCACTCCTAGGTATTTTACCCAAGTGAAATAAAATCATATGTCCACAAAACCACCCCTACACAATGCTTATAGAAGCCGTATTTGTTATAGCCAGAAACTGGCATTCCAATGTTCACCAACAAGTGAATGGATCCCAAATAGGATGCATCACAAATAGTGAAACATTCATAAAATGAGATCCTGTTCAGCAATAGAAACCAACACGCTACTGACACAGGGTAACATGGACCAATTTCAAAAACATGCTGAGCTAAAGCAACTGACCCAAAAAAGGGCATGCTTGATGATTCAATGTATGTGAAATTCTAGAAAAGACAAAACACTGATAGTGACTGAGATCAGTGCTAGTGGGGATGGGAGGTGAGAGGAAATTGCCTACAAAAAAATCACAAGCAAGTTTTTTGTTGTTGTTGTTGTTTTGTTTTGAGACGGAGTCTCGCTCTGTTGCCCAGGCTGGAGTGCAGTGGCACGATCTCCACTCACTGCAAGCTCTGCCTCCTGGGTTCCTGCCATTCTCCTGCCTCAGCCTCCCAAGTAGCTGGGACTACAGGCGCCGCCACCTCGCCCGGCTCGTTTTTTGTATTTTTTAGTAGAGACGGGGTTTCACCGTGTTAGCCAGGATGGTCTCGATCTCCTGACCTCGTGATCCGCCCGTCTCGGCCTCCCAAAGTGCTGGAATTACAGGCTTGAGCCACCGCGCCTGGCCACAAGCGAGTTTTTTGGGCATGGCGACAGTTATTCACAGGAGTGAGTACATGTCATGAAACTCACCAGGTACATTTAAAATGATACTTTTTATCAAATGTAAACTATTTCTCAATAAAGTTGATCCATGTTAAAATGGCACGGGTAGTTGTCTATAACTTTGATGCACATAATTACTTCCTCGAACTGCTTTTTGGGGAGCACGTCACCTCTTTCTCCTGCATTGCTGTACGGATTCTTAGCTCTCCAAAGCGTCCTATTACTAGGAAGTGTCACCGTGACTTTTCCAGAGTTACTGCTTTCCTCTCCAGGGTCAGTCTAGGAATCAAGCAGCCTTCAGAGGGAAGAAGTTGACTTTCACAGGACAAAAGCAAACAACAGTCATCGTGAAGGGCCATCGTTGAACTGTATTCCTTTTCATTTAGCTCCAGCAGATGTAATAAAGTGTGCCAACAGACTGTGGTCAGCTTGGCTTCTGTAGTCTATTACCACTTGGAGAGATCCCTGGTTCCCAGGGAGGCTTCCTCATCCACACCACCAACAGACGAGCACTAGGCTGACTGCCAAACATACATGTGGTCATCTATTCAAGTATCTCTATGATCAAGAATATTATGTAATCATCATCTATATATTCATAGGAATGAATACAGTCCTTGTCCTTAAGGAAGAAGAAGTTCAAACACTACCACAAGACGCAAATACATAATTTAAATACAATTTGTGAAAAAGTTTTCAGCCCAGATTGCTCCCTTCTACCTAACACTAGGCTTGAAGACTGACCAAACTGGTATTGAATAAATATGTTCATTGGATGGATGGATGGATGGATGGATGGATGGATGGATGGATGGATGGATGGATGGATGCATGGATGCATGGATGCATGGATGGATGAATGGGTGAACTAAAAAGAGCAAGCAGAATTCTGATCTCAGTTGTGTCTGAACTAAGATTATGCACTTGGGGCTGGGCCAGTGGGCTCACACCTGTAATCCCAGCACTTTGGGAGGCTGAGGCAGGTGGATCACTTGAGGTCAGGAATTCGAGACCAGCCTGGCCAACATGGTGAAACCCCATCTCTACTGAAAATACAAAAATTAGCAGGGCATGATGGTGGGCTCCTGTAATCCCAGCCACTCAGGATCCTGAGGCAGGAGAATCACTTGAACCTGGGAGGCAGAGGTTGTGGTGAGCCGAAATCCTGCCACTGGACTCCAGCCTGGGCTGAGCAATAGAGTGAGTCTCTGTCTCCAAAAAAAAGAAAGAAAAAGATTATGCACTTTTTTTTTTTTTTTTTGAAGGAAAAGACTTCAGAGATTCTGTTAGAGATTCTGTCTACAAATCATACGGCCCTTTCCTTGGCCTCCTCTCTGGATATACAAAGTTCCTGCCGAATCAGCAATTTCTTATTAAGTCAGTAGTTTGGTCAGATGTTCCCTCATTGGAAGGAGTGGCCACAGCCCTGTGGCCTTTTACCAAGTGCTAGCAGGTAAAAGGGCAGACAATGGGTGAGTGGGAAGGTGGGGAGGCAAACTCAACTCATCCACAGCTTGCTGGGAACAGCTGAGAGGGTAAGAGGAATTGAAGCTGCCTACTTTCTTTTGATATTTCTAAGCACATGCCCCCAGATCAGACCTCAGGTCACCGTATCAAACTATAATATTTGACGGATGTTCTCTAGAGACTCCTTTGTTTTATGTTGTTTTTCCAGACATGCAGTTCCTAGAAGAGTCCACGGTGCCTGCCACCATGGAAAACTGGCCAATGCGTGAGTGGGATTTACTTTTAGCCAGGTTGTGCTAAGCTGTATGAAAGCAAATATAAATTTCAAACAAAGAGCCAGAAGACAAACGTACTGAACCTCTCAAAAAAAAAAAAAAAGAGTTCTCCGTATTTTGCTTCTCATGAAAGCTCACTAAATGCACAGTCAGTATTTTAAAATGAGCCACATAGTAGAATATCACTGAAATATAAAAAAAAAATGAAGCACTGATACATGCTCCAACAAGTACGAACCTTGAAAACAGTATGTCAAGTGAAAGAAGCCAGCCACAAAAGACCACATATTGTACAATTCCATTTACATGTAATGTCCAGGAGAGAAAATCTACAGAAACAGGAAATAGACTAGGGGTTGACTATGGCTGGAGGTGAGAATAGAAGTGGCAGGTTAAGAGTTATGGTTAAGGCCGGGCGCGGTGGCTCAAGCCTGTAATCCCAGCACTTTGGGAGGCCGAGACGGGCGGATCACGAGGTCAGGAGATCGAGACCATCCTAGCTAACACCGTGAAACCCCGTCTCTACTAAAAATACAAAAAAAAAAAAACTAGCCGGGCGTGGTGGTGGGCGCCTGTAGTCCCAGCTACTCGGGAGGCTGAGGCAGGAGAATGGCGTGAACCCGGGAGGCGGAGCTTGCAGTGAGCTGAGATCCGGCCACTGCACTCCAGCCCGGGCGACAGAGCGAGACTCCGTCTCAAAAAAAAAAGAGTTATGGTTAAAAGGCAGAGTTTCCTTTTGGCATCATGAAAAGATTCCAAATTGATTGTGGTGATGGTTGCACTGCTGTGTAAATACATTAGAAACCATTGAATTGGCTGGCTATGGTGGCTCACGCCTGTAATCCCAGCACTTTGAGAGGCCGAGGTGGGCGGATCATGAGGTCAGGAGTTTGAGACCAGCCTGACCAACATGGTGAAACTCCGTCTCTTCTAAAAATACAAAAATTAGCCAGGCATGGTGGCACGTGCCTGTAGTCCCAGCTACTCAGGAGGCTGAGGTAGGAGAATCCCTTGAACCCGGGATGCAGAGGTTTCAGTGAGCCGAGATCGTGCCACTGCACTCCAGCCTGGGTGACCAGAGCAAGACTCTGTCTCAAAGACACACCAAAAAAACCCATTTAATTGTACAATTACAACAGTTACATTATTGCATATATATTTATAACAGGTATGTGAATTATCTCTCAATAAAGCTGTTAACAATAAAAGAAAATAATGAATGATGCATCTTGATACGGTTTAGCTCTATGTCCCCACCCAAATCTCACTTTGAATTCTAATCCCCATTATCCCCACGTGTCAAGGGCAGGACCAGGTGGAGGTCATCAGATTATGGGGGCAGTTCCCCTAAGCTGTTTTGTGATAGTGGGTAAGTCTCACGAGATCGGATGGTTTTATAAGCGTCTGCAAGCCCCTGCTTGCACGCATTCTCGCTTTCCTGCCGCCCTGTGAAGAGGTGCCTTCTGCCACGATTGCAAGTTTCCTGAGGCTTCCCCAGCCATGCAGAACTGTGAGTCAATTAAGCCTCTTTTCTTAAAAATTACACAGTCTCAGATATTTCTTTATAACACTGTAGAAATGGATACATGTCAGGTGAAGACACAACCATGCATGAAAGTGGCCAGTTTTGCATTTATTTGCATTCCTCCTTGCCTACGTGTCCTCTAGATTTTCCTTTGTATTGGTTTTAACATATTATTGGTTTCCTCATTAATTAAAGGTTAAAAAAATCTTGGATATGTGTTCTTTTAAAAAAAAAGCAAATGGGATATTTCTCATGAAGACTTTTAGTTAATCAAAATGAATCATACTGGAAGAACTGGAAAGAATCTTAATATTGCCACTCTAAAACAAGCAGCTACAATGTGCTGACACTGTACTGGGTCCTTCAGTACCTCATTTAATCTTCACAACAACCCAGACTCTTCCACAAGAATTCTTAGTCCTGTGTTACAGAAGAAGTAGAGGCTAGGGCTAAAGAAGAGACTCTAGGTTACAAAGTAAGTGAGAGAGTCAAAATCTTAACCCTGGTCCAACTGACTTTTTCAACCCTCTATTTTCAGGCATAAAAAGACAACATATTGTAATTAGAGTAAAAAACCAATTGGTGGAGTTAGGAATCTTGCAGCTAAACTTAATGTGTTACTGGTTTTGTGCAAGTGCTTTCAGCTGTAGCCTCATTACTTGTAAAACGGGGTGGGGATGATGTTAAGTAGTTGAGCTCCAAGTTATCTTCTTTGCTGTTAGTGGCTATTCTGTGGACTTCAGCTATTCTGTTTACTCTTTTCCCCCAAATTTCTGGAAGAAACGTTTTGTTAGCTCTTTATTTGTCAGTAATTCTGCCTCTCTTCCTGTCCTGCTTAATGGGTGACTTACCAGGTGTTCACTGTTTTGTCCAGAAGTTATTCTTCTTTCAACTGCTTCTCCCAGAAATGTTCAGTCTTATTGCTTCACCGTAATGTTTTGCTCATTTCACTTCTGCCCGTGTAAAGGCTGCCAGTAGTTCGGGCTGGATCAGTATATCCTGGTGATTATGGTATCATTTCCAGGAAAAGGGCCAAGCACTTACCGAACCCCTTCTTTATGGCAGGTGCTGTATGGCCAGTGCAGTATTGTGAAAGTTTGTTTTCCCCACATTTCTCCCATTGGCCAACCCAATTGCTCATGCACTGCGAGGAGAGATGTGGCAAGGTAGAAAGCAAAACTCAACTGCAGTCCTCACTAGTTTTGAGATTTTCAGGACCAAAGCCCTTAGTAGAATGTATATGAATTTATTTATTTATTTATTTATTTTGAGGTGGACTCTCACATTGTCGCCAGACTGGAGTACAGTGGCATGGTCTTGGCTCACTGCAACCTCTGCCTCCAGGGTTCAAGCAATTCCCTTGCCTCAGTTTCCCAAGTAGCTGGGACTATGGGCATGCACCACCACACCGGGCTAATTTTTTGTATTTTAGTAGAGACAGAGTTTCACCATGTTGGCCAGGATGGTCTCGATCTTCTGACCTTGTGATCCTCCCGCCTTGGCCTCCCAAAGTGCTGGGATTACAGGCGTGAGCCACTGTGCCCAGCCTAGAATGTATATGATTGTTTAAGAGAAATGAAAAGGAAGCAGATTCTCAGGCTTTGATAGAATGTTTTAGCTGAATGTGAAGAAAGGATTTCTTCCACACTAAAAAATGAGGATCCTAGGTCCCCAGAAAGGTCACCGCAGAGTCATTGGGGAGACAACATCCCAAGGAAAAGCTGCAGCACAGTGTGTCTGGGCAGCCTGGGAAAGAGGCCCCTGGACTTAATGTCCACATGGAAGCAGCAGGGACCCCTAGGACTCCTGGGTCAGGCTCCCGGGACAACAGGCTCTCCAAGGTAACTCCTGTGCAGAGCTTGACACAGTGTGGGAGTTTGTAGCGTATCTTGGAGGGGGCAGTGAGATACCTCAAAAAGACTGAGTTCAAGCATCCTCCCAGCCTCCTGTGAAGGGGCGTTTGAAATAAAAATTAAGCTGGTTTAGATAAAATGTGATATTTTGTGCATATCCAAGTTTATGAATTACGGATTGATACATAAAAATATATATATCCGTACGTAAAGAGATAGCTCTATGTCTATATATATATTTATATAGATCTATCTACAGCTATACCTATCTCTCTGTGTATCTATACATAGCTCTAACTATATATGTGTATATAGATAGATACACAGATATATGTGGAGAGAAAGAGAGGCTATATCTAGGTAATCTAACCTTAACCTTTAACAAAATACTGACGTAGTTCCTTTTCTTTTCTTTTTTTCTTTTTCTTCAGAGACAGGATCTGGCTCTGTCACCCAGGCTGGAGTACAATAGAGTGATCATAGCTCACTGTAGCCTCCACCTTCCTGGGCTCAAATGATCCTCCCACCTCAGCTTCCCAAGTATCTGGGACTATAGGCATGAGACACCATGCCCATCTAATTTGATTTTTGTAGAGGTGGGGTCTTACTATGTTGCCCAGGCTGGTCTCAAACTCCTGAGCTCAAGCAATCCTCATGCCTTGGCCTCCCAAATTGCTGGGATTACAGGTGTGCACCACCGTACCTGGCCTGTGAGGTAGTTCTTATTGCCATTTTTTGCGGTGAGGACACAAGCCCAGGGAGATTTGGTTATTCACTTCTGGCCCCACGGCCAGAAGAAGCAGAGCCAGGGTTTCAGCCAAAGTCACTTCCTCTGGGACAATCTGGCAAATGAAGGCCAGGCAAAGTGGCTCACGCTGGTAACCCCAACATTTTAGGGGGGGGGGTCTAGGCATCCTGGATCACTTGAGTCTAGAAGCTTGAGACTAGTCTGGGCAACATGGTTGAAACCCCGTCTCTACAGAAAATTAGCTGGGTATGGTGTTATGTACCTGCTGTCCCAGCTACTTAGGAGGCTGAAGTGGGAGAATCAGCTGAGCTGGGGGGTCCAGGCTGCAATGAGCCCTGATCACATCATTAAATCCCAGCTGAGGCCACAGAGTGAGATCCTGACTTAAAAAAAAAAAAAAAAAAATGAACAGTGCCCCCACTTTCACTCCCCGAAGTGTTTCCATTTGGTTAACAAATTTTAAGTTGATCCACATTCGATGACCACAGTGCTTGCCATCACTTCCTGCTGTCTCGTTTTCGAAAGCCAAGAGAGCAGCGAGTAATGCCTGGTGCTTGGGGCACATGCCCTGCGTGGCGCATGCCCTTTGCAAAGTCATGGGAGCTGCAGCTCCAGGAGTCAGACACCCAGCAGCGTGGAGCGTTTGGTTTCCTTCCTTTCCATGCCTGGGGCGTCTGCAGAAAGCCTGCGGGCACAGCCAGCGGAGAGTGCTGGGGAGGGTGGGAGCTGTGTGGGTTAGGGGTCCCCAGGGGTTTTACGGTTCAAAGCGGGTGGAGCACATTTTGAGGGCCTATGATGTTTACCATTTAGGAAGCCATTTAAAAGACAAAGAATACAAAAGTATGGATACAAAATTTGTCAGTAAAGTGAATATTTATTTAGAAAGAGACAAGAAGTCACAACAAACCAAAAATTTCAAAAACCTGGGGGGAGAAAAGCCACAACATCACCAGACCCAGGAAAAATAAACCTCGACAATTTTCCTGCATTTAAAAACATTTATTTTCAACTGACAAATTAAAAATGTGTGTATTGTTGACAACATGTTGTTTTGAAATATGTATACATAGCAGAATGGTTATTAAATCGAGCTAATTAACATATGCCTTGCCTCACATACTGTTCATGTTTTTGTAGTTCAAACATTTAAAATCTACTCTCTTAGCAATTTTTAAGAATACGATACGTTGGCTTTTTTTTTTTTTTTGAGACGGAGTCTTACTCTGTCACCCAGGCTGGAGTGCAGTGGCCTGATCTCAGCTCACTACAACCTCCACCTCCCAAGTTCAAGTGATTCTCTTGCCTCAGCCTCCCGAGTAACTGGGATTACAGACATGTGCCATCTTGCCTGGATAATTTTTGTATTTTTTTTTTTTTTCTTAGTAGAGACCTGGTTTTGCCGTGTTGGCCAGGTTGGTCGTGAACTCCTGACCTCAGCTCATCTGCCCTCCTTGGCCTCCCAAAGTGCTGGGATTACAGGTGTGAGCCACCGTGCCCAGCCCAATATATTGTTATTAACCAGAGCCACCATGTTTTACGATAGACTTCTTGAACTTATTTCTTCTATTTCACTGAAATTTTGTATTCGTTAACTAACATCTCCCCAACTACCCAGCCCCTGGTAACCACCACTCTACTCTGTTTCCATGCAATCGACATTTTTAGCTTTCAATTATATAACAGCGAAACAGCGAAAGAACATAACTAACTCCATTTTTGTTTAAGTGGTCTTCACCCATTCTGGCACATAGGCTGGGATAATTTTAGAGCTCTGAGATAAAACACAAAAACAATCATCTGAGATTAAAGGAGAAGTATGTAAACTGTTTTGTTAAAGATTTATAGGAGTGGAGCACAGTGGGTCACACCTATACCCCCAGCACTTTGGGTGGGAGGATCACTTGAGTCCAGGAGTTCAAGACGAGTCTGGACAACATAGTGAGACCCCATATTTACAAAAAAAAAAAAAAATGGAAAAATTAGCCACACATGGTGGTGTGTAACTATAGTCCCAGCCACTGGGACTGAGGCAGGAGGATTTGCTTGAGCCCAGGAACCTGAGGCTGCAGTGAGCTATGATCATGCCACTGCATTCCAGCCTGAGTGACAGACCAAGATCCTATTTAAAAAATAAAATAAAAAGACTTATAGGAGCGTTGTGACCTGACCAAAAGCTAAGACTTTCCCCATCTTCTAGGACCCTTACTGGCACCCAGATGTCTGTAGTCAACAGTCACCTATTGATTCCAAGCCCCATCTCTTCCCTCTGCTCTTAACATAAAAAGAGACTGAAATTTGTCCTGACTTAAGACAGCACTTTAGGATGCTAGTGTCTTCTTGGTTTACTGGCTCTGTGACTAAACCCGGCTTTTGTCTCACCAACACTTTTTTTTTTTTTTTTTTTTGAGTTGGGGAGATGGAGTTTAGCTCTTGTTGCTGCCCAGGCTGGCGTGCAATGGCGAGATCTGATCTCTTGGCTCGCTGCAACCTCCACCTGCCAGGTTCAAGCAATTCTCCTGCCTCAGCCTCCCAAGCATCTGGGATTACAGGCACGTGCAACCATGCCTGACTAATTTTGTATTTTTAGTGGAGATGGGGTTTCATCATGTTGGTCAGGCTGGTCTCGAACTCCTGACCTCAAGTGATCCACCCGCCTCAGCCTCCCAAAGCGCTGGGATTACAGGCATGAGTCACCACACCCAGCCTGTCCCACCAACTCTTGTATCTCATGTTTGACTTTTGGTGAGTACCTGAACCTGGGTTTGGTTACAACACATAAACGAGATCATGCGGTATTTGTCTTTCAGTGCTTGGCTTATCTGAGTTAGCATAAAATCCTTCAGGTTCATCCATGTTGTCACAAATGACAGAATTTCCTTTTTTTTTTTAAGGCTGAATAGCATTCCACTGTGTATATATGCTGTACATCCCACATTGTCTTGATCCACTCATTTGTTGCTGGACGCTTACGTTGCTTCCATATCTTGGCTATTGTGAATAGTGCTGCAATGAGCATGGGAATGCAGATATCTCTTCAACATACTGATTTCATTTCCTTTGGGTAGATACCCAGTAATGGGATGACTGTATCATGGCAGTTCTATTTTTAATTTTTTCAGGTATCCCCATACTGTTTTCCATAGTCATTTATGTTTCTAGCAATAGTGTTGAAATATAAATAACTATATAAACTTATAAATAAAAATTGTCTCCATATCCTCTCCAACACTTGCTATCTTTCATCTTTTTGATAATAGCTATTCTAACAGGTATGTGGTGATATATTATTGTGGTTTTAATTTGCCTTTCTTTGATGACTAGTGATGTTGAACCTTTTTTTTTTTAATACCTATTGGCTATTTGTATGTCTTCTTTTGAGAAATGTCATTTCCTGTGTCATCTGGCTATATTCTCTTTGCTGACCTCAATATGTGATGACAATTTTGTAGTATCAGTTTTCCATGGAGAGAAGAGAAAGAGACTCGGTCTTCCCTCCAGCATAGTTGATCAAGTTTGGTTTTGATAGTTGAGGTGTACAAAATAAGACTTCATACATAGGTGTGCTTGCTATTCATTGTATTGCTATAAGTCTGTGCCAAAGCAGCACAGGAGTTCTGATGAATTCTATTTTTTTTTTTTTTTTCGCTATTCCCATCAGGAAAGAAAACCGACGAATGGTACATTTATAAATGTTTATGTTGCATTCACAAGCATATTCCTGGTGAAAAACTTACTTTTGATGAGGCATTAATAAAAATCTGTTTCTCTCTTTATAATATTATATGAATATTATATGTCAGATGATTGAAAGGTTATTTACCAAGAACTTCAACTAGAGTTCTTTTTTTTTTTTTTTTGAGATGGAGTCTCACTCTGTCACCCAGGTTGGAGTGCAGTGGCCGGATCTCAGCTCACTGCAAACTCCACCTCCCAGGTTCACACCATTCTCCTGCCTCAGCCTCCCGAGTAGCTGGGACTACAGGGGCCTGCCATCTCGCCCGGCTAGTTTTTTTTTTTGTATTTTTTAGTAGAGACAGGGTTTCACTGTGTAGGCCAGGATGGTCTCGATCTCCTGACCTCGTGATCCACCCGTCTCGGCCTCCCAAAGTGCTGGGATTACAGGCTTGAGCCACCGCGTCCGGCCTAGATTTCTTAATAGCAACACAAAAAGCTAGAATGCAGAGGACTAATATATATTGTTTATGGGTGTATATTTATGCAGAAGAAGTATGAAAGTAGATGTGGGGATGATACACACTAATTTTTTTGTTGTTGTTTTTTTGGAGATGGAGTCTCACCCTGTCACCCAGGCTGGCGTGCAGTGATGCAATCTTGGCTCACTGTAACCTCCGACTCCCATGTTCAAACAATTCTCCTGCCTCAGCTTCTCCAGTAGCTGGGATTAGAGGCACCCACCACCACACCCAGCCAGTTTTTGTATTTTTAGTGGAGACACGGTTTCACCATGTTGGCCACTCAAACTCCTGACCTCAGGTGATCACCCGCCTTGGCCTCCTAAAGTGCTGGGATTACAGGTGTGAGCCACCACGCCCAGCCGATACACACTAAGTTTTGAATAGAGTTATGTCCAGGGATGGGGGGAAAGAGAGGGTGATGCACACTGGGGGAGGCAGGAGCTGGACTGTAATATATTGTTTATTAAATAAATAGCATGCTTGTTTACTGAAAAGATGGATTTGAAGCAAATAAGATAAAATATTAATAGCTGTTTGATCTTGGTGGTATACCACAGAATTTATCATTTTCTGTGTTTTTTGTAAGACCTGAATTGTTTCACATTTAAAAAAAAATGTTTTAAGATATATTTCCTTTTCCCCTTCATTATGTTTAAAGGATACCAATAGGCTAAAGGACTGAAATTGAGAGTAAATTTCCAGTATTTCTGATCGAGAGGAAATCGTTGCATCTACTTGTCATAAACTTGATGGAGATAAATGTAAAAAGAAAAAAATGACACTTGAACTTTTCTGAAACTGAACTAGCACTTCTGAAAAGAATAAAATCACAGAATCTAGATCCGTTAAGCTTATTCTTTGGCTCATGCAATTGCAGACATGAGTTCTTACATCCAACATTCAGACCTCTGTATCTCCTGCTTTGCATTCAGGAAAATTTAGATGAATGTATATCAGTGAATATCTGAATACCTAATAGAATTACTAATGGTGATTTTGGAATTTCATTTTTCTAAGTTTTTTTTTTTTTTTTAAATACAAAGTTTCTTTGGTCAGTGACTTAGCTGTGGTGTCACCTAGACACAGGATATGGACTTCTCCAAGTATCCAAGTATCTCTTGTGAGTTCATCACAGGGTTACATAACACATTTCCCTGGCTTACTGTCTTAATTGGCCTCCAGAATTTTCTAAGTTGGGAGTGTTCCCGAAAACAAGATTGAGGGATTGGCAAGGGTGGCACAGGGAAGGAAGGAAGGCGAATAAGAGTACAGTCTCAGTTTGGTCACTCCTGTAGGCAGCTGGGGCATGACTGCCCAGGGGCTCCTAATGAGCCACAGAATGCACCTCAGAATGGACTGCCTGTGTGCCTGAAAGACAGAGGGAGCCTTGATTCATCAGTTTCCAGCTCCAGTTCTTCAAGCGGTGCTCTTGGGGCACTCGTTCTCTTGTGCGTTGGGATGACGCTTGTGTGAGTGCTGGGCTGGTTGCTGCGGGTGTTCCATGCTGTGGTGTCAAAAAGCAAGAGATGTGCTGCAGCAGGGGGCGGTGTTGGGAGGTTCCATCTGCTCGAAGCTGCTTGCTGTAGCAGTGGCTAGAGTAAGAGATGGACCAAGGATAGGAGCCAGGCCATAAGTTTTGTGCAATCCAGGTCGATCCTGTGAAAATAGCCATCTCCTGGGTTGTGTGAAATAAAAACCTACAGCTCTTCCCTTCTTCAATCACACAAGAGAAGGCAAATCCACTGTGTTGTTCCCATCTCGTCACTCGGGGAGCAAAACCGTACGTCAGGGTTGCTGACTTTTAGCACTAGAAGTTATTTTTTATTCTTATGTGTTTGAATAAAATAATATTGTATGAAACAGGCCATGTCCTAGTTTTCAGAGAAAGCAGTAAATCCGTTCCAGAGCCCCTCGGGAGTCTCCAGATGCAATGCATTTGGAGAACATGCTGTTCGTGAAAGACCATCAGAGTTATTACATCCTTAATGGAATAAGCAAAAAGGAGGCATTTTCCCCTTTTACATTTTGTAAGTGTGCGCTATAAGGATAGTGATGGTGCAAGGGCTTCATCAGGACAATATGTTGCCTAAACTGCATCTTTTTTTTTTTTTTTTTTTTTTTTTTTTTGAGACAGGATCTCACTCCCATCACCCAGGCTGGAGTGCAGTGGCATGAACATGGCTCACCGCAGCCTTGACTTCCCCAGGCTCACTCAGGTGATTCTTTCACCTCAGCCTCCCAAGTAGCTGAGATTACAGGCATGCACCACCACACCCAGCTAATTGTTTATACTTCTGGTAGAAACCGGGTCTTGCCATGTTGCCCATGCTGGTCTCAAACTCCTGACCTCAGGTGATCCACCCTCCTCGGCCTCCCAAAGCGCTGGAATCACAGGTGTGAGCCACCATGCCTGGTCTAAACTGCAATATTTATCTTGATTTTCAACTTTGGATTCTCTCTCTCTTTTTTTTTTTTTTTTTTTTTTTTTTGAGGCGGGGTCTCGCTCTATCGCCCGGACTGGAGTGTAGTGGCCAGATCTCAGCTCACTGCAAGCTCCGCCTCCCGGGTTTACGCCATTCTCCTGCCTCAGCCTCCCGAGTAGCTGGGACTATAGGCGCCCGCCACCTCGCCCGGCTAGTTTTTGTATTTTTAGTAGAGATGGGGTTTCACCGTGTTAGCCAGGATGGTCTCAATCTCCTGACCTCGTGATCCGCCCGTCTCCGCCTCCCAAAGTGCTGGGATTACAGGCTTGAGCCACAGCGCTCGGCCTCAACTTTGGATTCTCTAAGGAGCCATGATTCACCCTCACTGGATTTGGAGAAAGAAAAAAATATACACGAAAATATTTTTTCTCTTAGCTGCTAAGATCCTAATGAGAAGCTTATAATTAAGGCTGTCTTACAAACACCTGCAATAATCTGCTAGAAATGTCAATATCAATACACAGGCCATGTCTGCAACTGTCCAGTTATAACTGTTGGCTGTACATCTAGGGAAACTGAGGAAGAACACAGCCCAAAGTGTGGGTAGCCTGAGGAGTTCACCAAACCCCAGGCTACCAGGAGGAAAGGAAATCCCTGGAGCCTTGAGTTAGGTGGTTTTTAAATAAAACAGTGGGCAGAATTATTTTATGCTTCAATAGGAAATGTACGCGCATCCCCTCACCAAGAGGCGCTATGAAATCCTGCTGAATTGCTTGAAAAAGAATCCAGGTAACCCATGCATGACAGAGTCAAAATGTTTTGCGAGAGAAATGAAGAGGATTTGGGGTGTGTTGGGACTGACATCTGGAAGGCAATCACGTGCTGCTCCGCACTATACTCCCCTGAGCCCAAAATCAGAGCGGATTGGCAGAAACTCACCACTTGCCTGAGCCAGGGGAGGGGCCAGGAGAAGACAGGAGTCTGATATTTGTTGCTGAACATCCATCATGTGCCACATGGTGAAGTGGAAAGTGGCTGCTCAGTTCCAGGCCTGTCTGTCTCAAAGTGAGTGTCCCGCTGCTCCAAACTGCACAGGGTCCGGCTCCCACCTGTGCTTGCTGCTCTCCAGACAGTTGGACAGGGAGCTCGGCAGTCACCAGGCCTCAGGGTCAGCCTGGTCCTAAGGGTATGACTGAACCCCAGCAGCCAGCTGGGATAGCTTCCAGGTAAGGGTCACAGGACCTTACATAATGTCCAATTTTATCTGAGTCAGCAAAAGAGCTCATGTTGCTCAAGGAATTCTACAGGGAATTGCCCAGAGTGGAGTAGGCTGGAATGAAAAATTAGCACATCAAAGGAAGAAAAATTAAATAACTTCAGTGTTTCCAAATTGTGTTTCTGGATACCTGGGATCATGAGACTCTAGGAAAATGTGATCCACTTTTTTGTTGTGTTTTATCGCAAAGCAGCCAGCTGACCTCTTTGATGAGACCATTACTGTGAACCGCAGCAGCAGCGGCCAGGCCATTTTCTATCCTATGTTTTAATTGGCAAAGCTCTGCCATATACTTATGTCACAGAATGCTCAGAATAACTCTGTTGGCATGTTTTACTGACCCACTGCACACATGAGGAGAGATGGAGTGCACTAGTGACCTCCCCGCAGTCAAAGAGCTTCTTTGTGGTAAGGCCAACATCACCACCTGGATCTGCTGACTCTGGCTCCAGGGGACATTCTGTGACATGGGAGAAGCGGAGATGAGACGGACTTCATCCAGGGTGCACTGGGAATCTGCCTATGTATCCCACAGACTTTTCAGGCTTACAATGTTTTAAGTTCAACCCCGATCTCCCATCTTACACCAAGCCCACTCTATCTGCAGCCTTCCCCACCTCAGTTACAGCAATGCCTGTTTTTTTTATGTGTTTTTGATAAATTTCTTCTCCTCCAGCTTTATTGAGCTATAACTGGCAAATACAATTATATACATTTAAGAGGTACAATATGATTTGATATGTTTATATATTGTGAAATGATTACCATAATCAAGTGAGTTAAGATATCCCTTGCCTTCTATGGTTATGTGAAAGGAAGATAAAATCTTTGGGACCTCAAACCCCCTAAGCCAAAGGGAAAAGTTAAGTTTGGGAGCTGAGTCATGCAAAAAACAACTACAACAACAGCAAAAAACAAAATCTGCTTTCCTTTTGTTCCTAAACTCATAGCTGCAGGATAGAAGGCCACATGCCTCTCCAGGTGGCTTCCCTCACCCTGTGTATTAGTTCACGTTCATGCTGCTGATAAAGACACACAATTTATAAAAGAAAGAGGTTTAATTGGACTTACAGTTCCACGTGGCTAGGGAAGCCTCACAATCATGGCAGAAGGCAAGGAGGAGCAAGTCATGTCTTACATGGATGGCAGCAGGCAAAGAGAGCTTGTGTGGGGGAACTCCTCTTTTTATTTTTTTTTGAGACGGAGTCTTGCTCTGTCGCCCGGGCTGGAGTGCAGTGGCTGGATCTCAGCTCACTGCAAGCTCCGCCTCCCGGGTTTACACCATTCTCCTGCCTCCGCCTCCCGAGTAGCTGGGACTACAGGCGCCCGCCACCTCGCCCGGCTAATTTTTTGTATTTTTCAGTAGAGACGGGGTTTCACTGTGTTAGCCAGGATGGTCTCAATCTCCTGACCTCGCGATCCACCCGTCTCGGCCTCCCAAAGTGCTGGGATTACAGGCTTGAGCCACCGCGCCCGGCCAAAAACCTACACATTTTATACTTGGGTTATAAGTCACATGAAACCGTAAGATCTGAAGGTTAAAAGTGCATGTTAGATTTGAAGAAATACAAGACTTACTTACATAATGGCTATACTATTTAAATCTCAAAATGTAGGTGTGGAAAACATGTTTAGATGCAAAAGGCTGTATTGGTCAACTCAGGCTCTCATAGACTGGGTGATTTAAACAACAGACATTTATTTCTCACAGTTCTGGAGGCTAGAAATTCAAGATCAGAGTGCCATTATGGTTGGATTCTGGTGAGGGCTCTCTTCCTGGCTTGCAGATGGCTGCCTTCTTACAGTGGTCTCACTTGGCAGAGAGAGAAAAAGAGAGCAAGCCCTCTTGGGTCTCTCCTTAAAAGGACACTAATCCCATCACAGGGGGGCCCACCCTCGTGACCTCATTTAACCCTAGTTGCCTCTCAATGGTCCCATGTCCAAATACCATCACATTAGCGGTTAGGGCTTCAACACAGAGATTTAGGGGTACACAAACATTGAGTCTATAACAGACCAAAGGCATCTGTCTAAATCTTAGATCTAAATTCATCCCTCTTATTTCTGTCTCCTGCTTACAAACCCCCTTGGCTCCCCACTGCCTGTGAGCTAGAGTAGAAACTTCTGAACATGGTACACAGGGTTCTTCACAACAGGGTTCTGCTTATTCTTATTTTATCCAACCCACCCCCCCGCAACTCAACACATGCCCAGGCTACAGTCCACCATTTCGAATTCTTTCATGCCCCGAAGCCTTTGCAAGTGCTTTTCCTTCTGGCTGGAACACCCTTTATTTTCTCCATGTTCTCCTGAAAAATCTCCTCATATGCCTCAGGCCAGTGGCCCAAAACGTACTCTGAGGTGAGAAGGCACATGCAAGGGATTGAAGAAGGAAATGCTCCTAGGAGAAAATAGTAAGAGAGTGGAGGAGTCAGGACAGGGAAAGGAAAGGAGCCAAACAACGGTGGCATTTTAGGTGAAGGCCCATGAAGGATGGTGGCAGCCTGATCCTGCAGGGGCTCTGGAGTAAGCGATGGCCTGGAGTTGTTCCACCCTGAGGCGGGGATCTGGACCTTCATGTTCCTTGTACTCCATCAGTCATTGGCTTGCAGTAGGGGGCAGGGTATCCTAAAACTCCCAGGTACTTGCAGCTGTCTGTGCTGGGGCTGCTTTGCCTGCACAGTCTGAGGACGGTGCTCTGAAAGAGCCAGAGACATGTAGCATTAGAAGCAGAAATATGAACCCCAAGAATGAGGTGCTAGACATGGTCAAAGGGATCTGAGGGGTACAGATGGGCGCCGACATGTCCACTCCACCGAGCGACATCAGCTACTGCTTCCTTTCTGCCATTTCTCCACATCCTGCAAAACATGCTTCATCCTCCCTGCCACGCCCTTGCATTGGCACACACATGTTACTGATTTATTATCTCACAGGGCACTTCCATGTCCACTGGATTCTCCTCCTGACCAGGATGTGAGCTTCACCAGGGCACAGATCGGGAATGATTTATGGGCAAGCCCATGATAGGTGTTCAAAATGGACACTGAAGGCATGAATTATGTGAACAAAGTCATTTCACATTTAAAGCCCCACTCATTCTAATTCTTCTGTTTTGTGTTCTCAAAGATGCTGAAATGCTTGTTTGAAGTAATAAGTTTGCGTAGGAGAAACAGCTTCATTTGGAATCGTTAACTTTTTGTTTCTGTCATTGTCACCTGGGGGCTGGGATTTGAATGCAATCGGGGCTTTGCCCTGACTTCCAGTCTGGCTTGGGGGATGGTTACTCACCGTGTGGATCAATTCCCACCAGGACAGAACATGAGTTCTGCTCCTCCCCATCGTCTGCCCTCCTACCCTTGGTCTATGTACTACGGAATTCCTTTTCTGACAACAGCATTGAGCGAGATTAATGTATACGAGCGAGGCCGAGTGCGGTGGTTCACGCCTATAATCCCAACACTTTGGGAGGCTGAGGCCGGTGGATCACCTGAGGTCAGGAGTTCAAGACCAGCCTGTCTAACACGGTGAAACCCTGTCTCTACTAAAAATACAAAAATTAGCCAGGCATGGTGGTGTGTACCTGTAATCCCAGCTACTGGGCTGAGGCAGGAGAATCACTTGAACCTGGGAGGTGGAAGCTGCAGTGAGCCCAGATCGTGCCATTGCACTCCAGCCTGGGTGACAAAGTGAGACTCTGTCTAAAAAAATCCCATATATATATATATATATATATATATATATATATATATATGTGACAATGCTAGCTGTCCTAAAAAATTCTGGGCAATGTCATTTTAGATAATACCATCAATGGATCTGTCATTCTTGAACACAAGTTTACACTCTTTTAAAAGTTGATTTAAGTTTCCAGGTGGTGTCATCTTTTGATACCAAAGAGAGGCATATATCACCTGGCTGCCACATTAAACAAAATAAATTGCACCCTCCAGATACTCATTTAACAAAAACAAGTTCCTGCTTTGTTCACAGCATGAGACAGCTGCTGACAGAATTCAATGATCAGGAAGGTCCATTCTAAAAGAGTGAATAGACTAGCCAGAGGTATAACAGAGTTACATAGAAATGCTAGAACAAATACAAACTTACATGTGCCTTTAGAGAGGTACAGGAATGTGTTGTGTGCATCCATATGAAACTTTTATTATCATCTATATATTTTAAGGCAATTTTTGATTTTACAAAAGAATCTGTCATAGGATTCCTCTAAATGACAACCTTTGTGGTTGAATTAAAACTGTCACGAGGCCAGGCGAGGTGGCTCATGCCTGTAATCCCAGCACTTTGGGAGGCCGAGACAGGTGGATCATCTGAGGTCAGGGGTTTGAGATCAGCCTGGCCAACATGATGAAACCCTGTTTCTACTAAAAATACAAAAATTAGGCGGGCATGGTGGTGGGTGCCTATAATGCCAGTTACTCGGGAGGCTCAGGCAAGAGAGTCACTTAAACCTAGGAGGTGGAGGTTGCAGTGAGCCAAGATTGCACCACTGCACTCCAACCTGGGTGACAGAGCAAGATTCTGTCTCAAAAACAAAAACAAACCTGTCACTTGACCTACCACAAATGAATTTACATGCAGCCCTTTGGCCATGTGTTTACTGGGTAAAAGATGTCACTCCATAACCTCCTTTTATTTGTCCCCAAGTTACAATGAGTTTAAGTGATAATTAATGTTACGCAGCATCTAAAAAAGGCAGAATCCCAAGGTTGGAGGGGTCGCTAAACAGACTTCCATTTAGAAAAACAAAACAAAACAAATTCCTGTTCTCTGAGAACAGCTCCTAAACACACAGACCAGACTTGAACCTCATTCTCTCTTGTGTGTCTTCTTTGAAAAATCCCTTTGTGCTCAGGGATATTGTGAGAAATAGAATTACATCAGCTAGTTGGTTTCTAATCAGCATATGAACACCAAGTTCCAGATGGCAGTGCAGAGTTTTAATTTCACTATGTGCTGAAATTATTTATCGATCCCTATTAAAAAGCCAGCAGCACCATATTCTGGACTAGACTTCAATAATTCTAAATGATTTAGATCTGCATTGTAAACATGGCTGCTGCACCCTGACTGTGACATTGCTGGGATGGCATTTGATACTGTTTTGCCTCAGTGTAGTCACAGGTGGCCAGTTCTTATTTATAGATGGAAACCTTCCACCTTTCTTCCCCCTTACGACGTGTTAAGATACGTTGAAGCTTTGAGAGTTCAGACCAGTCTCAATAATAGCAGAGATGCTGGTCTGGCAGCTGATGTCCCACTGGCTGTAGATCCCGATGAACATGAAGCTCAGAAAGTCAGCCCTGAGTATTAGGGAACCAGAGAAAGACAAGTGGGGTGGATGTGGGGGTGGAGGAGGAAGAAATGAGGATGGTCCAGAACTTTGAGACAGATGAGGGCAGCCAGCTCACAGCATCAGGCCAGTGCTCAGATCTACAGCAGTTAGTGCTCAAGGACAGACAGGCAGGCATCTGGATCCAGGTGGTGACAAGCTCATTAATTCAATTAAAAAACATTGGTTGGGCATTGTCT
The DNA here is from genome assembly GCF_007565055.1 of Rhinopithecus roxellana. Taxonomy (NCBI): domain Eukaryota; kingdom Metazoa; phylum Chordata; class Mammalia; order Primates; family Cercopithecidae; genus Rhinopithecus; species Rhinopithecus roxellana. The sequence continues at coordinate 107,465,861 of NC_044556.1, read as the reverse complement.
TAGTCCTTCTGTGTGGCCATAAAGGAATACTTGAGGCTGGGTAATTTATTTTAAAAAGTAGTTTATCTGGCTCACAATTCTGGTGGCTGGAAGACTGGGCTTCCGGTGAAAGCCTCAGGCTGCTTCCACTTATAGTGGAAGACAAAGGGGGGCAGGTGTGTGCAGAGATCACATAGCAAGACAGGAAGCAAGAGAGGGCAAGAAGGTGCCAGGCTCTTTTTTTTTTTTTTTAATTTTTTTTTAAATTTAATTCACTATCGCCCAGGCTGGAGTGCAGTGGCGCGATCTTGGCTCGCTGCAACCTCCACCTCCCAGGTTCAAGCAATTCTCCTGCCTCAGCCTTCCAAGTAGCTGGAACTATAGATGCGCACCATCATGCCTGGCTAATTTTTGTATTTTTAGTAGAGATGGCATTTCACTGTGTTAGCCAAGATGGTCTTGATCACCTGACCTCGTGATCCACCTGCCTCGGCCTCCCAAAGTGCTGGGATTAGAGGCATGAGCCACCATGCCTGGTTTGGGCTCTTTTTTTCATAACTAGTTCTCCTGGGAACTAATGGAGTGAGAGCTCACTCCACTCCATGCCCCACCCTGGGCATTAATCTCTTCATGACCGATCTGCCCTCATGACCCAAACACCTGCCATAAGGCCCCACCTCCAGCACTGTGATCAAATTTCAACACGAGGTTTGGGATGACAGTCAAACCACAGCAGGCACCTACTAAGTTCAGAGAAATATCTAGAGTCCAGGCCGATCAAGTCAAGAGGCAGGAATCAGGAAACAAGGTTGCAGAAATGTCGGGACAAGCCAAAGAGCTCTGCCAACAAATCCAGGATGAGGTCCCCGTAGATTCGTGTCCATTTCCATGGTAACCATCCCCAGGAAGCTTGCCATTTTGAGCAGGATTTCTCAAACAGTGGCCTGCAGACTTACAGCATCACAATTTTGCTGGGTAAAGGGAGAAGAGTGAAGCATGAAAAAAATGCCGATTCTAGTGTCGAATCCCAGACAGACCGAATTGGAATCCCTGAGGATTCTGAATTTCCAAATAAAGTCACTCACTGCCCACTGGGATTTTTTGAAGCTTTTTGAGAGCCACAGGTTTATAGGGATCTTTCAATGACTTTGTTTTGGCAAATGAAAAAAAAAATATTTGAAAAAGCAGCCGCTGGAGTTTGGACAAAAGCTCAAATTTAGTAAGAATTCCCATAACCTCTTCACTAGATTTCTCTATTAGCACCACGACAGTCATCATTTACGTTACTGACGCTGAACTCGTGAAATAAAGTGATGCTGGAAACGAGTCTGGAAGCCTGGCCCTCCGCACCTTCCTCCCAGTCAGAAGTACCTCATTGGGAAGTGACACAATGTCCCGGTGAGACTGGCCCTTCCTGGAGGCAAAGACTTACGTTTTGCATGTCTCTGTATGCCCTGGTCCTAACCCATGGCTAGAATATCACAGAGGTTCAATCAATAATCAGTTAGCTCTGCTTTACGACCCATCCCAAAATTCAGTGGCTTAAAACAGCTGTCTTACTTTTGGTCAGGAGCTGTGAGCCAGCTGGCATGGGCCGATCTGTACTTGGTGCAGCTGAGGTTAGCCGTCAGCCACACGTTGGGTCCATCTCTGCTCCTCGTATCTTGCGTTGCCCTTGAACTAGCAGGCCACCTAGGGCATGTTCTTCTGGAAATGGCAGAAGCCCAAGAGGGAAAAGGAAAATACATTGTAGCCTCTGAAAGTTTATGCACAGAACCAGCTAAACCATCACTTTTGCCTCCATTCACTTAGGCAGAGGAGTGACACGGCTAAGCCTGATGTTATGAGTTGGGGCAGTTTACATCTTGAGCAGAACTGCAAATTGACGTGGTAGGAAATGATAGATTTAAGGAGGGATGAAAAATCGGGGGCAATAGTCCAATCTACCACTGCTAGGAAATTCATGATCAAAAGCAACTTTTTATACTTGCTGGAGGGCAGAATTGGGAAAATGGGGATGCAGGACAGTTTCAAGGTAACAGTGAATTACCAGCATCATAGATTCATTAGCAGGCTTCATATAATACTAATTACCAGCTCTATGTGCTGATGAAGACTGCTTTTGATAATTCGTAACATTTGACATTCTTGCATAAGCCAAATATAAGAATATCGAAGGCCAATTGTAGTTTTACACACAGAAAGTAAACAAAAGAATACTCAGTCCTCACAGTTTGCAACTCTGTGGGATTTGTGTGAGCAGTGAAAAGCTGTGGCTGCCCACAATCACACACCTCCCCTGGAGAATTGAAGTGAAATCCGAGACCTGATGTGGTTATGCCTAGAAATTACCTGTTTGCGATTTAACACTTGGTAAATGGCACTAAAAGCTCATTAATCTTCAATTAGCCATAAATAGGCATCTCACATCTTACTACAGTTTCTTCATCCTGAGAAACCATTAGTCCTTTCTGGGCAAAGGCAATTATGTGAACAGGCAGAAAGCTCATTGCACAGCTTAAGTGCAGGTCTCTAGTCCATAATGGTACTTAAGACGCGGGCCGCCTGTGATTCTGGATTGATGCCGTGTGATGACCCAGGCCTATTCCATCACACAGTGATCCTCAGCATGCCTCCATCCCCAGGCTGCTTTTATCAGCTTGAGTGTTCCAAAAATCCCACCTCCTTGATCACTTCAGAGGACTGTTGCAAGGATGGAAAGGGTATGTCTGTTATTATTACAGGGATCAGGAAGTGGGGGAGAAATCTGAGTTCCTGAATCCCCTGGAAATAAGAAATTGAAAATGCATGTATATTCAGAATTTAAGGTAGAGAAGGTAGAACTCTCCTTTAATCCAGTAGCACAAAATCCTCAATGTTCCTTGCATCTCTTGTGAACTCAATGGCCCTTGAATGACCCAATATATGTCTTGGTCCACCTATTTTTTTTTTTTTTGAGATACGGTCTCTCTCTGTCACCCAGGTTGTGGTGCAGTGGTGTGACCACAGCTCATTGCAGCCTCAACCTCTGGGGCTCAAGCGATCCTCCTACCTCAGCAGGGAGTCCCTCAGCTACTCGGGAGGCTGAAGTAGGAGGGAGTTACATGGCCAAGCCAGATGTTATGAGTGAGGGCAGTTTACATCTTGAGTGGAAGGAACTGCAAATTTACACAGTAGAAACTATAGATTTAAGGAGGGATGAACAATTGGGGCAATATGGGACTCCCTATAGTCCCTCAGCTACTCAGGAGGCTCAGGTGCTACAGATGTGCACCACCTCAGCCTGTAGGGACTACAGGCATGTACCACCATGCCCAATTTATACATAAATATATATATTAAATTTATATATTTTTATATTTATATATAAATATATATTTAATATATAATATATAAATATGTTTAATATGTATCTATATGTTTATATATTTAATACGTATATATTTATATATTTAATATGTCTTTATTAAATATATGTATATATTTATATATAAATAAATATAAATATATAAATATATATTTATATATCATATATGTAAATTATACATGTAGATTTTTATATATACATATGCAATTATGCATATATGTAAATTATATATTATATATGAATATATTATATATAAATAAATATATAGTATATAATATATAATATAATATATAAATACATAAATAGATATATAATAGATTTATATACAAATATATTTACATATTTATATGTGTATTTATATACATATAAATATGTATACAAATATACATAAATATTTATAGATGTATACAAATATACATATTTATATATTTATATGTATGCAAATATACATATATTTACATATATAAATAATATATATTTATAGAGGGGATCTTCTTATGTTGCTCAGGTTGGTCTCAAACTCCTGGGCTCAAGTGATCCACCTGCCTCAGTCTCTAAAGTGCTGGGATTGCAGGTATGAGCCACTGCACCCAGCCTTTGTTCCATCTTTATGGCTTCTAAACAATCTTCTGAACACTTAGAACTTGCAGCCCTTATTGTTACAGGGCTGCCTACCCCTTCAAAGAAGGTGATGGTGGTGGTGGTGGTGCGTTTGTGTTTCCTACTTGGCTTCCAGAAACCCGGCTCCGAACGAGAAGTCCCCCAGCCCCTTCTGCTGCCAGCTGTTCTCCGCTGCGGGCCTGTCTTCATCAGGTGTTCCATTGACAGATGCTGCTTTTCTCCCTTCAGACCACCAGGGATGGCTCTACACGTGCATCCGCTAGAGATCAATTGAAGTTGGTCTGGCTCTCACACATGGAGTCCCTTTGCCCCTGTGTCTATGAAGGATTCTGGCCGCTGCTTTCACCAGTTTTGAGCACCACTAAAACACTTTGGGTCCTAATTAAGCTGTTTCCAGGTCTTTCCTGTCTCACAATGGAAAATGACCTCTGGGCCATCCCTAGGAAAAAAATTTGTTACCACTGAGGTCTTTCCTGCATCAGATTACATTAACCTCAAGAGCTCATGCTTGGATCATCATCCTTTTAAGGCAACTAAAATTCAAATTCATTAACTATCCCTTTCTATTCTGGCTCATTCTGCAGTTGGTCAACCTTGTTCTTTCTTAGAGCAGATACCCTCACCTCTTTCCTCGTGACCTTGGATATTGAGGGGAAGTTCTCTACAGATGGAATCTTTCTTTAGCATTATTTAGTGGGTTTGTATTCTCCTGTAAGTCTTTTTATTCCCTCTCCATTAAAAAGCAGCTTGAGCTACGTGGAGAATTCATCACGGTGTTCTGGCAGGATTTCCAAATACAGGGAAAGGTGATTGTAAAACAATTCATTATGTGATAAACCTGGATAGACCACCCACAGACACATTTTTGATTGTCAATGCTAATTGGGAGAAGAAAGAACATGGGTAATGGAAATTCTCTGCTATCCCACAAATGCTATTTCAGTTGCTCTGATGGTTTTTTTAATGTGTTGGTTTAGCTTGGTTGAATTACATTTCCCAAAATTATCTTTCCTATTGGTTTTCGGTTGGGATGGGCCACAAAACCGATTCTTCCAGGAGATTTGTGGGAAGCAAGGGAAGTTGAAGCCATTGTGTAGCTCACACACCTCGTCACTCATCTCCTGGCTCACCTTGTGTTCACATGAGGCAGGGGTCAGGCCTTAAACTGCTCCACCCTCCCAAGCCTGCCTCAGCTTCTCCCACTCCTGAGTATGTGTTTAGCTCTGGGATGGTGTTGGTTACTGCAGGACATCAAGGTCACCATCAAGGTCAGATGCAACAAGAACTGAAAAGGGCTTCAGTCCATCTTTGTGGGCTCCATCTCAGCTCATAATTGTGGTTTTACATTGCTCTTCCTCTTTTTATTTTTTTTGAGATGGAGTCTCGCTCTGTCACCCAGGCTGGAGTGCAGTAGTGCTATCTCGGCTCACTGCAACCTCTGCCTCCCGGGTTCAAGCGATTCTCCTGTAATCCCAAGTAGCTGGGATTACAGGATGCCTGCCACCATGCCTGGCTAATTTTTTTGTATTTTTAGTAGAGACGGGGTTTCACCATCTTGGCCAGGCTGGTCTTGAATGCCTGATCTCCCTATCCACCTGCCTCAGCCTCCCAAAGTGCTGGGATTAGGTGTGAGCCACTGTGCCTGGCCTGCTCTTTCTCTTTTAATATCCATATTTCCTTTCTGATATATTAATAGTTTGTATATTTGCCCCACCCAAATCTGATGTTGCATTGTCATCCCCAGTATTGGAGGTGGGGCGTGGTGGGAGGTGACTGAATCATGGGGGTAGAATTCTCATGAATGGTTTAGAACCATCCCCTTGGTGCTATTCTCACCGTAGTGAGTTATTGCAAAATCTGGTTAAAAGTGTGTGGCATTTCCCCCCTTCCTCTTGCTCCTAGTTTCACCATGCAGCATGTAAGCTCCTGTTTTGTCTGCCATGACTGTAGGCTTCCAGAGGCCTCCCCAGAAGCTGATGCTGGAGCTGTATTTCCTGTGCAGCCTACAGAAGTATGAACCATTTAAACCTCTTTTCTTTATAAATTACCCAGTCCTAGGTATTTCTTTATAGCAATGCAAGAACAGCCTAACACACTTCTCAACTGCCTACCCTATAGACGTCAACTTCCCTCAGACACAAAAACAGCTTTTCAGAGATGATTTAACCAGCTCCCACAATTGCTTAAGGTTAAATACCTCTGTCACCCTAAACAGCAGAGAGAAGCTCTCTAAAAGATGCTTATTTGGGAATAAAGCACTGCAATGGAAATATGCATGCAACAGTAAACTATGTTGGTATTCAGGGAGGTTAAAGGAAGACAAAGATTTTTACAGGAAAAAATAAGGAGGATTACATAATTGTTTTGAAATAATTATCCTGGGCTACGAAGAACAATAGCAAGGGTGATGCCAGTCCGAGAGTATACAGGCAGTCACTAGGCAGATGTCCTTGCAGGAGTATTTTTTATGTAAGGTTGTGACAGCCTTTGTGCAAAGTTGTAGTTTTTATTGTTTTTGGTAGTCGTTTCTGTTAGCAGGCATGTAAGCATGAGAGTCCTCTCTTCTTGTCCTTCCCTGACTCTATTTGTCAAGGTTATCTTAACATAAGCGACTCCATTTTGATTCTGACAACTTACACACCTCTAACAAAACCCTGTATATGTCTATTTCTATCTCTATGATCTCTGCCTCTACCATCTCTATCTCTATTTTCATGTCATCTCTATATTTCTATCTCTCATCTCTGTTTCTCTCATCTATCTCTATCATTTCTATATCTCTAACACCGGTATCTATATCTCTATTTCTATCTTCTAAAAAATCTCTTAATGCTTCTACTTCTAGTTGACCTTGAGTGATACAGTTGCTATGGTCAAATGCCTCCCAACCAAGTAAGAAGAAAGGTTTTGAGGAGGTGAAGCAAAGTCTGGAGTCTCTGGAGAAGAGGAAGGGGCTTGCTAGGTGGAGCAAATGCTGACTTCACTGTCTTGAGCTTGGGCTGGACTTTCACTTCCTGGTTCACAGGCTGCTGGTAAGATTTGTCTCTTTTTTTTATTTTTCTTTGAGACGAAGTCTCCCTCTGTTGCCAGGCTGGGGTGCAGTGGCACAATCTCGGCTCACTGCAACCTCCACCTTCCAGGTTCAAGCAATTCTCCTGCCTCAGCCTCCGAAAAATCTGGGATTACAGGTACGCACCACCACACCCAGCTAATTTGTGTATTCTTAGTAGAGACTGGGTTTCACCATGTTGGCCAGGATGGTTTCCATCTCTTGACCTCATGATGTGCCTGCCTTGGACTCCCAAGAGATTCTTCTCTGTAACACTGTTTTAAGCAATTTGATTATGATGTGTACTAGTGTAGTTTTCTTTACATTTCTGGTGTTTGGTTTTGGAGGTTTTTGTTTTTTGTTTTTCACTTTCTTAGGTTTGTGAGTTGATGGTTTGCATCAAATTTGGAAAGCTTTTGGTGATTTCTTCCAATGTTTATTTCATTACTCCTACTTACCTCTTAAAGATTCTAATTCCACACATATCAGGCCCCTTAAAGTTGTCCTGATGCTGTGTTCATTTTTTTAAGTCATTTCCCTGCTGTGTTTCATTTTACATAGTCTCTACTGCTGTCTTTAGGTTGACTAATCTTTCCTCTGCAATATCTAATCTGTCATTAATCCCTCTAGTGTATTTTTCATCTCAGATTTTGTACTTTCAATTTGGGTCTTCTTAAGACATATCTTTATAACTTTCATGACTACTTAGCATGCTCCATCTTTCTTCTACCTTTTTGAACATAGGGAAATAGTTTTAATGACTGTTCTGACACGTTTTGCCTACCAATTCTATCATCTTTGCCATTTTGGGGTCTATTTCTATTGATTAATTTTTCTCCTCAAAAGTTGTACTTTCCTGCTACTTTGCATGTCTGGTAATTTTTGATTGGATGCTAAACATTTTGAATTTTTACCTTTTTAAGTACTGAATATTTTTGTGTTTCTATGAAATTTTTGGACTTTGTTCTTGGATACAGTTAGTTAGAAACATTGATTCTTGTGAGGCTTGCTTTCACTAGGTGGCATCAGAGCAGTCTTTAGGGCTAATTTTATCCCTCTATTGAGGCAAAACTTTCCTACTGATACACCCAATGTTCCATGAATTATGAGATTCTTCTATCCTGGCTGGGGAAACACAAGTTCCAGCCCCATGTGAGCTCCTTGGGTAGTTTTCTCACACAAATGTGCTCATTAGTATCAGTACTGTGCTAAACAATCGAGGGGGAATCCTCTGTAGATCTCCTCAATTCTTTCTCTGTTCAGTTCTCTCTTCTTGGCATTTTGCCCTGTGAATTGTCACTGTCTTGGCATGCTGGACTCCCAGTTCTGTCTCTTGATGTCTGAGAGGCTGCTGGGCTCCACTGATAATGCCTTCTCTGGGTTGTACCCTGAGAACACTCTCCAGGCAGTAAGTTGGGACGATTGTAGGACTCAACCTGTAGGAGCCCCTCTCAGGTATCATTCTCTTGTACTGGTTGATGTCAAATATCTGAAAGATGTTGCTTCATATACTTTGCCTGTTTGTTGTTGTTTACTAAGGATAAATATGGTCGATATTACTGTATCTTGGCTAGAAGTGGAAAGCTTAAATCAGTTTTTAGGTAAAATTTTTTTCTGCTAAATATGTGTAACCTAAGAGTATCCTGTAATTGTAAAACAGCTACTAAGAAAACAAAACAAAATACACAAAAGCCCTGTTATCACATTCAATTACTTCTACATATAAGTGGTAACCTTTTAATACTTTTACAACTAAAACAAAACACCAAAATCAATTATACACTGAGAAAGATGTAAGATGGCTTTTAATGTCCATAGCCCCCAACTGGAAATTTTTGTTATTATTATTTTCATTAATTACCGTGATTACAAGTCATCGTAAATATATAGGTCTAAAATACACATATAAGATAACTGTCATAATCTATTAGGTATAGAAATTGTCAAATTTTCTGTAAGAATACATTTTTAAAATGTGCTCCAATGCTTAAGAATAAGTTAAAAACAACAGTTTTAGACACTATTGTGGAAACCTTTCTTAGTGATTGCCACAACAGAATATATGTGGGCCAGTTTAGGTTCAATGAATGGGGTAAGAATAGTGATAGAAAGACTGGGCATGGTGGCTCACGCCTGGAATTCCAGCACTTTGGGAGGCCGAGGCAGGCAGACGACAACGTCAGGAGATTGAGACCATCCTGGCTAACATGGTGAAACCCTGTCTGTACTAGAAATACAAAAAATTAGCCAGGCATAGTGGCACACACCTGTAATCCTAGCCACTCGGGAGAGTGAGGCAGGAGAATCGCTTGAACCCTGGAGGCGGAGGTTGCAGTGAACCCAGATGGCGCCACTGTGCTCCAGCCTGGGTGACAGAGCCAGACTCTGTCTCAAGAAAAAAAAAAAAAAAAAGTGATAGAAAAAGGTTATCAACCACAAAATAATGAATAGCATCAACTCCTAATGCTGACATAGGCTTATTTCAAAAGTAGTACTGTTAGGTTAAAGATTTTCATTTTATTGCATCACTTTTCTCCACACCAGCATTTCCCAAACTGTCTTTAAGAAGACGTCCCAAACACAAGTTTCAGGAGATGTGAACAGGCACTCTGTGGCTAAAAGAGGTTCTGGGAATAAATAAGTTTGGAAGAAACATTGAAAAACCCTGCATATGATGTCTTATGCTTAAATATGCATAATATGCATAATGCATATTAATATTAAAGGATCTGACAAGTTCTGCTTAATTTGGTTTAATCAAACATTTTATTAAACTTAATATTTCCTGAGGGAAAAGTGCTGTTTGCAAAATCAGTTGGGGAAACTCTGTCTAGATGTTTAAAATATGTATAATCATGTGTCATTGCAATGATTATTTCTAGAACCTTACCATGGGCTGGACCCTTAAAATATTAAATGCTCCTATTTTGTTATTGTTCTAATGCTGCGTTGTATAATATGTAGCCACTGGCTCCATGAGACTATTATTGAACTTTTAATTAATTAAAATTAAATAAAACTGAAAATTCAGTTCCTCAGACTAGCTACATTTTAAGTGCTCAATAGCCACATGTGGCAAGGTGCTAACCACGTAGGACATGACTCTGGTTTTTTTGAGTCTAAACGTAAGTACTGTAGTAATGCAAATTATCATACATTTCTAAAACAGTCAATGTAGACACTGCCATCCCATCCAGAGTTCTCAACCACCTTTGAAAACATCAACTTATTAATCTTCATAAAACTGTTGTGAAGTAGAAAGTGTAATTCTTTCCAGGAGAGAGAAGCTCAGGTGCTTTTGTTTAAGGGAAATTTCAGTTGCTGGATATAATTTAATTGCTCCATTAGTCATTTGTAGAAGTTCCCTATGGTTTTCTGGATGTGCCATAAGCAAAAGCAATGAATATAAAACAAAGCCCAAATTCTCACCATTTATCATAGGAAGTTGGGGAGCCACATGCTTTCCAGTTACCCTAATAGGTACAAGTAGGGATGGGCATGTGCCATTTGCTCCCAGCCTCTGGATGTAGCTGCAACCTCTAGTACTTCTCTCAGGAGGGGATGGGCACTCTCCTGGCCCTGTGTTTTAGGACCTGTCCATACACCTACCCCAAACATCTCTTCTAGCCAGCGTAGCAAGGGTCAAAACTTTAACACCCATACTGTTTAGATGTGCAAAGGAAAACAGCTTCTTGATTTCTTTACACCTAATCCAATTAATCTTTTACAGGAATCTCTACCTGCAGGAGCGGGTGGGAACAATAACTTTAAACTTGCTAATTACTGAACAAAATCTCTTCCTTTTTGGATGATCCTGTTAGGATAACATGGACTTTCAGATTTCTGCTCTCAGTCCCTCTCCCGGATGGTGTCTGGGTGTGTTTCCGGGACACCCGTGATGGTCGAGCCAGGAGGGAGGAGGCTGTGGAGCCTCTGGGAGTTGTCAGATTTAGCAAATAAAATACAGGACACTCAGTTACATTTGAATTTTAGATAAACGCCAAATAATTTTTAGCATAAGCATGCAGCTAAACGAATATTGAAAAATTGTTTGCCTCTGGAAGGCCGAGGTGAGATGATCACTTCAGCCCAGAAGTTAGAGATTATAGTGAGGTGTGATTGCGCCACTGCACTCCAGCCTGAGTCGATACAGCACAAACCTTGTCTCTAAAATAATAACAGTAATACTTGTTATTATTTGTGGTTTATCTGAAATTTAAACTTACCTGGCATCCGGTATTTTGTCGGGTGACCCACAGCACTTCCGCATCCCCTCATGGCAGACTTCCGGCTCATCTGCTCACCATGTGGAAACCTGGAGGAGACCCCGGGAAGCTCTCTAGTCAGCTCCCCGCCAGAATCCTGGTCTTGTGCATTTGTGAGGCTGAACATGAAGTTTCCAGAAGAGGCCAGTATCTCTCCACCCACGAGCAGGGAAACAGACTGGTTTTCTTGGATGCTTTTCTAGCTACCTCACCATTTCCTCAGCCCCATCACCAGGTGAGGTTCAAATCTTAGGGAAGTAAGGAAAGGAGACTGCTTATGTCTGACCTTGTTCTTTCTCTACCTCCAGGTTCCTTTTTGCACTTCACTGGGGGAAAAGAATCAGACTTACCTCCTCTGTTCCATCTTCTCCTTCTTTTCAGTAACATGAGCATCATGCCATGGCTTAGTCTTTTTTTTTTTTTTTTTTTTTTTTAATGTGCTTTTAAAATTTAATTTAAAAGGACTTTTATGGATACATAGCAGGTGTGTATATTTATGGGGTACGTGAGTTATTTTGATACAGGCATCCAATGTGATGCCTTAGGTTAAGGGCAGGCAGGGTACTTTCTGTGACAGGAAGAGATGATGACCCGGAAAGGCTAGATATCTCTTCTTATAGGACTATTTGAAACTGGGAACAACCAAAGATGAGAACACATTGATTTTCAAAGAGGATACAGGCTGGGCGCGGTGGCTTATACCTGTAATCCCAGCACTTTGGGAGACCGAGGTGGGTGGATCACCTGAGGTCAGGAGTTCGAGACCAGCCTGGCCAACATGGTGAAACCCCGTCTCTACTAAAAGTACAAAAATTAGCCAGGCATGGTGGCAGGCACCTGTGACCCCAGCTACTCGGAAGGCTGAGGCAGAGAATTGCTTGAACCTGGGAGGCGGAGGTTGCAGTGAGTCGAGACTGCACCACTGCATTCCAGCCTGGGCAACAGAGCGTAGACTCCATCTGAAAAAAAAAAAAGAAAGGATACAATCTGACTCTCATACAAATATAAAATGGACACACATGAAAGATTATTATTTGTGGTTTATCTGAAATTCAAACTTACCTGGCATCTGGTATTTTGTCGGGTGACCCACAGCACTTCCGCATCCCCTCATGGCAGACTTCTGGCTCATCTGCTCGTTAATTAATGAGGGAACTAGAAAATTGTTACAAATTGTTCAAAGGAGAATCCAAACAGCAGACGCAATTATAGTCTATTATTAAGCATGCTGAATGTATTTACATTAAAGCACATTTAAAAAAAAGCCTGTCTTCTTCCACTTGAGGGAGAGAAGCCGATTGAACTTCCATGGGACAGAATTTATCTATGTATGGCAGAAATTATTTCATTACTAATATGTTTCTACAGGTAACTTCTGTTTCCACAGGGTTGTACAATAGTCTGGTCAATCACAATGAAGGGCAGGAATGACCCAGATGGATGAGACAGTTAGGATGCCTACTAAATTTCAAAGTCTTTCTCGATTTTTTTCTTACAATTTAAGACATTAAGAGCATATATATATATGTGTGTGTGTGTGTGTATAGGTGTTTTTCCATCCTCTGGAGTCACTTATAGCCCCTAATTTGACTTTGACCGATTGATTTTTCTGCAGAGAGACACAAGATAAGAACCTTTCCTGGGCCTGAAGTGGTGAACATATCTTAAATTCTACAGTCAAATATATCTGAGTTTGAATCCTGGTCCCGCTTGTTCTAGCTGCATGACTTTGGAAAAGTTGCATGATTTTGGAGACTCAGTTTCCTCATCTGTTAAATGGGTACTATGAAACCTAATCTAGATGGGTAAGAGGATTAAATGAGATGATGTACAGCAATTTCCCAGCACAGTACCTAGAATACAGTAGGTTATCAACAAAGTTTGTTGGACTGAACTGCTGACGAAGTTTGCTTCTGTGTCAAGGTTTCCTCGTTTCTGGTTCCTTGTTCCATTCTGTGGACTGATGAGCCCCAACATGCCCTCTTGCAGTGGTTCTGGATGCCAGTTGACCGATGGATTTCTACTCCAATGCCAAAGATGCAAAGGGGTTAAGGAACTTAGACCAATAAAGTTAATCCTCTAATTTTGCAGGAGACTGAGACTCAGAGAGTAAACAAGTTGCCTCGGTCACCCAGATGGCAAAAGGTAGCCTGGCACAGAGGAAAGGACAGTGAGTGCTGAGTCTAGTCTTGGCTCTAGCATATGCTTGTCTGACTTTGGGTTATATTAACAGTTACTATTTACTGGCTGACTGCTGCTCGCTAGGTGTTGGGCATATGCTATGGACTGAATGTGAACCCCCAAAATTCATATGTTGATGCCATAATCTCCAATGTGATGGTATTTGGAGGCAGGGCCTTTGGGAGGTCATTAGGTCATGAGGGCTCTGCCCTCATGAATGGGATTAGTACCCTTATAAGAAGAGACATGAGAGGCTCTCATTCTCTGCCATGCCATGACACAGCAGGAAGGCATCTGTCTGCAAAGCAAAAAGAGGGTCCTCACCAGAACCGGATCATACTAGCACACTAATCTTGGATTTCTAGCCCCCAGAACTGTGAAGTAAGTTTGAAAACTGTTTAAGTCACCCTATGTATTTTGTTATGGTGGTCTAAGACAACTAAGAGAGCATATTATAATCATCTAATTTCAGTCTCACAATGCTATTATATCAATCAGGACTCACTCACATCTCTTTGGCTCATAAACCAAAGGTACCACACTGCCTTCCCCTAGGTTTGTTGAAGAACTATGATTCTCCACTTAATGGATCTCTTTGTCTCCAGTTCCCTAGAGACTGTAGAAACCATTAAATATAAACTTTTTCTACTTCCTCTACCATTTCCTTCAAACCTGTACATCCCCATCCTTCCTTTCATCCTTTATTTCCCATCGCCTGTGCTTGGAGGAAGGGTTTCTCCTGGCCAAAATGAACCCCTCCACCCAGCTCTTGACTACCCCTCTTCTTACTTCCTCCAAAACTCTTCACCATCATTGGTAGCCTCTCTCTTCCTGGTCTTTGAAACTTGTCCTTTCCACTGCCTCCATGCCCTTAGCAAATAAACCTGGTTGGATCTGTGCTACAAATATTATATTCTAGCATAAATCTCATCTCTCTATTTTTCTTCCTGATTAAACTTATTGCAAAGTACTGTGGCCCTCCGTCCTTGATACCTCTCATATTCTCACTCCTCAACCCATTGCATTGCTTAATCTTAAAAACAAAACAGAACAAAACAAAAAAACTTCAGTTTCAGTCTTGATTGAATGCATGGAGGTGTCTATTCATATGTAAATGCAAATACAAATGAAAAATAAGTGGCTTATTTTTTTCCTGTTGAAAATAAGAAAAGGAACTTCTCTTCTTGCACTTCTCTCCCCTTCCTTTTCTTAGAGCATTTACTTCAGAAAACTTGTCATTATAAATTCTCCCTCCTGTCTTTGAAATGCATATAAACCCTTTGGAAAACTAGCTAGCCCTTTTTGTCGGCTTTATGGTCCAGGAGTAAGGTCTTTCTCAAAGACATGGAAACCATCTCTTTGGAATTTAAACATCAAGGAAGAAAGGAAATAGCACCCCTGTCTCCCAGGTTCTGTGGAAGTGTAGACGCCTAGCTTGGGTGATAGTGGGTGCCTTGTTCCAACTTTCAAAACTACCTCCTGTGACAAAGATATGAAACATTTATTTTCCTTTGTATAAAGCAAATTAACTAACATAGTCACCCCAATTGCCAGGTTAATCAAGGATAAACTATGTGTGACAAATGGTACTGTCAATTCTTCTTACTTGAGGACTAGTTATTGTTTATTTTGAGAACATGTATGTAACAGGTTGTTTCTGCTTGGCTGTATAAAAGGGTGAGATTGGCCAGGCGTGGTGGCTCACGCCTGTAATCCCAGCACTTTGGGAGGCCGAGGCGGGCAGATCATGAGGTCAGGAGATCGAGACCATCCTGGCTAACACGGTGAAACCCCGTCTCTACTAAAAATACAAAAAATTAGCCAGATGTGGTGGTGGGTGCCTGTAGTCTCAGCTACTCTGGAGGCTGAGGCAGGAGAATGGCATGAACGTGGGAGGCCGAGCTTGCAGTGAGTCAAGATCATGCCATTGCACTCCAGCCTGGGCAACAGGGTGAGACTCAGTCTCAAAAAAAAAAAAAAGGTGAGATTTCTTTCTGTCTTTGTGGGTTGCCTATAGTGCACATCACATTCTGGTTTAATGCTTATTCAATAATGAACTGTTTTGTTTCTATACTTCCTTTGTGGAAAATTTTGGGGTTGAGAGATTCTGAATTTAATTACATTTCACCCACACATACTTGGGAGGGCTTGCCATAGATTACACTCCCATTTGGCTCTGTGACATCACTCTGCACTGTGTTTTGTCCTGGGTCTCTGGCATACCTTGGCCTCTTGCCCTAACTTACTTTCTTTGGCCCTCCCATTAAGCAATATGTCCTCCCAGTTTCCTGCTTGATTTCTAGTTCATTTGTTCGTTCGTTGTTTTCTTTTCTTTTCTCCTTTTCTTTTCTTTCTGTCTCTCTCTTTTCTCTCCTTCTCTCTCCTTCTCTCTCTTTCTCCTTCTCTCTCTCTCTCATTCTCTCCTTCTTTCTCTCTCCCTCTCTCTTTCTCTCTTTCTTTCTTCAGAGTTTTGCTCTTTTTGCCCAAACTGCGGTGCAATGGCACGATCTCGGCTCGCTGCAACCTCTACCTCCCAGGTTCAAGCGATTCTCCTACCTCAGTCTCCCAAGTAGCTGGGATTACAGGCATGTGCAACCATGCCTGGATAATTTTTTGTATTTTTAGTAGAGATGGGGTTTCACCATGTTGGTCAGCTGGTCTCGAACTCCAGACCTCAGGTGATCCACCCACCTCAGCCTCCCAAAGTGATGGGATTACAGGTGTGAGCCACCACACCTGGCCAAGTTCTAGTCTTTTCTTAATATGAAAAATTTCAGCCATGCTAAGGATTTCTACAACTGACTAAATGTGATGAGGGCTATTTAAAAAAAAATCTTCAGTCCAGATTTCATTTCCAGATTTGAATTTTAATTGTCTGTTGGACACCATCATAGAGCACCTTTTCCCATTAGCACCTAAAACTCACCATGACAGAATAGTGGAGTAGAAACAAATGATTTTGGTTTGGTATAAAAAAAATCTTTGTTCACATACTAGAGCTGAGTTTTAATTGTGATGATTAGCTCTGTGACCTTGGAAAAGTTATTTCTAACCTCTTCAAGCCTCACTTTTCCATCTGACAAATCAAAATAATAATAGTGTTAGTATTGTCATGTGCATCCGTGTGAAGAGAGTCCACCAACAGGCTTTGTGTGAGCAACAATGCTGTTGATTTCATGTGGGTGCAGGCGGGCTGAGTCCGAAAAAGAAGTCAGTGAAGGGAGATAGGGGTGGGGCTGTTGTATAGGATTTGGGTGGGTAGTGGAAGATCACAGTCAAAGGGGGTTCTCTGGCAGGTGGGGCAGTCGGGTGGCGGGGGTGGTCACAAGGTGCTCAGCAGGGGAGCTTCTGAGCCAGGAGAAGGAATTTCACAAGGTAGTGTCATCAGTTAAGGCAGGGACTGGCCATTTTCACTTCTTTTGTGATTCTTCAGTTACTTCAGGCCATCTGGATGTGTATGTGCAGGCTTGGGCCCAGAGGCCTGAGAAGTATGAGTATTATAAGAAATAACTTATAGAAATCAAGAAAACAATTTGATTTACTCTAATATCAAGAAGAATGAAATTCTAGGAATAAATTTAACCAGCAAAGTGAAAGATCTGCACAATGAAAACTATAAAACATTGATGAAAGAAATTGAAGAAGACACAAGTGAATGGAAAGATATTTCATGTTCATGGATTGGGAGAATTAATAGTGTTAAAGTGTCCATACTATCCAAAGCAATATAGATTCAACACAAGCCCTGTCAAAATGTCAATGGCATTTTTCACAGAAATAGGAAAAATTATTCTAAAATTCATGTGAAACCACAAAAGACCTGAAATGGCCAAAAAAAAAAAAAAAAAAAAAAAAAAAAATCTTTAGAGTGAAAAACAAAGTTATAGGTGTTACACATTCTGATTTCAAATTATATTAATAAAGCTATAGTAATCAAAACACTGTGGCACTGGCATGAAAATAGAGACGTAAAACAATGAAACAGATTAGAGAGCCCAGAAATAAACCCAAGCATATAAAAGCCAACTAGTTTTTGACAAGGACATTAAGAAAACACAATGGAGAAAGAATAATCTCTTCAATAAATGGTGCTGTTAAAATTGGACATCCACCACTGGAGAGACTGGACCCTCATCTTACATTATACACAAAAATAAACTCAAAATGGATGAAAAATCTGAAACCATAAAATTTCTATAAGAAACATAGGGGGAAAGTTTCTCGATATTGATCTTGGCAATGATATTTTTGGATATCACACCAAAAGCTCAGGCAACAACAACAAGGATGAATAGGTGAGACTACATCAGACTACATCAAACTGAAAACTTTCTGCGCATTGGCTGGGTGTGGTAGTTCACATCTGTAATCCTAGTGCTTTGGGAGGCCAAGATTGGAGGGTCACTTGAGGCCAGGAGATCAAGGATCACCCTGGGCAACATAATGAGATCTATCCCTACAAAATAAATAAATAATAAAAAATTAAATGAAATAATCACCGAAATGAAAAGACAGCCTACAGATTGGGAGAATATACATGTGTAAATTGGGACTGTCCTGGGCAGACTGAGATAAATGATTGCTTTACCTTTTTCTGAAAAAATTACTACCTGCCCTCGGGGCTGTGTTTTTGTCTTACCTAAGAATTTGCCCATGGGTGCAACAGCATGCTGACACTAAGCAAGAAGGTTGTATAGTTCTGATCTTAAAGTGGAAAAATTCATCTGTGTTGAGGAATGGAACTGGACTTGGTGCAGCTCTATCTTGACTGGGAGCCATAAAGGCAAAAATGTTGAAGACTAAACACTCCAGCCTTTGGACATCTATGGTGGATTTTTGGGATTGAATTGCTGGACCTTAGGATTGCAGGTTTGGAGGTACTTTGAATAAAATGGAAGTTCCTTTCATAAAAAATTTTGAAGCAACAAAGGAGGAAGGCCTTGGTAGAGTGAAATGTTTCATTGTATTTGCACTCTGAGGTGCAGAGATGTTTGGAGAAATCTGTTAGTGGCAGGATGGGAGGAATTTGTCATGAGAGCTAGAAACTCTGAGGTTGGGTTTTTTTGCGACGTACCTAGGTAGGAATTTTTTTAATGCACTCATCATGCATGGAGTTTATAGCATGTTGAATCTGTGGCTTGATATCTTTTGTTTGCTTTGGAAAATTCTTACTGTTTTGGAGGGGCAATCTCAAACTTACAGAAAATTGCAGTAACAATGCAAGTAACTTTTTTTCTCTGAAATGTTTATTGATAAGTGACTGATATAATTCTCTATCACTCTTGATTAGTTTAATGCATATTACATGTTGACTAGAAATTCTACAAAACCAGAGTACAATGATCAAAGTGAGGAAATTAACTTGAGCTTACTACTACCAATGAATGTTCAGACCCCACTCAAATTTCATCAATAGTCTCAATAATGTTCTTTATATCAAAAAGATGAAATCCAGAATTAAGCATGTAGATTTCATGCCTCTTTAGTTCCCTGAAGTTTGGAAAAAATTGTCTATTTTTCTTGACTTTCGTAACCTTGAAATTTTTGAAGATTACAGGATGATTTATTTGCAGAATGTCTCTCAGTTTGGTTTTTTCCTAATATTTCCTCATTATTAGATACATATTTTGTAGGGGTATCACTGAAGTGATGCTTTATTTTCTCATTGTATCTATCAAGTGGCTCATGATTTTGATTTACTCTGTTACTGATAATGCTCAACTAAACCTCTTAATTAAAGTGGTTCTGCCAAGATTCTCACCTGCCAACCTGCACTTTTTCCCTTTGTAAGTAATACATAATTTGGGAGAAGATACCTTAAGACTATGTAAATATCTCATTCCCCTTAAAACGTTTCAATATATTTAATTATTTATATTAATATGGTGTCATGAATTCCTACTTAATGCGTTACAATTCTGTTATTGTTATTTATTCTGATGTTCAAATTGTCCCATATTTGGCTTGTTGGAATCTTTTCAAGTTGACTTCTCTGCTTTTTTTTGGTTATGTCTCCATCATTCTTTGAGAATTTTCTTACTTTCTTGCACAAAAAGATATTCTGGGCTCATCTTACACTTTCTCTGCTCTTGCTTTGAAATGACCATTTCTTCAATGAGCTCTGTTTCCCTTTAGAGGAGGATGGTTTTTAGAAGCCAAGTTCTAGGTAGCATGTGTGCTCATTGCTGTTGAGGTGTCACTGCTTCTGGGTCCTTTCTGTGAATAGAGCTAGGAAAGTTTGATTATACTTTGTTAAACCTTTTTATCATGTCTGATATGTCTCTTAAGCTCTTTTCTAAATTTTGCATTCTTTGCTTCTCAGTGCTTTTATTCTACTTCTGTCCTGTGTCCAAGTTTACTTGTTTTCTTGCCAATTTTATGCAATTTTCTGTTAAACCTATCTGGTAATATCTTAATTTTAGTCATTGAAATTTTCAGTTATAGAAAATCCATTTGATTCTTTAGTTTTCTGCCAAAATGTACCACCTTGTGCTTTAATTCCTTGGCCAGTCTTATAATTCTAATATATGAAGCTCCAGGGATCTATTTCTTCTGCTTAATTTCTCTCTCTCTCTTTTGATTGACTACTTATTCATCAGTCAATCAACTAGGCTAAGGTAGGATCAGAATCAGGAATAGAGACTGAAGTTGAACGTTATTCCAGGTATAGCTCTTTGGGGTTCCAATAAAAATCTTGAGGTGTTTATCAGGACTCTCCTCATCAAGGGCCCCTGAACTCTAATTCTCATGTTTTTAGCTCTGTGAAATTGCCAATACCTCTGCTCTGTTCCTTTGCTTCTTGGCTGCTGCTTTTACTTTTGGAATCACCAGTTATAATGAGATTTAAAGTGGCCCCAGACACTTGATGTGACTTTCTGGATTCCTTCCTCTTCTGGATGTTAGCCCCTCCAAATTCTCACTATCTTCATACGTTTCTGAAACCTTCAAACAATTAGTTTTTTTTTGTTTGTTTTTTGTTTTTTTTTTTGTTTGTTTTTTTTTTTTAATTTTTGTCCAGGGTTTTTAGTTGTTCTGTGTCAGTGAACTGATCTGAGACCACTAAATTAACCATTGACAGAGGGAGACTTCCTATTCCAGTTTGATAATTTTCTCCTGCTCACACCCAGGGTGTAGTGTAGTGGTACCACGTTGGCTTACTGCAACCTCCACCTACTGGGTTCAAGCAATTCTCCTGCCTCAGCCTCCTGAGTAACTGGGATTACAGATGTGCACCACCACGTCTGGCTAATTTTTGCATTTTTAGTAGAATCAGGTTTCACCATGTTGGCCAGGCTGGTCTCGAACTCCTGACCCAAGTGATCTGCCAAAGTGCTGGGATTACAGGTCTGCTTCTTTAATTTTCTGTTTGTCATTTTTTAGGGCGGGGACTTTTATAGGGATAGCCTATCAGTTCAGTTTTCCTGTGGTGAGTGGGGTGGGGAGCTGTATTTGGGTGATGGTTGTATTTGTTAGCTGGCTGTATATAACAGAATCTCTATCTCTGCCTCCCAGAACAGACTATTATCTCTGGGTCTCATAAAATAAGTCTTGACATAGGTAGTCCAGGGTTAGGAGGACACTTTCATAGTCATCAGGGAATCAGGTTCCTTCTATCTTATATCCTCCCTAGTATGTGGCTTTACTCCCTGTGGTCACCTCAGGGTTCATAATAGCTGTTTGGGTTCCAGCCATCACAGACTTCCTTGCAGTTTTCAAGGAAGATGAGGAAGGCCAAAGGGCAAAAGACTACTTTTCCTAGATAAGCCAAATCTGAAAAGGAGACTTCCTGGAAATCTCTCTCAACACTTCTGCTTACATGTCTTTAGTCAGAACTTATTCATAGGCCCTCACCTGACTGCAAGAGATCTTAGAAAATAAGTCTTTTATTCCAGATGTCAATGTGCCCAGCTAATAGATACTGGGAAGCAACTAGTAGCCTCTGACATCGTAGATTTAAGAAACTCATATGAGGATTTCTTGGTGTGTCCTGGAACTTTACTTCCTAGTAACATTTATGAAACTAGAAGAGATATTTATATAAATCACTAATTTAAGGCACTATGTCCAAAGTTTTTTAAAAGTAGTCTTAGGCCGGGCATGGTGGCTCATGCCTATAATCCCAGCACTTTGGGAGGCTGGGGCAGGCGGATCACCTGAGATTAGGAGTTCGAGACCAGCCTGGCCAACATGGTGAAACCCCGTTTCTACTAAAAGTACAAACATTAGCTGGGTGTGGTTGCAAGGGCCTGTAATCCCAGCTACTCGGGAGGCTGAGGCAGGAGAATTGCTTGAACCACGAGGCGGAGGTTGCAGTGAGCTGAGATTGCGCCATTGCACTCCAGCCTGAGGGACAAGAGCGAGAATTCATCTCGAAAACAAAAAAGCAACAAAAAAACAGTTTCACAATATTTGAGTAAACAGGACTCCTTTGAGTGCTTACAGAGTGGATAAGAGGTACGGAGGCGTGTATTATGTTCCAATATTGGTTGTCGATCTGCTATGTAACTTTTGGGAAAGTCACTTTTAAATACCTATGTGAAGTCTATTGGTAGTAAACTAGTCCTATATAAGGAGTGTTTGATAAGCGTGAATAAGAGAACTTCTCTCTAGGGCTAAAGATGTTCTCTCAGTAAACCCATATTATGAACACATCATTATGTTTTTGTAGGTCACTAGGTTGTGTTTTGTGGTGAGTAGCTTTGTCAAATTATATAAAATATACTTCATACTAGACTGTTTAGGGTAAAGCAAATATTAACCATTATTATTGAAGTGCATTTCCATGGGTAAAAATGCCTCATTCTTCTCAACCATTAAATCGCTTAATAACACTTACCTCCCAGAATTATTGTAAGAATAAATTGTGACAGTATAAAAAATGTGAATGCTTAAAATTCTACTGTCTTGGCAATTTTCAAGCATACAACATATCATTATTAACTATAGTCACCATGATGTACAAGGGATCTCTTGAACTTATTCCTCCTGTCTAAATGAAATTTGGTATCCTTTGACCAGCATCTCTCTAATCCCCTCACCCTCCAGCTTCTGGTAACCCCCACCATTTTACTCTCTGCATATATGATAACAATAATTCTTGTTATTTGTAGGTACTTTTATATGGCTGTGTAAAGAACCATAATGATGTCAGAGGGGGATTATCTTTGAAACGTTCTTTGTTTCTGTGGTTAATTGGAAGTTGTGTCCATTTAAGTGATTCGCTACTCTGATAAAAATTCACACAACACAACTGTACTAAATAACTTTGTTGAAAAAATATGGCTCCCATGGTACAGCTATTTTTTATAAATCAGTTAACCTGAAAGAGGCATGTTCAGAGCACTAGATGTCTCCAGTGTGACTGTGCTTCCCTTCAGGACCTTCCATTACTACCTGATAATACATTCGATACTACAGAGATTCTAGTTCATTATCTTTAAAGAATACCAGAAGAAAAAAGTGCTATGAAAGTTTACTCTTGCCGGGGCATGGTGGCTCATGCCTGTAATCCCAGCACTTTGAGAGGCCAAAGCGGGCAGATCACCTGAGGTCAGCAGTTCAAGACCAGCCTGGTCAACATGGCAAAACCTGGTCTCTACTAAAAATACAAAAATTAGCTGGGTGTGGTGGCAGGCGCCTGTAATTCCAGCTACTCGGGAGGCTAAGGCAGGAGAATCTCTTGAACCTGGGAGGTGAAAGTTGCAGTGAGCCAGGATCATGCCACTGTACTCCAGTCTGGGCAACAGAGCAAGACTCTGTCTCAATAATAATAATAATAATAATAATAATAATAATAATAAAAGTTTACTCTTAAAAACTGAGTTAACACTGGGTCCTTCTGGAACCATGTTCTAGCATTTTCAATGCCTTGGCCTTCCCTGCTGCTATTTGTGTGGTGTGTGAATTCTGGGGTTGATATGAGTCTACAAACCAAAAGTACTCTTTCGGTCTCAGTTTCATTGTCGTTAAAATGAGATATATCCAGTTGAACTAAAACGATAGGATTGTAAGAATAGGATTGTTCCTCTGGATGTTTCCTCTGTACTTGGTTTTCAACTTTACCTGAAAAGAATTTCAAAACTAAAAATATCATATGAATGAAAAGGGAGAGACTGCAATTTTGAAAGCATTTCAGGCCCTGTGGAATCTGTAGGCATATTAACTTTATATAATCAGAGATGCCACAAAGAAATTACTTAGCCTTGCAGTATCAAGGTGATAAAATTCTAATAGCATTATGGCATAAAAACATTATAAGATACCTGGAAAAATAATATACAGCATATAATAAGGAAAATTTATCCCAGAAGCATTTGTCCTTGGGTGATCAAACCCCAATATTTATAGGAAAGTTGCATATAAATATAGGAGTGAAAAAAAGAAGAAAAATACTAGGTTTTCAAAGAAGAGAGGAAATTTGAGGGGCACTTTTTTTTTTGAAACAAAGTCTCGCTCTGTTGCCAGGCTGGAGTGCAATGGCGCGATCTCGGCTCACTGCAACCTCCACCTCCCGGGTTCAAGCAGTTCTCCTGCTTCAGCTTTCTGAATAGCTGGGACTATAGGTGAGGGCCACCACACCCAGCTAAGTTTTGTATTTTTAGTAGAGATGGTGTTTCATCACGTTGGCCAGATGGTCTTGGTCTCTTGACCTCGTGATCCGCCCACCTCAACCTCCCAAAGTGCTGGGATTACAGGCATGAGCCACCATGCCCGTATTTGGGGGGCAAACTCTTTAAATGAAAAAGAAAGCAATATGACCCTAAAATCCAGTTAAAATGGAATGTTGTGCTAATGAAAGGAACAAATCAACAGAAGTTGTCCAGTCTCAAATCAGCCCTTTTTCAGGTTTTTGTAACACAGGTGACCCCACTAACTCTATTTCTAGTTAAAGGAATGTATATTCTTCCTGCCACCCAACAAACAAACAAGAACAGACAAAAGAAGAGAAGTTAAGAGAGGGAGGAAAATATACCAAAGTAAGGGGGAATAGAAGTATACACCAAAAATCATAAAACTTACTTTCTTCAAGATTGGAGAAGAAACTCCCTTGTTCCATCCGCAAATTCTCCACTGGGGCTTTTATGATGCCGTTGGCCAGGTACCAAGGGTGGGTGGCATTGCTGATGCATAGGATTTTGCAAAGGCAGACACAGTTTTACTCAGTGTCATGACTGTTTTTCAATTTTCTGCAGACAGTGCCTTCTTGCATCCATGGGGACTGACCACTCCCTCCACCCTGCCCTTGGCACATCACTTGGTACCCTTGGGTTTTCTAAAATGAGCCATTGGAAGTTTATAGTTGCATATGGGAATGTGGGGAGCAGAGTGGAGGGTTGCTTCCTTTCAAAGGGTAATTAATCGCGTGTGTATTAAAGGCCACTGCTTTTCCCAGCTTGCTCTTTGTTCTCCATCATCTGTTGTAGGTCACTTGTGCTTTCTGTTTTTAACACCCATGTTGCTGAAGTCATTTCTCCAATTCATGATCCATGAAACTGCTTCAGCAGTGAAAATAGCACCCTTCAGGTTCAAGTCAACATTTTTATATTTCCCTGTAGGTCAAGATCCAAGCTCTGGAAGAAATCAGGATATGTCAATTTTCCAGAGCAGCCAAGTTTTCTAAAAATGTTCCCAGCCATGTAGTTATGTAGCCCCACTCTCAGTTAAACAAACAAACAAAAAATTAAGAAGCACACCAGAAAATACTTTTCTTGTTAAAAATACAAGTTTACCGTAGAAAATAAAGTAAGGAAAAAGAAGAAAAGATAAGGCAACTGGAATTCCTCTAGTTAGAGAAAACTATTGTTTATTTGAGCGTGTGTGTGTGTGTGTATATATTCAGCTCTTCTTATGGACTGTATACACACAGATACTGTTTCATAAACTTTTTTTAATAGAATAGATTATACTCAGTTATCTTTGTTATCGCCACAGCACTTTTTTCTTGAAGACCTTCTGGAATGAGGCATTTGCTTTTCTATCTAGAGATCTTATCCTTTCAAAAGGTCCTTTCTCTGTCCCCGGAAAGAGCTATTCTGGCCACAATTACTGCCAAGAAAGGAGGCATTAGACAAGGCCTAAAGTTAAGTGCAGAACTGCTCTGTTGTGATGAATATTCTGTTTTGAGAGGAGTTAGAAGCATTCTAAGCTTCAGGATATTTGGTCACTACTCATTAGTCTCTCTGAGAAGTAGCAAACTTCAAAGATTAAGTATGAAGAGATGAATTCTGTAATGCCTAGATGTCAGTAACAGAGAAGGTATCTGAGCAAATTCAGAATTTTACCCCTGTCTCCATGGGCCTAATGTGAAGAACAGTCATCTATGCAAGTGGGTGTTGGTTTATATGGTACCGACACCAGGTCACTGAGTCAGAAACTTAGAGTGAGACGCTCTCCAGCCCAGTGTTCTGGAATTTCTTCTGCAGTGGCCCCCAACAGCAGGTGGCAGCCTCGTCCATGATTGTATTCTTAAGTGACATGCTATTACTCTTTCTGTTGGCAATCCATTTCACTGATGGATAGTTCTAGAGATCTGAAATACTGAGATTTAGCTCAGTATTATTTATATGAAGATAAATTCCTCTTTCCAGCAACTCTCTTGTTTATATGAAGATAAATTCCTCTTTCCAACAACTCTCTTGTATGTGTCTAATGTCTGCTGTGTGGAGCGCCACAGATTATGCTTCATACTTGTCTTCCTGAGTCTTTTTTATCCTAAATACCCTGAGTTTTTGAATGGTCGACATGCCAGCTGGCTTTCTCTGGATGTACTTCTTGTGTGTAAATGTCCTTCTCTGTGAGGTATTCATATTGAACATGACCTCCAAGTGTGTTTGGGTCTGTGCAGAAGACAATAGGACTGTGATTTCTGGTGATTAAAACCTGAATTGTACGTTACTGCAATCAGACCCTGAGACTGAATTAGCTATGTTGTTTCATAGCATCTGAGTCGCTCTGTTGGAGGAAAGTGCGTGTGATGGGCATTTGTTTGCTTCCCCACCAGATTCTCTACCTTCATCCTTCCTGCAAGGTTCCCTAGGAAGCTGACTTCTACCGAATGCTTTCTAGATTCCAGTTGAGCTTGGTCCATGGGAGGCCTTGGCAGAAATTTTGAAAGTAAGAGCAAATAATTACTTAACCATTAGAAAAAAATAACAATGAATGTGTCGTTCTATCCATGGCCTCAGTTTCTGTTGGGGAGCCTTGGTGCCAGTCCCTGGGGTCTTCACTATTTCTAATTAGTTCCCATTTTAGTCTGCTTTTGTGTGTGTATGTATGTGTGTGTGTGTGTGTGTGTGTGTGTGTGTGTGTGTTGTTATAAAGGAATACCAGAGGCTGGGTAATTTTAAAGAAGAGAGGTTTATTTGGTTCACAGTTCTGAAGGTGTGCAAGAAGCATGGTGCCACCATCTGCCTCTGGTGAGGGCTTTAGGCTGTTTCCACGCATGGCAGAAGGGGAAGGGAAGCTGGCATGTTCAGAGATCATGTTGCGAGAGAGGAAGGGGTTTGTGCCAGGCTCTTGTTAACAACCAGCTCTTGTGGAAATTTAGAGAGCTAGAAGTAGGTGAGCTCACGCCTATAGTCCCAGCACTTTGGGAGGCCAAGGCGGGCGAATCACCTGAGGTCAGGAGTTTGAGACCAGCCTGACCAACATGGTGAAACCCCATCTCTACTAAAAATACAAAAATTAGCTGGGCATAGTGGTGGGCACCTGTAATCCCAGCTATTCAGGAGGCTGAGACAGGAGAATGGGTTGAACCCTGGAGGTGGAGGTTGCAGTGAGCCAAGATTGCACCATTGCACTCCAGTCTGAGCAACAAGAGTGAAACTCACTCAAAAAAAGAGGGGAGAGAGAGAGAGAGAGTGAGAACTCAGTCATCACCAAGGATGGCACCAAGACATTCATGAGAGGTCCTCACTCATGCCCACAACACCTCCCATTAGGCCCTGCCTCCAACAATGGGATCACATTTCAACATGAGTTTGGAATGGTCAAATACCCAAACCCTAGTAGTTCCCTTAACCCTGGAAAGAGACCCTTCATCAAACTCTTTCTACTTAACCCTTTGAGAGTGCAACAATTTCCTGCTAGGACCCTGACAGATAGAGGGACCATACAGACCACTAAAACGCTGAGGAAGTTTTCAACAGACCTCCTGATTCTGAATATATCAAACTTGTAGTTTTTATTTTATTTGTATTTTTAGATGGAGTCTCACTCTGTTGCCAAGACTGGAGTGCAGTGGTACAGTCTTAGCTCACTACAACCTCCGCCTCCCAGGTTCAAGCGATTCTCCTGCCTCAGCCTCCCGAGTAGCTGGTACTACATGTACATGTCACCGCACCTGGCTAATTTTTTATTTTTAGTAGAGACTGGATTTCACCATGTTGGCCAGGCTGGTCTTGAACTCCTGACCTCGTGATCTGCCCGCCTCGGCCTCCCAAAGTGCTGGGATTACAGGCATGAGCCACCGCGCCTGGCCAAACTGTTTTTTAAAACCCAAAATAGTACTTTGAACTTCACCAGCAGGGAGTTATTCAAGTTGGTTGTCAGCCAGTTATTTCAGGTTGTTGAGATCATCTGGCTTTTGATTTTATTAATCATCTTAACCTTCCCTTCTAACAGTTTGCCAACTTTGTGCAAATTTTATTAATATGTGATCGCTGTCTTTATCCATGGAGAGGCAGTATAGTATGAGGAAAAATAGACTTTAGAGTAGGCAGAAATTAGGTTTGAATTACTAGCCACGAGGCTTTGGAAACATTACTTAAACTCTGTAAGCTTCAATTTCTTTATCTATAAGGTAGGTATAAAGCCTGAAAGTGGGGCCAGGCGCGGTGGCTCACGCCTGTAATCCCAGCACTTTGGGAGGCGGAGGTGGGCGGATCACGAGGTCAGGAAATCGAGACCATGGTGAAACCCCGTCTCTACTAAAAATACCAAAAATTAGCTGGGCACAGTGGCGGCCGCCTGTAGTCCCAGCTACGTGGGAGGCTGAGGCAGGAGAATGGCGTGAACCCGGGAGGCGGAGTTTGCAGTGAGCCGAGATCGCGTCACTGCACTCCAGCCTGGGCGACAGCGAAACTCAGTCTCCAAAAAAGAAAAAAAAGCCCGAAAGTTTTGGCATGAGTTTAGTGAAACTGTCTGTGAAGCCCTTATGGCCTGCTTGGTCCATGTAGGCATTTGATAAATGGTGGTTTTATAGAGAGGAGAGAAATGCAAGCTATCTCAAAAAGAAATCAGGGAAATAAGAATGCCATCTGAAATCTGTCATATAAGAAGGAGAGGAGCATAGACTGGTTTTGAGTGTGGGGTGAGGAGTGTAGGGGAGAGGAGGAGATAAGTGAACTGCGCCTCAGACTTCCAGGGAGGAGAAAAATGAGGTCACTGGGAACTGCAGTCATTTGAAAAGATAGCAGTCAAGCGTTTCTTTCAGAGCCCTGTTCGTCTTTCAGGGGCTTTGCTTCTCCGCATGCTTTTGCTCCTTAAATGATCTCTGCCTTCCCTTCCTTAATTCAGAAGTTTTCTCCCTCTTTTCAAGACATAGTGCTTTGATTTATAAATTAGTTCTATGTTTCTGTTTTCTAATTTATTAGTTTCTGCTTTCTTATTTATTTATTTTGAGATCAAGTGTCAGTCTGTTGCCCCACTTGGAGCGCAGTGGCATGATTTTGACTCATTGTAACCTCCGCCTCCCGGGTTCAAGAGATTCTCCTGCATCAGCCTCCCAAGTAGATGGAATTACAGGTGTGCACAACCATGCCTGGTTAGTTTTTGTATTTGTAGTAGAGACAAGATTTTACCATGTTGGCCAGGCTGGTCTGGAACTCCTGACCTCAGGTGATCTGCCCACCTCGGCCTCCCAAACTGCTGGGATTATAGATGTGAGTCACCGTGCCTAGCCTGCTTTCATATTTATTAACACATTATTTCTACTTTCCTAAGGATAGTTGTTCAACCTTTACTAGCTTTTTTGTTATAAATACTTGGTGTATTCATTTTTATTGTGCTATAGCTATTTCCCACATGTGATTTTTTTTTTTTTTTTTTTTTTTTTTGGAGACAGGATCTTGCTCTGTTGCTGAGGCTGGAGTGCAGTGATATGATCATAGCTTGCTAAAGACTTGAACTCCTGAGGTCAGGTGATTCTCCCACCTTAGCCTTCCAGGTACCTGGGATTACAGGGAAGTACCCCTATACCTGGGTATTTAAAAAATTTTTTTTGTGGAGATGGAGTCTCCCTATGTTGTCCAGGCTGGTCTCGAATTCCTGCCCTCAAGCGATCCTCCCACCCTGACATCTCAAAATGCTGGGATTGCACATGTGTAATATTTTTATTGTCACTGTTTTCCACATATTCTGGAAATTTTATTTGAACTTCTTCTTCTTCCTCTTCCTCTTCTTCCTCTTCCTCTTATTCTTCTTCCTATTCTTCTTCCTCCTCTTCCTCTTCTTCCTCTTCCTCCTCCTCCTCCTTCCCCCCTCCTCCTCCTCCTCTTCCTCTTCTTCTTCCTCCTCTTCCTCTTCCTCCTCCTCCTCCGCTTCCTCTTCCGCTTCCGCTTCCTCCTCCTCCTCCTCCTCCTCCTCCTCCTCTTCCTCTTCCTCTTCCTCTTCTTCTTCTTCTTCTTCTTCTTCTTCTTCTTCTTCTTCTTCTTCTTCTTCTTTCTTCTTCTTCTTTTTTTTGACAGAGTCTTGCCATGTCACCTAGCCTGGAGTGCAGCGGTGCAAACTCGGCTCACTGCAACCTCCATCTTCTGGGTTCAAGGAATTCTCCTGCCTCAGCCTCCTGAGTAGCTGGGATTACGGCATGCGCCACCAGGCCCAGCTAATTTTTGTATTTTTAGTAGAGACAGTGTGTCACCATGTTGGCGAGGCTGGTCTTGAACTCTTGACCTCAAGTGACCTGCCCGCTTTGGCTTCCCAAAGTACTGGAGTTACAGGTGTGAGCCACTGTACCTGGCCTGGATTTCTTTTTGACATAGAATTATTTAAGAGAAAGCTTTTAAATTTCCATGCTGTAATTTCTAGTTTTGTTGTATCATAATCAGAGAATATAATCTGTAGCATTTCTACGTTCTCTACTTTGCTTAGATTTTTTTGGGGGTGGGGTGTGTAATATGTACTCAATTTTGTAAATATTTTATGGACATATAAATTTCAATGTTTACTTTTTCAGGCTATAGGCTTTGCTACATAATTTTTGTGTATTTTTTGGACCTCATATAGATTTTTTTATTACCTTTTTGCTGTGATATGAGATTAGAAGGGTAAATTAATATCTCATTTACCATCATTTTTCTTTCTATAGCTCTTTTCATTTCCTGATCTTTTAGCTTTATGAAATCTTTATGTATAAAAATTGTGCATACATATTTTTATGTATCATGTTTTGGATTTTACCATTCATAATGACCTTTTTTCTCTCACTTGAATTTGACCTGGCCTGGTGTTAACAGCCCAGGTGTAAAATTCCAGTGAGAAAGAAGTCTGATGAGGAGTCAGTAGGATCTTCGGGTTGCTGAGAGCTGCTCAGGACCACGGACAGCTCCCTGACCTCCAGGGAACATCCTGATTCAGTGTTTTGAGTATTGTGAAGCACAGTTAGAGCAGAAACATGGAGAATCACCTTAAAATGGTAAATTGGCTTCTGGTCTTGCATAAGACTTCATTGAGGCCTAATGGGCCATGCAGGTCTACTGTCCAAAGTACAGAAGTCATTCCTAGTGTCTTTAATATTACTGTCCCTTTAGGCAAGATTATTCTTATGATAAGGGAGACTGCATTAAGCTATTTTGGCTGAGGCATATTTTTATAAATTCATCCAATTAGCTTCCC
The DNA here is from genome assembly GCF_007565055.1 of Rhinopithecus roxellana. Taxonomy (NCBI): domain Eukaryota; kingdom Metazoa; phylum Chordata; class Mammalia; order Primates; family Cercopithecidae; genus Rhinopithecus; species Rhinopithecus roxellana. The sequence continues at coordinate 107,434,567 of NC_044556.1, read as the reverse complement.
TCATTGTAGTTTTGGCTCACCAAACATTGTTCTGATTGTAATTTAGCATCCCGTATAATTTCATCTGCAGGGAGAGTCTGTACTAGGCATGACAATGCTTACATATCAGCCCGTGTGACTGCAAGAGTCTCAGTATAATTTGATAACGTGGCACTCAGATTCCATACATTATTCTCTGTGTGCTTAGTGAGGGTGATGACATCACCTCCAGAAAGATTCATCCTTTCTCACATGTTGATAAACCAACTTTTGCATCTACAAGGTTGAGAGCCAGAAATTAAAACCTTCTTAGTTCACTAAGGCATCCCTATGATGGCAGTCTTCCAACTAGCTCCATTCTGGGGCACTCTGACAACACTGTACACTTTCCAATAAAAGCAGGGAGTGTATGTGATTAAAGGGAGAACGCTGTGGCACTCCTGCAAAATATCCCCTCCCAGTTCACATTGACTTATTAACCAACACTCATGATCATGTGAAACTCTAGAACTGGATCTGGGTGCCTGGCAGGATGACATGGTGTGAGGCTCCAGCAGCACTGTGGGAATTCAAACATCTGTTTATTTCCAAGAGAAAAAATTTAAAGCAAAATAATATCTTTTAACAAACGTTTATATTTGACGACAAGAAAGCAAGCACTTAATTTATGAATTTGCTAGTTGCTCTTCTCAGCTGAGAATATCTGTGTTGAAGATTAGTCATCATCCAGATTTAGCACAGAATAATCCCAAGGGTTAAATGACATTGTTCCTACAGTGGGCACCAGAAAAATGGCTATAAAAGCAATCCTGGTCAGGTGGGGTGGCTCATGCCTATAATCCCAGCACTTTGGGAGGCTGAGGTGGGCGGATCACCAGGTCAGGAGTTTGAGACCAGCTTGGCCAACATAGTGAAAACTCGTCTCTACTAAACATACAAAAAAATTAGCTAGGCGTGGTGGCAGACACCTGTAATCCCAGCTGCTTGGAAGGCTGAGGCAGGAGAATTACTTGAACCTGGGAGGCGGAGGTTGCAGCGAGTCAAGATTGCGCCAATGCACTCCAGCCCAGGTGACAGTGTGAGACTCTGTCAAAAAAAAAAAAAAAAAAAAAAAAAAAAAGGAAAAATAAATAAAAGCAACCCTAACACTACTGAGGTTGTTGACAGTGGCACTTTGCCCTTCTGTTAGGGTCTTGGGAGAAATTTTCCCCGAGTGCAGTATAATAAATTTGGTTCTTATTTCTCTTTCTTTCCCTCTCTCTTTCTTCTTCCCTCCCCACCACCACATGCACACACACAAATAGACCAGCTTATTTATATTTGACTTTCTAAAAACCTGTTACTAGGAAGGCACATGAATCCTTTTCTCCTGTGCTGATAGTAATTAGGCAACTCTGGTTTCTATCTGAGGCAATTTCTTACGTATTAAATGCCAGAAAAAGGGCATCCCTCCATTTTTATAGAGTCTTTCTTTATGAAGACTAATGACCACATTAGTTAATTAGTCAATCAATAATACTTACCAAATGTCAGTAGAGTAGAAGTGAACACCAACAGAAAATCACATCTTACAAATGCAATTTACTTGGTATCCTAACATGCCATGTCATAATAATTATTGAGGCTTCTCTTCTCTGCTGCAATGGTCTAATGAATGTGGCTAGAGAAATATGGGTGCTCATGTAGCCTCCTGGAAGCACCTGTATGACTTTTCTAGAAGTGAGGTTCCTGGATAAAGATGAATTTTTAAAAGCTGGAATGAATCAGCAGCAATAGCAGAAGGAGAAAAGTGAGTGAGGGCTCTCCAAGAAGCAATCTGGCAGGCTAAGGGTTCTGAGGGAAGCTCTGGTTCCAGAAGCAACTCAGGAATTACTTCTGTCATATTAGGATGGGATGGTAGAAGATTGGGAACTCTAGGGATTAGGAGTTATTTAATTTCCTGTCTACAATCCTTAGAAGAGGTTTTGAGACCTGCAACCTAGGATCTTAGCTAATCATCTTCCCTCAGCATTGATAGAATTCTTTATTATACATGTTCATATTGGATTAGTCAGGATGGGCTAGATGATGCTGTATTAACAGCCATTCTCCAATTCTCCATGGCTCAACAGGGAGCTCTGCCTGTCATGGTCACTTGGGACCCAGGCGTAGGGTAGGGTATCAGGGCTACAGCACATGGAAAATGTATGAATCTCTCTGATTCTTAAAGCTTCTACTCAAAGTGACATGTCATTCTGCTCATAGTTTATTGGCCAAATGAGTCACATGGCTCTCCCTAACTCCCAGGATGGTATGAGGTTGCAATCCTCCCATGTTTCTAGAAGGAGAACCAGCCCTAATCACAATTCTACATGTTTATAGCTTGTCTCATAGAGTTTACTGTATTCTCCTGGTATAATTTTCTTATATGCTCAACTGGAGTAGAAGCTCTTAAATAGAAAAAAATCATAGTAAATTTCCTTTAAAAGATCTATTTCACAACTCTGGCATGATGGGGCACAATAGAGTCCTTAGTAATGGACTCCATCTCTCCATCAAATAAGATCTTGAGAACTGAAGTTAAAATTTGAATAATGAAGGCTAAAGGAAAAAAATTAAATGAATTTTAAGACAATTGAGATAAGAACAACCATGGCATCAGCAAAATTCAGCTTAATAACATATTACATATTTTGCAGAAAAGTGAAAAACTGATAGCCAAATCAATGCATCATTAAGCCACCATTTGGTCTAATTTCTTGCTGAATTGACAAAACAAAGCACTAGTTTAGTTATATAAACATGGCCGATGCTGATACAAACAACAGAATTTGCTGGTAGCATTATCACTGGAAAATAAGATGTGGGCTTAATTCTTGCATGTTCTGAGCCCATCTAGGAAGAATATAAAAGATGAAGAACAAAGTAATCACAGGATGTGATGAACATATCACCTTTAGCTGAAGTAGTTTTGGCTAAATGTGGTAATAGTATTTATTACAGCTCACCTTTTTATAATGAAAGGCTATGGACTGAACATTCTTATTATTTCCCGTTTTCTTACCACCCTATCCCAACACACATGCACATGTGTGCACATGCACACACATACACACATGCACATGCACACACACTGGCACCCACACCCATGCAAGTGGTGCACACAGAGCAGCCCAAGCAATTTCAATTGCTGGCAGCTTTGCTTTTATTAGGTATTAGTCTACCGACTTGCTTTCTCTTTAGAGAGACTAAATGAAACCAAACTCCCTTCCACCCACTTAGCCTGCTGGAACCTATAACAGTTACTGTAATGTTAAAAGCAGCAAAACAATAAAAACCAGTCAGCTCACTTAACTCCCGAAGTCTGCAGTTTGGTGTTCAGCTTTAAAACATACGCTCTGGGCGTCCTGTGGTGGCTCCCAGAGGCTTTGGTGAATCATTGTCAACCCAGTGGCTAGAGAAGTGCCGGAATGCCCCTCTTAAATACAGAGCCACATTTGTCCTTCAGAAGGGCTGCTTGAATGAATTTATTGCTCAACTTGAAAGGCCATTTTTTATAACCCACCGCAGTTGTGCTTCATGGTTTTCTCCACCTATCCTGTAAAGCGTATTGGGAAATTACTTTTGTAGATTTTCTCACACTGCAGTGACTAGGGAAATCACCCATTCATTATTATCTAATGAGGATAAAAGTGGAACATCTGGAAACTCCACTCCCACCCTCCTAGCCAGCCCGCACAGACACCTACCTCCTGCCCTCCCTGTCTCAGGTGAGCAAAGGGCCCACCTTCGGAGGTTGCCTCCCTTCCACCTTCACCAATCCTATGACCAGATTATCCCCATGGAAATCTCAATTTCCAGGCAGTAAGAGACTCATATAAAGGTAAGATCATTGAGAGATTTTTTCCCTCCATGATTGGCAGTTTACATTTTCCTGGGGTCTACAAATCTGACAGCATTTATTAAATTTTCTAGTTGACCTCTGTCTGATGCTGGGCTGTCACCATGCCCAAGACTGAGGGGACCCACAGCCTAGCTGGAAGGCATGGACCCATCCCAACTGTCCTACCCCTAGCCTGTGGGCAGCAGAGAGCGCTCAGGCTCCGGCAGAGTCCCATGGGTGGGCTGTATGATCTTCCACTATGCCTCCTAGCCACGCTGAGCAGCAAAACAGACCATGAGTAGGTTTCCCCTGAATTCGTGTGTTTGATTTGGCCTTGAGTGTCCTTGGATGGGTTTGTTCCCTCCTTGTCCAGTGCGTCTTGGTCGTCCTGATTCCTGGGCTTGGCTCCCAGGTCGATTCTTTCCCTGACATAAATCAGACACTGTGGGCAAAGACCCCTGCGGCCTTGGAGAGACCAGAGATGCTGGATGTTTCCTGTTGGAACCCAGGAAAGCTGAGAGCCTTTGATGAGCATCTTTTGGTTCATTAGTTAAAACCGCGCTGGATTCTTTATAGTGGTTAGTTAGCTCTGGGCTACAGGATTGTGGAAGACATTTATTTTCTTCTTTGGAGTCACCAGGATTTTCTGCAGTGGACATGTATCGATAAAATACATGGTGCTATTCAGAAATTGCCCCATCATTGGCCAGGTGCAGTGGCTCACGCCTGTAATCCCAGCACTTTGGGAGGCCGAGGTGGGTGGATCATGAGGTCAGGAGATCAAGACCATCCTGGCTAACATGGTGAAACCCCGTCTCTACTAAAAACTACAAAAAATTAGCTGGGTGTGGTCGCGGGTGCCTGTAGTTCCAGCTACTTGGGAGGCTGAGGCAGGAGAATGGCATGAACCCGGGAAGCAGAGCTTGCAGCGAGCCGAGATCGCATCACTGCACTCCAGCCTGGGCGACAGAGGGAGACTCCGTCTCAAAAAAAAAAAAAAAAAGAAATTGCCCCATCATCATGTTGCTGTTGTTGTTATTGATATTATTATTTCTGATGGTTAGAGATCTAGGCCTGACACTCTAAGAAATGTGAATAGCAAGGCCGGGCATGGTGGCTTGCACCTGTAATCCCAGAACTTTGGGAGGCCGAGGCAGGCTGATCATCTGAGCCCAGGGGTTTGAGACCAACCTGGCCAACATGGTGAAACCCCATCTCTACCACAAATACAAAAATTAGCCAGGCATGGTGGCGCACACCTGCAATCCCAGCTACTCAGGAGGCTGAGGTGGGAGAATCTCTTGAACCCAGGAGGCGGAGCTTGCAGTGAGCCGAGATTGCACCACTGCACTCCAGCTTGGGCAACTAGAGCGAGACGCTGTCTCAAAAAAAAAAAAAAAAAAAAAAAAAAAAAAAAAAAAAGCGAACAGCGTTTACTTTGATAAGCATTCTTACATCTTAACCCTCAGGAATTTTAAATAGAAGTGTTCCATGTGATTGAATTAACAGATTTAGAGAGTGGATGGTTGTCCTGGTTATCTCCTTTGTCTTCCTTGTAGCTACCTGCACTCACAGCATGTTGGGAATGGTGATTATAAATATAACCATGCTCTCTTCTTGTAAGTGGAGAGCCCAGGTCCCTCTTATCCGGCATGTGACCCTCTCTCTACCTCAGGATAGTCATACTCTTAGGCTTCCTGGATTTACTCAGGGCCAAAGGAGTGGTCAAAGTCCTTTTGGTTTTGCCACATTCCTTTTAGAAAACATTTAGTTTACGCCCATGGTACAGATCGCAAAATGCAGACACATATTCTCCCTAATGTGGTCTGCATGTCCCTTTGCAAGGACATGCCATGTGACTTCACTACTCCTTTCATCAAGAGAAGGAGCCTCTTTACCCTAACCTGGGCAGGACTTGCAACTTGATTTGCCCAAAAAATGTGAAGGAAGCAAAGTTGATGTGACTTTTAAGGCTAGAACATCAGAAGCCTTGGAGCTTCTGCTTTTACTGTCTTCAAATGCTGCCTGAAACCACTGTAAGAAGCTCTAACCTACTGGAGGATAAGGGGTCAGCCCCAAAGCATCAAGGCTCCCATCAACAGCCAGTCCTGTGAGTGAGGCCATCTTAGACCTGACCTGCCAGCTCAGTAAACCCTTTCACTGAACACAGCCCAAGGAAGGAACCCTGGCAAAGTTAAATCATGTGGTCTGTTTGCGGGGTGGTTATTACACAGCAGCAGATGATTGAAAATGCCCCATGTCGTCTTGGGGACTGAATCAGCCACATCCTGTTCATGTCGATCCACGGTGAGCAGAATATGAATGTGGGAGTGGTGTTGGTTGCAGGTGAGGTAGAGAAGCAGTGACCAGAGCACGAAGACCTGATGTTCCAGGGTTGGGAGTTTAGACTTACTCCTAACAGCAGCCATCGATGGATTTAGGCAAGAGAGGAACATGGTCAGATTTTCATTTTAGAAAGTTACTCTGGCATCCATGTGGAGAATGAACTTGAAGGTCACAAGGCTGATGGAGCCAGGAAGACCATTTGGGAGGTGATTGTAGTAATCTATTTAAGAGTTCACTATGAGCTGGGGAATGGAGGAGGTGTTAGAGAAAAGAAAACGGGTTTGAAGAGCTGAGGGATGTTAAAAAGGCAAAATTGGGCCAGGCACGGTGGCTCATGCCCTAATCCCAGCACTTTGGGAGGCCAAGGTGGGCGGATCACAAGGTCAGGAGATTGAGATCATCCTGGCCAATATGGTGAAACCCTGTCTCTACTAAAAATACAAAAATTAACTGGGCGTGGTAGCATGCGTTTATAGTCCCAGCTACTTGGGAAGCTGAGGCAGAATAGCTTGAACCCAGGCAGCAGAGGTTGTAGTGAGCTGAGATCGCACCACCGCACTCCAGGCTGGTGACAAAGCAAGACTCTGTCTAAAAAAAAAAAAAAAAAAAAAAAAAAAAAAAAAAATGAAAGTTGTTGGGACTTGTAATTAATTGAGTGAGGAAACGGAGTGGCAACTGGTCTCAGCTCTACACATGGAGAGACCTGGGGACATAGGGAGAACACATTTGGAAGGAAAGATGATGATTTTAGTTCTTAAAATATTGTTTGTGGAGGAGGCATTCAGATGGAGAATTCTGGTGGGCAGTTTTATGTAGAGAACTACATCTAAAGAGGTCAGAAGTGAACTTCAATAAAGTTGAGGTGACCAATGATCATCAATTTTAAAGAGGGCATATTTTCCTTTTCCTTTAAGGGAACACAACTGTGAGTCAGAAAGCCAGACTTTTATTTCTTCTGGCCAAAGGTTATTGTACAGCCTACAGAAGAGAATATAAACACTAATCTTTAAGATGAACTGTAAAGCTCAAAAGAGAATAAGAAAAATTGTGTTTCATGATTTACGATGGATAACATTTTAGAGTTGATTTCATAAGAGAATTCATTAAGCCAATAGACAGCCATGGCATTTTAATTGTAGTGTTTAAGTATCTTTAGCTCTGATTTTTTAATTAGCAGAAGCAAATAAAGAGAGCTTCGTTTTAACCATGAGAAATCTCTCGTCTGTACTTCAGGTGACTAAATTTGTCCAGATGCTGCCGTTCAAATAATCACAGTGATTGCCAACATAATGGTTAATTTCCTGAGAAGTAAGTTCATGCTTTGCCTCAGTTTGCTCCCCTGTAAGATCAGACAGAAAAATAAGAATAAAGCCAACTAATAGGTATTGATTGCCTCTGAAATAGCTATCAATATAAAGAGCCAGACAAAACACATAATAAAGAATTGTGTTAGTGCCAGAGAGATTTTAGAGATCATTTGCCCATCTGTTTCCCTTCTCCCATTTCTTTCTGTACCCCCACGCCCCCAACTCTGATACAGACACATAGGATATTAGTAAAGGACAGTGTTTGTTGAGAGCTTTTTATGTGTCAGGCACTTCTTCTAAACATTGTATACATACTAACTCATTCAATCTTTAAATCAATGCTATAGAGTAGGTATTCTTACTCTCTTTTTTTTTTTTTTTTTAATTTTACAGCTGAGGGACTGAGGTACAGAGAGGTTAGGTAACTTGTTCAAGGACACCAGGCCAGTCAGGGTGCCACTGGACCTAAGACGAGGTAACCTGGCTCTGAGACCAACCCCACAGAGAAGGATGTGGATGCTGACAACACTGTAGGAAATTACAAGGAGCAAAAGAAAAGCAGCCTCAGCCCTGAATTCCACTGCAAGTTTCCCACTATGAATTCCACTGCAAGTTTCCCACTAATCTTCCCTGCCTCACTCTCAATCAAATAAAAAGCTGATCAGGAAGCAACTATGCATGGTCCTCCCCTCCACACCTCCAGCCCCAGCTCCCTTCCCCAGACTTGGTGCCAGCCTGTGCCAGCCCCCAAGATGGCAGTGTGGAGCCATGCACTAGGTCTGCCACACACCCAGCAGTTGGCTGTGGGTTCTCTATATCTGTCAGGGTCCTGGCAGGAAATGGCTTCACTCTCAAAGGGTTAACTAGGAAGAGTTTAATGAAGGGTCTGTTTACAAGGTTAAGGAACTAACTAAAAATGGTGAAGCACCCAGGGACTGGCACCAGAGCTTCCCCACAGGAACTGAGGCCAGAGAAGGATACACCCATTGTTGTTTTAAAGACTGGTTAATGAGGCCGGGTGCTGTGGCTTATGCCTGTAATCCCAGCACTTTGGGAGGCTGAGGCAGGTGGATCACGAGGTCAGGAGATCTAGACCATCCTGGCTAACATGGTGAAACCCCGTCTCCACTAAAAATACAAAGAAATCTCCGGGCGTGGTGGTGAGTGCCTGTAGTCCCAGCTACTCTGGAGGCTGAGGCAGAAGAATGGTGTGAACCCGGGAGGCGGAGCTTGCAGTGAGCCGAGATCATACCACTGCACTCCAGCCTGGGCGACAGAGCGAGACTGTCTCAGAAAAAAAGAAAAAAAAAAGTGGCTAACTACATATTTGCTCTTACTTTCAACATTTCTGCTGGGGCCTTGCATTGACCAAACTCACCCGTAATCTAGAGAGCAGGGATTCCTGAGTGGCACATTCAGTGGGAGTCAGCTTCCTAGGGAATCATTTATTTATTTATTTATGAGACAGAGTCCCGCTCTGTAGCCCAAGCTGGAATGCAATGGTGTGATCTTGGCTCACTGCGACCTCCACCTCCCAGGTCCCTGTTCAAGCAATTCTCCTGCCTCAGCCTCCTGAGTAGCTGGGATTACAGGCACACGTCACCATGCCCAGCTAATTCGTGTATATTTAGTAGAGATGGGGTTTCACCATGTTGGCCAAGCTGGTCTTGAACTCCTGACCTTGTGATCTGCCCGCCTCGGCCTCCCAAATTGCTGGGATTACAGGTGTGAGCCACTGCGCCTTGGCTTCCTAGGGAATCTTGCAGGAAGGACAAAGGTAGAGACTCTGTCTGATGGGGGAAGTAAATGAATGCCCATCACATGTACTTTCCTCCAGCAGAGCAACTCAGATGCTGTGAAACAATGCTAAGTCAGTCTCAGGGTCTATTGTAGTAATATCGTACATACTCTAGGTCTTCATCGTAGGAAATTACATGCCCATTGCCCTGTGTGCAGACCAGAACGCACTTATGGAGGGCTCATAGTCTTCCTTTCAGACGTCTTTTGTTTGCTGCTCCCTCACTTTATTCAGATCTCTCTGCACAAACAAGTGGGCTTCCCATAGAAGACTGCCCAGAGAACCCTAATGCAACCCTACCTTCTTATTCCACTTTATTTTTCTTCAAAGTGTTTATTACTCCCTCTTGTTATTTTAGGCTCTATATTTCTGTATTTTCTGTCCTCCAACTTGAAAAGAACCTCTGAGAGGGGAGGGACTTTCCCAGTCACATTCACTTGTCCTAGAACCTACGATGGTGCTTGACATATCGCAGGGGTTCCTTAAATATTTATTGCTTGACAATGGGTATCATGGCTCAGCCTCCTCTGGGGTTAGGAGGCTGGAGGGAAGAAACCTTAGTATGAGTGCAGTGAGAGTAAAAGAATTCAGCAGCTCTAATCAGGGAATGAGTCTGGTGTGTGATGGGATCTCAAGGCTTGACTCCTAGTGTAAGACCGTTTCTGGAGTTTGCTGACTTGATCCCCATCCTTCATCATTAGCACTTTGATGGGAAGTTGCTGAGCATGGATCTTGAGTCTGGATTGGTTGGGGGATGTAAAACCAGGGGTACGGTTGGTGTTGCCCAGGCTCAGCTCTGCCTAGACACATGTGAGGGCCAAGATCTGGTTTGTGTTTCATGAGCTCTCCCAGGATGAAGACCCAGTCAGGCTATCTGAAGAAGGGATGTTCTTGAGGAGGAGGGAAGGTCTTCTCCAATATGAAAAATCCAACAATAGCATAGTTCTTAAGAGCTTGAGCTTTGAAGAGGGAGGACAGACCTGTTTAAGGCATGAAAAATAAAGGAAACTCTTGAGTCCCTTCAAGGAAAATTCCAGCCACCTGCCTAGCCTCAAGAAGTAGATGAGCACGCTGATCAGAAGGTATTAATAGCTTAAAACAATAGCCAAGAAAATTAGAGCCACAAAATGTTTGTTTCCCTATAGAAACTAGAGATAACATCTTAACGTATGTCCCTGAGTTGTTTTGTGGAAACCCAGATCCTGCTAAATGGAAAATACCACCTGTTGACATGTAGATCTCAGATAAGGAAGAACTGAGGACTGAACTCTGACAACTCTTCTTTGTTGTAAATTTCTTCCTGAGGGACCTGGAGGAAGTCACGCTCACAGGCCAGAACAGAACATTCCTTTCTGTTGACCCCAAGTTTGTAGCCAAAGCTTAGCCAATCACAAATCAGAAAATCTTTGGGTTTTTGTTTGTTTGTTTGAGAAAGAGTCTCACTGCTGCCCAGGCTGGAGTGCAGTGGCACGATCTCAGCTCATTGCACCCTCTGCCTCCTAGGTTCAAGAAATTCTTATGCTTCAGCCTCCTGAGTAGCTGGGATTACAGGTGTGCACCACCACGCCCAGCTAATTTTTGTATTTTTAGTAGAGGTGGTGTTTTGCCATGTTGGTCTGGCTGGTCTCAAACTCCTGGCCTTAACTTATCCACCCGCCTCGGCCTCCCAAAGTGCTGAGATTACAGGTGTGAGCCACCACACCTCATCTCAAATCAGAAAATCTTTGAATTCATCCAATGGTCACCTATCCTGTGGGCCCTCACTTTGAGTGGTTTTGCCTTTTGTGGCCAAACCAAGATGTAGCTTCCATGTATTGTATGACCTTGCCTGCAACCCCTGCCTTCCCACCTTTAAAAAACCCTTACACGTAAGCCATCAGGGAGATTAGGTCTTAAGCATTAGCTGCCTGATACTCCTTGCTTGCTGCCTGCAATAAATGCCTCAACTTCTGTGTCACCAATGCCGATATCAGTGCTTGACTTTGATGTGCTGGGTGAGTGGACCCAAATTCGGTTTGGTGACCCTTTGAGCTTAGATTCAAAATTCTAGTTTTGTTGCTCTGCAGTTTTGTGACCTTATGCAAGATACTTAACCTCTCTGAGCCTTGTTTGTCATGAGTAATGAAAAGAGCTATACTTACCTTGTGAGGTAGTCCTTGGGATTCAATGAGATAAGAAGTATTCACTTAACAATACTCGTTATTACAAAAGAATCACCTCGTCTCTGAAGTGGGCAATTCAACCCATATCTAGGAGATTTTTGGCATGATTTCAGATATTTGGTGTGATTTTGTGAATGGGTTTATTAATAGTTTTCATGCTCCAGAATTTTTTTGAATAATAGGTTTTCCCAAAGTGCATTCCATGGAATACTCATCTGGGTGACGTTAATAGACATCATTCAAAAGCTGGGCGAACGTTACAATGTTTACGTCATCTGTAACAAGCTGAGTGGCTACAGTACATATCTAAGAGGGGGCTCTAATTCTCAATATTTTCCAAATTTATTAGATCACAGATTCTTCTGTTAGTGAAGTACTTAATGAAACTTAAGTTCTGTGAAATGTACTTTGAAAAAAGTGTACTTTGAGAAATATTGCTTTAAAAAGAAAAAGATTGAGCCCTGTATCAGGGGAAATATCTAATGTCTTATTGTATTAAACAAAAAAGTCCCACTCAAGAAAATCATCTTATTGTTCATAGACTTTAGGTGAGGTATTGGGGCCAAAGGATAGATGACTGTTTCTTTTTCTTTTTTTATTTTTTTTCTGTTTGAGACAGAGTCTCGCTCTGTTGCCCCAGGCTGGAGTGCAGTGGCATGATCTCGGCTCACTGCAAGCTCCGCCTCCCGGGTTCATGACATTCTCCTGCCTCAGCCTCCTGAATAGCTGGGACTACAGGCGCCCGCCACCACGCTCGGCTAATTTTTTGTATTTTTAGTAGAGACAGGGTTTCCCCGTGTTAGCCAGGATGGTCTAGATCTCCTGACCTCGTGATCCGGCCGTCTCGGCCTCCCAAAGTGCTGGGATTACAGGCGTGAGTCACCATGCCTGGCCTAATAGATGACTATTTCAATTGATCCAGGCTAAGCCAGGAGGAGAGCTCAAAGTCTGATCTGGTGAGTAAGTTGTGAAGGGAATATGATGAAAAAGTGCACTTCTATTGCAAAGAAATCATGAGCTAGGTTTATACACTATGCTGTGAATGGTCAATCGATTATAAATTCAACAGTCTCCCTGTCACAGCTACGGTAATGATGACTGTTTAGGCCTCAGGGGAGCTTTAGGGAGAGCCAATTTCATATTTAAGTCATGCTGACTTAAAGTGAAATATTTGAAATCATTGTTGAAATCATGTGGAGGTCGTCAGCAAGCAGGTGAGGTTGGAATGCCTATCATTTTCCTCAAGCTCATGTCCTCCCATTTTCTTATTTGCAAATCTATTTGGCTCAGAAAGTATACCTATGGTTAGTCAAAAATCACCTCCTGATGTTCCTTTTAAAGGAAGCTTCCAAGTTATTTGAATAGCTTCCAAGTTATTCATCAAGAAACAAAGCAAATTCAAAGATTGTGTCTGTAGGCACAAACTGGATTTTAACAAATGCTGGCTGCATAAACAATGGTTTTATAGAAAAGAATTTCTGTTCCTCTTTTCCCTCCCCTTCTCGTTCCTATTTGTTTCAGACCTGGGTTCACACACTAGATGTAGAGGCTATAAGCTATTGGAAGTACATTTGAGCCTGAAATAAACGGAATCTCTTCTGCCTTGGTTTTCTCACTTGTAAATGGGGATTTTTGTGCCTATCTCAAAGGAACATTGCAAGGATCAAGGGACAGAAAGTGCAGCAAGTGGCCAATGAATAGAAGCCTGGTTTTCTGAGCATCATTGCAGCTACAAGCTTCAGTCTACCAGAGAATGTGAGGTGTTATTCTTCTAGGGCAGTGATTAGAAAAGAAAATGAAAGTAGCAGTACTCTTTTCCTAATGCAACCATAGGTGGATGACCAGAATTTGTCATCCATAATGTAGAAGCTGCTGTGCCTGAGGACATAGAAAGTGGGCAGAGGTGGAGGGGCAAGGTAGAGAGTGGAGTGGAAGGTAGGGAGAGTTTGATCCTAGCCTGCACTGCTCCTCAGAGGTACTTTAGCTCCTTTGGAACAGTATTAGAAAATCATGGCTCTATCAACTCATGTCTGAAAATCAATTGCTATTTCAGAGCAGGAGCTGACCAATCTTGGAAATAAGGAAGGGAGAGAGGCAGCCAAGCCAGCAACTCCTAGGATTAGTCACTTTGCCTGGAGTCAGCTCTTGGAGGTTCCCCAGGAGCTGCCCAGCCTTATGTCATGTCTGGTCAGCAGAGTCCCAAAGAAGCTTGTCATTCTCTAGGCATTTGTGCTTACATTCTGATGGGCCTCATAGCAGGGAGATGACATGGAGTCTAGGCAGAATGGCTGAGATTTCTACTGGTTGGGACCTCCATCTTCTCCTTCATACCTTTCCTACCTTTCTTTGCCCATGCATTCAACAGACATTCATTACCCAATAAATGCCAGGTAGTAAGCCAGGACCTGTGGAGAGAAGATGAATAAGACACCGTCTCTGTCTCTCAGGAACTCTCAGCTTCTTAGGGAGGCACATGTACATCCTAATAAACACAGTGCATCTCATGAATGTGTAAGTTTAAATTATTGATATAGGCATACACAGAGGGACTTCATTGCTAGCAGGACCTATAGTGTTTCATGCCCTCTCTCCTTGCTTCCCTTGCTGCTCATATCATCCTTCCTTCAAGGAATTTGGGGGGATGGTAGACTGAAAGTGGCCCTTTCTGCATAATTCTTCTTGAAAATAAACATTTGCTCTCTTCTTAGAGGCTGACTATACTGATAGCTACCACTTCTTGACTGCTTATTATCCATTGGATTATTGCTAAGACCTTTACATATATTTTATCATTTAATTTTATTGAATCTTCACCATAACACTTCAATGGAGATATTTTTCCAAAGAAGGAAAGGTGAAACTCAGAGTAGTTGCATTAGTCTGTTCTCGCATTGCTATAAAGAACTACCTGAGACCAGGTAACTTATAAAGAAAAGAGGTGGGCCAGGCATGGTGGCTCATGCCTGTAATCCCAGCACTTTGGGAGGCTGAGGCAGGCGAACCACGAGGTCGGGAGTTAGAGACCAGCCTGGCAAACATGGCGAAACCCCGTCTCTACTGAAATACACACACACACACACACACACACACACACACACACACACACACTAGTTGGGTGTGGTGGCGTGCACCTGTAGTCCTAGCTACTCAGGAGGCTGAGGCAGGAGAATTGCTTGAACCCAAGAGACAGAGGTTGCAGTGAGCCAATACACTGCACTCAAGCCTGAGTGACAGAGTGAGACTCCATCTCAAAAAGAAAAAAAAAAGAAGAGGTTTAATTGACTCACAGTTCTACAGGCCATACAGGAAGCATGACTCGGGAGGCCTCAGGAAATTGACAATCATGGCAGAAGGTGAAGGGGAAGGAGGCATGTCTTACATGGCTGGAGAAAGAGGAAGAAAGCTAAAGTGGGGGGTGTTATAGACTTTTAAACAACCAGATCTCATGAGCACTCTATCATGAGACAGCACTAGGGAGATGGTGCTAAACCATTAGAAACCACCCCCATGATCCGATCACCTCCCATCAGGCTACACCTCCAACACTGGGGATTACAATTCAACATGAGGTTTGGGTGGGGAAACAGAGCCAAACCATGGCAGTAGAAAAGAGATTTTCCCACACAGCTAAAAAAAAAAAAAAAAAAAAGGCAGAATCTGGATGTGTGCTTAGGTTAGTCTGACCCCCGGCACACTCACCTATGCCATTTCTGATCTGCAAAGAACCTGATCCGGAAGCCTGATCCCAATATGATCCTAGAGCCAAGAGATGAGGTGTGAAGTAGCCACCTAGTTTGTGTGCTTTCAAATCAGATATGTCAAGAGATTCTTTGAAAAATCAGTCATCTGGATTAAGCAATGCATAGGTATGAAAGGATCCTTACAGGAACTCAACTGTTTCTTCATTTTGCTCCGTGTTCTTTCTGTGGTTCTACCTATTTTGTGGGTTAAGAGCAAGGCATCAGAGCTTATTGCGTTTTTCTTTGACACTGAATGGACTGGTTGTCTCAAGAACAGGGAGTCATCGCCCTAGTCTCATCTCATAATGTTTACGTTTCTTTCTTTCAACTAATGGAGATGGTGCTCCCTGTCCTCTCCAGGAGACCGCAGGGTCTAAATGAAAACTTGCATCCCTAATCCTAAAGGGAGCCTAAGGGCAGTAATGATGGCCCTCTATTTGCAATAGATTACACTTTTCCCATATAAAGCTCTTAGAACTGTCACTGTGAATGATGTGCTGATTGGAGATAATGGTGACAATGATAATTTTGTAATTGCACTTTGTACTTCTCATCTCCTGGAATCACAAAAGGATTTGTACATGTCCTTACTCAAAATAGATCCATTGCTTAAACTATTATAAGATAAAAAGGCTACAGATAAAATGCTGTCCATTGAGGCCCAAAGGGGAGAGAGCCAAGTGGACTTAGAAATCCCTGGCCTGGCACGGTGGCTCATGCCTGTAATCCCAGCACTTTGAGAGGCCATGGCGGGCAGATTACCCGGAGGTCAGGAGTTTGAGACCACCCTGGCCAACATGGTGAAACCCTGTCTGTACTAAAAACATAAAAATTAGCCGGGTGTGGTGGTGCGTGTCTGTGATCCCAGCTACTCGGGAGGCTGAGGCAGGAGAATCGCTTGAACCCAGGAGGCAGAGGTTGCAGTGAGCTGAGATTGCACCACTGCACTGCAGCCTGGGTGACAGAGTGAGACTCTGTCTCAAAAGAAAAAAAAAAAAAAAAAAAACCAAAAAAAAAAAAAAAAAAACCCATTCATTGTCCGTTTCTCCAGAAAATACCCCATTTCATATAACTGTCTAAATGACGGTTTAAGTATAAGGTCTACACAAGATTGTGCAGGTGAACCTGCAGGATTAGGAGGGTAAAGATTCCCACCTAGGTGGGCTCACTTGCTCTACCGTATCTGGGTGGGATGCCAGCCTGCTTCTGAGATTGTCAGGAGGCACCAAAAAGGCTACCCTAGGTTTTCTGTCATTCAGCTCAAACATTTCCTCTACTGAGCAAATGTGGAAAAGAGGGATTAAACTGGCACTCCCACAATGGAAAGGAAAGCAATTCTCTTTCTGTTGTGGTTCCTTCCTCTTTGGACTCTTTTCTTCCATTCTAGCCTATCCCTTTCTTGGAAAAGCTGCTCTACCAATAGCAGAGAAGAAACAGCCCTGTGTACCTGATATGCTACCCTGGGCACAGGCGATGGGACCAGGGATAGACACCTGAGCTGATCTGAGCAGATGCCCTCTTCTGGCCATTGAGAACTGACAGCCTAAGGCATCTAGAACATAATAGTATTACATACAGCAGGGACATCCACCAGGCTGAGGGGGACCAATTTTATTTTAAAAATGTATCCCAAACTTGGCCAGGCATGGTGGCTCATGCCTGTAATCCCAACACTTTGAGAGGCCAAGGTGGGCAGATCACTTGAGGTCAGGAGTTTGAGACCAGCCTGGCCAACATGACAAAATCCCGTGTCTGCTAAAAAATACAAAAATTAGCCAGGTGTGGTGGCATGCACCTGTAATCCCAGCTGCTGGGAAGGCTGAGGCAGGAGAATTGCTTGGACTGGGGAGATGGAGGTTGCCGTGAGCTGAGATCACGCCACTGCATTCCAGCCTGACCAATAAGGGCAAAATTCCATCTCAAAAAAAATGTATCCCAAACTTAGAAGTAAAAATAGGATGACTGCTCGTCTTTCTAATGCCATGCTGGAAGGTTGCCTAACAAACCACCAAAGCTGTTTTTTAACTCTCTAAGGGAATGTACTTTTGTTTGACTTACTATTTACTATTGATTAGGGCCCAGACTCTGCCAAGTTACATGTTAATTTTTGTCTGGTAGAGATGCAAATGATTTTTGTCCTGTAAAAATATTTTATTGCTCTACAGGACATTAATGAGTGAGGTTCCCAAATTCGCAAACTTATGTCAGCATGCTGTTTCTGATGGTCTATCCAAATCTTTCTCCTTCCAGTTCTCTTTTCAAACAGCTTTACCATCCTCTGGTTCTTTCTTTTGTGAAGTAAACAGATCTTTATATGCACTCCCTATAGGCTTATATAAGAATCATGTTTTCACTTTTTGAAAATTATGCTTTGACAATTCCACTGAACAGGCTGGGGAAAATTTTATGACAGTTGTTGAATCCTGGTCAGAAGCAAAAAGGATAAAACCAGCTCTCCTCTGTCATGGCTGATCTGAGGTTCACTCCCAGAAGGGAGGGTCTTGGATCAGGGTCAAATACGTGGGTGCGGCAGGCTCAATTGCTGAGATACCCATCTCATGAGGAAGGATGGGACTGGTATTAGGGGAAACAAACCAGGAAGAGTGAAAAGATTAATCCTTTCACTAAATTGGGAAAACAGAAGAAAGTGTTGTTGGATAAAGAAGGAACCTTAGCACAATGAGCAGAGACAAGATGGTAAATGTTCCTTATCCAGTAAGCTCCCATGAAAGGCCAGTACGCACATCATTAGTAATGTCCAGAACTAATAATATCAGTAGTGGTAATACCCATAATGTAAATAAGTAGCTCTCATGTTTTGATTGCCAATAGTGCTAGCAACCTTACATATATCACTCTCTTTACCCCAGCCCTGTTAATTGGTACTATGATGAAGAAAGAGAGTCAAAGAAAATAAGTGACTCACTTATGTATTTTTACACAGTTAGAATTGCTACAGAAAGGATTTAAAGCCAAGTCTATCCAATTCCAGTCTGTCTGCCTGCCTGCTTTCCCTCCTTCCTTCCCTTCCTTCCTTCCTTCCTTCCTTCCTTCCTTCCTTCCTTCCTTCCTTCCTTCCTTCCTTCCTTCCTTCCTCCTCCTCCCTCCCTCCCTCCCTCCCTCCCTCCCTCCCTTCCTCCCTCCCTCCCTCCCTCCCTTCCTCCCTCCCTCCATACCTCCCTCCATACCTCCGTTCTGCCTCCTTCCCTCCCTGCCTCCTTTTCTGCCTCCCTCCCTTCATATCTCAAACATCTGTTGAGTGTCTACCATGTGCCAGACACTGTGTCAGGCTCTTGGAATACAGCAATAAGCCAAGTCCTTGCTTTCAGAGAGTTTACAGTCCAGTGAGAGGGACACAAAAACAAATGTATCTCCATGGCAGCAAATGCTGTGAAGAAAATCAGCTTCATTTTTATTGTTTCATGCCCATCGTGCAGGTTTCCCACAGTCCATCACCCCCCGCCCCCCACCAATGTAGTGCTTTCCTCTGTCCTGGAGAATCGGAAGGACTTCACAGAAACATCTGCAGTCCCTTTGTTTCAGCGACTTTGGCACAGAGAAGCGGACACAGTGGCAGACAAAGCTGCTGGAAGCTGTCAGGCTACTGGCAGCCAAAAGCTTAATCACACGTTCCAAAGGCAGTGTGTGTGTGATGTTGCTTCTCCGGCCCTGGAAGGGAGACAGGGGTCACCTCCTTGGGAGTCAGAGTTGGCCCCTCAGCTCCCAGGGGTGCAGCTGAGCAGCTTCGGAGGACTGACTGCAGAGACCAGGAAAGGGCCATTCACTCTGATGGAAACTGGGAATCGGGAATCACTGATGCTCGAGCAGCAGCTGAGTTAAAATTCATGCTAAGAAATCAGCATTCATATGTGTACATATTTCAGTCAGGATCTCAGTGAAGAGGGCATGACAGCAGTGAAAACAGGTGCCAGACCTGAAGTAGGCTACCTTATGGTTGCTGCTTTATCTGATCCTCTACACACACACGCACGCACGCACACACACACACACACGATTCCAGAAGCTTCTGGGACAGTGCCAATTTAAAGGCTCTGCCTCAAAAGCACCTACTTAAAGTGTTGGGAATTTTTTGTTGGCTTGTTGTTTCATTCACGGGGCTTCTAAATATCACTTTTGCATTTTAACCACTTCAGGGAATTCCCCCTGATTTTGAGTATGAATGGGTATAAAAGACCAGGGGTTGTTAACCAAAAGCCTGGAGCATTCAGGTGAAAGGCTGGTCTGCAGGGGAGGAGGGAAACAGCAGGCTGAGATGGACGGTCAACCTTGAAAGGCCTTACACAGTCCTTGCCAGGATAATCTTTGCCTCTGTCTCCCTTCTACTGGGGAAAAGTCTGGATTGCTAAGACCAGGGTCTCTAGAGTGGCATCTCCAACACTCAGACCCAGTTTCACGGCTGGGTTCCTGTTTTTTTCATTTGCGCATGCCGCTCAGTGGGATCATCTGACTCAGCTCCTTTCCCTCCTGTTGGGCCAGTACTTACAGCAGGTCTCCTGATGAAGCTGAGGTCATGGGTCCCTGAGCCCAATTATCACCATGCTGACCGCACCACTGACCTGGCTCCGTGTAGTTGCAAACTTGGCTGCACGTTGGAATTCCTAGGGAGAGTTTTAAAAATCCCAACGACCAGGCTGCAATGAAATCAGAATCTCAGGGGTGGAATGGGACCGGTAATTTATAGAATCTCTCTAGCTGATTCCAATATTCAGCCACATTAGAGCACCAATGCCCTCAGTCCTGAGAGTGAGGGCGGGTCTCCTGAATCCATTCACACAGACGGAAGTGCATCCTCACACAGGTCCGGCCTCACACAACATCGGGCTTGTTGGCAGGCATATGCCTAAGTTTCTGTGCAATGGATGCATGCCTTACTGGTGAGGGGTCAATAGCAAGGTGTTCAGAGTAGAGAGTACCCTGCCTCGGTGCCTAGCATGAGACATGTATCCAGGACTGTGTTTTTATTCCCATCTTATGGATGAGAAAACTGAGGTTCAGAAAGGGTAGGCAAAATCCCCTAGCTCACCTGGCTGGAAAGGGGCAGAACTTCCCTGTACGTGCTGAGAACGCCACTGTTCCAGTAGAGGGGAAATGTCTGCAAATTTCACTCTATGTTCAGTGGGTGACTTGCCAAAATGACTTGCCAAAGCCCTTTAGGGCCAATAAATTAGAGTGTTTGCATCAAATTTCCATGCAGAAGAGCCAACTCAAAACCTTAGATCCAATTCCATCGGTTCTCATAGCTCTGGAGTGGACGGATGCTAGTAATAAATCCTACAGGTTGATGGCAGGACTTTTACTTATAATATTAACTCTGATCTGCCCTTGGTGGTGGTCTGACTCAAGACAGATGGAATATTAAAAGCAGTAGTAATCCTTTTAAAAGTTATACGCACTTTTGCCCAGATATCAAGGGTCTCTGGCTGAGTCAGCCTGCAGAAGAAATTGGGCAGATTAAGTGATGTTGAACCACGAGAAAGTGTCTTCCCACTTAACAAATCAAGGGTCCATGGGATGGAGAGAAAGAAGGGAATAGAGTTTGTCACTTGGGCTGTACTGGCCCCAGTGGCGATGTGTTCCCTTTGATTGGTGGTGTTGGGACAGCAAGGCAGTCATCATTTAGCCCACTAGTACTAAGGTGGAAGGCATCCCTAGAGAAGGACAAGAGGATGGGCCCTGCAGAGTATTTTGGGTTAGAAACAAGCTGAGTGAATGGAGTGTTTCTTCAGGGAGCACACTACAGATGAGCCAACAAATCCACGACAGTGGGAAATGAGGTGGGGCAGGGACACAAATACACAGCTCACTCACCCAGCACATTCCCACCTCCTCAGCACAGAAAACCACAGGGACAAACCGACCAGAAGGCTATTCATCCATGGGTCTATCCCGTGCCTTGATCAGTCTTCCTAAATCCCACCTTTGCCAAAGCCGCTCCAGTCTGTGAATTTTCCATGAATTCCTGATGCACATGGAAAGATGTCCAGACTCCCAATCTCAGGTCCAATGCTCTCCAGAATTCCACCTTTCCCTACCTTTCTGGAATTATTTTCCATTGACTTGCCATCTACCTGGGCAAGCTGGAACGGTTGCTTTGGCTGTTTTCTGAAAATGCCCTGAGGTGTCTCTGCCCCAGGCCTGTCTCCTCTGCCCCCAGAGCACTCCCATCCTTATACCCAGAGCTGCCCAGGCCCCTGCTTCCTGCAGAGACCAGCTCACAGTCTTCTTGTTTGTCAGTGGTCATGTGACAGTGGTCTTGTAAAAGCAGAGCAGGTTCTAATCTTATAGCGTTCAGCAGGTTGGTTTTTTTCTTTTTCTTTTTTTAGAGCTGGTGTCTTGCTCTGTTGCCCAAGTTTGAGTGCAATGGTTCAATCACAGCTTCATTGCAGCCTTGAACTCCTGGGTCCTAGTGACCCTCCTCTTTCAGCCTCCTGAGTAGCCGGGACCACAGGCATGCACCACCATGCCCACCTAAACACAGTCTGTCTTTACGTGTATGTGTTCATCCATCACCAGATGCTCACGGAAGGTAGAGCAGAAACATTTTGAAAAATAATTTTTCCCTTCGAAGAGTCATCTTAATGATGACCTAGTAGGTGCTCAGATACATCAGGTCGGTTCACTTCCTATGGCTGTGTAACAAAGCACCACAGACTTGGTGATTGAGAACAATGCCCATTTACTATCTCAGGGTTTCTATAGGTCAGAAGTTGGGGTACTGCATGGCTGGATTGTCTGTTGAGGATCTCACAGGGCTGAGATCAGGGGTAGCCAGGGTTGCTTCTCATCTGGGGCTCCAAGTCCTCTTTCCAAGCTCATTGGTTGTCAGTAGAATTCAGTTCCTGTGGTTGTAGGACTGAGGTCCCCATATTCTTCTTGCTGTTTGTCAGTCTGGGGTGCTCTCAGCTCCTCAAGGCCACTCTCGGGTTGTTGACACAGGGTGCCATCCATCTTCAAAACCAGTAGGAGGATTTCTCTGGCACTGAATCTCTTTCGCATGTCTCATGTTCTCAGTCTCTGACCTATAGATTCAGATTTAAAGGGTTCATTTGATTTGGTGAGACCCACTCAGGACAATTATTTTGTTGTGCCTTTGTGCATTCTTTTTTCTGGGAAGTGGGTTATCAGGTTCTCAAAAGGGCCTGGGAATGTTCACCCATCACAGACATCCACACCAGGCCAGTGGCCAAGTCAGAACTTCTGGAGATTCCACATTCTCCTGGGCAGCCTGGGTGGAGAACCACCTATGTGGAAGGAACACTGGGCTCCAAAGATAAGGGGCCTTGGGTTTTATCTCATTACCAGTGTCTATTTGCTCTGAGACCTTACAGAAATCACTCAACTTCTCAGGGCCTCATTTGCAAACGCAGATGATAACAGTAAGCTCCATTTCTCACAGTTGTTACGAGGATTAAAAGTATATAAAGGTGCTTTGCAGGCTCTGAAGTGTGAGCATTTGCCAACTGTCTTGACGGTGTGAAGAGACACTGAAAAGTGGGTGGGACACAGCATTTTAAGTGAAAAAGAAGGCAGAAGCTTATCTTTATCAAAGTTAAACATTAGATACTGTGTACTTTGTAAAGTCTGTTGCTGCTGGGGACCAGGAAAATTGTTATAACCTTCCTGGAAGGCAATTTCCCATATATATCAGCAGTTTAAAGAATGGCCAAACCATTTGACCCTAAGATGATGTTTCTGGGGATTTCTCTTAAGGATTTAATCAAGGACACATACACAGATTATAGTAGTTTAAAATTGGAACCCATCTACTTAACAATAAGGGATTGTTTACACATGAAATATTATTTAAACATGAACATTATATTGCCTTTAAATATTTGACATGGAAAGAAGCTTAGAACTCAGTCCTGTTTCCTTATCAATGTTCTATAACAAGAGGCAGGAGGTGTCCTGTTTGGAGCTTCCAGGTAGGGGCTGGGGACAAGGTGTGGATGGGGCACCTGCTGGCCCTGCGGCGAGGTCATCAGGGATTGCTATTGGTCTCAGCAAGGGAGTGAGGCTGACCAGTTCTCAGCTGCCTTTCAGAGAAGAATGAAATGCCCTCATCTGAAGTTGGCTCCCCTCACCACCCTGGAGGGAATTCTGCTCACTCACAGACTCTTATTCTGGCCTCTGCTGTTATCTGAGTACTGCTCCCTGTCATAGTCAATTTGGGGACTGATCCTCCACGAAAGTCCTGGGGCCTCCCGGCAGGCTGAATGCCCCTCCTTTGTGACTCCCCTCCTCTGCCATGGCGGTTGTGCCCCTTCTTACCTTCCATAGACACAATAGGCCTCTTCCTTTCTCCCCACCAGAAAATCACACCCTTCAAAGGCAGGAACTGTCTCTATTTCATCTCAGTATCCGACGGGCCCAGCCCAAGGCCTGGCCCAGTGTAGATGCTCCAAAAAACATGTCCTGAACAGAATGGACATGCAGCCGGGGCCTGCTGCACTGTGTTGTTGGGGATCGGGGTGACTTCCAACCACACTGGGAGCCGTCTCCCTCTCTGATTCCAAGGGAAGAGTCAACAGCACAGATGGGCGCATCCCAATGTCAGGAGCTGACACTGCGATCAAAGAAAATCATTTCCATTGCTCCTGTAAACGAAGAGTCAAACTCGGTAAAATATCTGAAGAGATGTATTCTGAACCAAATACGAGTGACCATGGCCCTTGCCATAGCCCTCAGGAGGTCCTGAGAACAAGTGTCCAAGGTGGTGGGGGTGCAGCTTGCTTTTATGTATTTTAGAAAAGCATGAGACATCAATCAAGTATATTTAAGAAATACATTGGGGCCGGGCGCAGTGGCCCACGCCAGTAATCCCAGCACTTTGGGAGGCCGAGGTGGGCAGATCACGAGGTCAGGAGATGGAGACCCTCCTGGCTAATACGGTGAAACCCCATCTCTACTAAAAAATACAAAAAATTAGCCGGGCGTGGTGGCGGGCGCCTGTAGTCCCAGCTACTGGGGAGGCTGAGGCAGGAGAATGGCGTGAACCCAGGAGGCGGAGCTTGCAGTGAGCTTAGATTGCGCCACTGCACTCCAGCCTGGGCAGCAGAGCCAGACTCCGTCTCAAAAAAAAAAAAAAAAAAAAAAAAAAAAAAAATACATTGGTTTGGTCCAGAAAGGTGGGACCAAAGCGGGAGCAGAGGGGTGCCCCCAGGCTATAGGTAAATTTCAGTGAGTTTGTCTAAAGACCTGAGATCCATAGAAAGGAAATGTTCAAGTTAAGATAAAAGATGGTGGAGACCAAGGTTCTTTTGAAGTCTTGTAGTGGCTGTCCTCAGAGACAATAGATGACAAATGTTTCCTATTCAGATCTTTAAAAGGTGCTAGACTTGGCCAGGCATGGTGGCTCACGCATGTAATCCCAGCACAGGTGGGTGTGGATCACAATGTCAGGAGTTCGAGACCAGCCTGGCCAATATGGTGAAACCCCGTCTCTACTAAAAATATAAAAATTAGCCAGGCATGGTTGCAGGCGTTGTAGTCCCAGCTACTCAGGAGGCTGAGGCAGAAAAATCGCTTGAACCCAGGAGGCAGAGGTTGCAGTGAGCCGAGATCATGTCATTGCACTCCAGCCTGGGTGACAGAGTCAGACTGTGTCTCAACAACAACAAAAAACTGCTAGACTTTTAGTTAATCTCTTTAGGATTGGGAGGGCCTGGAAGAAAAATATCTAGCTATGTTAATAGATTCTTTATAGATACAAATTTTCCCCCACAAGGGACAGGGCCATTTCAAGATATGTACAAAAAAGCCCATGTTTTGGGGTAAAATATTTTGATTTTCTTCTTTGTGTCATAATGTTATGACAGAGTCAGGTTGGAAAGTAAGTCACAATATATAGGGTTAAATAAAATCCATCTGATGAGAATTTATGGTTTGTAGGGCATCACTCCCCAGACCCTTTAGATAGGGAATTTGGGTACAATTTAAAAAAAAAAATCAGAGCTTAGTCCTCACTTCCAAGGGTGCTTCTGTCTTCCTCCACTCTGCATACCCAAGCTGGGCTGGGATTTCCTGAGCCAGATGAGTTGATGAGGCTGCAAAGTTAAAATGGCCCTGCCTAATGCTATCCTTCCCCCGCCCCCACAACAGGCCCCGGTGTGTGATGATTCCCTTCCTGTGTCCAAGCGATCTCATTGTTCAGTTCCCACCTATGAGTGAGAACATGCAGTATTTGGTTTTCTGTTCTTGTGATAGTTTGCTGAGAATGATGGTTTCCAGCTGCATCCATGTCCCTACAAAGGACACGAACTCATCCTTTTTTATGGCTGTATAGTATTCCATGGTGTATATGTGCCACATTTTCTTAATCCATTCTGTCACTTATGGACATTTGGGTTGATTCCAAGTCTTTGCTATTGTGAATAGTGCTGCAATAAACATACGTATGCATGTGTCTTTATGGCAGGATGACTTATAATACTTTGGGCATAAACCCAGTAATGGGATGGCTGGGTCAAATGGTATTTCTAGTTCTAGATCCTTGAGGAATCACTGCACTGTTTTCCACAATGGTTGAACCAGTTTACAGTCCCACCAACAGTGTAAAAGTGTTCTTATTTCTCCACATCCTCTCCAGAACCTGTTGTTTCCTGATTTTTTAATGATTGCCATTCTAACTGGTGTGAGATGGTATCTCATTGTGGTCTTGATTTGCATTCCTCTGATGGCGAGTGATGAGGAGCATTTTTTCATCTGTCTGTTGGCTGTATGAATGTCTTCTTTTGAGAAGTGTCTGTTCATATCCTTTACCCAGTTTTTGATGGGGTTGTTTGTTTTTTTCTTGTAAATTTGATTGGGTTCTTTCTAGGTTCTGGATATTAGGAGATATACCTAATGTAAATGACGAGTTAAGGGGTGCAGCACACCAACATGGCACATGTATACATATGTAACAAACCTGCACGTTGTGTACATGTACCCTAGAACTTAAAGTATAATAATAAAAAAAAAGAATTTACATGCCTTAACTCATTTATTTCTTGCAACAATTCCATGAAGTAGGTATTAAACTTATCTCCATTTTATAGATGAACCACTCATTGATATTAACAATAGTACAATGACTCTTGTGCATGTCTCATGGTGGTCTGTGCGAGAATTTTTTCGGGTATGTACTGAGGAGCGGAACTGGTGGATTGCAGAAGATGCACATCTTCACCTCACTAGATAAGATCAAATTTTTCTCCAGAGCAATTGCACAATTTTACCCTCCCAACAATACACAAGATCTCTCATTGCTCCATATGGTCAGGCTTTTAAACTTTTGCCAATTTGAGGGGTTGAAATTGCATCTCATTTACTTTTGTGTATCATTGATTACTAATGTTTTCTCATATTCCTATAGGTTTATTAGCCATTTTTCCCTAGTAATCATTTTTTAGTCTTTGCTCATTTTTATTTTTATTGAGTTGTACTTTTTTTTTTTGGAGACAAGTTCTCACTCTGTCTTCCAGGCTTGAGTGCAGTGGCATGATCTCTGCTCACTGCAACCTCTGCCTCCAACTCAAGCAATTCTTTCGCATCAGCCTCCCGAGTAGCGCACCACCACACCTGGCTAATTTTTGTATTTTTTGTAGAGACAGACTCTCACTGTGTTGCCCAGGCTGGTCTCGAATTCTTGTACTCAAGTGATCTACCTGCTTCGACCTCCCAAAGTGCTGGGATTACAAGTGTGAGCCACTGCACTCAGCCTTGTGCTGGTTTAATTGATTATACAGTTGACCCTTGAACAACATGGTTCTCAATTGTGTGGGTTCCTTTATAAACAGGTTTTAAAAAATTAATACATTGGAAACATTTTTTGAAGATTTGTGACAATTCAAAAAAACCTCATAGATTGGCTGTATAGTCTAGAAATATTAAAAAAGAAATTAAGAAAAAAATTAGGTATGTGATGAATACACAAAATATATGTGGATGCTAGTCTATTTTATCATATAGTACCACAAGATATACATATATTTATTATATAAAGTTGAAATTTATCTAAACTTATACACATACTTACAGACTGTACATGGTATCATTTACAGTCAAGAGAAATATAAACAAATGTAAAGAGGCAGTGTTAAATCATAACTGCATAAAATACATTTTGGTACATATTGTACTGCTGTAATGATTTCATAGCCACCTACTGTTCCTATTGCATGAGCTTATGTTTTGTGAGTATCCACTTGAAACCTCTTCGTGTGAGAAGTTTGTCTCTCCAGTAAATTGCATATCATGGTAAAAAGTGAAAATAAATAAATAAATAAATAAAATGGCCCTGCCTTCCTACGCAGTCAGGTAGAACACCCGCTTCCCTCATCTGGGTCTGCTGAACATGGTCTCACTGATCCCTACACTGCGTGTCCCTTAGACCTTTCCTGAGACCCAGCCCTTCCCCCCCAGTGGAAGGGAGAATTATTTGAAAAGTGTGGGGTTTGGTGTCAGACAGACTAGGACCCAGGTGTCGGCTACTGAAGCAGTGAGCTGTGTGGCTTTCTGCACGCTGTTTAGACACTCTGAGTTTTAATTTCCTAATCTCTCATTGCCAGGCAGGTTGGTTGGGAGGAACAGCTTAGACTGACCTATGAAAGCATTTGTAGACTCAGAAGTGTTCACATGGCACTTTGGATCAAATCACTGTTCCCGCTGCTTCAAACTGTTGTGTGGTGAGTTTCCAAAAATCATTGCCTGTGATCTGCAGGAGGAGGTGGTGTCTGACAAATCACCAGATGCGCTTCCGTTCCACGCTTGCTTCTGCAGTCCTGTTCTAAGCTCTGGTCTAATATTCTTCCCACCCACGGAGCTCTTGCCACTGCCTCACTGCAGAGACTGGAACCCTGTCCTTTAACTCCCAGCTCAGAGTGTAGGGAAGTGTTTCTCAAAGTGTTATCTGTGTTATCTGCTTCCAAATTGCCTGGATATTGGTTAAAATCCAGACCTCTGGTTCACCTTCCAGACTCTAGGATCAGAATTGGCTGCAGGAATGAGTGGGAATCTACGCTGTTATAAAGTTCCCCACAGGCATCTCCTGCATATTAAGGCTCAAAGATCATGGACCCAGCCCCTGGATACTGGGCACAGGCGTCTCAGATGCTGTCTGTTTCTTCACTTCCCTGACTGGCCTGGGCTCTGGGGTTGGGCCCTCCCCATTTCTGGATTTGTGATACTTGTCGTGTATCCGCTTTTATCATAGTGTGCTTTTGCTTACAAGTCAACAAAAACCCAATCCAAAATGATTTAAATAAAAACAGCACTTATTGTAAAAGTTCAGAATAAACTGCCTTCAGGCACGGCTTGATCCAGGGGCGTACACTGTGTTACCAGGAGGCAGTTTCTCTCTGCCTCCTCACTTGGCTACATTTTTCTCTTACTCATGCATCCTGGGCCATTTACAGAGCTCAGGAGGATGAGTGCTCTGATGGAGCAGGGTATGGTGGTGATTAGTGCTATCAAAAATAGAATGAGATAATGATACGGCTCAGATGACTGGAGGAACACCAGGGTTCTTGGTCTAGCACACATTTGGACAAAATGACACGGACACACCTGGAGTGGTTTTAAGGAGCGAAAAGTTTAATATACAAGAAAGAAGGAAGGAAGAAGAAAACAGCTTCCCTGTACAGAGAGGGAGAGGAGATTTGAACAGAGAGAAAACCCTGGCGGGGAGGGGGGCGTGGGGGGAAGGGGGTGTGTGTGGTGTAAGCGGCTAGTTATATGAGGAGACTGGAGGAGGCGGTGTCTGACTTGCATAGGACTCAGAGGATTGATTTGACCAGGCATGTCATTCACCTAGCCTGGGAAAAAACTGGCCCTCCCACTCTAGCCTTTTAAGATGCAAATGCAGGGCGCCCTGATGTTCTAAACACGTGGGGATATGTGGGGGCAGCCATCTTGCCAGGCATCTGTTGGGGGGAGGAAGAAAACGGCTGGAATCTCCATATTTGGGTGGACCCAGTTTCTAATGGCCTGTCAAAGCTTGCTGGTGACTCTTAGAGCTGGGGCTCTCCTGTTACACAAGAAAGGTTTCTGGATCTGCTTTAAAAGAGACAAAAACTTCCCAAGGACCTCTTTTCCTCTCTGTTTGCCTAAAACAATTTCTTCATAACTCCTATAACAATAAACGGGTGGTGCATTCCCACATGTAAATTGAGGCTTTTCCCAGAAATAGGGTGAATAGATGCTGAGTTACCCCAGTCAGCAAATGTCCATTTATCTCTTTTGTGAACTCTGGACTCTGCACAGAGACTGTGGTGACACAGGCTGGTAGCACTCTGTCCTATGACCCCGTGGCTGGGTCAGCTCCTGTGTCTGCGACAGGATGCCCTGAGTCCCCATGGATTCCTCAACCCCACACCCTGTCCTACTCTTAGCCAAGTCAGCCATGCCCCTCTGAGGGCTACGCTGCTTCATTAGGCCCGGCTTCCTAAGTACCTTTCATTATCACCTGGGCCCAAACCCAGAAGCAAAACCGAAATTTCGTTTGAGATCTAGAGTGGGAAACGGTCAGTTGAATTGAGCTGTAACCGAAGGTGAGGAAACATTTTCTGTGAAAACCCTTTCCCTCGGTCGGAGGTCATTTCAGTCATATTTTCCAAGCTCAGGATAATTTACCCCCCACCAGGGTGCACCGCGGAAGGTCTGGCTGGAAGGCCCAGAGCACAGGAGTTGATTGCCAGCTGCTAAGAGGTTGTGCTTTGTTCTCGAAGGCGAAAGCTGCAGGTTGAGAGAACATTCCCCACCTTGCCAAGGGTGACAAAGCAGGGGACTGCTTGAGGGCTGACGTGGGAGTTAGAGATAATGAAAGGAGAGGAGCAAGAAGGAGCCGCGGCCTGGTTCTGCATCTCACTGCATTGGTGGGGAGATGAGCTATTCACCTTGCAGCACCTTTTGTTGGGCTGAGACATTTTCAGAGAGCACTGCCTCCTGGACAGAGGCTCTTCCCCACAGGGCAAATGTAATTAGATGAGAGAAAAACAAAACTCTGAAACCCTAATTAGGTGCAAAGCCCTCAGGCTTTATACTTCTAAACAGCTAAGGAGCAGAGGATAAGATTCTCCAGTGGGCACTCCCTCAGCAGTCCTGGCTGAGCTAACGGTGGAAGTGAGAGCTGTGCTACAGATCCCATGGTTGACTTTGTTGTTGTTTGAGATGGAGTTTCACTCACCACCCAGGCTGGAGTGCAGTGGTACGATCTCGGCTCACCACAACTTCCGCCTCCTTGGTTCAAGTGATTCTCCTGCCTCAGCCTCCCGAGTAGCTGGGACTACCAGCGCCCACCACCATGCCTGGCTAATCTTTTGTGTTTTTAATAGAGATGGGGTTTCACCATGTTGACCAGGCTGGTCTTGAACTCCTGACCTCAGGTGATCTGCCCACCTCAGCCTCCCAAAGTGCTGGGATTACAGGCCTGAGCCACTGCACCCGACCCTGTGGTTGGCTTTTACTCTTTCCATTCTGCCACCCTGAAGCCGGTCCTCTGGAATTTGCTTGTTTTTGGCATGTCCAGAAATGAAGGTCTATAGGTTCTTGAAATTGGATTGTTTTAAGTAACTGATGTGCTGGGATGACAGTGAAGAAGACAAGATAGGGATTCTTCTTCCTTAACTTTAGAGCCTGAGGGGACTCCTCATCAACAGTAGACGGGATTTTTAATTTCACTCTGGGCTGGAGGAAGTGGAGAGGTGATCCAGGCTGGATTGAAATCTCTCAAGCCTGGGAGATTTTTGCCCAAAGACTTATGACGTGGGAACAGCAGAAACATTGGGAAAACTGGACTTTCACGTCAGCATTCTGGGAATTTCCCCAGTCTTTCCAGGGTGGGATCATCTGGCCCCAGTTATGGGAATACTTCCACATAAATAGAAGGTGACTTGGGAAGTCAGGGAGGAGGTGGAGGACTACTGTTCTGATCAGCCTCCTTCAGCATCACAGTGGGGTGGTCTCAGATGGTGCCCGGGAACCTGCCAGCAGCGGCACTGTGCTGGCACCAAGATCAGGGGTGCAGGAACCCAGCTTTGCTTCCTACTCATGTCTCTCTAGCCACTGAAAAATGGAGTATCAGTGAGGAGTATCTTAGAGGGTTGTCTTTGGTCCTCTTGCCAGAGAACCAATATTGGTTATGAACAATCGGGCCACATCTGGTGTGCAGAAATAGGAATATTTTAATAGTGCTTCATAGGGTATCGTAGTATCTTATAGAAAGTGGCCCATCGAATTATTGATTCAATCATTTAAAATGCATTAGCAGAGGATGTTTATTAGACTAAGACGTCCGGGTATCTGACCCAGTGAAAAGGGTCCAGGTAAGGAACACATATTAAGCCTCTTGGCATCCTTGTGTGAGCACCGTGCATGACGTGGCCATCAGTATCATTGTTTTATTTGAGTTTTTGCTTGAGTGCTGAGATGTGGAAGGGGTCATAGATCCTTGTTTGCTTCTAATCCTGACCTACATTGTCCATAAGCGAAATAATTTGTTTTCTTGAACCCATCATATGAATTATTTTGTTTTTAATCAATAAAAACAAATGGTCTTTATTTAACTAACAGAAAAAATTCCAATGAGGCCAGGCCACAAAGGGTTTCTGTAAATGCCATATCATTTCTGTTCTGTCCCCTCAGCTAAGGCTATAAAAAGTTCAGGCTACCTCCAGGGGCTCTTGCCTACTTAAACAGTACTGCTCAGAGATGAGCTAGTACTTTGTTTTAAAAGTAACATTTCTTTTTTTTTTTTGAGACGGAGTTTTGCTCTTGTCGCCCAGTCTGGACTGCAATGGTGCGGTCTTGGCTCACTGCAAACTCTGCCTCCTGGGTTCAAGCAATTCTCCTGCCTCAACCTCCCCAGTAGCTGGAATTACAGATGCCTGCCACCATGCCTGGCTAATTTTTTGTATTTTTAGTAGAGAAGGGGTTTCACCATGTTGGGCAGGCTGGTTTCAAACTCCTGACCTCAGGTGATCCGCCTGGCTGGGCCTCCCAAAGTGCTGGGATTGCAAGTGTGAGCCACCACTCTTGGCCCTAAAACTAACATTTTTAAGCTTTGTACTTACCACAGCAAAAGCACACAGACTGACATTTAAGTAATTAAGCCAGCCATTACGATGTTCAGTTATGTCATGCAAAATAATCATCTCCAGTGAGTTCTCAAAGAATTCAGTAGTTTGATGTTATGCCAGCACAGCCTTTATTGAGTCCTCTTATAAATCTTAAAGAAAAATTTAAGATTTTTAATTTTTAAAGATTAAAAAATTTTTAAATAAAGAAAATTTTTTTAGGGCTAGGCTCTTGGTCTGTCGCCCAGGATGGAGGGCAGGGATGCCATCATTGCTCACTGTAACCTGAAACTCCTGGGCTCAAGCAATCCTCCCACCTCAGCCTCCTGAGTAGCTGGGACTACAGGCATGCCCCCACCACATTTGGCTAGTTTAAAATTTTTTTTTGTAGAGACAGGGTCTCACTATGTTGTCCAGGCTGCTCTCAAACTCCTGGCCTCAAGTGATCCTCCTGCCTCAGTCTCCCGAGAAGCTGGGATAGATCCTAACAAATGAAAGGGCCCCCAGCTTTGAACTACCTCTGGGGGCAGATCTCACTGTCCCGTTTGGGGACTGAGGATGTGGTTCGAGAGAGAAGAATGTACTCTAGGCAAACCTGCTAATTCTGTTCCTCAAAAGAAGGCAGGGAGAGGAGAGAAAATGCATTTCCGTCTGCTGCCTAAA
Organism: Rhinopithecus roxellana; assembly: GCF_007565055.1. Classification (NCBI taxonomy): domain Eukaryota; kingdom Metazoa; phylum Chordata; class Mammalia; order Primates; family Cercopithecidae; genus Rhinopithecus; species Rhinopithecus roxellana. Next base: position 107,401,635 of record NC_044556.1, on the reverse strand, counting down.
GGTTTATTTGCTTGTATTCCTTTGGGAAATGGAATGACTGTGTGTGCCTGGGTTATAGTTGATGGAATAAAGCATCATTTTATGCTGTACCTGAGAAATAAATAATATCTGAACCTACATAAAAATAATAAAGTGGGTCAGCTCCCTCTGGGAACGTTCTGTGTCTGCCCCTGGACTCCCACTTCCATGAATATATATGGATAATGCCTGCTATTACTTTATAGTTATGGGCCTGTCAACCCTACACGTATTAATACATCCCTAGGCTTTCTTGTAGTTCCATAAGGTAATAAAAACAATTTCAACAGCGATGCCATATATCCAGTTGGACATATCTTAAAACACTGTCTGCTGAATTGTAAACTGTTGCACAGGGTAGAGGCTGTTTTGCAAGGGCCATCCCCCACTCACCCCCACCCAGCCTGGTCCCCCTAGTAGCAGGGCTTGAGCCGAGGCAGGACTGGCCAGTCCGTGATGCCTGTGAGTCTGAGTTCAGATGACTCTGGAATAATCCTTGCTTCTAGGGCCTGTTCTACGCTGCTGAGTAGTTCCCGCCTGCCCACCTTTGTCACTCTTTCGCTTTATGACTTCAGAATTTTTTTTTTTTTTTTTGAGACAGAGTCTTGCTCTGTCCCCCAGGTTGGGGTGTAGGAGTACAGAGGCATGATCCCAGCTCACTGCAACCTCCGGCTCCTGAGTTCAAGCGATCCTCCCACCTCAGTTTCCCGAGTAGCTGGTATTACAGGCGTGTGCCACCATGCCTGGCTGATTTTTGTATTTTTAGTAGAGATGGGGTTTCTCCATGTTGGCCAGGCTGGTTTTGAACTTCTGACCTCCAGTGATCCACCCGCCTCAGCCTCCCAAAGTGCTGGGATTATAGGCATGAGCCACTGCGTCTGGCCTGAATTTTTTTTGAGTCCTTGGTCTCAAATTGAAAAAAAAAAAAAGACAAAGAAAACAATAAAACAAAAAAAGAAAAAATAAAATAGTCATCACCCCATTGACCCTGAAAGGAATGGCTCCATGAAGTATCCATTACGCGTCAGCCGCTGCTGTCGGCACCTTATGTGTTTTAAGTCATGACATCCATCATCATAGTAACCCCGACATGGCAGCTGCTGTCATTGTTTCTACTTTGCCTGTGAAGAGGGCGAGGCACTGACAGGATAGGTCATGTTCCCAAAAGCACATGATCAAGACAGAAGTCCAGGCGGTCTAGCTCCAGAACCTAGCTCTTCATACGCTAGCGCCTCCATCAGGAGCAGTTGCTTACAATATGCCTGGGAGCCTTGGAAACACAAGACCAAGGAAGCTTCCTGGGTCCCAAGCTGCTATATTGCCTCTGTAGCTCCCTCAAAAGGCAGTTTCATTCACCAAAACAAAACAAGGCCAGTTGCTGTGGCTCAGGCCTGTAATCCCAGGACTTTGTGAGGATGAAGTGAGAGGATCACTTGAGCTCAGGAGTTTGAGACCAGCCTGGCCAACATGGGGAGACCTGTCTCTTCCTAAATAAATAAATAAATATTAGAGGGATATGGCTGGCCAACTAGTCAGGTCCCAGCTACACGAGAGGCTGAGGCAGGAGGATCCCTTGAGCCCATGAGGTCGAGGCTGCAGTGAGCTGTGATAGCACCACCACTACACTCCAGCCTGGGCAACAGAGACTTCATCTCAAAAAGCCAAACTGAAACAAAATTAAAAAACAACAACTACTAAACAAACCCCTACTAAATAAAGCCATTTCAAGTCTTCTATTTGCTTCAGCTCAGCTGAGCCTCGGTGTCCCACACGCTGTTGCTGGGCAGAACACTTTGATTTACTTTCCTCCTCCCAGCTCAGAAAGCTTTCTTAGGCCCATGGGAGCCGTGCCTGATGACCAGCATGCAATTATAAATGCTAAGATCGTAAAAATAGGAGAGGTTGGTTTGCTCAGGAGTTTCCCCTGTCCCCTTCCAGGCCAGTCCCTCAATTTCTTAACATATAGTTTCCATAAGTAAGTAGTGTCCCAGCCAGGTGGGGTGGCTCACTCCTATAATTCCAGCAATTTGGGAGGCCAAGGCAGGCAGATCATCTGAGGTCAGGAGTTCGAGACCAGCGTGGGCAGCATGGAGAAACTCCCTTTCTACTAAAACTACAGAAATTAGCTGGGCATGGTGGCATGTGCCTGTTGTCCCAGCTACCTAGGAGGCTTAGGCAGGAGGATGGCTTGAACCCAGGAGGTGGAGGTTGCAGTGAGCCGAGATTGTGCCACTGCACTCCAGCCTGGGCGACTGAGTGAGACTCCATATCAGAAAAAAAAAAAAAAAAAAAGGAAGTTTGTCCTTATGAGGCCATCCAGTCAGACCTTTAACTCAAGCACAGAAATGTAGCACACAGACACAAAACAAGACACTAGTCAGGGCTCAAATCCTGGCATCACCACTGGGCAGCAGAATGACTTTCAGGAAGTGACTTGACTTCTATAAACAGTTTCCTTACCTGTAAAATGTGGAAGATATTAGTACCTACTCCATAGTATTCTTAAGAGGAAGCATGCAAAAAAAGAAATGCTTAGCACACTTCCAGAAACATAGTAAGCACGGAATAAAGGAGGCTGTCATGGTTATTAAGGTCATCTCATCTTTGCTCAAATACTTCCAGTGATGGGGAGCTACTGGCCTCCTAAGGTAGCTTGTTTGCACGCTCTAGTTCAAGGGGGTCTTAGGATTCTAGATGCAGAAGGCCAATTACTCCAACTTCATTCATTCCCTGGCAAGAAATCTGAGGCATGGAAAGATTAAATGATTTATCCCAGGATGTACCACTAGCCAAGGGCAGAGCCAACACTAGAACTTCAGAGCATCTGATGTCCGCTCCATGTCCTTTCCTTTCTTCAATTATGACTGAGTCTGCCTTCCTGTCATTTCCCCTACAGGTCCAACTTTTTCTTTCTTTTTTTTTTTGTGAGACGGAGTCAAGCTCTGTCGCCCAGGCTGGAGTGCAGCGGCGCAATCTCAGCTCCACTTCCCGGTTCACTCCATTCTCATTCTCCTGCCTCAGCCTCCCGAGCAGCTGAGACTACAGGCGCCTACCACCACGCCCGGCTAATTTTGTTTTTGTATTTGTAGTTGAGATGGGGTTTCACCGTGTTAGCCAGGATGGTCTTGATCTCCTGACCTCGTGATCTGCCCGCCTTGGCCTCCCAAAGTGCTGGGATTACAGGCGTGAGCCACCGTGCCTGGCCCAGGTCCAAATTTCACCCTGTTATGGTCCCTGGCAGTACATCCTAGATTCCCTAAAAACATGAATGTTGAAGTGAGAGTTCGCACGGCCCATGACCAGCCTGTCGTAAATACTAGAATTCTTGTTTTTGTCTTGACACTTCCCAGATAGGAGATGGAACCAGAAGAGCTGCCCTTTGTTTTTGAATATGGCATGGCTCTGTTATTTCTTATATTTCCTTTTCACATTGTGTTGAAACAAGCTCTTGCTCTGTCACCTAGGCAGAGTGCAGTGACAGGATCATAACTCACTGTAACATCAAACTCCTGAGCTCAAGTGATCTTCTCAGCTCAGTCTCCCAAGTAGTTGGTCCTTGCCACCATGCCTGGCCAATTTTTTATTTTTCTGTTGTAGAAACAAGGTCTCACTATGTTGCCTAGGCTGGTCTTGAACTCCCAGGCTCAAGTGATCCTCTCTCCTTGGCCTCCAAAGTGCTGGGATTACAGGCATGAGCCTTTGGGCCCAACCTTGTGTTCTATCAAAGAGTAGTCTTAACACACAATTATCCATATTATTTTACCTGGACTCGTTTTGAGTAACACTTTATTCATCCTTCAATCTATCAGTGTCTACTCGATGCCAGACACCATGATATACAGAGGAAAAGACATGCTCTCTGCTCTCCAGATGTTAACACAGTAGTAGAATGACAGGCCCATAAACAATGGCAACTGAGCAATAATTAATATGATGGAGATAAGATGGGTGCAAGGTTCCCTGGAGCAGAGAGGAAGGGGGTTCAATCTGTCTTGGGTTAGGGGTGCAGGTAAGAATGAAATGGGCTCTGGAGGGGAGAGGGCTGAGGAGGTTATCTGTGGCCGTGCAGGAGTAAGTGGTGCCATTTACTATGGCAGAGACGGGCTAACTGTTCAAGCATCTGTCTCCCCTTCTTCCTGTGCTTACCAATGATCTTTGTGGTCGGGATCCCAAGTGACTGAGGCTTAGACAATAAAAATCTGAGCAGAAGTGATGCCTGCAACTTCACGGCCTGACCCACAGACTCTCTACCTTGCAGTTCTTTGTGTGCCTTCTCTGTTTCCATGTGAACAAAGACAGCAGATGGGAAGCCACATGTCTGTCACAAGATGAAAGGGTCTGGGTGCCTGGCTCAGATAAGTGCCTCCTACTGATCAAGAATGTGTGTTTTGGACTTTATGTTCGTGAGAAATAAACTTGTATTATGTTGAGAGCCATTCTACATTTTGGGGTTAATTTTGTTGTTGAAGCAGTCAGTGTTGCCTCTAATACTGTGATTATTAAACTCAGAAGTTTGGATTTATTTATGCCATGTTGAAACCCACCAAACTAACCATGCTGGTTTGGAAAGATACAACCAGTAACCCTGGCTTCTCAAGTGTATTAGCCAGCGGACTAACTTGGGAGCTAGACTCACCATATGTTCCTTTCCTGGAAAATTCCATTTGAGATATATTGGGCCCTTTATCCTTAAGGAAATCATCTTAGCCCTGATTGAAATGTTCCTGTTTCTCCTAGATAACATGGCTTGCTTTAGAGCAGGTTGCTGCTGCTAAAAATCTACAGCTTGCCTTTTTTTTTTTCTTCTAAGCTAAAAGGAAGGAGCAGGGGAAGCAACTTTCTTCCCTATAAAGAGGAGGAAAAGAGGACTCACAGCTTATGCATGAGTGTGGAGAAGGCAAGACAGAGAATTGTGTCTCATACCAATGTGACTTTTCAGGGTTTTCCCTCTAGTTTGCTAGACTTCTCACATGTCTTACTTGATCTTAATCAGATCATATATTTCATTATATTTTTCTTGTAATTTTGACAGCTCTACCGCAAAATTACCCATGGGATTGTGTGTTTACTGACACAACCAAAAAAGGAATAAATTGGAGAACTTAAAAGAAAAAAGATGTTTGGATATTAGCATTCTTCGAGTACATAAATGTGCAACACATTTTCTTTTCATTTATGCATCTGTATTAGTTACTATTGCTGCATAACAAATCACTTCCAAACGTAGTGGTTTACGACACCAATCATTTGTCTTCTTGTAAAGTTTCTAAAGGTCAGGAATGTGAGAATGGCTGAGCTGGGTGGTCCTGGTTCAGGGTCTTTCCTTAGGCTGTAGTCAAGATGTTGACTGGGAATGCTGTCATCTCAAGGTTTGCCTGTGGCTGGAGGATTTTGCTCTGCAAGGGTTCCTGTACATGGCTGTTGGCTGGAGGTCTCAGTTCCTCATTATGTGGGCCTTGCCATAGGGCTGCTCACAGTACGTCAGCTACTTCCACTCAGACTGAGAGATTCAAGAGAGAGTGAGGAAGAAACTGTAGTGCATTTTGTGATCTAGTCCCTAAAATTGTATGCCTTTACTTCTGATTTATGCTAATTTTTAATACTTTTTACATTTTTATTTTTGTAGAGATGAGGTCTTGCTACCTTGCCTAGGCTGGTTTCAAATATCTGGCCTTAAGCCATCCTCCTGCCTTGGCCTCCCCACACTGGGATTACTGGTGTGGGCCACCATGCCCAGACACTTCTGCTTTGTTTTGTTCATTAGAAGTGAATCACGAAATCCAGCCTACATTTAAAAGGGAGAGTAATTAAGTTCTACTTCTTGAAAGGAAAAGTGTCAAGGAATTTGTAGATGTGTGTGTGTGTGTGTGTGTGTGTGTGTGTGTGTGTGTGTCTGTGTGTGTGTGTATAGTTTTTTGAGACAGAGTCTCGCTCTGTTGCCCAGCCTGGAGTATAGTGGTGTGATCTTGGCTCACTGCAGCCTCTGTCTCCTGGGTTCAAGCAATTATCCTGCCTCAGCTTCCCAAGTAGCTGGGGTTACAGGCGCCTACCACCATACCTGGCTAATTTTTGTATTTTTAGTAGAGATGGAGTTTCACGATATATATATATGCTGGCATGATGGCTCACGCCTGTAATCCTAGCACTTTGGGAAGCTGAGGCAGGTGGATCACAAGGTCAGGAGATTGAGACTATCCTGGCCAACATGGTGAAATCCCATCTCTACTAAAAATACAAAAATTAGCTGGGTGTGGTGGCCCATGCCTGTAACCTCAGCTACTTGGGAGGCTAAGGCAGGAAAATCACTTGAACCAGGGGGTTGGAGCTTGCAGTGAGCCGAGATAGCGCCACTGCACTCCAGCCTGGAGACAGAGCTGGTGGAGACTTTGGGAGGTGAAGGCAGGAAGATCGCTTGAGCCCAAGAGTTGGAAACCAGCCTGGAGAACATAGGGAGACCCCATCTCTACAAAAAACTAAAAGTTAGCCAGACATGGTGGCATGTATCTGTAGTCCCAGCTACTTGGGAGGCTGGGGTGGGAGGATTACTTGAGCCTGGGAGATCATGGCTGCAGTGAGCTGTGATTGGGCCACTGTACTCCATCCAGGCTGGCAGAACGAGATCCTGTCTTGAGCGGAGGGGAGGGGAGGATGGGTCAGCTTGGAAATGTTTTCAGCCCCCTTTCTCCACTATAGAATATAATATCAGTCAATCAGTTATCTTTGCTGATTGACTACTATGTCTCAGAAAATGCAAAGAAGGAAAATATTATATATGGAATGTGGAGTTGAGGACACACCAGAATTCTGTTTTTCACATGATTCTTTCTCAATCATAAATACAACATACATGTTTAGATGTGCTTCATGCTGTGTACTTACGAGCGTGAAAGAAACCTTTGTGCAAACAAAGCTTTACATTTTTTCCCCATGAATTCTGTTTTCTAGCCAATATGCTTATTTATAAGTTGCAGATAGACTAAAAAGTAGAAAACAATGAAAGAAAGCGTAACTTTTATGACACTGACACAATGAGCTACTTACGACTCACAATAATAGTAACTATAAAAAATTACATACTCACCGTGGGATTGATTAACTCAGGTGAGTCTTTTAAAACTACAGTTGACTCTTGAACAACGCAGGTTTGAACTTCATGGGTCCACTTATAAGTGGATTTTTTTCAACCAAACTTGGATCAAAAATACAGTATTCATGGACAAGAAACCCATGTGTATAGAGGACCAAGTTTTTCTGTACGCAGGGCTGACTATAGGACTTGAGTATGGTCAATGTGGAATATGTGGGGATTCTAGAACTAATCTTCTGTGCAAACAGAGGGAAGAATCTACTCCCTCTGATAAATGGATAAATGGCAGTAACCTTGCGTAACCTTGGATGCTCTGAGATGTACCAACTCTGACTTCAGAGAAGTAATGCCTTAGAGTTCTAGGAGCCAACTCCACATAACCTAGCAGCCCTGAGCAGGACGCAGGAGCTGAAATACCCACTGAAGTCTCTTAGAATCACATGTCAGAAGTCAGAGGCAGAAGGGTCGTTGAACATGTACTAGTCCAACCTCTCCATTTTACACTGTAGAGACAGGCTCAGAGAAGACAGGGGACTCACTCTACATCACTCAGTGGTTGGTGGCAGATGGGAGATTGCAATCCAGATATCCTGGTTTCAATCCTGACTTATTTCCCTAAAACCCACTTTGCCTCTTGCAGTAGCAGTCCCCAAGGGGGCTTACTGAGCAGGGGCAATGCCACGTTTCCAGAGGGAAAGGCAGTTGGCTGTCGTTAACTTCTATAGCACTCCTATTCTTTGCAAATTGCCATCCAAACATTTTGTGCAATGTAAAGATAACCAATATTTTTGACAACTTACTGTTGCTAGATAGACTAACTGTTCTCAAACTCATTTAACTATCATAAAAACCCCCATGAGGTTGTGATCCCCTTTTCATAACCAAGGAATCAAGGTACTGAGAGGTTATGGCAGTAAGTGGCAGAGCTGGTGCTCAAATCCTGACAGTTTGGCTCTAGAGCTCATCCCCTTTAGTGCTAGGTTATAACTAATTCTAACTCCCCTGTTTTTCCCCTGCCGGGACTCTTTGCTTCTGCTACAGCTGGAATCCTCCTGTGTTTTCTTAATTAACCTTCAAGGCCTACAGCAACAGCCCAACCTCATCCAGGAAGTCTTTCTGGATTTCCTCCAGGTTGTGAGGCAATAATTTTGCTGCCAGATCCTTGAAATACTCCTTATTCAAATACTCCTTATTCAGCACTTTCCTGCCCCTCAGTGCAGCGGAAGCTCTCTTTATACACAGGTGAATTACAGCCTAAGACAGTGGCACCAGGAGTGGGCTAGAAAAGGGAGCCCTGGGCTCTAGTCCCTGTTCTGTTACCATCCTGTCTAGTGACTCTGGAAAGTCTGTCAAACCATCTGAGCTTTTGAATCTGTAAGAAGAAGTGTTGGCTGTTCTGTAATCCCAGTGAAATGATTGATTCCGGTAAGACTTGTCAGTCTTAGCAGTGTCTTACCAGACTTAGCAGTGTCTGCTAAAGCATGAGGTGGGAAGATGCTGGGAGCAGGCTGTTCGTGTGCTTACAATCTGTCACACCACAGATTGCTCGCTCTGTCCAAATGGAAAGCAAACCTTTCCTCTGGAGAGACCTGAGGTCACCGTCTCAACTAAGAGGTTGAGCATCATTAAACAGGGGATGGTGTGAACTTGGGAGCCTCTTGATGTGACACCCTACAAAATGCACAGCAGCATCTACGAACATTTTCTTTTTCTTCTGACAGATTTATTTAGCTATAATTCATATATCACACAATCCACCCATTTAAAGATACAATTCAAAGGCTTTTTATATTCACAGAGTTGTGTGACCACCAGAATCTAATTTTAGAACACTTTCATCACCCCCAAAAGAAGCCCCATAGCCATGAGCAGTCATTTCTCTATCTCCCTCCTCCCACCCCCAGCCCTGGACAACCACAAATCTACTTTCTTTTGTGCGTATTTTCTTATTATGAACATTTCATATAAGTAGAATCATATATTATTAATATGTGGCCTTTGTCACTGGCTTCTTTCACCCAGGATGTTTTCAGGGTTCCTCAAGATATCAGCACTTTATTCCTTGTATAATATTCCATTGTATAAATAGGCCACATTTTATCTTTTTTTTTTTTTGAGACAGAGTCTAACTCTTTCACCTAGGCTGGAGTGCAGTGGTGTGATCTTGGTTCACTGCAACATTTGCCTCCTGGGTTAAGGTGATTCTCATGCCTCAGCCTCCCGAGTAGCTGGGATTACAGGTGTGGGCCACCATGCCCAGTAAATTTTTGTATTTTTAGTAGAGACAGGGTTTCACCATGTTGACCAGGCTGGTCTCAAACTCCTGACCTCAAGTGATCCGCCCGCCTCGGCCTCCCAAAGTGCTGGGATTCCAGGCGTGAGCCATCGCACCAGGGAATATGCCACATTAACAAAAAATCTATTATTTAATGGAGAGTTGAGTTGTTTTCCAGTTTTTGGCTATTATCAATAATGTTGCTATGAACACTTGTTCCAGGTTTTTGTTTGGACACATTTTCATTTTTCTTGGGTGTATATCTCGGAGCAGAACTGCCGGATCAGGCGGGAACTCCATGCTTCGTATTTTGAGGAGCTTCCAGATTGTTTTCTAAAGCTGCTGTACTGTCTCATATGTGCACTTAAGTTTTCTTGTCAAACATGTTTAATCTGGTTAATCAAGACTTTCGACATAATTTCTGGTCTATAGGAAACATTGAAAGAGGAAATCATTAACGGACACCATGAGGGGGCAATGAAGCACATCTATAAAGTAGCGCATTCTGTAACTGGCCTGAGCACTTCCGAAAGTCAGGGCGCTGGTGTCCTGACACAAGAGGAGTGGTGACTGTTTGAGATTAAAAGGTACTAAAGAGGCTGGGTGTGGTGGCTCACGCCCATAATCCCAGCAATTTGGGGGGCCGAGGCGGGTGGATCACCTGAGGTCAGAAGTTCGACACCAGCCTGGCTACCATGACAGAACGCTGTCTCTACTAAAAATGCAAAAACTAGCCAGGAGTGGTGATGGTGGATGCTTGTAATCCCAGCTACTCTGGAGGCTGAGGCAGGAGAATCGCTTGAACCCAGGAGGCAGAGGTTGCAGTGAGCCGAGATTACGCCTCTGCACTCCAGCCTGGGCAACAGAGTGAAACTCTTGTCTCCAGAAAAAAAAAAAAAAAAGATACTAAAGAAACATGACAACCAAATCTAATGTATAAACCTTAATTGCATTCTGGTTAGAACAACACAGTACCAAAAGATGTTTTGGGGACAAGTTAGGATATTTGAATATACATGGGATATTAAGTGGTATTAGGGAGTTATAAATTTTCTTAGATATAATAGTAGTACTCTGGTTAGATAGGAGAATGTTCTCATTTTTAAGAGATGTAGCTGAATTATTTACGGGTTTTAAGTGTCATGATCTCTGCAACTTTCAAGTTGTTCAAAAATATCACACACACACAGTGATAAAGCAACTAATGGCAGCTGTTAGTTTTTTAATCTAACTGGACGAGTATGTCGGTGCTCAGTATATTCCTTTAGCTTTTCTGACTGTTGACATTTTTCATAATAAAAGGTTGGAAAGAAAGGAGACCACACACTCCATGATTGATAATTTAGCCATCTCTCCCCAGTTAGACTGCAAACCCCTGAAGGTCTAGGGCCTGACTCTGTACCTCTGTAGCCAAGCCCAGTGCCCACAGGTTTCTGGGGCTAATGCCTCAATACAGGTGCCTGGTCCTTAACCAGAGGCAACAGAGAAATTCGCACAGACCAGCAATTCAAAAAATGTGGCCACAGTAGAAGAAGACATTGTCATTCTTCACTCTTTATAGCCTTAGCTTGGAAAATGAGAGGGTGGTAACTGCAGTCATGTTCCTGACGCCTGCCAGTGAAAACAAACTTTTCTAACTTTGCTCTCAGAGCAGTTGATGCAAAAGAAAATAGAAATCAACCAGCCTCCCAATTAGCATCACTCATTTTGATTTGATTGCTGTTTCTGCCCAAGCGAAAGCAAGTTAGCTAGGTAAAATCCTGAAACCACACATAAACCCTGGGCTACTGCACTCATACGACTGTCCTAAAAGATTCAGGCTTTGGAAAGGTCCTTGGTAGATATGCATCATCTCATTACATAGGGATGGTGACTGCTTTAGATTAAAAGATAGGGGGCATTTGAAAGACGAGCCTTGGTGGAGGGTATGATCCTGGGGATATTACAGAAACATCAGGGTCACCTGGGCCAACTGAGTCAATCCTAACATAATACGATTTCAGCCTTCCATTTTCTCCCTTGCCCTCATTGCTAGAAGATGGGAAATAATTGTCCTCTGCCAGTATAGCTGCTTTCATCTTGAAACATAAATTGAGCCACTTTTTCCTCTATGGTATTGGTTTTAGGATTATGGAGTGAGTGCTAGACATAGAACATGTACCTCAAGAGAAACTGAAAATCCAGTGTCTGAACTAGATAAGTCTATGCGGCCATTTCTCATTCAAAGACAGCACATCTCAAACCTCTTGGAGACTCCTAATTTCAAATGTTTTACCTTGTTGTTTCTATAAACCGATAAAATGTCCTAGACATTTCTCTTTTTCTTTTTGGAATTAAATCTATATTTCTCAGATCGCTTACGTCTAGCCCCTTGCGATACAAAAATCCTATTTCATACAATATGTTCTATCAGTTTTTGGAAAGCACAGTCACTATGCAAGTTGTTGCGCAGTAAGAATGGGCTGTTTCCCTGTTAAAGAACAACTTCATTTTATCCAAAAGCCTGATCACATATGCTTAATTCTAAGAACAGTGCTGGTTTAAATATTCTGCATTTTTGCTAAGTCATGTATTCAAACCATGTATCAATCCAGCATGTACTAAACTTTTATTTGCAGAAAATATGGTGGCCATTGCTCTACTCACATGCTAACACTGTAACCGCTGTTCTGAACCAATCCCTTCATTAACAGAATTTAGGCTGTGTACAGGCGAAACTGGTCTCCATTAAGATTTCTAGGAGGACAAAACGAACCCCATTAAATTTCACACAAGGAAAAGAAAACTGAGACAAAAATCAAGTGACTTGCCCATGGCAATGTTTTCTAAGGTGTGTTTCAGAAAAAAATATTCATGTTCAAACTGATTTAGGAAGAGCTGCAGGCCAAGTGCCTCTGTTGAAGGTCTCAATGCACATTAATGTATCGAAGGCTTAAGCAACTCCTGCAGTGAGAAATCTGTTTAACTCTGTTTTCCTACAGTGTTCTCTAAATTTATTGGCCCGCAAGATGTTTTTTAAAAATTGCATAACATCAATTAATATCTCAAAGAAGACACTTTGGGAAATGATAACCTTTAATTACCACAAAGAACAACATGATACTCAAAGTATAAAAAAAAGTTAGGACACCCTCAGAGAAATTGAATGCTAACTGAATACTTGATAGTAACAAGTTAATACTTTTTTTTGAAGTATAATAATGAGATTCTGGTTCTGTGGAATTTTTTCCTGAAGTTGTCAATACACACTGAGTTATTTACATGTGAGATGATTTAATATCTGGGATTTGCTTAAAAATAATCCAAAATGGGGCAGTTTAGGGTAGTTGGCTGCATGAATTGAGATCAGACATCAGTTGATAACTGTTTGAGGATGATTTTTTGTAAAAGAACATGGTCATGTTTTTAAAAATTCTAACATTGAAGATCCGAGTGTCTGAGGGTTGCTTTGATGACAAGAACTTGCTTCAAAAAGTATCTCTAAGTGACTTCTAATTTATAGAATAATAGGAAAATGAATATTTCTTTTTATTATTATTTTGTAAGACAGAGTCTTGCTCTGTTGCCCAGTCTGGAGTGCAGCAACACAATCTCAGCTTACTGCAACCTCCGCCTCCTGGATTCCAGCGGTTCTCCCACCTCAGCTTCCTGAGTAGCTGGGATTACAGGCATGCACCCCCATGCCTGGCTAATTTTTGTATTTTTAGTAGAGATAGGGCTTCACCATGTTGGCCAGGCTGGTCTCAAAACTCCTGACCTCAAGTAATCCGCCTTGGCCTTCCAAAGTGTTGGGATTACAGGCATGAGCCACTGTGCCTGGCCCAGTAAAATGAGTATTTCTAAACAGATGCTAAAAACCTGAAGTAGGAGCATTCCTTAGCATCTAGCTAAAGCCTGCCACCATGCAATAAGCACGTGCTAATTAATACATTGACATGGTGGAGAAGTGAGGGGTATTCCAGTGCATTTTATGCATCCACACACCTTATTTCCATGGGTGAAATTTGTGAGAACCCAGAATCTGAAGCCAGTAGACGAAAGGTCTTGTTTAACAAGTTATGACTAGGAGTTCAAGAGACTTTATATAACATGGTAAGCTCTAGTGGCTCAGAGGCACAATAGAGCAAAGGACATGGCTTTGGAATCAGATTATTGAGTTTGCCTCTAGGTATTAATCCTCTCTAGCTATGTGGTCCTGGGCAAGGCACTTCAGATCTTTTTTGCTGTGTCCTCATCTATAAAGTTGGAATAACAACAATAATAATATCCTCCTTAGAAAGCTGTTGTGACTTTTAAACCAGATAATCTAACATAAAACACTTAGTGAATATTTATTTATTTATTTATTTACTTTTATTATTTATTTCTTTGAGACAGAGTCCACTCTGTTTCCCAGGCTGGAGTGTAGTGGTGTGATCTCAGCTCACTGCAACCTTTGTCCCTAGGTTTCAAGCAATTCTCGTGCCTCAGCCTCCCAAATAGCTGGGACTACAGGCGTCTACCACCACACCCAGATAATTTTTGTATTTTTAGTAGAGGCAGGGTTCTGCCATGTTTCCTAGGCTGGTCTCAAACTCCTGGCGTCAAGTCATCTGCCCGCCTTGGCCTGGCAAGATGCTGGGATTATAGGCATGAGCCACTGCACCAGCCACTTAGTGACTATTTCATAATTATCCATCATCATCGTCATTGCCATCAACATCATCTTTCTAGGTAGTTCATGGCAGGGATGGCTTATGCGCTAAGTAACTCTTAGTTAAGTCCTCTCATTACTGAGTAAATGAACTCACTGCCCAAGGTGCAGAGAGGCTAACACCATTGGACTAGCTTTTGAGAAAAGAAGAGCTTTACTGCGAGTCGCCTGACAAGCAGACAGGATTATGTGCTCAAATCTGTCTCCCTGAGCTGGGGTTTGGGTTGGTTTTATAAGCATAAGGTGATGAGATGTGATCTCATTGGATCTTGCAATGAGATGATGCTGGGAGGTAGGATCTGTCTGGATCCTGCCATGGGGTGATGCCAGAGTCTGATCTAATTAGACCCTGGATCCTATCGTGTTGTATCCAGTCTGAATTCAGTCCCTTCTCCTCAGTCTGAGCCCTTAGGTTTCCCCTGTGGTTGCACACTTTGTTCCTCTGGGCCTGCTCAGGCTATGTGACCTTCAATCTGTGGTCCATGACAACTGAAAACCAACTACAACATTGTGACCTAAAAGTGGAGCCCAGTTGGTCCAGTGTGGTCACACTCTGAGCCCGTGTTTCTCAGCAAAGAATGGGAAACAGGTATGAAACTAATGGAAATATGTAGCCATGAGGTAACCACAACAGTTTCAGAGACACAGAATACTTTTTTCTCTTTTTTTTTGAGATAGGGTCTTGTACTGTCACTCAGGCTGGAGTGTAGTGATAAGATCTCAGTTCACTGCAGCCTCTGCCTCCTGAGTTCAAGCAATTCTGCCACTTCAGCCTCCTGAGTAGCTGGGATTGCAGGGGCATGCCACCATGCCCGGCTAATTTTTGCATTTTTGGTACAGACAGGGTTTCACCACGTTAGTCAGGCTGGTCTTGAACTCCTGACCTCAGGTGATCTATGCCTCGGCTTCCCAAAGTGCTGGGATTACAGGCATGAGCCACCACCGTGGCTGGCTGAGATGCAGAATACTCTTTTATCTATGTTAGGAAGTATGTTTTTCCCTTTGAACAGCCTTTCTTACAACTTGTTTAAATGAGAAGGGAAAGTGATACCACCTCAGTCTAGTGTGTTGAAAAAGAAATTGGGTCGAATTCTAAATATTAAGCCTTTATAAGTAGTGTGTTAAATACCATTGATGATGTAGCTTATTCTAGTTTTAAATCATTATAACATTTCTGAACAAAGCATGCATGGAATGAATATTTACATTTTAAATTCTAACTTTTATAATATCTTTTATAATAATTACATAGATATGCCACCTAAGGGAAAAAAAAGTCAAGAGTGATTATGCAACGAGGGGCTTAGGCATCTAAATGTTTATTTCAAGTAACGTTTAGTCTTTGCATATCTTGAATTTCCCTGCACAATTCCTTTGAGAATTTAAATAACTGTTAACAAAATGTTGGGAGTTCGATCTAGGTCCTATTGCTCTTTGCACAGAAAGCCAATCACTGGGGCTGAGCACAGTGGCTCACACCTTTAATTCCAGCACTTTGGCTGGCTGGGACAGGTGAATCACTTGAGCCCAGAAGTTCAAGACAAGCCTGAGCAACATGGTGAAACCCTGTCTCTACCAAAAATACAACAATCAGCCAGTCTCATAGCCCAGCCTCAAAATAAATAAATGAATAGATTAAAATAATAATAAAGCCAATCACTGAGACAACGAGTATTGCCAAGGAAAAAGACTTTAATTGATTGCTGCAGCCAAAAAGATGGGAAACCAGTCTCAAACGCATCTCTGCAACTGACTAAAATTAGGGGTTTATACAATAGCGAAGGAATTTAACTACACGTTGGAGAACAGAATTAGAGAGGGGTAAGGAAGAGGATTTGGTCAACAGGAACTATGTGTAGGTGAACGGGAATTAGGGAGGGGTCTGGCATCTCCTTGTCCAGATGCGGTGATCTAATAAGTTTCAGTTCTTTGATACTATCTGGGAGGCCTGATGGTGGGTTTCCTAACAAAGGAACTCAGATAAGACAAATGTAAGTTTCTTAAGTTTTAAGACCAGAGGGGTCCATTTCTATGTTTATTTTTTTTAACGTATAAACTTCAGTTCTATAGGGATATTGGGCTGGTTTCATAATCAATTCAGATGATTTGGGCAGTTAAATTGAAAGCGTGCATATGTTTTAAAACTTCAGGCTTTTGCAATTCAAGGGGAATGTCACAATGATTCCTTGGGACTTAAAAGAAAATCTGCCTCAGATATTCAGAAACTTTTAGCAATGTAAGCACCTCCTGATTTTCATTCTGATCACAAACAGCAGTGGAAGAGTAGCCTGGTCTGGGCTAAAGGCTTTGTAAAATAGTTTCTGAGCAAATTATTTCACTTTCGCTAAGCTTTGGGTTATTTACCTATTAAAAAAGTTTTTCAGTGGCAATATTTGATTCAAGAGTTAGAAGGTCTAATATATGAAGTTTAGCATATAACATGCTAAACACTAGTCATTATTAATTATTTATAAATAATTGTTGAGTGACTTACAGGGTTTTAAAATTTTTATTTTAGAGACAATGTCTCTCTGTCACCAAGGCTGGAGTGCAGTGGCACAATCATAGTTCACTGTAACCTCAAACTCCTAGATTCAAGGGATTCTCCTGCCTTAGCCTTCTGAGTAGCTGGGACTATAGGCACACATCACCACACCCGGCTATTTTTTTTATGTTTTGTAGAGACAAGTCTGCTATCTTGCCCAGGCTGTTCTTGAACTCCTGGCCTCCAGTGATTCTCCCACCTCAGTCTTCCAAAGTACTGGGATTATAGGCATGAACTATTGTTCCTGGCCATCTAAGAGGTTTTTCTTTTCTTTTTTTTTTTTTTTTTTTGAGACGGAGTCTCATTCTGTTGCCCAGGCTGGAGTGCAGTGGCGCGATCTCGGCTCACTGCAAGCTCCGTCTCCCGGGTTCACACCATTCTCCTGCCTCAGCCTCCTGAGTAGCTGGGACTACCGGCGCCCGCCACCACGCCCCGCTAATTTTTTGTATTTTTAGTGGAGACTGGGTTTCACCGTGTTAGCCAGGATGGTCTCGATCTCCTGACCTTGTGATCCACCCGCCTCGGCCTCCTAAGGTGCTGGAATTACAGGCATGAGCCACTGTGCCCAGTCCTAATAGCCATTTTTAAATCAA
The DNA here is from genome assembly GCF_007565055.1 of Rhinopithecus roxellana. Taxonomy (NCBI): domain Eukaryota; kingdom Metazoa; phylum Chordata; class Mammalia; order Primates; family Cercopithecidae; genus Rhinopithecus; species Rhinopithecus roxellana. The sequence goes on along the minus strand of NC_044556.1, from coordinate 107,384,424 downwards.
TTTAGCTTGAGAGGAAGTTTTGAAATGTTGATGAAACCTGTCAAGTTCTTCCCCCTTTGGAGATTATGTCCACTTTTGGCCTACGTTGGGAATGAAAAACTTGTATGTTCCTCTGTCTTTGGAGTAGCATGAGTTTAATTCAGTAGGTTACTTTATAATCTCAGCTCTCTGAGGAGCTGAAAAATGGTATCCTCTTGAAGACCTTATCACTTGTTCTGGTTGTAGAGGTGGCAGTAACATTCTCTTGTGGCTTTCTATGTCCTAAACTCAAGTGGAGCATTGGGTGGTCAATGCTGCTCCCCTGTCCACTGCTGAGAAACTGTTCATGGAAAAAGACATTAGACAGTGAAGTTGGACCACTGCCCAGCTAGGTGAATCACCAGAAGAACTGATCATCTTTAAAAAGATGTATTTTAAAGGTACCTTGGAAATACGTGGGTCAGCTTCTTCAACATTCACTCTATGGTTTCTGGCTAGTGATCAGGTTGTTGGATACATTTCCTAACAGAGCCCAACTCCAGGAATGCTTAATTGTATAAAAATGTATATATCCAAGAAAAACATGGTCCTGTGGGCCTTGTGATCTATATTTCAAGGAGCAGTGGGCTTTGCCTTTCTTCCCTCCTTTCCATTTCTCTTTTCTTTGTGATGAAAACAAGGAAAGAAATCCGCAAACCTTAATCAGAAAGGTTTTATTTCATTTCAAATGGCCAATATAGGTAGATTTGTTTTCCCCGTTTTGCCTCGTAGCTGGCACTTGCGGACGTGGTTTGTTTTCTCAATTTGTAAGCAAATCATCCTATGTCATCATAAAATGTGAAGGAGGGACCGAGTCCAGAGCCCTTTGATTGAGGACACACTCTTTATCTCTAAAGGAAATTTCCTAAGCTGTTTAGTCCTTAAGATTGCTAGCTGTCCTTTAGGGCATTAAATGTCAGGGGGTTTATGACACTTTTATTACTGTGTTAGAAAGGTATTATATAATCTCAGCCACGTGTATTCTCCCTACCTCTTTGACCTCCTTATTCTCCTGAGTCCCAAATCTGGTAATAAAAGCAACACTTAGATTAAAAATAAATAAATTTAACTAGTCTTTATGCTCTCTATTATTAATCTCCCACTTCTTACCTCCAGAGGATGGCTCTTTATTCCTGTAATTTACTGTTGAGAGTCAGGTTCTGCAGAGAATAAGTGGGAATTTAAAATGGCTTACATCTGATGGTACAGTATTGTCAGAACTTGCTGGGGTACGCTGAGGGCTGAATATCCTAATCTATCTCAGGCCCCAATTCTCTCCCCAGATATGGGAGCTGACATTCATTCAAATTGCTGAACTAGAGCATAAAAGTATTTGAATCAAACTAGGGTCAGAGAGAAGAGACCCACCCTTTTATTGAAAACACAGCAGTAGCTGATCATCAATGAACAGTAGACATACTCACATTCTCCCAGGCTCGAATCCATTTTTCTCTGCTCCACTGAGTATGCAAAAATAAAGAGCTCTTGGCCAATGCAGGGATGACCTTAGCATTTCTGCTGTTTATTTTTGATCATTTGGAGTCATTGGCTTAAGGCTAAGTACATTTTTCTTGGTCCAGTCATGTAATTTTTCTTGCACATTAGAGAGGCAAGAAAAACTACTGCAAGGGGTGGAGGGGGAATGCGAGAGACTTACTTGGTTCTGAAGCAGATGCAGGTTGAAATATAGTCCTAGAAAAACAGGATCCACTTTGCATGACAAGGGAAGAGCTGAGGAATAAACATGAGGTCAAGATAAAAGTGAGCAAGTGCCATTTGTTTAGTTCCAAAGAATCTCCTCATTGTGGGCACCAACTGGACTGGATATCAGGTCTCAAACCACAAGGCAATCTGCTTTCTCCCAACTAACCAATAGGAAATCCGGCCTAAAGAGCAGTATCCTAGATGAGGCTAATCTGTGTTTCATCATCCCCTTCACACTTGCTTGGTGTCTTTAAGAATCAAGAATATCTTAGTGTCCTTGGCTATTGGCACAATTATATTTAACCTGTCAATTATTCAGAAAGGAGCAAAGATTGCTACAGTCTGGACACTGGAGTTATCTTTGAATAGCCAGAAACCAAGCAGGGGAATTAAGCTTGGTTAAATGCCATGTCCTTACTATTAGGCTTGGGCCAACAGGCCAGGCCTATTGGTTACCCTTAGTACTGATTTGGAAATGTATGTGCAAATGCCAGTGAGAATCTCTCTCTCTCTCTCTCTCTCTCTCTCACATACACACACACACACACACACACACACACACACACACACACACACACACACATTCTAGAAAAGCTGTTTGAGCCAGGGCTGTCATTTAAACAGTTTGCTGTGTCCAGCTGTGTAGGTACCTTTTTTGTCTCAGTTGGCTTGTACGCAACACTGGCATGTGATTAAAGGGAGCATAGGATTAATGTCCTTCTTGACAACACCATCAGCAGCATAAGACCAGGAGATAATTTATTTTTAAGAGCACTATCAATCTGAGCATGATTTGTGGCTGGCTTTCCAATCGGGCCACAACCCTCAAGAGAAGCTCCCCACTCTAGCCTGGCAACAAATACATTCCTCACCTTGATGAGTCTAAACCTCAGACAGCAGCCAGAAGCTGAAGAATCCCATTGCCTCCTCTGAAAGCAGGAGACTTTATGCACAGAAACATACAAGAGCTGGACCAAAGGCAGGGACCACATTGTGTCCACCAAACCATCCCCATTCTTAGCAGGGGTAGGGGGATGGGAGAGTAGTAATATGGAAGTGGCAAGACACACTTTTTTTCCATGAAAACAATTATTAATTTTGCCAGAAAGTCAAAAGTAGTGGTTCTCAAACCTTACTAATTACTAGAAACATTCAAGGAGATTTAGAGAAATACAGACTCACTAGGTATTTCTAATTCATTGGTTTATGACTGAAACTGATCCAGTTGTCCCATCAAACTGATTTTTTTTTTTTTTTTGAGACAGTCTTGCTCTGTCACCCAGGCTGGAGTTCAGTGGCGCGATCTCAGCTCACTGCAAGCTCTGCCTCCTGGGTTCACACCATTCTCCTGTCTCAGCCTCCCGAGTGGGTGGGACTACAGGCGCCCGCCACCGTGCCTGGCTAATTTTTTGTATTTTTAGTAGAGACGGGGTTTCACCATGGTCTCGATCTCCTGATCTCATGATCTGCCCACCTCGGCCTCCCAAAGTGCTGGGATTACAGGTGTGAGCCACTGCGCCCGGCCCCCATCAAACTGATTTTTATGGTTTCTTTTGAATAAACATGGAAATTGGCACTCCTAGTCTTGAAACTTGAGAAAGTTGCATTTGTCTTATCTGAGTTCCTTTCTCAGGAAACCAACTATTCAGCCTCTCAGGGAACTGAAACTTACCAGATCACTGCATCTGGATGATGAGATGACAGACCCCTCATCCTTCAGGATTGCCTAACTGACTACCTGCTTTCTGTTGACCAACTCCTTGTTCTAACTTCTCTCTATTTCCTGTTTTCCTGCATGGTTATATTTCTTCCCTGCTATATAAACACCTAATTTTAGTTAGTCAAAGAGATGGATTTGAGACTCATCTCCCATCTCCTTGGCTACAGCACCCAATTAAAGCGTTCTTCTTCAGAAATACTCATTGTGTTAGTGATTGGTTGGCTTACTATGTGGCAAGCAGCAGGACCTAGACTGAACCCCTGACATTTTGGTAACATGATGGGGCCCAGTAATCTAGATTACAAAAATTGATCCTAAGATCTTATTTTGATGAGTCAGGTGTTGGGAGCTACTGGCTTAATGTGTCCCACCTTCCTAGTGAATGTAAGTATGAGCTCATTGCTGCTTCAGGTGTCTTTGTTTTTCTTTTCTGGGCAGTGGCATTTTAATAGGGACAGGACTAAGGAGAGGGGACTAAGTTGATTTTAAAGTGAAAATTGTGAAAGTAAGGGCAATTTGTCTTCAATATTCTGCTTCTTTGCTGCTATGGGCTAAATTGTGTTCCCTCACAAATTCATATGTCGAAGTCCCAATCCCTTACTAGGGGTTATTACCTCATAAAGTGACTACATTTGGAGACACGATCTTCAAAAAGGCAATTAAGGTTAAGTGAGGTCATTAGGATGGGGCCTTTTTCAATATGACTGGTATCCTTTTTAGAAGGGGAGATGAGGACATAAACACATATAGAAGGAAGACCATATGAAGACACAGGGAAAAAAATGACCCTTTGCAAGTCAAGGAGAGAGGTCTCAGAAGAAAGCAACCCTGCCAACACCTTGATCTCACTCTTCTACCCTCCAGAATAATGAGAAAACAAATGTCTGTTGCTTAAGTCCACCAGGCTGCGGTGCTTTGTTATAACAGCCGCTACATACTAATACACTCTTTCTGGAACCCTCTCTTCATGGGGAAGGCAAGGACTGTCTTGTATCTCTGAGGTCTCCTCACAGAATTGCTTCATCTGGGGCCATCTCTACTTCCAGATGCATGCCTTTTATTCAATTCAGAGATCATCTATCAACTCATGCCACCTAAAGTGCTGTTGCTGGACAGGCGTGAGGGAGCCGAGAAGATGCTGTTTCAGGGTTCTCATTGCACCATCACTGTGGACCTGTCTGCAGGTCAGTCCCAATGGAGTTTGCTAGGTGACTTCTATAATCTGATCAACAAATTTCCATCTAGATTATTGTAGATCTTCTAGTCTAAATGTTTTCTTTAAGAATGATCACTGGCTGGGCGCAGTGGCTCACACCGGTAATCCCCTCACTTTGGGAGGCTGAGGTGGGTGGATTACCTGAGGTCGGGAGTTCGAGACCAGCCTGACCAATATGAAGAAACCCCATCTCTACTAAAAATACAAAATTAGCCAGGCGTGGTGGCGCATGCCTGTAATCCCAGCTACTCGGGAGGCTGAGGCAGGAGAATCGCTTGAACACAGGAGGCGGAGGTTGTGGTGAGCTGAAATCACGCCACTGTACTCCAACCTGGGCAACAAGAGCGAAACTCCATCTCAAAACAAAACAAAAAAGCAACAACAAAGAACAATCACCAAAGAGGAGCTCCTTGGGATCATCAATATTTTCTTATTTATTTTTGTATCTTCAACATCTAGCAAAGTAGCTGATACATATGCCCAACACCCCTTTGTTTTCAGAATCAAGGGGATCACCTTGCTTCCTCTCAAACCCTGTTGGTGTCTGAGATCTCATTGGTTATTGACATGGCAAGTTCCTTACTTAGCATAATGATTAGGGCATATAATTTAGAAATACATTATAATTAATTTATATTACAAATTTAATATTGGTTATGATGCTAATAAGGAAATAAGAATTTTTTATTTATAGTGTTGGTATAGTCTTCTTTCCATTGGTCTTAGCTCTGACCTATGAAAATCTCTCTCAAACCTGAAATCCATTTAGGATCATGTACTTTTTTGCACCTTACTATGTGGTAGGCACTGGGTATACAGTGGTGAACAGATGTAATTCTCACCCTCATTAAGGTAGTCTAGTAGTGGGGACAGATTAAAATCTAAATACAAATACATAACCACAGATTGCAAAAAATGCTCTGAAGAAAATGTATGTAAGATGCCATGAGAGAGGCCAACAGAGCCACTTTTTTGTAGAATAAAGACTCAGAGAAAGGAGCTTTGAAAAGTTGCATTTAAACTAACATCTGACAGTTGAGTAGCCATTACCCAAGGGAGAGAAGGGGAAAGAATATTCCACTTGAGGGTGCAGCATATGTGGAGACCCTGCAGTAGAACCTAGTCACATCCAGGAGCCAGAAGATCCCAGTGTGGCTGGGGAGAGGGGTGTGTGGGATTGAACAAGGGAGGGTGGTGAGCAGTGGCACTTTGTACATTTGAAATGATCATTAGCATTGTTGACATTTTTCCCTCTAGTTTCACCTAAATGGTGAACTACCACCTCACGAGGATGTGGTTTCTGGTCCAGATGCCTTTCTGAGTTCCCCTGTGCCAAGCTTGCGCTTGGCTTGAGCCCAGATGGACAATCCTTCCAGCAGCCCTAAGAACTTGTGTATCGATCCCTGGTAGCTTATCTTGTATGTCTTAGTATCTTCTTTTTTTCATGTAGCCTTCTGACATAGGAGATGGAGTTCTCAACTAATAAGAATACATGAATAAACATATGCTAATCATAGGGGGCCGGGCACAAGGCCTGTAATCCCAGTACTTTGGGAGGCTGAGGCAGGAGGATTGCTTGATGCTAGGAGTTTGAGACAAGCCTGGGCAACATAGTGAGATTCTGTCTTGGCAAAAGATACAAACATTAGCTGGCCATGTTGGTGCACCCCTGCAGTGCTAGCTACTCAGGAGGCTGAGATGGGAGGATCGCTTGATCCCAGGAGTTCAGGACTGCAGTGAGTTATGACCGCACCATTGCACACTCCAGCCTGGGTGACAGAATGAGACTCTGACACACAACCAAAAAAAAAAAAAAAAGAAAAAAAGAGAAAAAATATGGTTTGGGTATAGCTTATTTCTTCCTTTGTTAATTTCCTGCCCTAACAGGGTTTCATCAGGACTTCACTTTCTACCTAAAATATTGTAGTGGTGTCTTCACTCCCATCCTAGACCATAAACTCCTGGAGCAGGATCCAGGGCTGCTCCAAGGCTGCGACCTCATCACTGGGCTGTTTTCCTTCCTCTTATAAAGCCCTCAGCTCTGCAGTACAACTGCTACAGAGTGGGTACAAGGCAAATGTTGGAACTAATAGTGGAAATCAGAAAAAAACCCCACACAAATCTATGCTAAGTATGCATCTTGACCTACAGGGGATTTTATTTTACATTGCTTTCTGCCTTATTAAAGATATTAAATGGTTTGTGATACCAAGATCCAGGAAAGGTATCATTCTAGTCATGTTTTCAGTTAAAAAGACACAGATAAGCCAGTCGCAGTGGCTCACACCTGTAATTCCAGCACTTTGAGAGGCCAAGGCAGGTGGATCACCTGAGGTAAGGAGTTCGAGACCAGCCTGGGCAACATGCTAAAACCCTATCTCTACTAAAAATACAGAAGTTATCCAGGTGTGGTGGCATGGGCCTGTAGTCCCAGCTACTTGGGAGGCTGGGGCGGGAGAATTGCTTGAACCTGGGAGGTGGAGGTTGCAGTGAGCCGAGATTGTGCCACTGTATTCCAGCCTGGGTGACAGAGTGAGACTCTGTCTGAAAAACAAAACAAAACAAATCAATTAAGAGAGTAATCTGACACTTGATTTGAAGATTGCCAGGGACCTTGAGTCTTTGTAGAACATTGTTAATTAGTAAGTTGCGCCTTACAAGGGCTTTAGTGTATTTTGTAACAGTAATCCTTGTGGTTTATAGTTTTCTTTGGTTCTTTCAGAAGTTTATCACTTTTCACAGAGTTGCTCTCTTATTTGAGTTACTGAACTAAATGTACCCCTTTCAAAGGCAAAGGATTGTGTCTTATTCAATGTCGTGTTTTAACACTTGGCATAGTCCCTGGCACAAAGAGGTGCTCATAGGCATTTATTCACTTTATTATGGAATTCTGGGATGTGTAGACACTTCCTGGAATGTTCCTGTTTATGTTATGATGTTAATTACATTGTATTAAAACTTTAAATGTAACTCATAACCTCAGGCCATTATAAGGTTTTTTTGTCCAGGTCCTCTGGTAGCATGAGGAGTTTGAACTGGGAGCAAATAAGTACCTTGTCCCCTATGCTACACTGGACTGGGAATTCCCCACAAGTTCAGAGTCTTGGAGAATAGAGTCTTTTCTTACTTAGCGTCATAATTATTTGACACAGTCCTGGATATAGGGTAAGTGGTCACCAAATGTCTGTTGAAGGCTGTGAATGAATGTATTACCAGAGAAGGAATTGTACCGGTTCTGTGGTTGTGATCACTAGAAGAGGGAGTTGTCAATTCTGTAGAGATTTGCTTCTTCCTTAGAGTCGGCTTCTAACGTTTCTGTCCTCAGTCACTGATGATAATACTGTCTAGAAGAATCTTCCTTGAGCGTTAAATCAACCTGTCAAAGGGGATCCTGTGGCTGTCCGGGATTGAATTCTCTGTTATGTCTTATATGGGGAAAAAATCATATTCTTTTGCTGGGGACGCGGTTTGAAAGGTTCCTTTCAGCCATTTCAGGGAGCATTGACCATCTCCAGAATCTGTGGCAGAGATACAGACGTCTTGTTTTGAATATAAACTTTCCTATAACCCCTGGGGGAAAACTTTACAGGGAATGTCGGAACAAGTCCTGCCTGTAGTAGAAACTGTCATGATGCTGTGATTAGAGTGATAAAGAAAGCCCTCGACACTCCACGCACACCCAGGAGTGCCTCCCCTATGCTGTAGAACCTGCCATCCTCATCACTTCTCAAAGACTGAGAAGTCTAAGGAAGACGACACATTTGCTAGTTTACACAGTAGCAGGGATTATTTTAGGTAAGGTACTCATATATTTTTTAAAATCCTGTATTAGTTTGCAAGAGTAAGTGTCAACAGGGAGGCAGGGCAGTGATCAGGAGGTAGAGCTTAGAATTAAGAAGGAGAGAAAGAGCGAGAGGGAGAGAGAGAGAAAAAGAAAATGAGTATGTGTGGGGTGGGAAGAGAGGAAAAAGAGAGTAAGAGATTTCATTTTATGCTACATCCTGAATGGAGCCCATGGGAATCAGAATACTAAATTTATCTATGTCCTTATCTTCTACTTCTTTTGTTGTTATTAAATCTTAAGTTAATGTAGGGAAGGGCAGAAATAAACTAAATATTCAAGTTTCAGGTATCGAAACAAAACCCTCAAAATTGGCAAAAATGTTAGCCTTCCGAGGGTGGGAACTTATTTACTACTGTATCCCTAGTGTATAGAACAGTGCCTTGTACCTAGGAGGCCCTGGACAAATATTTATGAATAAGAAAATGAATGGATCACTATCAAACACTTAAAGAAGAGTTAATATCAATTCTTCACAGACTCTTCTAAAAAGTAGAATAGGAGGGAACATTTCCCAGTTCGTTCTATGAGTCTTGTATCACTATAATGCCAAGCCAAAGACATTGAAAGAAAAGAAAACCACAGACCAATATCTCTTGTGAATATAGAGGCAAACATCCTCAAGAAAATTCTAGAAAAAACAGCAACATACAGAAAGAACTAAGCACATGGAGAAGCAAGATTTATCCTAAGGATGCAGGGTTGGTTTAACATTTGCAATCAATTAATGTAATATACCATATCGATGTGATAAAAAACAAAAACCGTGCGATCATCTCAATAGAGAAAGTATTTGACAAACTCCAACATGATTTCTTGATAAAAACAGTTAACAAATTAGTAATAGAAGGAACTTCCTCAACCTGCTAAAGGACATCCAGAAAAACCCACAGAGATATATTGTTCTCATCATTTCTATTTAACATTGTGCTGGAGGTTCTAGCCAGGGCAATTCATCAAGAAAATGAAATAAATGGCGTCCACATAGAGAAGAAAGAAACCAAACTGTCTCTACTCTCAGACAACCTAATTACATATGTAGAAAATTTCAAGAAATCCTCTAAAACACTTTAAAAACTAATGCATGAGTTCATCAAGATTTCAGAATATAATATCAATATATAAACATTAATTATATTTCTATACACCTGCAACAAACAATCTTAAATGGAAAGTAAAACAATTACATTTATAATAGCATAAAAAAGAATAAAATACTTAGGAATAAATTTAACAAAGAAGTGCAAAGCTTCTATGCTCTGGAAACTACAAAACATTGTTGAAATAAATTGAATAAGATTTCAATAAATTGAAAGAGATTCCATTTCCATAGACTGGGATATTGTTAAGATGAAAGTCCTCTCAAAATTGATCTACAGATTTAACACAATTCCTGCTGGCTTCGTTGTAGAAATTGACATACTGAGTCTAAATTTCAGAACTGCAAGGGACTCAGAATAGCTAAAATAATCTTGAAAAAGAACAAAGTAGGAGAACTCACACTTCCTGATTTCAAACTTATTATAAACTAATGGTAATCAAGAGAGTACTGCCATAATTGAGTAGAATTGAGAGACCAGAAATTAAACCAATGCATCTATAGGCAATTGATTTTCAACAAGGGTGCCAAGACCATTCAATAAGGAAAGAATAGTCTTTTCCACAAATGGTGCTAGGGCAATTGGCTATCCACATGCAAAATAATGAAGTTGGACCCTTGCCTCACACTAGGTACAAACATTAATTCAAAATGGATCAAAGACCTAGATGTAAGAGCTAAAATTATGCAACTCTTAAAAGAGAACATAGAAGTAAATCTTCAAGACCCCCAATTTGGCAATGGCCAAATAGAGCAAAAACATAAACAATCAATTAAAAAAATTATCAATTGGGTTTCATCAATATTAAAACTTTCATACTCCAAAGGATGCTATCAAGAAGTTGAAAAGACATCCCACCAGACACGGTGGCTCACGCCTGTAATCCCAACACTGGGAGGCTGAGGCAGGCAAATCATGAGGTCAGGAGTTTGAGACCAGCCTGGCCAATATGGGGAAACCCTGTCTCTACTAAAAATACAAAAATTAACCAGGTTCAGTGGCATGGGCTTGTAGTCCCAGCTACTCGGGAGGCTGAGGTGGGAGAATCACTTGAACCCAGGAGGTGGAGGTTGCATTGAGCCGAGACCATACCTGCCTGGGTGACAAAGGTGAGACTCCATCTCAAAATAAAATAAAATAAAATAAAATAAAAACCCATGGTATGGGAGCCAATTTTTGAAAGTCATATATCTGATAAGGGAGTTGTATCTAACACATATAAAAACCTCATACCACTCAAGAATAAAAAGAGAACCAACTCAAATAATGGACAGAGACATGAATAGAGATTTCTCCGTTATTTAAACAAATGGCTAACAGCACATAAAAAGATGCTTGACACCATTAGTCATCATGGAAATACAAATCAAAACCACAGTGAATCACTTCATACACACTAGAATGGGCTGTAACAAAAAAGTCAGATACAAACAAGTGTTGGTGAGGATATGGGGAAATTGGAACCCACATATGTTGCTGGTGGAAATGGGAAATGGTGCAGCCACTTTGGAAAACAGTCTGACAGCTCCTCAAAATGTTAAACATAGAGTCACTCAATGACTCTGCAATTCCAGGTATATATCCAGGAGGAATAAAAACATATGTCCACATGAAAATCTATACCTGAATGTTCATAGCAACATTACTTATAATAGCTGAAACAGCCAAAAGTTGGAAACAACCAAGTGACCATCAGTTGATGAAAGAGTAAAGCAAAAGTGGTAGATCTGTACAATGGAATACCATGTGGCTAAAAGGGTCCATAAAAATCACTGATACGTACTACGACATGAATACATCTTGAAAACATGATGCCTGGTGAAAGAAGTCGGTCATAAAAGACCACAAATTATCATTGTATTTGTATGAATGTCTAGAACAGATTTTCTATAGAGACAGAAGGTAGATTAGTGGTTGGCTATGGAAAAAGCTGATAGCAGGGTTCAGAGGTGATAGTGAAACAGTATGAGGTTTCTTTTGGAGTGATGAAAATATTCTAAAATTGTGGTAATGCTTGCACAACTCTGAATATACTAAAAAGCACTTAATTGTATACTTTAAATCGGTAAATTGTACAGTATGTGAATTATATCTCAGTAAAGCTGTTACCGAAAAAGGATATCAATCAATAACTTGCGAGTGTGAGAATTTAAATAGTTTATTATAAAAAGAACTATATCAAGTACACCCCAAGTTCTAAAATTAATAAAACCTTTAGAAATCACAAAAGGTTACTTTTTCTTTTTTTAAATTAAATTCAGTAGGGTTGAGCATTCAGCCTGCTTTGATTCACTCGGAAGTCCCGCCCAGCTCTCAGATTCTGTGGCGCTGTGTTTTAAAGAGGAACTTCTTAGCAAGCAATGTGGAGACAAGTAAAACAACATGGTGCATTTACATACATTTCCACCTGTAGAGTATTGAATTGGGCGAAACTGTGACAACCTGTCTAATTCCTATAAAGCTGAGCTCCCTGGTGGCCCAGGCTTGGCACAGTGTGGCATTTGCAAGAGCAGCAACCTGACATTCAGCAGCGATTTTTGAAAAGCAATTTTAATACTATGAATAATTCCCTAGATCATTCTCAATACAGAGCAAGCTTATTAAAATCTTTTTCCCACTTGCCTGTCTTTGTGAGTAACTCACGAACACGACAGTTACTCTTGTAGTTTTTTCCTCCTTTATCTGAACTCAGCGCCACCCCCCCCACCCGCCCCGCCAAGCTTTTATTTTTTGAGATGGAGTCTCACCCTGTCACCCAGGCTGGAGTGCAATGGCCCGATCTCAGCTCACTGCAACCTCCGCCTCCCAAGTTCAAGCAATTCTCCTGCCTCAGCCTCCAGGGTAGCTGGGATTACAGGCGTGCACCACCACGCTTGGCTGATTTTTTGTATCTTTAGTAGAGACAGGGTTTCACTATTTTGGCCAGGCTGGTCTCAAACTCCTGACCTTGTGATCCGCCCACCTCGGCCTCCCAAAGTGCTGGGATTACAAGTATGAGCCACTGAGCCCGGGCTGTTTCCTCTTTCGAAACTTTCCAACGCTGTTCTGGTGGCTCTCCTTTTTCTTTTTTTATTTTTGCCATCTTACCTTCTGTCTCTAGTCTATATTCATTGACCCAAAATTATCTGCCGTTTCCCATGTAAATAAACTCAGCTCGCTTTGATGGCTTTTAACATCCCTCCTGTCACTTCTTACCCCGTTTTCATACATCCAAGAAAGTTCACAAAGACAGAATTTACCTTAACATGTAAAAGAGGGGAAGTTGCTGTAATGTTGCTTTTCTGGTGACATCACACAATACATCTACAAATTAAGAGGTGACAGGTCAAGACTGGAGGTAGAGGCACCTATGAGAAGAGGAAATGGGCATCAGTCTGTGCTTTCTGCAATCTTCTATTTACCAGGGCAGCCAGAACATCGGTTGCAGCTAGGAGAAAGATGACTTAGTTCTCTGTGTACTCAGTGACTGTCAGCCCAATTTGAAGAAAGATTATTTAAAATCATAGAAGCCATGGCTCCTCCATTCACATTCATCATCTTTGGTGGTCTGACCCTAAACCTTTAAGGTCCATGAAATTAAAAGGCATCTTAAAGCTCTAGAAGAATCTAAAATGACTGTTTAAAACAGAGGCCTGAGGATGATGCTTCAAATGCCAACATAAAAACAGGCTGAAGGGGGATAAGAGATCATTAATTCCAGGAGCATTCAGACTACTTTTCAGGTTATTTGTCAGTCAATAGCATTTATTGAGTGATTGTCCTCTGTGTATCAAGCACCAAACTAGCCTTTAAATTGCATGTTCTGCAAAGAGAACTCTCCCTTACCTCCCGCTGGCCACGTTAAGTATATCTTTCTCTGCAAACGAACTACTTCTGGGCATTTTGGATATCTCTGAACAGCAGGTAAAGAGACTGATGCTCTAATTTCATGAAAATACAGGAGGCAGAGATTGTTCTCCTTGGGTCCCCTGCTTTATTCTCCTCTACGTTGGTTAGAAAAATTTGATCAACAAAATCCACACTGGGGCGGCTCAGGTTGACTTTAGAAGATTTGCTTGATTATAAATGATTTATTTATTTATTTTTTTGGAGACAGAGTCTTGTTCTGTCACCCAGGCTGGAGTGCAGTGGCATGATCTTGGCTCACTACAAGTTCTGCCTCTCAGGTTCACGCCATTCTCCTGCCTCAGGGACTACAGGCGCCTAACACTAAGCCCAGCTAATTTTTTTGTATTTTTAGTAGAGACGGGGTTCACTGTGTTAGCCAGGATGGTCTTGATCTCCTGACCTCGTGATCGGCCTGCCTCAGGCTCCCAAAGTTCTGGGATTACAGGCGTGAGCCCGGTCTAAAAATAATTTTCTGGCCGGGCGCGGTGGCTCAAGCCTGTAATCCCAGCACTTTGGGAGGCCGAGACGGGCGGATCACAAGGTCAGGAGATCAAGACCATCCTGGCTAACACGGTGAAACCCCGTCTCTACTAAAAAAAAAATACAAAAAACTAGCCGAGCGAAGTGGCGGCGCCTGTAGTCCCAGCTACTCGGGAGGCTGAGGCAGGAGAATGGCGTGAACCCGGGAGGCGGAGCTTGCAGTGAGCTGAGATCCGGCCACTGCACTCCAGCCCGGGCGACAGAGCGAGACTCCGCCTCAAAAAAAAAAAAAAAAAAAAAAATAATAATAATAATTTTCTGATGTACCATCTATTTCTTAGGTTTTCTAAGAGATACCTTTCTACTTTGGTATCTTTCTTTCTTTCTTTCTTTCTTTTTTTTGAGACAGAATCTCGCCCTGTCGCCCAGGCTGGAGTGCAGTGACATGATCTTGGCTCACTGCAAGCTCCGCGTCCCGGGTTCACGCCATTCTCCTGCCTCAGCCTCCGAGTAGCTGGGACTACAGGCGCCGCCACCTCGCCCGGCTAGTTTTTTATATTTTTTAGTAGAGATGGGGTTTCACCCTGTTAGCCAGGTTGGTCTCGATCTCCTGACCTCGTGATTCACCAGCTTCGGCCTCCCAAAGTGCTGGGATTACAGGCGTGAGTGGTATCTTTCTTTGAGAAGATTCGTGGGCAGCACTGTTTGAAATGTCAGTGGAGTTTTCGAAGGGAAGGTGTCAGCAACGTGCAATCAGTTAATGAGTCTAGAGTCATTTGGCATCTGCACTCATTGAGGAATAAGTTTTACAAGGGCCGAGGAACCAGCTATTCTGATTTGAACTCTTTTTTTTTGTCCTCAATTTTCTTTTTCCAGCTCACCTTTTGGCTGTTTTTGAATTTATTAGCACCAGTGAGTAAAGGTTAAAGGAGAGGCAAAGAGCAGCAAGTTTTGCTGTCGTACTCAACTGAAATGTTCTGGGGAGTCTGACATGAAACAAATAGCAGAATTTTTAAAAAGAATCTGTGACTTCTACGCTTTCTGTGTATAGATACTGAAGAGTAGTAACAAGTAGCAAGATGGAAGAGTCTGACTTCTCATCTGCTTGTGGGCCACCATGTGCACCTGGCTGGCGGTTCCTCCCGGGCACCCTCTTTTACACTGTTTCCACTTGTGTTCTTTGTAAATTGAAATGTACCTTGCTTGGCCTTGGCTAACTTTAGGAAGGCATGCTTGGCTGAAGATGACTTTCTGAGGAGGAGTCTTCACCATCACCCTTATGTTCAAGTCCGGTACTCTCGTTTTCTTATCAAAATACAAGGCAAAGCCTTATCGGCAACCCGGGAGAGAGACTGTCCTTCCAGGTAGGATTCACAAATGCAGGCTAGATATCAAGTTCCACCTTTCCTTTGAAACTCCTCAGCTGCCTTAACAAGATAAGATTCTATATATTTGTAAACTCCAGGTCCAAGATAGGGGCTGGTAAATTGCACCTTTCTAAGACTGCCATGGATTTTGAGCTTGATTGGATGTATATCTAATGAATGAATGGCATTAAGTCTTCAGGTCTGAAAAAGTAGGTGCTCCAGGAAATAAATAGCTGAGAAAATAGGACATTCTTTTTAAATGGCCTTCAGCAATTTATTTGTGAAATGTGAGGATGTTAAAAGAAGAAACTTCTTGAATTCCTAAAATAAAAAGCACTATTACTTCTGGCAGCTGAACAAAGAGTGCTCCGAATCGGGAGTTATCTGGGAAAGGCTGAAAATGAATTCATTCTACACCCAGTAGGGTATAAATGCAGTCACCAGAAAGTACGCTGTAACCATTGCACAATATCTGATGTTGCTAAGGTGAGGATGATACCTACTAGTTTTGTGTTATGGGGGGTTAGGGGAAGGGTGGGAAGAGATAATGAAATGGTTGTGTCTGGGTGCGGTGGCTCAGCCTATAATCCCAGCACTTTGGGAGGCCGAGGCAGGTGGATCACCTGAGGTCAGGAGTTTGAGACCAGCCTGGCGAACATGGCAAAACCCCATCTCTACTAAAAATACAAAAATTAGCTGGGCATGCTGGTGCATGCCTGTAATCCCAGCTACTTGGGAGGCTGAGGCAGGAGAATTGCTTGAACCCTGGAGGTGGCGGTTGCAGTGAGCTGAGATCCTGCCACTGTACTCTGGCCTGGCAGACAGAGAGAGACTCCATCACAAAAAAAAAAAAAAAAAAAAAAAAAAAAGAAATGGTTGTAAGCCTTTCAAATGTGTGGCTTAGGGTTGCTACTGGGAAGGCTGGAACAGAGGAGAAAACTTCACTGAAATTGTGACTGCCCCAGTGTGTTTCCATCCCCATAATTGCCGGAATGTGTTCTGAAGCAGTTTTTCATAAAACACACTGTGTCTGACAATTGCTATTTTAATTTTCCATTCATTGCCTAGCACATAACTGCTAAGGTTTCTTAATAGCTACTTATTGCTAAGAATGAACATAGTGGACTCTCTACTACTTTCTGGATGGCCAAGAAATATGATTCTTCTCGGTTTAATTATGGTTATTGCCTGGATTCACTGTAGCCATTGGTTATGAATTCTTGAGCATTTATTTGGGAGATTACAGTTAATAAGGCATAGTCTGTGTTCTTAGGAGCTAGTCTTCTAGCAGGGAAGGCAAAGAAATAGACACCTCACCAGAAATCCCTGGAGCAAATGCTGTGCTAGGGGTGTGGATAAAGCACTACTAAAGGTAGAAGGCACAAAGGAGGAGGTTCTCAAAGACCTTTATTCCTAGGAGGTTTAAGGACAGGTGTCCTCTGTAGAAAACCATCACGTGTGAATTCCAGGGTCTTCAGGAAGGAGTATTTCCACATCAGGAAACATAATGCTAGAATTTTAGCTTCCTTGCAGAGGGTACCTTGGACTCAGATTTAAAGCGTGAAAAGATTATTGAGTCACCAATTATTTCAATACATGTTTCTTAGATACACTAACCACATGCAAGAAGTTGTCTTCATACTCCAGAACTTTCCATTCTCCCCACTCAGCCACAGTGGGTTAATAAATTAAATACTCAGCACATAAGTACCACTGCATCAGTGATAGGTTGTATCCTGCCGAACCGAAGAGTTATGAAGAGTTACGATCTTGCAGCTGGAGATGCTGTTTGATTTCTTCCACAGTGTCACTACTATAACTAGATGGTAGTGCTTTGATCAGTGCTGGCACAGCCTGAGGAGTTGGAATTGTATATGTAGATGCTTGAAGAAAGGAACTGATAGGTGACACATCAGTTGGAAAGCATCATAGGAAAGAGTTGCCCTGTCAATTAGAGGCTTTCCTAGATGTGCCCTTACATGTGGATCATGGAGGGAGATGCTTATGGTGGTGGTTCAAGGAAGGGCTGTGGGGATGGGCTGTTGAAAGTCCCACAACAGCACAGAGGTGGCATTTTCAGTCATTCTAAACCTCTGTTCTCAGATTTCCTACCATCCCTGCAGAAGGCCCCTTTTGAAACTCAGAGGTACCAAACCCTCCACATGCTCCTCTCCATTGCTGTGGGCCCTACCTAGGGTGGGCGGGGGATTACTGAGCCAAAAGGAGCAGTCTCTAACTAAGCCAGGTTCTGGAGCATGTTCTGCAGAGCATGGCATGATGACAGCGCCAAGGCAGGGGTTGTGACACTGGGAGAAGACTGGCCTTAGCCCTGATGCCAAGCAGAGGTTTAGAGCTAAGTTTGCAAGCAGCTGAGGATACTCGGGTGAAGCATTGTGTGTGTGGGTAGGGTGTGTGGAGACACAAGGAAACAGACTCCACTCACTTTCAAGTATACCTGAACAGGGTCTACTACTGTTAAAATCAGAGAATTTATTGATTTGTTCTTCCTTTCTTTTCTAAAAAAATTTATTTTAAGTTCACTGGTACTTGTGTAGGTTTGTTACATGGGTAAACTCGTGTCATGGGGGTTTGTTGTACAGATTATTTCATCACCCAGGTATTAATCCTAGTACCTATTAGTTAGTTTTCCTGATCCTCTACCTCCTCCCACCCTCCACCCTCCAGTAGGCCCCAGTGTATGTTGTTCTCCCCTATGTTTCCGTGTATTTTCGTCATTTAGCTCCCACTTATAAGTGAGAATATGTGGCATTTGGTTTTCTGTTCCTGCATTAGTTTGCTAAGGATAATGGCCTCCACCTCCATTTATATTCTTGCAAAGGACATGATCTCATTTTTTATGGCTGCATAGTATTCCATGGCATATATGTACCACATTTTCTTTATGCAATCTACCATTGACATTTAGGTGAATTTCATGTCTTTGCTATTGTGATTAATGCCGCAATGAACATATGTGTACATGTGTCTTTATAATGGAATGATTTATATTCCTTTGGATATATACCCAGTAATGAGATGGCTGGGTCAAATGGGGATTCTGTTTTTAGGTCTTTGAGAAAGTGCCACACTGTTTTCCACAGTGGTTAAACTAATTTACACTCCCACCAATAGTTCATAAGCATTCCTTTTTCTCTGCAGCCTTGCCAGCACCTGTTTCTTTTTTGTTGTTGTTTTTTTTTGTTTTTTGACTTTTTAATAATAGACATTCTGACTGGTGTGAGATGGTATCTCACTGTGGTTTTGATTTGCATTTCTTTAATAATCAGTGATGTTGAGCTTTTATTCATATGTTTCTTAGCCACATGTGTATCTTTTTGAAAAGTGTCTGTTCATGTCCTTTGCCCACTTTTCAATGGGGTTGTTTTTCTCTTATTAATCTGTTTAAGAGCCTTATAGATGCTGGATATTAGACCTTTGTCAGATACGTGCTTGCAAAAATTTTCTCCCATTCTGTAGGTTGTTTGTTTACCCTATTGATAATTTATTTTGCTGTGCAGAAGGTCTTTAGTTTAATTAGATCCCATTTGTCAATTTTTGCTTTTGTTGCTGTTGCTTTTAGCATCTTGGTCATGAAATCTTCGCCCATTCCTATGGCCAGGATAGTATTGCCTAGGTTGTCTTCCAGGGTTTTTGTAGTCTTGGATTTTACATTTAAGTCTTTAATCCATCTTGAGTTGATTTTTGTATATGGTGTAAGGAAGGGGTAAAGTTTTAATCTTCTCCATATGGCTAGCCAATTATCCCAGCACCATTCACTGAATAGAAAATCCTTTCCCCATTGCTTGTTCTTATCAGCTTTGTCAAAGATCAGATAAAGATGTGCTGCCTGCCTGCCCTCCCTCCCTGCCTCCCTTCCTCTCTCCCTCTTTCTTTTCTTTTCCTTTCCTTCTTTTCTTTTCTTCTTTTCTTTTCTTCCTTTCTTTCTCTTTCTTTTCTTTTCTTTCTCTTTTTCTTTCTTTCCTTCTCTTCTCTTGTCTTGTTTTGTCTTGTCTTTTCCTTCTTCTTGAGATGGAGTTTCACTCTTGTTGCCCAGGCTGGAGTGTAATGGTGCAATCTCCACTCACCGCAACCTCTGTCTCCTGGGTCCAAGCAATTCTCCTGCCTCAGCCTCCTGAGTAGCTGGGATTACAGGCATGCACTACAACACCCAGCTAATGTTGTATTTTTAGTAGAGATGGGGTTTCTCCATGTTGGTCAGGCTGGTTTTGAACTCCCGACCTCAGGTGATCCACCCACCTCAGCCTCCCAAAGTGCTGGGATTACAGGTGTGAGCCACTGCACCCAGCCTGCGGCCTTATATCTTGACTTGATATTCTGTTCCATTGGTCTATGTATCTGTTTTTGTACCAGTACCATGTTGTTTTGAATACTATACCCATGTAGTATAGTTTGAAGTCAGGTAGCATGATGCCTCCAGCTTTGTTCTTCTTGCTAAGGATTGCCTTGGTTATTCGAGCTCTTTTTTTTTTTGGTTCCATGTGAATTTTAAAATAGATTTTTCTAGTTCTGTGAAGAATGTCATTGGTAGTTTGATAGAAATAACATTGAATCTATAAATTTCTTTGGGCAGTATGGCCATTTTAATTATATTGATTCTTCCTATCCATGAGCATGGAATGTTTTTTCATTTGTTTGTATCATCTGTTATTTCCTTGAGGAGTGTTTTGTAGTTCTTATCACTCCTTGTCTTTCACCTCCCTGGTTAGCTGTATTCCTAGGTATTTTATTCTTTGCTGGCAATTGTGAATGGGATTGTGTTCCTGATTTGGCTCTTGGCTTAACTATTGTTGGTGTATAGGAATGCTAGTGAGTTTTGTACATTGATTTTGTATCCTGAGAATTTGCTGAAATTGTTTATCAGCTTAAGGAGCTTTTAGGCCGAGATGATGGGATTTTCTAGATATAGGATCATGTTGCCTGCAAACAGGGATATTTCGACTTTTCTCTTCCTATTTGGATGCCCTTTATTTCTTTCTCTTGCTTGATTGCTCTGGCCAGGACTTCCAAAAATCATGTTGAATAAAAGTGGTGAGAGAGTGCATCCTTGTTTTGTGCTGGTTCGAGGAGAATAATCCCAGCTTTTGCCCATTTAGTATGATGTTGGCTGTGGGTTTGTCATAGATGGTTCTTATTGTTTTGAGGTATGTTACTTCAATACCTAGTTTTTTGACAGATTTTAAAAGAAAGAAGTGTTGAATTTTATTGAAACGCCTTTTCTGCATCTATTGAAATAATCATGTAGTTTTTGTCTTTGGTTCTGTATATGTGATGAATCACATTTATTGATTTGCATATGTTGAACCAATCTTGCATCCTTGGGATAAAGCCTGCTTGATCATGATGGATAAGCTTTTTGATGTACTGCTAGATTTGATTAACCAGTATTTTGTTGAGGATTTTTGCATCAGTGTTCATCATGGATATTGACCTGAAATTTTCTTTTTTTTGTTGTGTCTCTGTCAGGTTTTGGTATAAGGATGATGCTGGCCTCATAGCATGAGTTAAGGAGGAATCCTTTCTCCTCAACTTTTTAAGAATAGTTTCAGTAGAAGTGGTACCAGCTCAGCTGGGAATGGTGTCTTATGCCTGTAATCCCAGCACTTTTGGAGGTCGAGGTGGGCAGATCACCTGAGGTGAGGAGTTGAAGACCAGCCTGGCCAACATGGCAAAACCCCATCTCTACTAAAAATACAAAAATTAGCTGAGTGTAATAGTGCATGCCTATAGTCCCAGCTACTTGGGATGCTGAAGCAGGAGAATTGCTTGAACCTGGGAGGTGGAGGTTGCAGTGAGCTAAGATCGTGCCACTATACTCCAGCCTGGGTGACAGATTGAGACTCTGTCTCAAAAAACAAAAAAACAAAAACCAAAACAAAAAACAACAAAACAAAACAAAACAAAAAACAGTACCAGCTCTTCTTTGTGCATCTGGTAGAATTTAGCTGTGAATCTGTCTGGTCCTGGGCTTTTTTGAGTAGTAGGCTGTTTATTACTGATTCTATTTCAAAGTGCGTTATTACTCTGTTCAGGGATTCAATTTCTTCCTGGCTCAGTCTAGGGAAGGTGTGTGTATGTGTCCACAAATTTATCCACTTCTTCTAGATTTTCTAGTTTATGTACATAGAGGTGTTCATAATATTCTCTGATGATTATTTGTATTTCTGTGGAGTTAGTGATAATATCCCTTTTGTCATTTCTAATTGTGTTTATTTGGATCTTCCCTCTTTTCTTGTTTATTAGTCTAGCTAGTGGTCTATCTCTTTTATTTTTTTCAGAATGCCAACTCCTGGATTCATTGATGTTTTGAACATTTTTCTTGTGCCTCTGTCTCCTTCAGTTCAGCTCTGATTTTGATGATTTATTGTCTTCTGTTGGCTTTGGGGTTGGTTTGCTTTTGGTTCTCTAGTTCTTTTAGTTGTGATGTTAGGTTGTTAAATTGAGATCTTTCTAACTTTTTGATGTGGGCATTTAGTGCTATAAACTTCCCTTTTAACACTGCCTTACCTGTGTCCCAGAGATTCTGGTATGTTACATCTTTGTTCTCATTAGTTTCAAAGAACTTACTGATTTCTGCCTTAATTTCATTATTTATTCAAAAGTCATTCAGAAGCAAGTTATTCAATTTCCATGTAATTTTATGGTTTTGAGCAAATTTCTTAGTCTTGATTTCTAATTTGATAGTGCTATGGTCTGAGAGAGTGGTTATTATAATTTCAGGTCTTTGGCATGTGCTGGGGAGTGTTCTGTGTCTGAATAGGTAGTCAGTTTCAGAGTACGTGTCATGTGTGTCACGGGGAAGAATGTATATTCTGTTGCTTTTGGGTGGAAAATTCTGTAGATGAGATGTCTATCATGTCCATTTGATCCAGTGCTGATTGAGGTCCTGAATATATTTGTTAATTTTCTGCTTTGATAACCTGTTTAATACTGTCAGTGGGGTGTTAAAGTCTCCATTATAATTGTGTGGGAATCTGTCTCTTTGAAGGTCTCTAGGAACTTGCTTTATGAATCTGGGTGCTCCTGTGTTGGGTGCATATATATTTAGGATAGTTAGGTCTTCTTATTGAATTGAACCCTTCACCATTATGTATTGCCCTTCTTTGTCTTTTTTGATCTCTGTTGGTTTAAAGTCTGTTTTATTGGAAACTAGGATGACAACCCCTGCTTTTTTCTGTTTTCCATTTGCTTGGTAGATTTTTCTCCATCCCATTACTTTGAGCCTATGTGTGTCACTGCATGTGAGATGGGTCTCTTGAAGACCACATACCAATGGGTCTTGGTTCCTTATCCAGCTTGCCACGCTGTGCCTTTTAATTGGGACGTTTACCCATTTACATTCAAGGTTAGTATTGATATGTGTGGATTTGATTCTGTCGTTACGATGTTAGCTGGTTTTTACGCAGACTTGTATATGTGGTTGCTTCATAGTGTCACTAGTCATGTATTTAAGTGTGTTTTTGTAGTTGGTGGTAATGGTCTTTCCATAGTTAGAGCTTCCTTCAAGAGCTCTTATAAGGCAGGTATTCTGGTAATGAATTCCCTAGGCATTTGTTTGTCTGAAAAGGATTGCTATTTCTCCACTTATGAAGCTTAGTTTGACCAAATATAAAATTCCAGGTTGGCATTTCTTTTCTTTAAGAATATTGAATATTGGCCCTCAATCTTTTCTGGCTTATAGAGTTTCTGCTGAGAGGTCTGCTGTTAGTCTGATGGGCTTCTCTTTGTAGGTGACCTGACCTTTCTCTCTTTCTCTGTCTTTAACATTTTTTCTTTCTTTTTGACCTTGGAGAATCTAATGATTATGTATTTTGGGGATGATCTTCTTGTGAAATATCTTACTGGGGTTCTCTGCATTTCCTGAATTTGGATGTTGGCCTGTCTACCTAGTTTGGGGAAGTTCTTATGGATGATATCCTAAAATACGTTTCCCAAGCTACTTACACTCTCCCCATCTCTTTCAGGGACACCTATGAGTCATATATTTGGTCTCTTTACATAATTCGATATTTCTTGGAGCTTTTGTTCATTCCTTTTTATTCTTTTTTCTCTATTCTTTCCTGACTGTGTTATTTCAGAAAGCCAGTTTCCAAGCTCTGAGATTCTTTCCTCAGGTTGGTCTATTCTGCTATTAATACTTCGTTTGCATTATGAAATTCTTGTAGTGTGTTTTTCAGCTCTATTAGCTCAGTTATATTCTTTTCTATACTGGCTAATTTTGTCTGTCAGCTCTTGTATCATTTTATTGTGATTCTTAGCTTCCTTGGATGGGGTTTCAACATTTTCCTAAAGCTCGATGATTCAGGACCCTTGCCAGAGCAATGGTGTGGTCATTTGGAGGAAAGACGGCACTCTGGCTTTTTAGTTGTCAGGGTTTCTGCACTGGTTCTTTGTCATCTTTGTGGGCTGATGTTTCTTCAGTCTTTGGGTGGGATTTTCCCCCTTTTATCCTATTTGAGGACCTTGAGGGTTTGATTGTGGTATAAGGTGGATTTAGCTGACTGGCTTCATTTCTGGAAGATTTTAGAAGGCCAGTGCTCAGCTCCCAACTCCTGGACAGTGTGCTCTAACTCTGAGGGACTTGTAGCAGGCCCCAGCTTTGTTCTCTGGCTCCTTGAGGTTAGGAATTCACTGGGCTGGGGGTGCTGAGGCACTTCTAGACTGCTGGGCACTACACTGTGATGGATGGTGTCAGCCAAAGCATTTTGCAATGTGATAGCAATGGGATCCATCCTTGTTGCATGTGCCTGCAGTGGCAGTATGGTGGGGTGCATGCTTGATGGCTCTGGCAGGGTGCTAGTGGCTGCCAGGGTGCCTGCCTCCATGGGTGCATTCACTATGGCAGAGGCAGCATGGCTGTGGGGGTTGGGAGGGTCTGATGGCAGCTGTGCACATGGTCGTGCTGGTGGTGGTGTGAGCATGGGGGCAGGGTGCTGGCAGGCACAGGTCTGTGTGTTTTCTCTGTGTGCCATAGGCAGGGGTGGTCACTCAGGGTTGGGGAGGGTCCATGGTTCTCTGCGTCTAGTTTCGCTCCTGCGGCAGTGTTTGCAGAAGGGCAGGGTGCTGGTGGGGGTGGGGCTGTCTGACTCTGAGCCCACCAAGGCTCCAATTGCAATGGCAGTCAGGTTAGGGGAGGTGAGGGTGGCGTGTACTCCTGCTGCAGCAGTGGCAGGGCAGGTTGCATGCACACAGGTGCACTGGTGGGGCAAGGAAGGCAAAACTTTCCTGTGCACACATGTGCTGGCAAAGTGATATGGGGGTTTGCCATGGATCCAGGGGAAGGCTGCAGTGTGGGGAGGGAGCAAGTGGGCTGGTGAGTGGCCATGGGGGCCACCCTGGTGGAGCTGTCCACCGGACAGGCAGGATCTGCCCGCACAGAAGTTATGATGTGAGCTCCAAGGGAACCTGAGGCTGCCCTGCAAGTAGGCATGGCCAGGCTGGGACCCTGGGAGAGGCCAGGTTCAGATCAGACTGGCCCCATTTGATATGCAAGACAACCATGCAGAGTTCAGGTCTGACAGTTCCCCTAGGGTTAAAGTCTCCTATGGGTGCAAACTGAGCCAAGGGAGATGGGTGTCCCTGGCTGTGTTGTGCTACACATAGTCCCACACCAAACCCTCTGGGCTCGATTTCAGCTACTATGCTGCTCCTACCACTTCTCTAAGCAGCTCTCCCTGCCAACTCGAGTGTCCATGGTGGTCAAGGGATCTTCTCCTGCCAGGATTCCAGAGGCCCATGATGAGAGTGGGTTGCTCCTTGCCAGTTCAACTCACTCATTCCCCCAGAGTTGTCGGGGGCCAGGAGTGAGTCCCAGTGCATGGTAGCCCCATGCAGTGTTCCCAGTTTCCTCCCGCTTCAGCCCAGCTTCTGTGTCCTCCCCCGTGCCCCCAGTTCATTCTCAGTGCCTTCCCTCTGAAGGTCTTTTAGGAGTGCGCCAGTCAACCCAGTCCCTTGGTGGCAGCTCTTCCACCTGGCTGTGTCTAGTTGGCCATCTTGCCCTCTCTCCCTACTTATTTGTTTGTTCTTTCAACAAACACTTATTGAACAATGTCAGGCACTATAATTGTTAATTTTATGTGTCAACTTGATTGGACCACAGGGTACTCAGATATTTGGTTAGACAATATTCAGATATTTGGTTAGATAACATTCTAATATATATGTGTGTGTGTGTGTGTGTGTGTGTGTGTGTGTGTGTGTATGTATATATGTATGTATTTTTTTTTGAGACAAGAGTCTTGCTCTGTCGCCCAGGCTGGAGTGCAGTAGTGCAGTCTCGGCTCACTGCAAGCTCCACCTTCTGTGTTCAAGTGGTTCTCCTGCCTCAGCCTCCAGAGCAACTGGGACTACAGGCGTGTGCCACCACACTTGGCTAATTTTTTGTATTTTTGGTAGAGACAGGGTTTCACTGTGTTAGCCAGGATGGTCTCAATCTCCTGACCTTGTGATCCACCTGCCTTGGCCTCCCAAAGTCCTGGGATTACAGGCGTGAGCCACCGCACCTGGCCGGTTAGACAATATTCTAACCAAATACTGATGTTTTTCTGAGGGAGTTTCTGGATGAAATTAACATTTTTAACATTTTAATTTAATTTTATTTTTACATTTCTATAAATGTATGATGTACAAGTGTAATTTTGTTGTATGCATCGATTGCAGAGTGGTGAAATCGGGGTTTTCAGGGTATCCATCACTCAAATAATAAACATTGTACTCAGTAAGTGGGATTACCATTTGAATAGATAGACTGAGGAAAGTAAATTATTCCCCCTGATGTGGATGGACCTTTTCTAAGCCGTTGAAAGCCTATGTGGAACAAAAGCCCAAATAAGAAGAATCCTTTCTCTGTGTCTGATTGTCTTCCAGCTGGGATGTCAGTCTTCTCCTGCCTTCTGACTCAGGTTCTGACTGGAACTGTCGCCATCAGCTCTCCTGGGTCTGGACTTCTCAGCCTTCATACACGTGAGCCAATTTCTTATAACTAATCTCTCTTTCTATACACACACACATATAGCTTATTGGTTCTGTTTCTCTGACAACCTTGACTGATACAAGAATTATTCTATGCAGCAAGATAAAGTGAATAAGAAAGTAATGCCCCTGCTCTCACCGACCTTACATTCTTATAATAAACACAGCAAACAAACAAATGAACAAGAATGATATCAAATCATGCACAAGCCTGTGCAGAGAATTAAACAAGATAATATGGTGGTAAGTGACTGGCTGGCTCTTTTAGATTGAGTGATCATGGAAAGTCTTTTTGAGGAGGTGACATTTACACTGAGCTTTGATGACAAAACATTAGTCTGCTAGGGCCGGGTGTGGTGGCTCATACCTGTAATCCCAGCACTTTGGGAGGCCAAGGTGGGTGGATTACAAGGTCAGGAAATCGAGACCATCCTGGTAAACACGGTGAAACCCCATCTCTACTAAAAATACAAAAAACTAGCTGGGCATGGTGGCACATGCCTGTAGTCCCCACTACTCAGGAGGCTGAGGCAGGAGAATCACTTGAACCCAGGAGGTGGAGGTTGCAGTGAGCCAAGATCATGCCACTGCACTCCAGCCTGGGCAACAGAGTGAGACTTCATCTCAAAAAAAAAAAAAAAAAAAAAAAAAAAAAAAAAATTAGCCTGCCGGAAGACCTGGAGGTAAAAGCTTCCCAACAGGGAGAACAGTAAGTGCGAAGGCTCTGAGGTGGGAACAGGCGTGGCATGAGTAACAAAGGCCAAAACGACTAGGATCTAGTGAAAAAGAAGCAAGGAGGTAGAAAATGAGGCCAAAGATTTGTCAGAGCCCAGGAAATGTAGAGTTTTGTAAACTGTAAGCCAGAGAGAGTTTGAAATACATTGTAATGATAATGAAAAGCCATTGACAATTTGGGTTCCAGGTAGTAATAGGATCTAATATGAATTTTAAAAATATCACTCTGGCTGCTGTGTAAGGACTGAATCATAGGACTTGCAAGATGACAGTGGGTCAATTTTTCCATTACTCTCTGCTTCTCCCCAACACCCTACTAAAATGACCATTAAGAAATTTAAATAAAAAGGTAAAACCTGTAAGTACGATGAGAGTTAAAGAGGACATGATGGCAACACTACTTTAGAAGCTGAAAAACAGATGGATGAGTGGTGTCTGATTTGTCAGCTCCAAGAAGAACCTGACTTGTCAGGTATGAGGTGACAATGGGAGAAGGAGAGGTTCTGATTTGTTCTGTAGATACCCTCCCCTCCAAAGCTCTTGCAAAGGCTCAGGGCTCACCAAGATCAGGTGCCTCTGGAAATGAGGTCGAGGTGAACGTTGAAGCATTGGTTGATGGTCAGTTTAAGAAGCAAATAGACTTGCAAATTGATTCTGTCATTCCATGCAGCTGGTGACTGTCCTTCCTGCCCTCTTCAGAAGACTGAAGATTCCTTCTTTGAAGGGGTAAAAACTGAGGGTCTCTAGAGTTACCCAGGCACAGTGGGAGAAGAGGTACCAGAATAAAAACAGGCAAATTAAATGAAAGTTTACATAGCATATGAGTTCTTAGAAAGTTGACAGCAAAACTTATAACCCTCAGGCAGGATATTAGAAAAGCTTTTTCTGGGGAAACTGTACTAGTCTAAGAAAAGAAGTTCAGATACTGACATGGGGATTCCCAAAGAAATAGTCTGAATAGATCACCTTGTGGGGAGGTCTATAGTTATGTGCACAGGTAGCCAGCTTTTTAGCACTTCATTTAAATATTCACAGACTGCCAAGGATCACCAGACATTTGGGCTCCATTTTTTATATTATAATATAAATTATTAAAGCCAAACAAATGCACAAGCAGAACAAAGTATCATGGAGGAGATTTCCCTATAAGAAAAAGAAAATGCAAAATCAGACAAAAAGTTATTTATACTAATTTCCCTGAAAAGATAAAAGAAGATAGTGCATCTGTGGATCAGGGATAGAATGCTAGAAAATAGAAACCTTTAGAAAACAAACAGATCTTGGGGCCTATACCCACCGCCATAGCTGTGATTAAAAACATCACAACAAAACAAAAATCTACTCAGTGGAATGATTCAAAGGAAAAACTGAGGAAATCTTCCTGGAAATATAGCAAACAAAAAGATTAGGCTGTGTGCAGTAGCTCACACCTATAATCCCAGCACTTTGGGAGGCTGAGGCAGGCAGATCACTTGAGGCCAGGAGTTCGAGACCAGCCTGACCATTATGGCGAAACCTCATCTCTACCAAAAATACAAAAATTAGCCATGTGTGGTGGTGTGCACCTGTAGTCCTAGCTACTTGGGAGGCTGAGGCATGAGAATTGCTTGAACCTGGGAGGTGGAGGTTGCAGTGAGCCGAGACTGCACCACTGCACTCCAGCCTGGGTGACAGAGTGATCTCTGTAAAAAAAAAAAAAAAAAAAAAAAGGTTAAAGAAAAAAAAAATTACAAAAAGGTGAGCACCAGGAATTCCAAAACTTACATAACATGAATTAATCAAAGAGTCATGGAAAAGAGATGGAAAAAAAAATCAAGAAACAGTTTTAGAAAATAATCCAGAACTAAAGTACAGAAATCTTCAGATTGAAAGGGCTCTCTGAATGCCCAACGCTGTGGATGAAAATGTGCTAACATACATTGTGAAATATCAGAATACTGAGGAACAAAGAGATGGCTATCAAAGCTTTCAGAGGATAAAAATGAAAACATCAAGGCCATTGTTAACTCCAGGGAAAGAAAACATTGCTCAAGAAAGAAAGGTAACCATTGTATACTGCATGGATTAGCAGTAAACAGTGTTAACTGCTTCTCAGGAGGACTTATTGATATTTGGGGATTATTTTGTGCAGCAATGTTCTGCATATTGCAGAATTTATAGCATCCCTGATGCTCACCCACTAGACACCACTGATCCGGTTTCTCCTCCTAACCCAATACTCTGACAAACCAAAATGCTGCCCCACACTTCAAATTTCTTCTTACGGGCGTTGCTGAGCCAGATAGAAAAATCACTGGTTTACAGAGTAATAATAATGTAAATCCTGATTATTAAATCAAAATTAGTGGATTGTGAAGATAGGGTAACTAGGAGGTGCAGTCCGAGAACAAAAGCCACAGCCTCATTCTCCACGGCAGCAAATCAATAGATAATGCCAAAACCTGACTAGTAATGAGTTATTCAGAGATATGGAGGTAAATACAATGGATTAATTAAACAAATTGAAGGTGGCTGTTTTCAGAGAGGGGGAAATAGGACGGTAAAGGAATGACTGGGGAATGCTATTGTTTTGTGAGAGGACTTGTAGAATTATTTGATTTTTTAAAAAAGCATGGGAGGCCGGGTGCGGTGGCTCAAGCCTGTAATCCCAGCACTTTGGGAGGCCGAGACGGGCGGATCACGAGGTCAGGAGATCGAGATCATCCTGGCTAACATGGTGAAACCCCGTCTCTACTAAAAAAATACAAAAAAAACTAGCCGGGCGAGGTGGCGGACACCTGTAGTCCCTGCTACTCAGGAGGCTGAGGCAGGAAAATGGCGTAAACTCGGGAGGCGGAGCTTGCAGTGAGCTGAGATCTGGCCACTGCACTCCAGCCCGGGTGACAGAGCGAGACTCCGTCTCAAAAAAAAAAAAAAAAAAAAAAAAAGCATGGGAAAGTATAATTCTGATTAAATTGAAAATGAGATTGAGGGTAGCACCGGAAGCAGGAAGCTAGTTAGGAAGATCAATTTTTATCTATCATCTATCTATCTATAATCTATCTACTTACCTATCTCTTATTTATTTATTTATTTATTTTTGAGACAGAATTTCACTTTGTCACCCAGGCTGGAGTACAGTGGTGTGATCTCAGCTTACTGCAACCTCTGCCTCCTAGGTTCAAGCGATTCTCATGCCTCAGCCTCCTGAGTAGCTGGGATTACAGGCACCCACCACCATACCCAACTAATTTTTGTAGTTTTAGTAGAGATGGGGTTTCACCATGTTGGCCAGGGTGGTCTCAAACTCCTGACCTCAAGTGATCCACCTGCCTCAGCCTCCCAAAGTGCTACCCACCTATCTCTATATCCATCCATCTATTCATCCGTCCATCCATCCATCCATCCATCCATCCATCCTTTTATCCACATGCCCATTTTGCAAAAGGTGAAAATGTGTCTTAGCAGACTTAGAGAGGTTAGTAAGTAGCTCCAGGTCACAGTCAGCAGAGGGAGAAGCCAGAGTGAGCTGAAGCAGTTCAACTCTGAACCCAAAGCCCTGATCCTTCTCATCTGTTGCATGTGAAAGGGCAAGTGAGAGGAAAGGGTGAAAGGAGCAGGTAACAGACCTGAGGGAACATTAGGTATTCTCTGAAGATTGCTTCTACCTTTGAGACTAGTGTTGCCTGGTTGACCTTGGCAGATGTGATTTAAAGAGCTGTCTGTTCACGGACCGCGGTAGAAAACTGCATGAATGGAGGGAACCCTGGTTCAAGCTGTTCTTGACAGGCACTCCCAGAGCTACTAAGAGAAGAAAGGGAACTAGCACTGAGTCCCTGGCTTTAAATGCCACCTTCTCAGAGGACCTTTTATTAAAGGCCTTGAGAGTTACATACGTCAGATGGCTGGTCCCTGGGGCACTGTCTCCAACAGTATGTTTAGTTATTTAGAACATCATCCCTTGTCGTTTTCTTTTGTGTAACTTCAGAACTATCTTATATAGTATCTCTCTATGAATTTATTTGAAAATAATCTGGAGAATGGTTTTGTTTTGTTTTTTAGCTTTTATTATTTTTTCTTGACACAAGGGAAATAGCATCCCTTTCCCCAAGCACTCCGTTTTTAAACTCCACCCTATATATCACATCAGATTTTCACATAGACATTACTGTTATTGTTATTTTATTTTGTTATTATTTTTTTGAGATGGAGTCTTGCTCTGTCACCCAGGCTGGAGTGCAATGGCATGGTCTCAGCTCATTGCAACCTCTGCCTCCTGGGTTCAAATGGTTCTACTGCCTCAGCCTCCCAAGTAGCTGGGATTATAGGCACCTGCCACCACACCTGGCTAATTTTTGTATTTTTAGTAGAGACAGGGTTTCACCATGTTGGCTAAGCTGGTCTCGAACTCCTGACCTCAAGTGATCCACCCGCCTCACCCTCCCAAAGTGCTGGGATTACAGGTGTGAGCCATCATGCCCAGCTGACATTATTGTTAATTTTATAAAAATATAATCTTTTCTCTTTGAAGAAAGTTGGAAAAAAATTAGAAAATTACAAACAAGAAAACAAAAGCCACCCAAATTCTACCACCTAGAGACAACCACTACTTATAACTGTGTGGAGGCGAGCCTCTTCGTACACGTGAGAACTCCTCGAGGGTGTGGTCGGGAGTTTCATCTACAATTCTCTAGCCCCATTCAGGGCCCTGGCACAGCTGACACTCAAGACATGTTTGCCAAAGCTTCAGTTTGATGTGCAGTATTTAAGTAAAAAGTATATTTAAAAATGTAAAAAGAGCTAGCCCACTTAGGTAGAGAGATGAGGAATCTTTGAAAAGTCCATATGTCAATTTTAAATCACTAAGCACATTTTTAAGATCCTTTCATGGTCCTCCACCATATTGTTCCTTTTCCAGAGCTTATTCCCTATGATGGGCAGCGTTCTCTTTGTGGTCTCCTGCAGCATGAGTTCACTGGGCTCATTCCCACCTTTGAGGCTTCCCTTATCTAGAATGCTCTTTCCTCATGCTATTTTGCATATCTACAGCCTATCCATTCTTCTACTTTCAGCTCAAGTCCAATCTTCTCTCTACGTATCCTTGTTACTTGGCTTCATTTATTTGTCTTTCTCTTCTGGATTCTGCAGCCCATACAACCTATAGCTTAGCCCTTCCTTGCGGGCTGACTTGAATCATCTACCATCATCATTGCACCTAGGTTTGCCTTCCTTCTTAGCAGAGGGCTAGGTACAAGGCAGATAGTCAATACAAAGAAACGTATATTTTAGAGCATTTACTCAGAACTGTTACAACTGCTAATCCTAGGTTTGGGAGGTAGTTCTCTTCTCTTCTCTTCTCTTCTCTTCTCTTCTCTTCTCTTCTCTTCTCTTCTCTTCTCTTCTCTTCTCTTTCTCTGTCTCTCTTCTTCTTCTTCTCCTTCTCCTGCTTCTCCTTCTCCTGCTTCTCCTTCTCCTCCTCCTCCTCCTCCTCCTCCTCCTGCTTCTCCTCCTCCTCCTTCTTCTTCTTCCTCTTTCTCTTCCTCTTCTTCTTCTTCTTCTTCGATGGAGTCTCGCTCTGTCACCCAGGCTGGAGTGCAATGGCATAATCTTGGCTCATTGCAGCCTCCGCTTCCCAGGTTCAAGTGATTCTCCTGCCTCAGGCTCCAGAGTAGCTGGGATTACAGGTCCCCGCCACCATGCCTGGCTAATTTTTTTTTTTTTTTAATTTTTAATAGTGACGGTATTTCACCATGTTGGCCAGGCTGGTCTCAAACTCCTTACCTCAGGTGATCTGCCTGCCTGGGCCTCCCAAGTGTTGGGATTGCAGGCATGAGCCACCAGGGACAGCCGGAGGTAGTTTCTAGGTAGTTCTGAGATGGGGGTCTAAAAATTTTCAAGGAAGTGGAATTCCAGCTACTGGGCTTTGGGATGACTTTTTGGATACAGCACAAAAAAGATATGAAATAGAGAGCTGGATTCAGGAGGCTGAGGTAGGAGGATTGCTTGAGCTCAGGAATTCGAGGCTGCAGTGAACTATGATCCTGTCACTGCACTCCAGCCTGGGCAACATAATGAGACCCTATCTCTACAGAAATTTTCTGAAAATTAACCAGGCATGGTGACCCATGCCTATAATCCTAGCTACTTGGAAGACTGAGGTGGGATGATCACGTGAGCCCAGGAGTTCAAGGCTGCAGTGAACTATGATCGCACCACTGCACTCCAGCCAGAGCAACAGAGCAAGACCTTGTGTCTAAAAATGAAAAAAAAAAAAAAAAAAAAAAAGAAATACAGAGTTGGCTTATGTGGAGCCTGTGGACTAAGCACAGGCTAACACCTGTGTGAGTTGCAAAGGGCAGCTCACCTTCTGAGCACATAAGAGGATGAGAGAGCTGTCAAGTAAGTGGCAGAACAGCACAGTCATGCAATCTAATGTAAGAACTTTGTACACGGAAGTGTTTCCTTAAGCTCTTAGAAAACAATTTCCACAGGAGCAGGTATTTCATGTTGAGTCTGAACTAGGGAGGTTTGCAGGGTGAGCAGAATGAGCCCACTTGCCTGACAGGCCAGCCCTGACTTGCACCTGGGTCATTTGCTCTTGTAAAATGGAAGACCTGGCCGGGTGTGGTGGCTCACACCTGTAATCCCAGCACTTTGGAAGGCTGAGGCAGGAGGATCACCTGAGGTCAGGAGTTTGAGACCAGCCTGGTCAACATGTAAAACCCCATCTCTATTAAAAATACAAAAAAAAAAAAAATTAGCCAGGTGTGGTGGTGCATGCCTGTAATCCCAGCTACCCAGGCGACTGAGGCAGGAGAATCGCTTGAACCCTGGAGGCAGAGGTTGCAGTGAGCTGAGATCGTGCCACTGCACTCCAGCCTGGGTGACAGAAGGAGACTCCATCTCAAAACAAACAAACAAACAAACAACAAACAAATGCAAGACCTGACCACTAGGGAGAAAGCCGGTACCACTTCTTAGCTCCTCTCTTATTTTGCAATTACCCCTACAAATGGGTATGTAAATTTAACAGCAACACAAAGGTGTCAGCTGAAGCCCAGGCTGCCTCCCCAGCTTGTTTTCAATCAGGCTTTATGGAAGTTTCTCTTAAAGGCTCCATCCTCACCACTCACTGACACTAATCTGTGGTGGTTTAGTTAACAGGTTCTAAGATGGTCTTTACTTATAATGCCTTTTCTTCTCCCACACTCCTTCTGGAAGATATTTCACCTCCCAAAGTTGGTAGTTCGCTCCCAGGCCGATGCTCAGCATATGGAACTTGAGGAGCTGCGGTGACATCCTGGAGCCACATGGAAGGTGGCTCCTCAGGGGCGACTGCTGGCTGTGTTACCACCAGGGGATCCCGGGCACTGCTTGAAGCTTGGGAACAGGGAGCTGAGAGGCACCTGCGGTTAGAAAAGCATTTCCTGTATCAAATGGGCTTCAGGGGAAATTACCAGAGTAAATGTGGTGAATTAAATCGATTCCACCACAGGAGCTTCCTCCTGGTCTCTTTGTGTGTGCATTTGAATGAGACAACAAATTAACTGTTCACATATAAAGAGTCAACAGATAACTTATAAGATACCATATCGCTATCTTTGGAAGAAGCTTCCCGAAACAGTTGACTCCAAGACTCCTGCTGGCCTTCTGGCCTTGAGGGACGGAGCGGGAGCAGATACTGACCTGGACATTTTCTCTGAGCCTGGGATGTGTTTGTGGTTGTTTGAAATCTCCGAATATCTGCCTTCCTTCAATACCTATTTCTTGAGTGCCAAGCGCAGCGCACTGTCCTGTTGGTGACAGTGGTGGTGTGTGTGTTGGGATAGAGTCGGGGGAAGTAGAAAATGTATAAAATACCTCTGCCCTTGAGGACCTCGATTAGTAGGGGAGATGAGACACATCCACCCAGCTCTCATGGCAAGCAGAATTCATTTTGTGAGGTTTAGGGAGGTAAAGTGCTGTGGGATGTCTTAGGCAGTTTGGGCTGCTATAACAAAAATACCTTAGCTAGCTGTGGTGGCATACCCAAAGTCCCAGCTGCTCAGGAGCCTGAGCTTGGGGATCCCTTGAGCCCAGAAGTTTGAGACTAGCCTGGGCAACATGGCAAGACTCCCTCTCCACAAAAATAAAAAGTAGAAAATTAACAAAAGTATCTTAAACTGGGTGGCTTATAAACAACAGACATTTATTTCTCACTTTTAGAGACTGGGAAATCCAAGATCAAGGTACTGGTAGAGTTGGTGTTTGGTGGGGGCTCGATTTCTGGTTCAGAGATGATGCCTTCTCTCTGTGTCCTCACATGGTGGAAGGGCCTCTTTGGGGTCTCTTTATTAAGGACACCAATCCCATTCATGAGGCCTCCATACTCAAGACCTAATTACCTCCTAAAGACCCCACCTCCTAGTGCCATTGCTTTGGGAGTTAGGATTGTAACATATGAATTTTGGGGGAGGGCACAGACATTTTGGGGTCAGGATGAGAGAGTGGTGCTGAGGTTGGAGATTCTGGAAAAGGTGGCATTTGAGCATGGCTTTGAAAGAATTTCAAAAAGGTTTTGGGGATTGATGTGAACAAATGCAGGTCAAATAAAGCTCCAAGGTGTGAAACCCAGAACAACCTCTAGCCGAAGAGGGTACAATGTGGAATAGTGGGTGAGGAACATGGACTCCAGAATCAGGCAGCCTGGGTTCCAATTCTCCCTCTATCAACTCTGGCTGTGTGACTGTGAGAAGATCACTTCACATCTCTCGGCTAAAGTGTCCTCATTTGTATGGAAACTCCTAACACTGCCCATCGTGTCTCACAGGTCTTGTTCATGATCAGTTAGGAAACCATCTTGGCTTTGACAATGATGGGTGCCTCAGCATCCACAGGATTTCCCTTCTTTCCTGGTCAAGTCTCCAGACTGGACTTCAACAGTACTGGGGAGCTCCTTCTCTCGCTGCCTTCCTCCTCTGATTTTTTCTCTTCCTTGGTCCACTCTTTGCACCTCAGAGTCCCAGCTCCCTCTAGCAGGTGCTTCCCATCTTGATGACCAGTGTTTCTAGATTCAGATACTGTAGGTCAGAGTGGCCTTAGGGCTTTTCCATTCTGTAAATTATAGCATCTGCAAGATAAGCCAACTTTTCTTGCTGATGTTGGTCAGATCCTCACAGACATTAACAGTCACAGAATCTCTCACTTATACTAAGCTAGACCCTGCTTCCACTCAGGGGTGAGGAAGGGGAGTGATGAAGAGAACCAGAATTGTGTTTTTCCACACATAAAATAGAGAGAAGGAAAGTGCTTGCCTTAGAGAGGCTTTGTAGGAATCAAATGAGATAATGCAGGCAAAGCACAGTGCCAAGCACAGAGGAATCTTTCAACAATGATTATTATTAGTGGTATTATAGCTATAGCTATAACCCAAGGGTCTACTCTATGGGGACTAGAGGACCTTGGATAGTTGTGATGGTTCAGTGCTAAAATTTTTCTAGAATCTCTCCTGTACCTATGCTAGGCCCCTTGTTAGCAGCTTTACCTAAGCTATTTCTAAAAACCATAATAGTTAGTATTGCATTCATAAATATTTTATTATTTTTGTTTACACACAGCCTTATATGTTTACAAACAACTTGACGCTGGCCAACTTTAGCCAGAGGTGTTTTTTCAGGAAGCATTGAGGTCTCCTATAGAATCCTAACAGCTGGACCACAAGATTCAGGAGGGGTCAGAGCCTGGACAACCCCAGGGACCTGAGCAGCAGGACTTTGTACATCTTCTTCCCAAAAGGTTACTAGGAATATGACTTTAATTCCAACTTTCTGGTCCCAGTTTCCTCATCTGCAAGCAAAGATGATAATATTACTAGTACATTGTACATAGATGTGTTCTGAGGATGTAAACAAGTTAATAGAAAAGAGTGCTTAGAACAGTGTTTGGTGCACAGTAAACCCTATCTGTTTGCATTACTATTATTATTTTTTTGCAGCAAAGATTCTCAGGTTTCTGCCTTTCTGTACAAACATCCAATTTCCAGGAAAGAGAATTGAGTTGTCTTATATTGGGCCAGGTGTCGCCTCGGGCTGAGTCGGGTTGTAGCATATGGGTGGTGATATGCTTAGGCTTTGTGTCCCCACACAAATCTATCCTGTATTATAATCCCCATAATCCCCATGCATCAAGGGAGAGACCAGGTGGAGGTAATTGGATCATGGGGGCAGTTTCCCCCATGCTGTTCTCATGATAGTGAGTGAATTCTCTTGAGATCTGATGGTTTTATAAGCGTTTGGTAGTTCTTCCTGCGTTCATTCTCCTTCCTGCCGCCCTGTGAAGAGGGTGCCTTGCTTCCCCTTCACCTTCTACCATGATTGTAAGTTTCCTGAGGCCTCCCCAGCCATGCTGAATTGTGAGTCCATTAAACCTCTTGCCTTTATAAATTACCCAGTCTCGGGCAGTTCTTTACAGCAGTGTGAAAACAGACTAATACATAATACAGGTGGGAAGATTACTTGGTACAGTCATGACCCCTTGGGACCCATACCCCTGTGTCTGCAGAGAGGGCAGCCCCCATAGAGGCTGTCTACTGCAGTCACTAGTCCCATTTTACAGACAAGGCAACTGAAGGTCAGATATATCTGCCTTCATGCTCAAGGTCACATTGAGTCATCAGTGAAATGTAGAACCTAGATTGAAATGTAAATTTCTGTGCCTCCGAAAGCCCACGTCCTCCCCATCTACAGTCTACTGTGTTCCTTTGTGTTCTTCTAAGCCATTCTCATCAAGTATCTTTGAATCAAACTCATGACATGGCAAACTCACTTGGAGACACAGTAAGTGATGAAGGATAGAAGAAGACAATGATATGCTAATACCTACTTCACAGTAAACTGAAGAGAGAAAACCTGACGTTCACTTTCCTATTTTAAATTAGGTTACACAGGCCATTAAGCCAGTAATAATAGAGTTTTAGATTTTTGGACAGAGTGTACAATAGCCAGAACTTATTGTTATGCAAATGAAAGCCAGACATTCAAGGTGAAATCCCCTGGGTCCAACTTAAAACTAACCTTGTTGCCAACAACAGCCATATAAGGAAGGATGAAAAAACTTTTAGGCATTTATCTTGGCTTTATTTCACCATATAATTATCTTCTATATGCTGTCTATTTGTGATGAAACCATCTATTTAGTTTCTTAAAATAAAAAAAATTGTCAAGAAGGAGAAGTTGTCTTGGCTTTGAAGCTGGTACTAATGATGGGTCTTTTTTATTATGAAAATCGTTATCTCAGTGTAACTCTGTCCCTTTCTTTTAATTATATAAACACAGCTCATCCAGTCTGATGGTGGCGTCACAGTGAACGGATTTTAGGAGGCTGCGTAGAAAATCCTGCGAGTTCTGGAGGTCCATGGGTTATTTTTAAATTTTTGGTTTTGCCAAAGAATATTCTTGAACAGCAAATCACAAAAGTACACAGATGTGTGCTTCTCTAAACACCCTTTGCTTTACCAATCCACTGAACATTCCTTACAGGCGGAGATTGTGTCTCTGTTGCTTATGATTTTAGCCCTAGTTCCTGACCAAAAGTTATGTGCTCAGGCAGTATTTCTCAAAGTGAGTTGAATTCCAGGTACTTTGGCTTCGATTACCATTGTCACCACTATCATGTGGATACATAGCCAGATAGGCCAGTCATGATGATCAGTATTTGGGGGGCATGTCAACTGAGGCTGAAAAAGGTCAATTTCCTTGTCCTCAAATCAAAAAGTCAACAAGTGAAAAAACAGAGGCTGGAATCCAGGGCTCAGGCCTCCAAACTAGATAGTGCTAGTCTCTATTGGTCTCTGTTTCTCAGTCTCTGACAGCAGGAATGGCATATGGGGTGCCTTGTTTCCACCCCCTACACCAGATGGGTGTGACACCAAAAGTCTTGGAAGATGATCTTTAGTCTGCATGAAATCCTCATAGGATTGTTCCAATAGGAAAATATTTAAAAATTAATAATAAAAAGATATTTGGAGTGGATTAAGATATCTAGCTCTCCAATATTGCCTGTTCTTACTTATAAGTGGGGGCTAAATGATAAGAACTTACAAACACAAAGAAGGAAACAACATCCCACTTGAGGATGGAGGGTGGGAGAAGGGAGAGGAGCGGAAAAGATCACTATTGGGTACTGGGCTTAATACCTGGCTAATGAAATAATCTCTCCAGCAAACCCCCGTGACACGTGTTTACCTATGTAACAAACCTTCACATGTACTCCCAAACCTAAAATAAAGTAAAACAAACAAACAAACAAACAAACAAACAAACAAACAAAAAACTTAGCTCCCCAAACCAAGCCAGCATTTATTTCCTAAACCCAGAGTACTGACATTCATTATGATTTCATGGGTATTTTTCTAAGATATCATTAGGCTCCTGTTTTATTTATAGCTTTAAGATGATCAATAACAAACAACCCCATGGTGCCCCCTAACCATTTTGTCTATTGAATTGAATTTTGAACTCATGACAAATGTATCTAAACTCCAAACACTATCACATTGCTTAAGAAAATATTTATCCTTCCCAGTCTCCAGCCCCAGCTTCTTGAATTTTTTTGCCCTCTTCATGGAACACGTTTCTAATTCTCTTTCCGTCTTCATGTTATTTCCTTCCCTAATTCCTCTAAGTCTGGATTATATTTATGGCACACTCAAGGAGCAGTTGTGTGTGTGCTAGAGATGGCTTATATTGGCTTGCTAGAAACAATTGTTAAATTTTCAGGAATTTTGCAAGTTGGTTATGAAACCCAGCCATGATAAAAAAGTAAAATTGCTTAAACTTATAGTCTTTACATATTATTTATATATGTTTATGTTATTTATTTAACATATTATAACAGGTAATAAATATGTAAAATATCACTTTTTAAATTTTTATTTTTGAGACGGGGTCTCGCTTCCTTGCCCAGGCTGGAGTGCCGTTGCGTGATCTCGGCTCACTGCAGTCTCTGCTTCCTGGATTCAAGCAATTCTCCGTGCCTCAGTCTCCTGAGTAGCTGGGATTACAGGAGCCCACCACCACGCCTGGCTAATTTTTGTATTTTAGGTAGAGATGGGGTTTCGCCATGTTGGCCAGGCTGGTCTTGAACTCCTGACCTCAGGTGATCCACCCACCTCGGCCTCCCAAAGTGCTGGGATTACAGATGTGTAATCCCACCGTGCCAGGCCAAACTCACCACTTTCTAGTGATTGGACTACATTTTATCCGTGTGATCTATGCTCTTGGGTTTTTTGTCTATTATATCGTATCTGTACGACAGAATTGCTCTCTAAAGATGTGCTGCTGTCTATCCCTTCCCAGTTCTGTGTTCCGTGATGTCACATTGGTAACTTGAAATTGGTCTTGGTAGGCATGTTGTCACTGTGGGAATTGACACTGTACAACGCAAGGATTTTGTCTTTGTAGAGCCGGCTGTTAAACATTTGTCAGCACACACGGAGTGCGGTGGTGAGGCTGTAGTCATTGAAGAATGGCATGGTAAGCTTTGAGTCTCCGTCAAGCATCGTGTCAGCCTGGGTAAATTGCCTAATCTCTCTGAACCCTAGTTTCTTTGTCTGTAAAATGGATTTGTTGTGAGAGTCAAACAGTAGAATGCCTGTAAGACATACCACAATTCTTTTCTTCCCTCATCCATGGAATATGCTTACAAAAAGATTGCTATTGCAATTGTTAATACGGCAGCCTTCTCTTTTTGTAGCAGGAAGGAAATATGTCTTTTCCAAGATAGCTGCGGCTGCTTTTGTCATCTGCAGAAGCAGCGAACCTTGTTTTATGGGTAGGTATTTCTATTGTTTAAGAATATGAGTTGATGCAGCTTGAGAGGACCTTTTATGGACAAAAAGTGAAACGCCTCCTTGACACAACCTATTTGGGTGACATTAAGTATAAGATAGAACTGACTTCATCTGCATGATAAAGGGAGAAGAATTTTGAGATCCCATGGGCAATTCAGGAAGTAGGACTGAAAGCAAAAGTAGAAACGTGTAGAGAATGAGAGAGCTCTGAGTAGAGTGTGCAGGCAGGGTAGGGAAAGGGGGCTACAAACAGGGAAGCAGATGAGGACTGCAGAGAAATCTATCCAAGGAGAAACTTTCCAAGGTTGGGGTGGGATGGGATGTCCAGCTGCCAAGGTGAAGTTGTTCCTGGTCTTGGTTTTATCTTCTGCCATTACTGCCAAACCTAATAGAAGTGTGGGACAGGGCCAGGCGCGGTGGCTCATGCCTGTAATCCCAGCACTTTGGGAGGCCGAGGCGGGTGGATCACGAGGTCAGGAGATGGAGACCATCCTGGTCAACATGGTAAAACCCCGTCTGTGCTAAAATACAAAAACTAGCCGGGCTGTAGTCCCAGCTACTCAGGAGGCTGAGGCAGGGGAATCGCTTGAACCCGGGAGGCGGAGCTTGCAGTGAGCTGAGATCACGACAATGCACTCCAGCCTGGTGACAGAGCAAGACTCCATCTCAGAAAAAAAAAAAAGTGTGGGACATTGTGTTCGTAGGGCTTTGGGGAGTCAGTACAAACCAATTAGAAAGGATATAGAAGATTTAGTGGAAAGAAAAGTTGTAATAAACATAAGCTGCACTCCACACCCCTAATTTTCTGGGAATCTACAGAAATCTTAATGGGAGCACTGGGTTTCCCGTAGAATATAATATTCGTTGAATATCATTATTTAAGAATTCAATAGATAGAATATTCTACCTGTGGCTGGAGAGTCAAGGTCCAGGACAGTTGATCTCAAATGGACTGCACATGGAAATCGGAGCCATTTTACTGAACTATTAAAGGAAAGCCTGGAAGGCTCAGAAGACATTTAGGCAGCAGATTTTTTTTTTTTTTTTTTTTTTTTGAGACGGAGTCTCACTCTGTCGCCCAGGCTGGAGTGCAGTGGCACGATCTCAGCTCACTGTAAGCTCTGCCTTCCGGATTCATGCCATTCTCCTGCCTCAGCCTCCAGAGTAGCTGGGACTACAGGTGCGTGCCACCATGCCCGGCTAATTTTTTGTATTTTTAGTGGAGACCAGGTTTCACCATGTTGGCCAGGATGGTCTCGATCCTTTGACCTCATGATTCAGCCACCTCGGCCTCTCAAAGTGTTGGGATTACAGGCGTGAGCCACCCCGCCCGGCCTAGGCAGCAGATTTATGGGTTGCAAGTATCAGTGTCACCCAAATTATACACAGATATTTACCCAATCTGTACTTTTAGTCCTAATTTCTCTCAAGCTATGTTCTGC
Organism: Rhinopithecus roxellana; assembly: GCF_007565055.1. Lineage (NCBI taxonomy): Eukaryota > Metazoa > Chordata > Mammalia > Primates > Cercopithecidae > Rhinopithecus > Rhinopithecus roxellana. The sequence goes on along the minus strand of NC_044556.1, from coordinate 107,342,117 downwards.
CTGTTCAACTGCCTTTCTTGTGGACCTCTCTACCTGCATCTCAAAATTAACACATGAAAATCAAGGTTGGTAACTCACCTCCACAGACATGCTCCTCCACGTTGCTCATTTTTATGAATATACCATTTCCCTCCAAGGCATTTGAGATAAACAACTACCAGAAATATCAACCTTTATGTCCCCATAACCCAGTACTTCAATTAGAGGGGTTGCTATTCATTGACGCCATTTCCTTTTCTCTAAGGGATTCTTGATAGTTATAAAGCATTTCTATCCAAACTCCCTCCCGTGACTCATACAAAAACCTTGTAAACAACCAGATTTCTCCTTATTTTACAGATCAGGAAACCAGTACTTAGCAGAGAGGAGTGGTTTGCTCACTGTCATCCCATGACCAGGGCCTTGCTGGTCTTCTTCCTCCTGGGCCAGGTCCTCTAAGACCCATGGCTCTCCCCTTGCCTGAAGGCTGGGTCTACCTGGGGAGATTCCCAGGCCCCACCTCCAGACACAGGTTTTCATTGCTTTGCAGCATTAATTCCTTTTTTTTTTTTTTTTTGTGAGACAGAGTGGAGTTCAGTGCCACGATCTTGGCTCACTGCAACCTCCACCTCCTGGGTTCAAGCGATTCTCCTGCCTCTGCCTCCTGAGTAGCTGGGATTACAGGCATGTGCCACCACACCCAGCTGATTTTTGTGTTTTTAGTAGAGACCGGGTTTCACCATGTTGGCCAGGCTGGTCTCGAACTCCGGATCTTGGGTGATCCACCTGCCTCGGCCTCCCAAAGTGCTGGGATTACAGGCGTGAGTCTCTGTGCCTGGCCTGCAGCATTGAGTCTTACAGAAAGAGCCTCCCTGGTGATTTTCACGTGGAGTCAATGTTGAGACTGTTCTAGATCTTGACTCTCCAGCCATGGGTATTCTATCTATTGAATATTGAATAATAATATTCAATTATCATTTTCCTAAATGATAGAACTAATATTGTTTTCCTAAATGATATGAGTTGGCTACTACTGAACATGTACTAGCGATTCTAAAAAGAAAGAGCCATATTTATTACATTTAAGTTTTCCTGATTTCTGCCTGTGCCAGTGTGATTGCTGCTGTGAGATTTAACAATGGCTTACACACATTGCTGGCTGAGGTAAGGCCTCTATATTGTTTCCTACAAGTGTTTGGCATTTGGATGCTTTTCTTTCTGCAAGGGAAGCTTTAACATGAAGAATCAGAATGCTTTAAGAAAGGGTTTATTTTATTTGGAAGAGGAGTCAGTGAGAACAAAAAACAAGACACACCGCTCATGGGATGATGATGAGCAAGCCACTCCTCTCCACCGAGTACTGGTTTCTAGTTTAATTAAACCAGAGGTTCCCAGAGAGGGCAGGTGCGTGGTTCTCAATGTACAGAGACTAAGCCAAGTGTCTTAAGGACTTGGAGTGAGGCTTCATCTGATGCTGGAACTACCAGGTGAGTGTCCAGTGCCTGACCCCGTCGTTATTGGTCAGTGTTGATTCCTTCTGCCCTCTCTGTTTCCACCTGGTAAGCATCTGTGCTTTTCTCAGTCCCATAGTAAATACCATTTCTTTTATCACCTTCTGTGAGAGGCCTTTCCTGACTCACGTTGTTAGTTTCTCCATCACTGTACTGCTATAGCATCTTGAGAGACTTTCTTCTTTCACAGGTGTCATGTTATTATGATAGCTTCGTACTTGTCTCCCCAGCTAGGCTCTGGCATTCTGGTGGGCAGAGATAATTCATTTTCATGGCCCAGGGTATGCCCAGCATTTACCACACGGGAAGTGCCCGTAAAATGCTGCTTGGAACGACTGGCTAAATGAATGGAAGGGTCAGATAAGCAGGGTGGGAGGTGTGGGTAAGTAGAAGGGCCTGAGGAACAGTGTCCGAGTAGCTAGGGGCACACTGTCCTGATGGAAACTTTATTTAGAGAAATGATGTCTTTGAACGGAGAGTAGAGGGGAAAGCATGTATCATCCAAATGGGCTCTTACATGCTGGTGAAATGGACTGAAAGCAGTGCATTAAACACAAGAGCTTTTCTGTAGGTGCATTAGATGTGACCCTGTTCTATGCTGGAATAGATGGAGAGAGGGTGGGCATTGTATCCATTATCCAGAAATGTTTGCCACACGAATGACACAAATACACAGGACTCACTGCCCTGCCATGATTGTCTCGGGTGACATGATGAACGGTACATCTTCTCATCGGGAGATGTGTCCCTTTAAATGACCTGGAAAAGAAACAGAGATTGTGAATCCCCAGGCCAGCACATTGCTGCAAAGTAGCCAAGTTATCAACCTCTCAGGTCTTCAGAGTTATTTTTACTTTTCAGTGCCTCTTCGAGTACTAACAATGAAAGGTGTGTCAGAGGCAAGAAGTTAGTATGGTGAACTTCAGAAGACAGCCTTGCCCTAGCCTTCTAAAGGGCTGGAATCACTCTCCTGGCAGGCCCAGAGTAATGAATGCTGTCTTTGAGGCCATGTGGGTTTATAAGATACCTGCATGTGCAATCTAGGAGTGAAGAAAGTTAATGGAGATGGTTTGCTGTTTTTCTCTTCTTCTTTGGAAGAATTTATTTTTATTTATTATTTATTATTTTTTATCATTATTACTATTTTTTTGAGATGGAGTCTCACTGTCTTCCAGGCTGGAGTGCAGTGGTGTGATCTCGGCTCACTGTACGCTCCGCCTTCTGGGTTCACGCCATTCTCCTGCCTCAGCTTCCTGAGTAGCTGGGACTACAGGCGCCTGCCATTACGCCTGGCTAATTGTTTGTATTTTTTTAGTAGAAACGGGGTTTCACCGTGTTAGCCAGGATGGTCTCAATCTCCTGACCTCGTGATTCATCTGCCTCGGCCTCCCAAAGTGCTGGGATTACAGGCGTGAGTCACCGTGCCCAGCCTGGAGGAATTTAATTGGGTGTCCTGGATTTGGAGAAGGACAGATGTAAGGGCTTGCAACACCAATGGGTGCGTGTGTATGTGCGCGCGTGTGTGTGTGTGAAAGAGAGAAGGAAAAGGAGAGAGAGGAAGGAGAGAGGAGGCGGGGGAGGGGAGGGAAGGAAAATTATTCTGTTTTTCTGAAGAACAGAAGAAGGGCACTATATTAGGCAGAGTTAGGCAGATGTTAGGAAAGACTGTGAGGGTTGTATAATCCTGGAATTATCACCCTGAACAGGCGTCTCCGGCACAACTGGCTTATAGGTTACTGGCTTGTGGGCTACTAGAAGGCTGGGTCAGAGACATCTTCTAAAGCTGCTTACAGGAGGCGTGTTCTCAGGGTTTTACTCAAGGCTCAGCAACGCTGAGCAGTCCTTCTTTCTTACATGGGTCCAGCAGGACATTTTCCTAAAGGCTCTGAGTCCTGAGAGAGCACAAAGACCATCGAGAAAGACGGTTTGCTGAGGCCTCATGTTTTAGGCCGTAATAAGTCACTGAGGCCTCCCTCTGAGTGAATTTCCAGTCTTCTCCTGCGATCAAGTCGAACTTGACTTACTTCTGGATTTGGCTCTGTGCCTGTGGGCTGCTCACTCTAGATATCCGGATAGGGCAGCATGAGCCTGGCCAGACTCCAGGAGGCGGAGGTGGAGGTTGGGCTAGCAGCTTCTTCTCCGTCCTGAGAGGGTTGTGTTAATATCCACCCACCATTTCCAACTAAATTGTATAGGATTGTTTCGCTAAGCTGCTCCCATATCCCCTCACTTGCAATGAGAGTGAAGGAAATATAAAGTAAATTACATTTTCTGTATTGCTGAGCAAGTGTGTTTGATGCATTTTCAGATTCTTTACGGTTACCTCTCTGCACATTGGAGGAGAAATAGACAACAATGCTTTCCAAAGACTGACTCTTTTCTCTTAGTTTTCGTCTGGTCTGAATTTGTCCTTCATTTTCAAATGCAGTTTTGCATGCCTTCCCACTGCCTTCCAAACGTCACCAGCAGCAGTTAGAAGACGCAGCGAATGATCTCACAGTCTAGACCACAGAGAGGGATGAGGGGGGGCCAAGGTGCCCTGAAAGGTCTCAAAGTTTGGTGAAAAATCAACTTGCAAAAGGCAGATTCAAAGGAGAAATGGCATACACATTTATGTAGTATGTATACATGGGAGCCTTCAGAATGAAGACCAAAAAACAGGGAACAGTGTCTTTTTTTTTTTTTTTTTTTTTCTGAAACAGAGTCTTGCTCTGTCACCCAGGCTGGAGTGCAGTGGCACGATCTCAGCTCCCTGCAAGCTCCACCTCCCAGGTTCACGCCATTCTCCTGCCTCAGCCTCCTGAGTAGCTGGGACTACAGGCGCACGCCGCCACTCCCAGCTATTTTTATTTTTATTTTTTATTTTTTGTATTTTTAGTAGAGACGGGGTCTCATCGTGTTAGCCAGGATGGTCTCGATCTCCTTACCTCGTAATCTGCCCGCCTCGGCCTCCCAAAGTGCTGGGATTACAGGTGTGAGCCACTACGCCTGGCCAATAGTGTCCATTTTTATGCTTAGTTTCAACATAGTATGAACAGCCATGTAGAAATATGATTGGATAAAGAGGAAATGATCTAACGCTAATAGAGTGAGTGGGGAAACCTAGCAAGGCCTGTCTGTCTAGATTTATTTTGAGAAATGATGTCTTTGAGTTGAAGCTAAAGGGGAAAGCATGTATCATCCACATGGTCTCTTATATGCTGGTGAAATGGACTGAAAGCAATGCATTAAACACAAGGGCTTTTCTGTGGGTGCATGAGATGTGACCCTGTTCTATGCTGGAGTAGAATGAGAGAGGGTGGGCCTCTCTGAGTATACATTCCTGCCTTCCTGGCCTCTGTGCTGTCCTTCCTTCCGGGTGCGGGGCAGTACCCTTTCTGGAACGGGGGTCTGATGACCTACAGTCAAATAAGGTAGGTCAGATAATTTCTTCATGGTCAGTTTTTTTTACATAGAATGACAGAGGGAAAGTTAGAGTAATATTTTTAGGTTTTATGGCTGGCTTTGGAGAACAGCAGTTCTGGTTTCTGTGACCTGCCTTGGGGAAGAGGGATTCTAGTTTTGATGGCTAACTCCGGGGAAGCTGTAGGGGCCAGAAACAGGAAGGCAGGAGAAGGTCAGAGAAAAACATTTGCTTCTGAGGCGACTTCTCAGGCCTTCCTTTTGGATTGGTCTCTGAGCCCCAAGAGTTGCACACTGGAGTCGTGCTTTGGGTTCGCTCTGTGCTACCACTAACTAGTAATACTTTGGTAAGTCATTTGCTCCTCAGAGCCTTAGTTTTTTCACCTGTCAAATAGGTGAAATGATAATTACTCACAGGGTGCTGTGGAAGTTAAATGAGAAAACTGAACAAAATGGGCACTGACTTAATGTTGGTTGAATGAATACATTTGCAGATGAGTGAACCTTGAGTGTGGTTTAGCGCCAGAACCAGGAAAAGTCCTCATGAACTTCTTTCTGATTGCCACATGGTTTCTTCACACAGGTGGATTTTGGTTAAGAGACCAGTCATCTGATTTCTTAATGGAAATGTTTTCTGACCTCTGAGAAAGTTCTGCACATATTAATGTGTGTATGCAATGAGTGTGTGTTTGTGTGTGTGTGTGTGTATGCGTGTGTGTGTGTGTGTGTGTTTTCCAGAACGGTGTTTTGGGTCATCCAAACAGTTTCTATTTGGAGAACAGATCACCAAATACTAGTCGTCTTCAGAGAAACATATATTTCAAGCAATGCAAATTGGGACTGTTTTGTGGTTATGCATTTATAGCACCATACTATATACCATAACCAATGTTTTCTGTTATAGTACATCATGGTACCTCCAAAAGAATTAATGAGTAGGGAGCTGAAAAGGCATAGAGCAAGAAGTAGTGTCAGATGTGGTGTTTTAGGGCAGTTTGGGGAGATGAGATTAGAAATGGGTGGCTTAATCCTTAGATGCATAAAACAGTTTGTATTTTTCAAAGTCCTCTCACTTGTATCATTTCATTTGATTCTAACAATGTCTCTTGGACATTTAAATCAATCATTGTCTCCATTCTGTAGATTGTAAAACACAGACCCAGTTCCTTAGGTAAGTTGTGTAGCCAAGGCAGAATGAAAAGCCCGGGAGTCTGCCTGCAGGGTTCTGTTTCGCTAACTGGCCTCCCAGCTTCCATTTCTTCCTTCGGAATCATCTCCACACAGCCGCAAGAGTGACCCTTTAAAATGTAAATCAGATCGTCTGGGTGTGGTGGCTCACGCCTGTAATCCCAGCACGTTGGGAGGCTGAGGCAGGTGGATCATGAGGTCAGGAGTTCAAGACCAGCCTGGACAACTTAGTGAAACCCTGTCTCTACTAAAAATACAAAAAAATTAGCCAGGTGTGGTGGTAGGCGCCTGTAACCCCAGCTACTCGGGAAGCTGAGGCAGATAATTGCTTGAACCCAGGAGGCAGAGGTTGCAGTGAGCTGAGATCGCGCCACTGCACTCCAGCCTGGGTGACAGAGCGAGACTCCATTTCAAAAACAAAAGTAAATCAGATCATGTCAGTCTCCTGAAGAAAACCTTCCCGCGGCTCCCTGTTGCAATTCTGATCAAGCCCACATCCTTGCAAGGCTTACGGGTCCCTGGGTGAGCTGGCCTCTGGCCCTCTCTCCCCTTCCTCATCTTCCATTCTGCCTCTTGCTGTCCCCAAATATGCCAAGTGCTTTCCTGCCTCAGGCCTTTCGCATGTGCTCTTTCCTTTGCCTGGGATGCTCCTCCCTCAGGACCCACAGATCACAGGCGTCTTCTCATTATGACACCATGCCTATATGCTTTATAAAATTAATCAGGGAAGAAGCAGGTGGGGGGCAGAGGGAATGAAAATAAGCCCAGCTTGCAGCACACTCAACATTCATCGTGAGGCCAGCCTGCTCTCTGAACTGCTTCCTCAGAGCAGTTTGGTGCCTATTGTCCTAGAATCACATAGACCCTAGATTGTAGTTCCCCTTAACTGCTCTATAGGTAACATTTTTGAACATTACAAAATATTAGGTTTTCCTTTGAGATATTCCTTCAGGTCCTGCATACCAGCGACACTAATGGCAGCTGGTCTGAAGGACCCCATGAGAAGTGGACTCACCAAAGGATGTGGTTTCCACATCCTGATGATTTCATCCGCCTTATCCCAACCAATCAACCCCAAATTTCCAGCCCCCTGCCTCCTGTAATTCCCTTAAAATCCCCAGTCCAGAACTCCTTAGGGAGATGAGTTTGAGGGTTTCCTCCCATCTCTCTCCTCCCCTCCCCTCCTTCTGTCTCTCTCTCTCTCTCTTTCTCTTTCTTTCTTTCTCTCTCTTTTTTTTTGACAGAGTCTCGCTCTGTCACCTAGGCCGGAGTGCAATGGCATGATCTCGGCTCACTGCAACCTCCACCTCCTGAGTTCAAGTGATTCTCCTGCCTCAGCCTCCTGAGTAGCTGGGATTACAGGCATGCATCACCACACCTGGCTAATTTTTTGTATCTTTAGTATAGATGGGGGTTTCACCCGGTTGGCCAGGCTGGTCTTGAACTCCTGACCTTGTGACCTGCCTGCCTTGACCTCCCAAAGTGCTGGGATTACAGGCGTGAGTCATTGCACCTGGCCTCCTCCCATCTCCTTTCTTGGCTGCTCTGTGAGCATTAAACTCTTTCTCTGCTGCAAACACTTCTGTCTCAATGTAATTGGTCTGATACTGTTCAGCGGGAATATGATCTTGTTAATCTTTTAACAGTCATTTGGGTTTTAGTTCAAGTGTCACCTCCTCAGAAAGGCATTCCTTGACAGTTCTATCTAACAGAGCTTAGTTACTGCTATAGCAGAGCTTTCCAGCCAGTGCACCTTGGTACATCGGCGTGTTGTTGGTGGGAAAAAGATGCTGCCATAGTAACCTCTTCACCCTAAGGAAGGCTTGGGGTAGCTGCTACCCACAGCCTATCTCTTTACTCCAGCACTCTGTGGACATTATCAATATTGATTGATTGAGATGGAGTCTTGCTCTGTCGCCCAGGCTGGAGTGCAGTGGCACAATCTCGGCTCACCACAGCCTCTGTCTCCCAGGTTCAAGCAATTATCTTGTCTCAGCCTCCTGAGTAGCTGAAATTACAGCTACATACCACCACACCCACCTAATTTTCATATTTTTGGTAGAGATGGGGTTTCACCATGTTGGTCAGGCTGGTCTCGAACTCCTGACCTTAGGTGATCCTCATGCCTCAGCCTCCCAAAGTGCTAGGGTTACAGGTGTGAGCCACTGCACCTGGCCCACTATCAATTTGTATGCATATTATTATGTGAACATGTTTGAGAATCACTGAAGATATCATCCTATATTACTTTTATCATAGCATTGGTGACTATCTGAAAGTAACCAATTGTTTTGCTTGTTTATTTCACTTCCCTTCACTGAATGAAACAGACTTTATCTAATTTGTTTATCCTTTGTTTAAAGGATTGAGTGTTTTAAAACAGCACCTGCCACATAATAAGTGCTTAATATTTATTTGTTAAAACATTGAGCCACCTGTATTGTCAAAAGAGCAATGGCAGGGTTAGGAAACTGTGTTAGAACTTGAGGTGAAATTCAAGTGTTGAGTGGGGGACATCATCCTACAGCTGTTGGCAGGACACTTTAAACTTGAATTATTTTAAGGATTTAAGCTGCTACTAGAAGCCCAGAAATAGAATAAATGCAGTAACGTCACATTATTCTCCAAAAGAACAAACTCATAGCAAGATCAGCAGATTTGACTGTAAGCTAAGTCTGAGGCTGTGCAAGTTTCTGCCAAAATCAGTATTTGTAAATTAATAATATTTATTTAATATTTAATATTAAAACCAAACTGCAGAAATTTAGTGAGATAATAACTTTCATCCTTTGGGGAATGTAATAAAGCCAAGCTATACAAATAAGCTTCTTTTTTATTGTGAGTTCCTGCTTCCCATACATTTCAGCTTTTAGTCGGTACGTAGGTGAATGAAGGTCAAACCTTATGGCATGAATGACCAGAACTGCTGCAGCTGTAGTTCTGATAGCAAACTGCTAGTTTTCTCTTCTCCAGGAGAAACACAGAGGTGCAAAAGGAGTTGCCATTCTGTGTAAAAGGTAAAGCTGTGCTAATAATAGCAATTAGAATTTCGTCGGGTGAGTTTTATCTTCATGAGTTTTATCCTCGCAATGCACACACACACACAAAGTTTTATCCTCACAGTGTACACACACACACAAAGTTCGCTTAGAGAGTCTTTTTTCTCCCTCCCTCCTGCATTTTTTTTTTTTTTATGACCCACCCGCCCATTTCTTTTTTTTTTTTCTTTTTTTTTGAGAGGGAGTCTTGCTCTTGTTACCCAGGCTGAAGTCCAACGGCATGATATCAACTCACGGCAACCTCCGCCTCCCGGGTTCAAGCAATTCTCCTGTCTCATGGAGTCTCGCTCTGTCGCCCAGGCTGGAGTGCAATGGTGTGATCTTAGCTCACTGCAACCTCCGCCTTCTGGGTTCAAGTGATTCTCCTGCCTCAGCCTCCAGAGTAGCTGGGATTACAAGCACCTGCCACCACACACCACACTCAGGTCATTTTTGTATTTTTAGTAGACACAAGGTTTCCCCATCTTGGCCAGGCTGGTCTCGAACTCCTGACCTCAGGTGATCTGCCTGCCTAGGCCTCCTAAAGTGCAGGGATTACAGGCATGAGCCACTGCACCCAGCCAACCACCCGCCCATTTCTTAACTCACACAACACACACCTGGGTCTTGGACAGCATAGCTCTTTTTCATGTAAGGAACAAACACCATCTCTATTGCCAAGTTGGTAGGAAGTATTCTTACAGTGGTTTCTGTGACAGGACTTCAGATAGAATCATTAGCTGGGGTTGCTGGGTAGCCACAGATCCTGGTTCAAGTGCTGATCGAGTTCCAAGTCTATCTGTACCTCAATCAGGCACTGTGTGTTGGGGAATGCTTTCTACTCCATCACTGTTCTTTTCATTTTTCAATATTGATTTCTTAGAGATAGGTTTCAGTATTCCGGAGCCATTACCCATGGTAGCAAAGAACAATCTTAAGCTGTGTCTGCCTGAGGTCTCTATAGTTGGTTTCATAGTGAAACATTCAGTCAACCAACCTCAGTCTTTAGACGCGGGAACTAAACAACTGACTTTACTGACTTGGCTCCATTGAAGATCTTAAATTTTGCCTGAATCAACCTGACAATTTTAGACAGAGCAGCTTTTGCCTGCACTGTAAGTCAAGAAGAGGGGAAAAGAAATTGAGCAATTAGACTGTGTAGCAGGTTTACCTGTAAGAAAGTTCGCTTGAGTTTTGTTTCAATTGAAATGAAAACTTTCCTTTCCAGGCTTTTAAACTGCTAATGCCAGAGGCTAGTTTGGGTGACAGCGTGGTTTGATACGTACTCTGTGACTGCAGTTCGAGGTTTTTCTTCACCTTGAACTCCCTCTTGAGGCAGGTGGTCACCTTCCTGTTCTGCTAATAAGTGATCCTCATTTCTGCCACTGTGACTTTGCCTACCCTGAGCCTGTCTTCTTTTGCCCTACACATCACACACATCGAGGGGGTCCTATGAATGCCAAAGTGAATGATCACAGTCTCTTGGTTAGATGAGATGTCAGCTTTTGGTTAAAACGGACGTCTTTTAAATAATTTTCTATTGCTTACTGCAAGAGTTTTTAAATTAGAAGACCAGCTTTCTGAAATTTGCCTAAGGATAAGAATAGCTATTGAACGTGATCCTAGGAGAATAGGGAGTGAGGGAAGGGGGCTCAGGATGCTACAAATATTCCAGAGGGTTCTTATATCTGGCAAGTTTGTCACACTGAGTTGTACTGGGATTTGTGGGAGAGAATGCGTTAAGTGTGAGTCAAGTCCTTCGATGTCTAGCTGGTGAAACGGTGTACAGGTCATTGGTTCCTTCAGTTTCTCTGGGCTGAGCCATTTAAACCAGTTCTCAGGCTTGGGTTGGCCATCAGTCCAGAAGCAGAGATTTTACATCAAGGTACCTTGAAGCTAATGATCTACCTTAATATTACAGAGGAGGAAACTGAGTTTTCATTAGGTACTTTATAAAGTGTGAGGGGAAGAATCAAAATTACAGCCCAGATCACCCAACTCAGGGCTGTTTGCACAGGCCGGTCTGGTCAAACAAGGCCAGGTGCCCTGAAGAGCTCTACCAGTGGAGTTTAATGATCTGCTGACACTGTCTTGAAATTCCTTACCATTTTATCTTTGAATGTGTGTTTTGTAAGTGCACTCTGATGGGACAGTGAAACGTTAACCAAGGACAGATGCATAATATGCATGTCCACTGTTGTATGCCACTATGTGAGCACATAGCATTTGTAATACTGTGCGAGCATAGAACCCCAATTGACTTATGCGGCATGGCGGTTCATGAGACTCAAAGTGAGTACAAGGTAAATAGTTTCCACCTAAAGTCGAATAACATGCCAGAACTTAGAGAAATCACACTTCTGTTCTGAGTGGAGTTTGAAGACTTCAACCTGAGAGCACAGACTCAGTAGAGGCTAAAACTATGTGCTGAAGTAGGTTAAATGAGGCACAGTGTACATATGACATTTTCTAACAGGGGGATACGTGTAGCACAGAAGGTGGGTGGTGGAACCACAGCTATGTTCTTGTGATTCTGATCGGTGCTCAGTGACTATATACATAAAATAAGGTAACTATGTGGTTGAGTGGGTAGGGAGAAAGTTAATGATTGTGTAGGCATTTTAGGGTCTGGTGGAGGGTGATTGATTTCATCCAGTCTTTGTTCTACGTCTGATAAACAGGATTACAACCAGTATCTGCCAGTGAAATAGTTAATAAACTCCAATTACATTGCCGATTGCTGGGGGTTCGGCCAAGCTCTGATTGCTTGTCTCACAGAAAGTCACTGAGACACTGAGTCTCCTTCCTTCCTTCCTTCCTTCCTTCCTTCCTTCCTTCCTTCCTTCCTTATAACTACCTCCCTCCCTCCTACCTATGTCCCTTCTTCACTACCTCTCTCTTGGTCTTCACTCACTCACTCACTACATCCAAAATCCATCCCTGCATGACTTCCTTCCTTCCTCCTCCTTCATTCCTCCTTTTCTCCTTCTTTTTTTCTTTTCCCTCCTTTCTTTCCCTTTTTTCTCTTTTCTTTCTTCTTCTCATTCTTTTCTTTCGTTCTTCTTTCTTTCTTTTCTTTTCTTTCTTTCTCTTTCTTCTTTCTTTCTCTTCTCTTTCTTTCTTTCTTTTTCTTTCTTTCCGTTATTTCTTTCTTTCTTTCTTTCTTCTTTCTTCTTCTTCTCTCTTTCTCTGTTTTTCTTTTCTTTTCTTTAATGAGATCTCATTCTGTCACCCAGGCTGGAGTGCAGTGGTGCAATTGTAGCTCACTGTGGCCTTGAACTCCTGAACTCAAGCTGTCCTCCTGCCTTGGCCTCCCAAATGACTAAGATTACAGACAAGAGCCACAGTGTCTGGCCATATTTCCAGGGAAGAAAGGCTTTAATGCAAGTGACATCAGCTAGGAGATGGAGATAAATCTCAGATCTGTCTACTTGACTAAAATTAGGGGTTTGTAGAATGAGGAAGGAATGTAACTATGTAGGGGAAACAGGAATTAGGGAGAGATAAGGAAGAGGAGTTGGTCAATGGGAAGCAGGTAGTCAGTTATGCCATCGTGATGGGTGTGAGGTCTGGCATCCCATTGTCTGGATGTGGTGAGCTGGTAAGTTTCAGTTCTTTGATACCATCTGGAAGGCCTGATGGTCAGTGTCCTATGAAAGGAGCTCAGATAAGACAAGTGTAACTTTCAAGCTTTCTAGGATGGGGTCAATTTCTATTTGTATTCAAAAAACCATAAATATTAGTTCTATGAAAAAATGGGCTGGTTTCAGTTATACAGGCAAGAGGTTAGTATTAGTTTGTAGGCCTAGGTTTTATTACTCATGTGCCCAACTGAAGCCATCTTGGGCCACTGTTTAAACTTTTACTTTTGAATTTTCCTTTTTTTCTGACAGTGTGAAGGTCCATGACTCAGTGTCCCAAAAAGCCACATTTTCTGGTTGGGCCAGAATTTACTTCCAATGTAGAAAGGAAATTGAGTTTTAAGAAACAAGCATGATGAGGGAGCCCCATCATGTTCTTACTTGCTTGTGTTATTTCACAGTGTTAGTCAAACACTTTTGCTGAAAATGGGGACATGGAAGGAAAAGGAAATGTACAGAAACCCACTGTTCCTTTTCCTTTTAGTTCTTCCTTAACCATCAGTAAGTTGAAGATAGAGTGCATTGGTAGAATATGTGCATGATCAGTAGGTGGAAAAGAGACAGCTGAGTTGGCTTTGTGCAGCATTACCATCATCCTGGTAAGACAAAATACCTATGTATGTATAAGCCATAAAATAGAAATTGGGTAATTTCTGTGATTCTGCCTTAATTAAATGCTCTTGTGTTCCCACATAAAACTGGCATTCTATAAAGGTGAATAGTAAAATCTTCTGTTTAATTTGAAATTTCAATTTTGTTCTACTTACAACAAAATTCAATTGCAAAGAAAAAGCATCATGACAAGTGAGAGAGACTGTGGAAGGAAAGGGAAAGCCTTTTATTTTAGCACCTTTAACAGCACTTTTGTCCTCCTTTTTGAACAGGGAGCCTGCTTTTTCATTTTGCCTTGGGTCCCACAAATTATGTGGCTGGCCCTGCTCCAGTGGTGTCTGCATTCTCAGCTTCCAGCAAAGTGCCTGTTGTCCCCTGGGAGTCGCAACAAGGGCAGTAGATGGAAAAGGAGGCAGGAAGAGTACCCCTCAGGCATAATGATGTCACCCTGGCTGCTCCAAGAAAAATCTGTGTAGCAGCTTTACCTTGGTCTCCATGGAAACCAGTCATGTATTAAAAATGCAAAGTTAAAGCATCTTTCTACTGGCTGTCCCTCTAGGAAGGAATCTCCTTTAACTAAAATATGGTAATACATGCAGCCTGCTACTGGCTCCTGCCAGACCTAAGGTGACATAGTTCTGTCCTTTAAAGCATAGGCTCCATGAGACAATTACCATTTCCCCCCCTCCTTCAAGTCCAGTGAACAAGAGAAGAGAAGAGCAGAACCAGACCATGGTATTCCAATGAGTTGTAGGCTTAGGACTTTTTTAAGACACAAAACATTGAGCTTTTCTGTGGCTTAGATTTCTGTTAGGTCGTAGCTTTTCATTTTCTTAGAACTGAAAGTCGAGACCTTTTAGAAGGGTTTGGTCTAAGTCCAACTTGGAAGACTGATGTCTTTCTCAAGACTGAGTTTACTTTGGGGAGAAGGTAGTAAGTTTCAATATTTCTACCTACCTGGAGCATCAGGGGTGTCTTCTGTGATCAAGGAAGGAAGCCATTCAGGGTAACAGCTGCAGACTTCTGCTTGGCCACTCTGATAGCTCTGGGAACACTGTGCACCTCTCTGGCTGTGATGGGGAAACTTTGCAAGTTGTTTCCCTAACAGCATCAGGGAGATGCTGCATCATGACCCCTTGCTCCCCCAAAGAAATCCTCAAAGAACCCATCTCCATGAATTCAATCAAGTTAGCCTCTAATTTTCAAGAGTGGAAATTACTTTACAGCAGGAGTGAAGGGCTCTCAAAATCATCCATAGTGATTTTTCTTTTTTCTTTTCTTTTTTGAGACATAGTCCCACTCTGTCGCCCAGGCTGGAGTGCCGTGGTGCTGTCTCAGCTCACTGCAAGCTCCGCCTCATGGGTTCACGCCATTCTCCTTCCTCAGCCTCCCCAGTAGCTGGGATTACAGGCGCCCGCCACCACGCCCGGCTAATTTTTTGTATGTTTAGTAGAGACGGGAATTTCACCGTAGTAGCCAGGATGGTCTCGATCTTCTGACCTCATGATCCATCTGCCTCAGCCTCCCAAAGTGCTGGAATTACAGGCGTGAGCCACTGCGCCCGGCCCATAGTGGTTTTTCTAACTACAGAACCCCTGTCCCTGAGATTTAGAGATCTTCCTTTACCCCAAATTCTCTTTATAGTAGAAATAAATTGAAGAGCAGCAATAGGTAGGGCTTTTTCATAAACTTTACTGTATGCTTACAGCATAAGCAATGTCATGCAAAAGAAAAAACACAATACCCCCTCCTTAGTCCTCCAAACAAGAACACTGCTTTGCTCTGCACCTGGGGAGCCATCTAACTGGAGCTCTGGCCAGATTGCCCACAAACTCACCTGTGCTGCCTCCTGGATGGGAAAAGAAACAAGCACACTAATGGTGCATTTCTGTGGAGAGGAGATAAGTGTCCTAATTAGGAAGGCTCTGAAAATGAGTGATTGAGGCATTATTTGATCTCATTTGGGGAGCACTAAAGCCTGAATGCATTAAGCAAGAGTGAATTAGAGTCAGAGGGTATGTTAGGCAGAAAGAAAAAAATGGAAAGTCTGTGGGGGAAGAAAATCCTTAATTGAGTTTTCTATTGAAATAACCAATAAATAGCTTGTTAGAAATAGGTCAAAGGAAAATATGTATTTATATATTCATTCCCCATTTTTGTTTCATGTCTGGCTTGCTGTCCAGAAAGCTTTAGTTCTGTGGTCTGTTACTATGAGGGCATTAATGTGAATAACAATGATTCTTGCAGATAATGACTGTAAACATGATAGAATTGTCTGAAGTCTAGTGTGCTGGGAAGTCAGGTTAATTTCTTTGCAGGGCTCTTAAATTGTTCTTTACAACCTTGCTGGAACATCAACTCATGGCAGAAGAATTCTAGGCTTTCCTGCCTTCCCTACCTCTTATATCCCAACAGATTTAAAAAACCTTTAAAAAATGTACTACCTTTTGTTCTTGCTTCTATTATCACAGTGGCATCGTGCAGTAGAAAAGGCGTGGGGAGCTTGGCACAGTGGCTTGCCCCTGTAGTTCCAGCTACTCAGAAGGCTAACGTGGGAGGATTGCTTGAGCCCAAGAGTTGGAGACCAGCCTAGGCAACATAGTGAGACCCTGTCTCTTAAAAAAAGCAAAGAAAAAAGCATGGGGATACTTTAAACAGGTCTGGGTGCAAAGTCCAGCTCTTTTGCATAGAAGCTATGTGATTTTAGAAAAGCTGTAACTTTCAGATTCATCAGCTATAAAGCAGGGATGATGGTTATACCTACCTGGAACTGTTTTTATACGATTTAAATGAAGTAATGTATATATAGGATGCAGAATGTGCATTATTCAAGAATAAATGTCTCAGATAATTATTCAAGGCAATAGTTCCTTGCGCTCTTGAAATCACTTACAATGCCTGGAACTTGTGAGTGTGTTTTCTTACATGGCAAAGGGACTTTGCAGAAGTGATTGTGGCAAAGGCCTTGAGATGGGTAGATTATTCTGGATGATTTGGCCTGCTCCAGTGTAATCACATGAGTCCTTAAAAGTGGAAAAAGAAGGCAGAAGAGAGGGTCAGAATGGTGAGAGGTCAGGACTCCACCCACCATTGTTGTGTCTGCAGATGGAGGAAGGGCACAGGAGCCAAGCATGCAGGTGGCTTTTGGGAGCTAGGAAAGGAAAGGAAATGGATTTCCCTGTTAGAGCACTCAGAAAGGAACATGTCCCTGCCTACACCCTAACTTTAGTGCAGTGAGATCCATGTCAAAATTTTAACTTTTAGAACTGTTGGGTAACGAATTTGTATTGTTTTAAGCTATTGCCTCTTCGGTCACTTGTTATACAGCAGCAATAGAAAATGAATACACTCACTTCAAGTATCATTCTCCCTCCAGCAACCAGAGGGGTCTTTCCAAAACCTTGAACAATTCATGTGCCTTTTCTGCTTGGAGCCCTTCAAATGCATCATTTTCACTCAGAGGACTCAGAGCACTGTGGGATCTGACTCTGCCATCTCTCTGGCCATAGCTCTGTACATCTTCCCCCTCTTTTGCTCCATGGCCATTCCTCAGACATGTCAAGCTGTTTCCTTACTGCAGGGTCTTTGGCTCAACTCAGGTTCCCTCTACTTGAAATGATCCACCTTCAGAGAGTTGGATGATGAGTACACACAATTAAAGAAGTTGGCCAGGCCTGGTAGCTCATGCCTGTAATCCCAACACTTTGGAAGGCCAAGGCAGGCAGATCACCTGTGGTCAGGGGTTTGAGACCAGCCTGGCCAACATGGCAAAACCCTGTCTCTACTAAAAATACAAAAATTAGCCAGGCGTAGTGGTGCGTACCAGTAATCCCAGCTACTCGGGAGGCTGTGGCAGGAAAATTGCTTGAACCCGGGAGGCGGAGGTTGCAGTGAGCCGAGATTGTGCCACTGTACTCCAGCCTGGGTGACAGAGTGAGAGACTCTGTCTCCAAAAAAAAATGAAGTTAATCCATGTGAACAATTTAAGACTACTAGCTTTAGCAAGTAACTGTCTTAATAACTATCTCAGCTCATCTGTGTGCCTCACTGCGACTTCCTGTCTCTGCTCAGCTTAGCACTGTCATTCTCCATCATTTATCACTTTTTCTACTCTATACTTGTCACTCTCTGATATGTTGAGTATTTATTGGCTAGTTTTTATTTTCTCCCCTAGTAGACTCTACACTGCATGAGAGCAGGAACTTTGTTTTGTTCACTGTTGAACTGTCAGCCCCTGGAAGACTGTGTGGCACCAGTAGGCTCCGAGTGTTTGAGAATGAATTCATTCCCATCAGGAATGCTGAAGAGGGTACATCTACAATGAATCTGAGGTTGAACTGAGACCTCTAAGATTATTTTCATCTCAAAGTTGAAGATGCTGCTTGTTTTTTCTTTTCTTTTCTTTTTTTTGAAACGGAGTTTGGCTCTGCCACCCAGGTTGGAGTGCAGTGGTGTGATCTTGGCTCACTGCAACCTCCACCTCCCGGGTTCAAGTGATTCTCATGCCTCAGTCTCTTGAGCAGCTGGGATTACAGGTGCCCGCCATGACACCCAGCTAATTTTTTTGTATTTTTACTAGAGACAGGATTTCACCATGTTGGCTAGGCTGCTCATGAACTCCTGACTTCAGATGATCCACCCGCCTTGGCTTCCCAAAGTGCTGGGGTTATAGGTATGAGCCACTGTGTCCAGCTATGTTGCTCATTTTCATAAAGCCAATAAGAGGTAGAACCAGCACTCGAATTTTGATTCTTTTTATTTAAGGCAAAGTTTTTCATAGGTACTTTCTCATATTCCTTCTAACTGATGCCATTCTCAGCAGGCCTCTCCCATGGGACTTCTTGGTTTCTCCATGTTTCTACCTCTTGGGAACATATCACACTTGCCTGAGTCCTTAGGTGCCCGCTTGGTGCCATGTGATAGTTAATACTCATGCCTTAATAAAACAATGACATACATTTAGGAAGCATGAGGCGCTTGAATGGAGGTCGAAAGGTACATGGCCTCAGAACACCTCAAAAGGTACAAAATGTTGACCATGAGATGAGGCTGGCAGGAGGGAACAGCTTGAAAGGAGTCTCTCCATATTGTATCACATAAAGAGTGGTCATCTGAAGCTCCTGACACTTGAGCTGTGATTTGTCAGTGGTTCTGTAGAAACTGCAAAATGTAGGATATGCCTATTTGAGATTGAAGTCCTACAGTGGTATAGGCCATTGATAGTGGTATAGGCCATTGATAGTCATCTTATTGGGAGATATTTGTCCCTGGATCTTGGTGGCATTTTGCTGGCACATGCAGACTTTGTGTACACAGAAACACTAGATCAAGTATTTTGAATAAACTGACTTGCTGAGTCTTTTTTGTGTTGCTTTATATAAAGGAATACCGGGAGCTGGATAATGTATGAAGAAAAGAGATTTACTTGACTCATAGTTCTGTAGGCTGTATGAGAAGCATAGCCCCAGCATCTGCTTCTTGTCAGGGCTTCAAACTGCTTCTACTCATGGTAGAAGGCAAAGAGAAGCCAGGATGTCACATGGCAAGAGAGGGAGCAAGAGAGTAAGAAAGCGCTAGTCTCTTTTTAATGATCAGTTCTTGCAGTAGCTAATAGAGCAAGAGATCACTAAATATGGTGATGATCATCAAGCCTTTCACGAGTGATCTGCCTCTATGATGCAACAGCTCCCAGAAGACCCCACCTCCAAATTTGGGGATCAAATTTCAACATGAGGTTTGGAGGGAACAAATATCCAAACTATATCCCTGACTATTCAGGCTATTGACAGATTTTTTAAAATAAAATGAATGATGGTTTATCTGATTGGATTAAGAAAACCAAGGCTGGGTGTGGTGACTCACACCTGTAATCCGACAATCTGACCACTTTGGGAGGCTGAGGCAGGAGGATTGCTTGAGGCCAGGAGTTTAATACCAGCCTGGGCAACACAGGGAGACTCCTATCTCTACAAAAAGGAGGAGGAGTAAGAGGAGGAGGAAGGGGAGGCAAAGAAGGATAGGAGGAGTGGGAGGAGAAGAAGAAGAGGAGGAGGGGGAGAAGGAGAGGAGGAGGAAGGGGAAGGAAGGAGGGAAAGGGGATGGGGGATGGGGGAGGGAGCTAGGAGGAGGAGAAAAAAGGAAGAAGAAGCAATGAAAAAAGAAAATCAACTGGTTGTCTGAAATGTCAGTCGGCATTTTGGTGCAGATAATAAACATCCCTTCTTAAAATACTTTCTTTCTTTTTATTGTGGTAAAATATACATAACATTTACCACTTTAAAAGTTTTTAATAATGCTCCTAATAATTCAGGAGCATTAAGTACATCTACAATGTTGTGCAACCACCACCACTATTCATTTCCAGAACTTGTTTATCATTTGAAACAGAAACTCTGTACCCATTAAGAAAAACTGCCCATGACCCCGTCCTTCCAGCTCCTGGTAACCATCATTCTACTTTGTGTCTCTATGAATTTTCCTCTTCTAGGTACTCTGTAACATGGGAATCATGCAGTATGGGTCCTATTGTGTCTGGCTTACCTCACTTAATACGCTGTTTTCAGGTTCATTTATAGTGTAGCATGTATCTGGATTTCATTCATTTTAAAGACTGAATAATTTTCCATTGTATGTAGAAATCACATTCTGTTATCCACTCACCTGTTAATGAACATTTGGATTTCCACCTATTTGGTATTGCGAGTAACATTGCTATGAACATTACTGTGCAAGTATCTGTTTGAGCCACTGCTTTCAGTTCTTTTGGGTGTATACCTAGAAGTGGAATTGCTGGATCATACAGTCTAACTTAATTCTTTGTGAAACTTTTAAGGAACTGCCAGTTTTCCACAGCATCTGCACCACTTTCTACCTTTCTACTCCCAACAGCAACACACGAGTGTTCCAGTTTCACCACATCCTTGCAAGCACTTGTCTTTTTTTTTTTTTTTTTTTTTTTTTTTTTTTAGGATAATAGTCATCCTTATGTGTCTGAAATGGTACTTCATTGTGGTTTTGGTTGTCATTTCCCTAACCGCTAGTGATGGTGAACATCTTTTCATGTGCTTACTTACCATTTGTTTATCTTCTTTGGAGAAATACCTATATAAGTATTTTGTCCATTTTTGAATTACTTGGTTTTGGTTGTGTTTGTTTGGTTTTATGAGTGCTTTGTGTGTTCTGAATGTTAATCTTCTCGACGTTTCATAGTTTTAGCTCTTACATTTAGGACTTTGATCTATTTTATTTATTTATTTTTTGAGAAGGAGTCTTGTTCTGTCGCCCAGGCTGGAGTGCAGTAGTGTGATCTCTGCTCACTGCTAACTCTGCCTCCCGGGTTCATGTCATTCTCCTGCCTTAGCCTCCAGAGTGGCTGGGACGACAGTTGCACACCACCACACCCAGCTAATTTTTTTGTATTTTTTAGTAGAGATGGGGTTTCACCATGTTAGCCAGTATGGTGTCGATCTCCTGACCTCATGATCTGCCCACCTCAGCCTCCCAAAGTGCTGGGATTACAGGTATGAACCTCTGCACCCGGCCAGGACTTTGATCTATTTTAGATTAATTTTTGTATATGTCATAAGGTAAAGGTCTAACTTCATTTTTTTGTATTTGGATATTCATTTTTTTGCAGCATCATTTATTCCAAAGATGAACCTTTCCCAAATGAATGGGCTTTGCACCATTGTTGACAATCAATTGACTATCTACGTGAAGGTTTATTTCTGGGCTGTATGTCTGTCCTTATGCCAGAACAGCATTCTTTTGATCACTATAGCTCTGCAATAAGTTTTGAAATCAGGAATTGAGACTCCTCCAATTTGTTCCTCCTTTTCAAGACTGTTTTAGCTTTTAGAGGTCTCTTGAGATTCTATGTGAATTTTAGGACGGGTTTTTCTATTTCTGCAAAATAACATTGGCTTTTTGATAGGAATTGCATTGAATCTGTAGACTGCTTTGGGTAGTATTGTCATCTTAACAATATGAAGTTTTCCAATTCATGAACAGGGAATGTCTTTCAATTCATTAATTTGTTTAATTCCTTTCAATAGTGTTTTGTAATTTTCATCATACAAGTCTTTTGATTTCTTGGTTAAATTTATTCCTGAGTATTTTATTTATTTTGGTGTTACTGTAAATGGAATTGTTTTCTAATTTCCTTTTAATATTGCTTATTGTTATATACAGAAAAGCAACTGATTTTTGGCGTGTTGAATTTGTATTTTGCAACTTATTTTGTATTTGCTCAGTTGTATTTGCAACTGAATTTATTAGCTCTAATGAATATTTTGTGAAGTCTTTAGAGTTTTCAACATGTAAAATCATGTCAGCTACAAAGATAACTGTTCTTCTTCCTTTCCAATTTTGATGTTTTTTATTTCCTTTTTTGTCCAATTGCTCTGCCTGAAACTTCCAATATTATGTGTAATATAAATGGCAAAAGCGTGTTCTTTTTTCTTTTTTTTTTTTTTTGAGACGGAGTCTTGCTCTGTCACCCAGGCTGGAGTGCAGTGGCTGGATCTCAGCTCACTGCAAGCTCCACCTCCCGGGTTTATGCCATTTTCCTGCCTCAGCCTCCCCAGTAGCTGGGACGACAGGTGCCCGCCACCTCGCCCGGCTAGTTTTTTGTGTTTTTTAGTAGAGACGGGGTTTCACCATGTTAGCCAGGATGGTCTCGAACTCCTGACCTCATGATCCACCCGTCTCGGCCTCCCAAAGTGTTGGGATTACAGGCGTGAGCCACCGAGCCCAGCCAAGCGTGTGTTCTTGTCTTTTCCTCATCTAGCAGAAAAGCTTTCACCACTGAGTATGATGTGAACTGTGAGTTTTTAACATATGACCTTTATCATGTGAGGGAAGTTACCTTTAATTTCAGGTTTATTGAGTGTTTTAATCATGAAAGGGTGTTGAATGTTGTCAAATGCTTTTCTGCATCAATTGAGATGGCTGGGCTTTTTCCCCCGTCATTCTGTTAATGTGCTATATTACATTGGTTTTCCATGCATTCCTGGAATAAATCTCACTTGATCATGGTGTATAATTCTTTTAGCATGCTTCTGTATTCTGTTTGCTAGTATTTTGTTGAGGATTTTTACACCAGTATTCATTAAGATATTGATCTGTAGCTTTCTTTTCCGATATTATCTTTCTCTGGCTTTAGTATGAGAGTAATGCTGGCTTCAGAGAATGAGTTAGGAACTGGCCTTTGTCTTCAATTGTTTAAGAAGTTTGAGAAGAATTGATTTTAATTCTTCTTTAAATGTTAGGCAGAATTCATAGGTGAAGCCATCTGGCCCAAGACTTTTCCTTGTTGAGAGGTTTGTGGTTCTGACTCAATTTCTTTACTAGTTATAGATCAACTCATACTTTCTATTTCTTCATTATTTGGTTTTGGTAGATTGTGTACTTCTAGGAATGTGTCCATTAAGACTGTACTAGCTTTAGCAAGTAACTGTCTTAATAACTGTCTCAGTTAATCTGTGTGCCTCACTGCGACTTCCTGTCTCTGCTATAGAAAATGTACTTGGGATTACAGGCACGTGCCACCATGCCCGGCAAAATCTAACTAATTTGTTGGCATATAATTGTTACTAGTACTCTCTTGTAATCTTTATTTCTGTAAGCGTGGTAGTAAACTTTATATCACTTTTATTTCCAATTTTAGTAATTTCAGTCCTCTTTTTTATCAGTCAATCTAGCTAACATTTGTTAACTTTGTTGATCTTTTCAAAGAACTACCTTGTAGTTTCATTGATTATCTATCTATCTATCTATCTATCTATCTATCTATCTATCTATCTATCTATCTGTATATATACATGTGCATGTGCGTATATATGTGTGTGTGTGTGTGTGTATATATATATATGTATATATATATATATATATATTTTTTTTTTTTTTTTAAGACAGAGCCTCAGTCTTGTCACGCAGGCTGGAGTGCAGTGGCGTGATCTCAGCTCACTGCAACTTCCGCCTCCCAGGTTCAAGTGATTCTCCTTCCTCAGCCTCCTGAGTAGCTGGGATTACAGGTGCCTGGCACCACGCCCAGCTAATTTTTGTACTTTTAGCAGAGACGGGATTTTGCCATGTTGGCCAGGCTGGTCTTGAACTCCTGACTTCAGGTGATGTGCCTGCCTCAACCTCTCAAGGTGCTGGGAATACAGGAGTGAGTCACCACGCCCGGCCTTTATTGATTTTTAACCTCTATTTTGTTAATCTCACTCTATTCTTTATTTTTCCTTCCTTTTGCTAGCTTTGAGTAAAGTTTGCTCTTCCTTTTCTAGATCCTTATGGTGAAAATTAGGTTGCTAATTTGAGATCTGTCTTCTACTTTAATGCATGAATTTATAGCTATACATTTCCCTTTTACCACTGCTTTCATTGCATTTCATAAGTTTTGGTATGTTGTGTTTTCATTTGTTTCAAGGTATTTTCTAATTTCCCTTTTGATTTCTTCTGTGACCACTTGGTTGTTTAAAAGTGTGTTGTTAACAACCCCATCAAAAAGTGGGCAAAGGATATGAACAGACACTTCTCAAAAGAAGACATTTATGCAGCCAACAGACACATGAAAAAATGCTCATCATCACTCGCCATCAGAGAAATGCAAATCAAAAGCACAATGAGATGCCATCTCACACCAGTTAGAATGGCGATCATTAAAAAGTCAGGAAACAGCAGGTGCTGCAGAGGATGTGGAGAAATAGGAACACTTTTACACTGTTGGTGAGACTGTAAACTAGTTCAGCCATTGTGGAAGACAGTGTGGCAATTCCTCAAGGATCTAGAACTAGAAATACCATTTGACCCAGCCATCCCATTACTGGGTATATACCCAAAGGATTATAAGTCATGCTGCTATAAAGACATGTGCACACGTGTGTTTATTGCGGCACTATTCACAATAGCAAAGACTTGGAACCAACCCAAATGTCCATCAGTGACAGACTCGATTAAGAAAATGTGGCACATATACACCATGGAATACTATGCAGCAATAAAAAAGGATGAATTCATGTCCTTTGTAGGGACATGGATGCAGCTGGAAACCATCATTCTCAGCAAACTATCACAAGAACAGAAAACCAAGCACCACATGTTCTCACTCATAGGTAGGAATTGAACAATGAGAACACTTGGACACAGGGTGGGGAGCATCACACACTGGAGCCTGTTGTGGGGTGGGGGGAGGGGGGACGGATAGCATTGGGAGATATACCTAATGTAAATGACAAGTTAATGGGTGCAGCACACCAGCATGGCACATGTATACATATGTAACAAACCTGCACGTTGTACACATGTACCCTAGAACTTAGAATGTAACAAAAAACTTAAAAAAATGTGTGTTGTTTAATTTCCGCATATTTGTGAACTTTTCAATTTTCTTTCTGTTACCGATTTCTAGTTTTATGATTTCAATCTTTTACATTTTATTTATATGACTTCAGTCTTTTAGAATGTATTGACTTGTTTTGTCCTTTTATATATGGTATATCCTGGAGAATGTTCCAGGTGCACTTGAGAAAAAGATATAATCTGCTGTTATAAACTACTGCATATGTCTGTCAGGTCCAACTGGTTTATGGACCTAACAAATTAGGTTGTTAATTTAAAATCTTTCTTTTACTTTAATGCATAAATTTATAACTGTAAATTTTCCTTTTACCACTGCTTTCATTGCATCCCACAAGTTTGGGTATGTTGTGTTTTTATTTGTTTCAAGGTATTTTCTAAGTGTTGTTCAAGTCCTCTATATTTTCATTGAACTGTCTTATTATTTTATCTATTGTTTAAAGTAGGTTATTGAGTCTCCAACTCTTATGGTAGAACTCTGTTTATTTCTCACTTCAGTTCTATAAATATTTCTTTCACAGATCTGGGGGTTCTGTAGTTTGTGGCATATATGTTTAAAACGATCAATTGATTACTTTATTAATATGTAATATTCTTCTTTGCAACCCTTTTTTGAGTTAAGTTCTGTTTTTGTTTTCTGATATTAATATAGCCACTCCTGCTCTCTTTTGGTTACATGAAAATATATACATGAGTATCTTTTTCTATCCTTTTAACCTTGTGTCTTTAGACCTCAAGTGAGTCTCTTGTAGACAGCATGTAGTTGAATCATATTTTTGTATCCATTCTGCCAATCTCTGGCTTTCAATTGGAGAGTTTAACCCATTAACATTTAAATAATTACTGGTGAGAAAGTGTTTTCTTCTGCTATTTTACTGTTTATTTTCTGTATGTCTTACAGATTCTTTGCCTGTTATTATTATTATTATTATTTATTTATTTATTTATTTATTTATTTTGAGACATAGTCTTGCACTGTTGCCCAGGCTGGAGTGCAGTGGCACAATCTTGGCTCACTGCAACCTCTGCCTCCTGGGTTCATGCCATTTTCCTGCCTCAGCCTCCTGAGTAGCTGGGACTACAGGTGCCCACCACCACACCTGGCTAATTTTTTTGTATTTTTAGTAGAGATGGGGTTTCACCATGTGAGCCAGGATGGTCTCAATTTCCTGACCTCGTGATCTGCCCACCTTGGCCTCCCAAAGTGCTGGGATTACAGGCATGAGCCACGATGCCCGGCCTGCCTGTTATTTTTAAAATTATTGCCTACTTTTGTTTTCAGTTGACTTTTGTGTAACATGTTCTGATTTTTTTTTTTTTTTTTTTAATTTTGAGACGGAGTCTTGTTCTGTCACCCAGGCTGGAGAGCAGTGGCACCATCTCTGCTCACTGCAACTCCGCCTCCTGGGTTCAAGCAATTCTCCTGTCTCAGCCTCCCGAGTACCTGGGATTACAGGTGTGTGCTACCGTGCCCAGCTATTTTTTTGTATTTTTGGTAGATATGGAGTTTTGTCATATTGGTCAGGCTGGTCTTGGACTCCTGACCTCAGGTGAATCACCTGCCTTGGCCTTCCAAAGTGCTGGGATAACAGGCATGGACCTGATTTCTTTTTCTTTCCTCTTTTGTATATTCTATGAATCCTTTATAGTTACTATGGGAATTAAATACAATATTCTAAAGTTTTTAACAGTCTAATTTGAATTGATACCTAGTTAATTGAAATTGCCTATAAAAACTGCTGCTATATAGTTCTGTCCCCTCCTTTGTTATTGGTGTGACAAATTACATCTTTGTATACATTGTGTGCCCAATAACGTAGATTTAAAGTAATTTTTATGCACTTGGCTTTTAAATCCTGTAGAAAATAAAAAGTGGAGTTACAAACCAAAATTACAAGCCCAAATTACTGGCTTTTATATTTGCCTATAGATTTAACTTTACTAGAGGTCTTAATATCTTCATTTGTCATTGAGTTGCTATCTATCATCCATTTATTTCAACTCCTTTCTTACAGGGCAGGTCTACTAGTAATGAACACCCTCAGCTTTTGTTTGGGAATGTCTAAATTTCTTCCTCATTTTTGAAGTACAGTTCTGCAGATAGAGGTTTCTTGTTTGACAGTTTTTTCTTTCATCACTTTGAACATATTATCCCACTGCCTTCGTATCTGTATCTGAAAGGCTTCTGCTGACAAATCTATCGCTAATCTTTTTTAAAAAGAAATTTTATTTATTTAATTCACAAATAATGATTGTGAATATAAATATTAAATATAAATATATTTAATTTAAATATAAGGAACAATGTGATTTTTTCATCTATGTATACATTATAAAAAAAGATTAAATCAAGTAAATTATCATATCCATTATCTCACCAACTTTTCTTTTGTGGTAGGAATATTAACAATGTATTATTTTAGTAGCTTTGAAATATATAATTCATTATTATTAACTGTGGTTACCATGAAGTGTAATAGATCACTAAAACTTACTCCTGCAGTCTAACTGACACTTTGTATTTTGTGATCAACATCTTTGCTTTCCCCATCCTTCCCCCAACCCCAGCCTCTAGTAACTGCCTTTCTGCTCTGTTTCTATGAGATCAACATTTTTGGATTCCACATATACATGAGATTATACAGTATTTGTCCTTCTGTGTCAGGCTGATTTCACTTAGCACAGTGTCCTTCAGGTCTATTCATGTTATCACAAATGCTAGGTTTTTCTTCTTTTTAAAGGCTGTGTAGCCGGTGTGTATATATACCACGTTTTCTTTATCCATTCATCCATTGATGATAATCTTATTGACAATCTCTTGTATGTGATAAATTGTATCACTGCAGGGATTGGGGAGATCTTTTCCTCACCCTTTGACAGGTTTATGGCTGAGGCCTCTATAACAAAAGGCAGATTAACAATAGAAAAGCATACAAATTTACTTAATATATATTTTATGTGACATGAGAAACTTCATAAAGAAATGAAGACTCAAAGACACAGGTAAACCAGTGGCTTTTTTTTCTTTTTGAGACAGTCTCAAAAAGGCTGGAGTGCAGTGGTGTGATTCCAGCTCACTGTAACCTCTGCCTCCCAGGGTCAAGTGATTCTTGTGCCTCAGTCACCTGAGTAGCTGGAATTACAGGCACGCACCACCATACCTTGCTAAGTTTTGTATTTTTAGTAGAGATGGAGTTTCTCCATGTTGGCCAGTCTGGTCACAATCTCCTGGCCTCAAATGATCTGCCTGTCTTGGCCTCCCAAAGTGCTGGGATTACAGGTGTGAGCCACCACACCCGGGCAACCAGTGGCTTTTTCATGCTAGGTTTGATGAAGAAGTGGATAGCTGTGAAGAATGTTTGGATCCAAAAGTATGATCTAATGGTAACAAACTGGGGGGAACTTAGCAAGACCTGTTTGTTCCGATTCTTTTTTGTGTCCCTGTGCCTTCAGAGATAAGGATGTTCCTTTCTTCTGGATCTAGAGAGGGCACCTGTTGAATGTGGGTCTTATGACCTGCTTCAGGGGAGAAGGGTGGGAAAAGGTCAGAGAATGATCTTCCTAGGTTTTATGACTAGCTTCAGGGGAGAAGGTGAGGGAGAAGTAAAAGTGATGTTCCTGCTTCTGCTATTTTCTCAAATACCAAGGTGCCATATTTTAGGGTAGTGTAATCCCGAATCCCATCACCATCATCAATATTCTCCTAATCCCCAAAGTCTTTGCTCTATTCTCCATATTCAAACCAAACAGGAGGTCCTCTAGATTTACCTCTGTCCTATTTCTCAAATATATCCTTTTCTCTCTATTCTTATTGCTGCGTAGTTCATCATTTCTTGTTAGAATTACAATATTGCTTCTTACCATGTTTTCCTAATATGTGTTTGACTTTCTCCATCACATTATCCACAACCCATAACCGATCTGAAACAATTATGAAAATGATATTCACCTTTTCACACAGTTGTTCAATGGTTCCTCCTGGCCTTTAGCAGAGTTCAAACTCTGGCCATGACATGTAAGGTCCTTTTGCACGTGGGCCTCCAGTCTCAGTAGTCTGAACTGACTGGGGGTGTTTCTTCTTGCCTGTTGCCGAGCCTTCAAGCAGACTCACTCATGGATGACACAGCTGTCTGCAAGTGCCTACTGCTTTGTCTCAAAACTTGTAGTGACAGGTGTGTCTTGTCACTTTCTGGTGTACATTGCAGATCTGCCTTGTTTATTGCTCCAAGATGAGCTCCGATGTGAGTGGCCCTGACAGTGCAGAGTATAATCCAATGCCCTTTGAACTGAGGGAGCACAATTTATTGCTGTCAACATAGTTTACAGTTTATGAGGTTATCAGCCCCTTAACTCCTGAGTTTTTTTCAAGCCTTGGTTTGAATCTATAAACACAACTGATTCATGTTGCAAAACTGATGCAAAATATAATCGTTATTGTTTCATTTTATAAATTCCTTACCTCATAAAGTATCATTAAAAAAACAATTAATAAGATTATGTTTTCCCTTCCCTCATCCATCTCACTAAGAAATAGTATCATAATTCTTCAACAGTGAATTTTCTGTGTGGGAGAAAAAGTTGTTTTAACATAAATTTAGTAAATGTTTTAATAATTGCGTTACAATTATAAATGCTTCTAATAAGCCAGACTCAATGTTTCTTATGGGTATCTATGAAAAATGAATAATGAATAAATACAAATAAGACCTCATTTTGAAATACTATAGGAATTTCATGTGTCCAGTTTTAATTTTTACCAACCATAACCTTTAACCTTTTTTTCTGTATATGAAGAAACTTAAATTTTAAACACTAGAAACATGTTTCTGCTTAATTGCAGTCTGAAGTTAGAGGTTTAAGGCAAGAAAAAGGTAAAAAGATGCAAAAAAATTGAGTCCAAGTCGTGGAGGACATCAAAAAGGAAATTTTCAGGTCCTCTTTTTTTTTTTTTAGAAACAGAGTTTCACTCTTTCGTCCAGTGAAGTGGTGAAATCTCAGCTCACCACAACCTCCACCCCCAGGTTCAAGCGATTCTCCTGCCTCAGCCTCCTGAGTAGCTGGGATTATAGGCATCCGCCACCACGTCTAGCTAATTTTTGTATTTTTAGTAGAGATGGGGTTTTGCCATGTTGGCCAGGCTGTTCTTGAACTCCTGACCTCAGGTGATCCACCTGCCTCGGCCTCCCAAAGTGCTAGGATTACAGGCATGAGCCACCATCAAATCCTTTCTTGTAAAATCCAGCTATTCAAGTTAGCTTACAATCATGTTGGTCTTTCTAAATAAAACTGCCTTTTTATAATAAAAATTGTTTAAAATAAAATAAAATATTGGCTATTTGTCAAGAGCAGGTGCATTTGAATATAAGATTTGAAATTTAAATTAATAATTGAGGAGACAAATTGTTTAAGCAAAAGGAATTGAAAGTATTTTTAAGTTCTAAGAAGAAGAAAAAAAATGAAAGTAAGTCACATTCATTCAATAACTTTATCTGAAAATGAAGTCAGTTGGAATTGAATTCAGTGATGTATATTACTTAATCATACCATTGGACTTATTTGCTCAGGCAGAAGTTAGTTTACCTTGAACTCAATTAGGAGCACAACCCATTCCAGTACAATGGAATCTCCTCATTGTATTGGCTGTTCAAAATTAAAGGTCCAATTACAGAATTTCCTGAACTTATGCCATTGAATTATTGTCTTATTTTTAAATATAGGATGAACCCCAAACATATAAAATATGATGAAGCATGTGTACTTGACAAGTGTATTGGTTATAAACAATGGAAACCAACTCTGACTAATGGGAGCGAAACAGGACTTACAGGAAAGTCATCAGATAGCTCACAAATTTGGAGACACATTGGCAAATAAAGTTAGGAGAACAGGAAGGAACCCAGGGAGTCTAGGTCACCAAGAGCCCAGGCACAGTTCAAATGCAATGGTGCAGATACAGCCACCACTGTATCCTCCCAACTGAGCCTCTTGACTCTCAACTCCATTGCCTCTGCACCTACAGAACATCAGCAGAACAGCATCAGCCATAGCAGCCAGCCCTACTTCTTGACATTAGTGGATTCAGCCTCAAAGTCCCAGAGAGAAGGTACCTCAAATGGGTTTGGGGAGATCAATGTCATATTGGAAGCAAAGCTCCCAAGAGTTATGAACTGAATTGTGTCTCCCCAAAATGCATATGTAGAAGTCCTAATCCTGAGTATTTTAGAATGTGACTTTCTTTGGAAATAGGGTCATTGCAGACACAATTTTTTTGTGTAATAACTGTTAAGATGAGGTAATGCTTGGGTAAGGTGGGCTCCTAATTCAATATGACTAGTGTCCTTATAAAAAGGGGAAATTTGGAAACAAACACACAGAGACAAACACACAGAGACAATACCATGTGAATATCAAGGCAGAGATTGGGTGATTTATTTGCAGGCCAAATAATGCTAAAGATAGCAAACTACCAGAAGTTAGGGTAGAGGCATGAAACAGAAGGAACCAACCCGGCCTATACATTGATCTTAATCTTGTACCCTCCAGAGCTGTGAGACAATACAATTTCTTTTGTTCAAACTATCCAGGTTGTGGTACTTTGTTATGGCAGACTTAGCAAACTATAATACACCCATCTCCAACCAAGACCCCAACAGCAGCAAATTCTCCATTCTCACCACTCCTATTCAACACAGCAGTCAAGTGAACTAAATAAAAGGCATCCACATTGAAATAGGAGAGGTCAAATCTCTGTTAGCTGATGACATGATCTTATACCTAGAAAACCCTAAAGATTCTGCCCAAAGATTCCTAGACCTGATAAATAACTTCAGTAAAGTTTCATGATACAAAACTAATGTACAAAAATAAATTGCATTTCTACACCAACAGTGCTCAAGCTGAAAACCAAATTCAGAGCTCAATCTCGTTCATAATGGCCACACAAAAATATTATGTTTGTGCAAAAATAATTGTGGTTTTTACCACTACTTTCAATGGCAGAAACAGCAATTAATTTTGCACCAACCTAATAAAATACTTAGAAATACATTTATCCAAGGAGGTGAAGTACCTCCACAAGGATAACGACAAAACACCAATGAGAAAAAATGTAGATGAAAAACAAATGGATAAGGAAGCATTCCATGCTCATGGGTTGGAAGGATCAATATTGTTAAAATGTCCATACTGCCCAAAGCAATCTACAGATTCAATGCTATTTCTCCTAAATTACCAACACCATTTTTTTACAGAATGAGAAAAAAATCTATTCTAAAATTCATATGGAATCAGAAGAGAGCCAAATAGCTCAAGCAATCATAAGCAAAAAGAATAAAGCTGGAGGCATCACATTATCCAACTTCAAACTGTACTACAGAGTTACCGTTACCAAGACATCATGATCCTGGTACAAAAATAGACACATAGACAAACAGAATAGAGACCCCTGAAACAAAGCCACATGTCTACAGGCAATTAATCTTCCTCAGAGTCCACAAACATAAACAATGGGCAAAGGATACCCTATTAAATAGTGCTGGGAAAACTGGCTAACCATATGCGGAATAATGAAATTGGACCCCTGCCTCTCACATACAAAATTAAACTCAAGATGGATTGAAGACTTAAATGTAAGACCTCAAACTATAACAATTCTAAAAGAAGACCTAGGAAATACTCTTCTAGACATTGGTCTAGGCAAAGAATTTATGACTAAGTCCTCAAAAGCAAATGCAAAAAGACAAAACTTGACAATTGAGACATAATTAAACCAAGGAGATTTTGCACAGCAAAAGAAACTATCAACAGAGTAAACAGACAACCTACAGAATGGGAGAAAATGTTCACAAACTACACATCTGACAAATCACTAATATTCAGAATCTATAAAGAACTTAAATCAACAAGAATAATAACGTCATTAAAAAGTGGGTGAAGGACATGAGCAGACACTTCTCAAAAGAAGACATACAAGCAGTCAGCAAACATAAGAAAAAATTGTCACTGTCACTGATCACCAGAGAAAAGGAAATCAAAATCACACTGAAATACACCTTCACATCAGTCAAAAGAGCTATTATTAAAAAGTCAAAAAATAACCAATGATGACGAGGTTGCGGAGAAAAGGGAACACTTACACACTCTTGATGGGAGTGTAAACTAGTTCAACCATTGTGGAAAACAGTATGGAGTTTCCTCAAGAAGCTAAAAGCAGAATTATTATACCATTCGACTCAGCAATCCCATTACTGGGTATATACCCGGATGAACAGAAGTCATTCCACCACAAAGACACAGGTGTGCAAATGTTCACTGCAGCACTATTCACAAGAGCAGAGGCATGGAGTCAACCTACATGCCCATCAATGACAGATTGGATAAAGAGAAGGTGGTACATATACACCATGAAACACTATGCAGCCATAAAAAAGAACGAGATCATGTATTTTGAGGGTACATGGATGGAGCTGGAAGCTATTATCCTTAGCAAACTAACACAGGAGCAGACAACCAAACACTACATGTTCTCACTTGTAAAAGTAGGAGCTAAATGATGAGAACTCATGAACATGAGAAGGGAATAATAGAAACAGGGGCCTACTTGCAGGGTGGAGACTGGGAGACGGGAGAGGAGCAGAAAAGATAACTGTTGGGTACTGGCTTAATACCTGAGTAATGAAATAATCTGTACAACAAACCCCCACGACACAAGTTTACCTATTTAACAGACCTTAACAGGTACCCCCAAACCTAAAATAAACTTTTTTTTTAAAGTCAAAAAATAACAGATGTTTTGTGGAGAAAGGGAATGCTTATACACTACTGATGGGGTGTACATTACTTTTGCCTCTGTGGAAAGCAGTTTGGAGATTTCTTAACGACCTAAAAACATAATTATCACTTGACCTAGCAATCCCATTACTGGGTATATACTCGGAGGAAAATAAATAGCTCTACCAGAAAGACACATGTACGCATATGTTTATCACAGCACTATCCACAATAGCAAAGACATGGAATCCTCCTAGGTACCCATCAATGGTGGACTGGCTAAAGAAAATGTCATACGTATACTCCATGGAACACTACGCAGCCACAAAAGAATAAAATCATGTCTTTTGCGGCAAAATGGATGCAGCTGGAGGCCACTATCCTGTGAATTAACACAGAAATAAAAAACTAAATACTGCATGTTCTTATTTATAAGTAGGAGATAAGCATTGGGTATACATGGATACAAATGTAGTAACAACAGACGCTAGAGATCCTGAAAAGAGGGAGGAAAGGAGGAGAGCAAGGGTTGAAAAACTATCTGTTAGGTACTATCTTCACTATTTGGGCAATAGGATTATTAGAAGCCCAAACCTCAGTATCATGCAATACACCCATGTAACAAACCTGCACGTGTACCCCTGAATCTAAAAAAATGTTGACTTTCTGATCTTTAATGTAATGGTATTAGGAGGCAAGAGGTAATTAGCCTGACGATAGAACCCTCATGGTTGGCATTACTGGCTTTATAAAAGGAACCCCAGGGAGCTCTCTCCTCCCTCTCTGCCAGGTGAGGGTAATACCTGAAGTCTGAAGTCTACAACTCAGAAGAGTCCTCATGAAAGCCTGACCATATGGCACTTTACACTAGACCATGAGTATCTTTTGCATGTTGTCACTGTTTTTATTGTTTTATCTCTCCACCGTGACTCGCTCGTGTAGCACAAACTCCATTGCCTCGGTAGACCTTCTCCAAACCTTAAACACCATCAATCTAGGCTGGGTGTGGTGGCTCGTGCCTGTAATCCCAGTGGGCAGGTTGCCCAAGGTCAGGAGTTTGAGAGCAGCCTGGCCAACACGATGAAACCCCAAATCTACTAAAAATGCAAAAATTAGCTGGGCGTAGTGGTGGGTGCCTGTAAGCACAGCTACTCAGGAGGCTGAGGCAGGAGAATCTCTTGAATCAGGAGACGAAGGTTGCAGTGAGCCAAAATCGTGCAACTGCACTCCAGCCTGGGAGACAGAGGAAGACTCCGTCTCAAAAAAAAACAAAAGCCATCAGTCTTGGCCAGGGCTGGGTTGGGGGTGGGGGTGGCTCATGCCTGTAATCCCAGCACTTTGGGAGGCCAAGGCTGGCAGATTACTTGAGGTCAGGAGTTCAAGACTAGCCTGGCTAATGTGGTGAACCCTGCCTCTACAAAAAATACAAAAATTAGCGGGGTGTGGTGGTATGCACCTGCAGTCCCAGCTACTCAGGAGGCTGAGGCAGGAGAATCACTTGAACCCAGGAGACAGAGGTGGCAGTGATCCAAGATCATGCCAGTGCACTCCAGCTTGGGTGATAGAGTGAGACTCTGTCTCAAAAAAACAAAAACAAACCATCAGTCTTACTAGGGAGTTTTTTTTTTTTTTTTTTTTTTTTTTTTTTTTTTTTTTACAAAAGGGGGACTTGTACACAAAAAGTGGGTGAAGCCATTCTATTTGTTTGTCTGCCATGTGTTGTCTCACAGAACACAGAGACCCACTGGGCTGCAGGGAACATTTTATGTGTGTCTGAAGAGGCTGCAACAGTTTGCTAGAGCTCCCATGACACAGTATTACAGACTGAAGGCTTTAACAACAGAAATTTAGTTTCTCACAGTTCTGGAGGCTAGAAATTTGACATCAAACTCTTGGCTGGGGTGATTTCTCTGAGGCCTCTCTCCCTTGCTTGTAAACAGCTGTCTTCTGTTTCTGTGCTCACAAGGTCTTCTCTTGTGCCTCCCTGTGTGCTTGCTCCCTCTTTTTATAAGGACTGCAGTCAGAGTGGATTAGGGCCCACCCCAGTGAACCCACTTTATGTTAATTACCTCTTTTTTCTTTGAGTTTGAGTCTCGCTGTATCGCCCAGGCTGGAGTGCAGTGGTGCAATCTCAGCTCACTGCAACCTCTGTCTCCCAGGTTCAAGTGATTTTCCTGCCTCAACCTCCCAAGTAGCTGGGATTACAGGCACGTGCCACCACACCTGGCTGATTTTTTGTACTTTTAGTAGAGACGGAGTTTTACCATGTTGGCCAGGCTAGTCTTGAACTCCTGACCTCAGGTGATCCACCTGCCTCGGCCTTTCAAAATGCTGAGATTACAGGTGTGAGTGAGTTGTAACCGCACCTGGCCATGTTAATTACCTCTTTAAGGAGCATATGTCCAAATACAGTCAGATTCTGAGGCACCGAGTGTTAGAGCATGAACATATGAATTTGTGGGAGGGAACACAATTCATCCTATAACATATACTAACTCCCTCCAGAATATGCATATGTCAAATTTGTATAGCTACAGTCTGATAACTTTAAGGGCTGATAACTGATAAGGGCTATAGCAGGTACATTGCCACCAGCAGTCCCTGAAGGCAGCTAGTTCCCTGCATCCAGCCTCCCCTGGATGTTTACATTCTCTTAATACTTTGCCAAGCTGGTGTCTGTGTGGCAAATACAATCACATTGTTCCTTCCACTCTCAAGTTTCCCAGTGGATGTGTTTGTTGTCTTTCATTTGTTTAATATCTGCTTGGGGTTTCTTTACCCTGAGCCACTGGCTCAGGTCCCCTCGGTTCTCTGATGAGCTTTCTCCCTGGAGTCTCCTGACATTTTCTCTTCTGCCAGGTGTGGGATTGTTTTAGTTGTTTCTCAAGACTCCCTTTAATGTTAAAGGAAGAAAAATTATGTTGCTTTAAGTCCAAAGAGTTCTTCTAGAGTGTCTTGCCCTGTGCACTGTCTCCGACAAGGAGAGGAAAGGAGGCTTCTCTAGGCTCCTCTCCTCCATGGCAGGAGCAGGCCCAGCCTCAGGTAGTTTAGACGCAATTTAACACAACCCCCCTTGTGGATGATTCTCTGTTCTGAGTCATGCTGTTGAGCAGCCATTTGACATCCAAAAGTCTGTGTCTTCTCATCTATACAATGAGTGTGGGTTTTTTTGAGGATTCACTTGGATAGTGCTCTTCATACAGGCTATTAGTGCAGGTTCTTCATAAGGCTATTAATTGCTCCACAGTTGCCAAAATACTGTGGTGATACCTTGAAGCTATTAATGACTTAATGAATATCTGTCCCCCCAATCAAATTTTACGTTGAAAGTCTAAAACCTTTTTCACCATGAACACCCATGTCCTCCACATGCACAAGTCCCTGAAGGGTTGAGGCTTCCTAGTCTGATCTCCAGATCCCAATTCCCTGGTGGCTCATGATGCTGTCACTGTGTCCTTCCTGATCCTCCGTAGTAGGAAAATGAGTGTACCCTGAACGTAGGGGAGATCTGTACTATGCGGAGGGACCCCGCAGCCAGGCACAAGGGAGAGGCTAGTGGAGTCCCTGGTTCCAACCTTCCAGGGTCAAATTGTCCCCTCCTTCAGGAGTTTCCTGGGCTCATAGTGGGACTTCACCACCATTCTACAGTTCTTATAAGGGAGGAGATCACCTCTCATATTGTCTTATGTCCAATTTCTGCCCCCAAAGAAAGAAGAAGTAAAAATTAAAAGGCAGAAACGAAATCCACAGGCAGGCAGCCTGGTGCCACACCCTGGGCCTGGTAGTTAAATATTGACCCCTGACCTAATCGGTTATGTTATCTGTAGATTCCAGACATTGTATAGAAAAGCACTGTGAAAACCCCTGTCCTGTTCTGTCCCATTCTAATTACTGGTGCATGCAGCCCCCAGCCACGTACCCCCTGCTTGCTCCATCACGACCCTCTCACACGGACCCCCTTAGAGTTGTGAGCACTTAAAAGGGACAGGAATTGCTCACTCAGGGAGCTCGGTTGTTGGAGATGTGAGTCTTGCCAAAGCTCCTGGCCGAATGAAGCCCTTCCTTCTTTTTTTTTTTTTTTTTTTTTTTTTGAGACGGAGTCTCGCTGTGTCGCCCAGGCTGGAGTGCAGTGGCCGGATCTCAGCTCACTGCAAGCTCCGCCTCCCGGGTTTACGCCATTCTCCTGCCTCAGCCTCCCGAGTAGCTGGGACTACAGGCGCCCGCCACCTCGCCGGGCTAGTTTTTGTATTTTTTAGTAGAGACGGGGTTTCACCGTGTTAGCCAGGATGGTCTCGATCTCCTGACCTCGTGATCCGCCCGCCTCGGCCTCCCAAAGTGCTGGGATTACAGGCGTGAGCCACCGCGCCCGGCCAGCCCTTCCTTCTTTAACTCGGTGTCTGAGGGGTTTTGTCTGCGGCTCGTCCTGCTACACCTGGAGCAGCTGTTGAGCAGGCGAGTGTCTGTTTCTTTCAAGGCATACACTACCACCTACTAGCTGTGTCTAGGGATGCCACTGGAGCTTTCTGAGCCTCAACTTGCACCTTTGAAAAGTGGAGTAGTAAGATGAATCTCAGTGAGGTTCTCGTAGGAACGAAATGGCCTAAGACAAGACAGGTGGCTCCTGAGTGCCTGGCTCTGTGGAAAGGTTGCTGGACCTACTGTGGTTGTTCATATTTCTTATTTTTCTTTTCTCTTGACTCAGAAGAAGCTGTTTGCATCATGTCTCAATGGCTCCTGTCTCTCTATGTTTGGCAAAGCACATAGAAAGCACATCTGTTTTTGCATTTGTAAAGGAGGTTTGAGATTCCTTCTAGCTCGTCTTTGTCCTCGATACAGACAGAACAGAGGTCCCCAGGTGCTGGGAGAGGAATCTGTCCTGAATCTGAAAGGTTTACAATAACAGTTGATCAGATCACAATTCATTCATGGAAACATCCACAACAAAAAGAGGAAACTGTTGAAGATTTTCATGATAGCCTCAACAATTCCATCTGACATTAGGGTGTTAAAGAAGGCATGAGAGTTTTAATTAAAAAGCCAAATTCTTTATTTAAAAATTATAGAAATGTGAAGGAATAACAATATAAATAAGTCCTTGGGCAGGATAGAGCAATGGTGACCCCCAGGCGCAGCTGCGAGGTCCTGCCTGGGCCTGTCTGTGCCCTTTGGAAAATACATCCCCACTGGCCTGCCAACCAGGAAGGGCGCGTCCTGGGCAGCACATCAGAGGCCCCCAGCTCAGATGCTCAGCTGAGGGCAGGTCCCAGTCGCTGGAGGAAGAGACCACATCCTGGAGCAGGAGGAGGAGTTGCTGGAATTCCGCCCCGTCCGCCCCCATCAACCGCAGCCCGGGCGGGGACGTGGAGAGGGCGAGCGGGTGGAGTTCGCGCCCACAGCCCCGGTGG
This sequence comes from Rhinopithecus roxellana, assembly GCF_007565055.1. Lineage (NCBI taxonomy): Eukaryota > Metazoa > Chordata > Mammalia > Primates > Cercopithecidae > Rhinopithecus > Rhinopithecus roxellana. The sequence goes on along the minus strand of NC_044556.1, from coordinate 107,303,211 downwards.
CGGCTTGCGAGAAGCAGGCGTTGTTCAGGTCGCGCTGGGACCCAGCCTGGCCCGCGGGAAGCTCTTCAGCGAGGCTCAGGATCCGGCCCGCCAGCCCTGCTCTCCGCCCCCGCGGCTCTCCCTGCACCCGGGACCCAAAGCAGCGCGAGGCCTGCTGGCCGGAGCCCCGTTGGCCGTCGCCTCTCCCGGGGAGCCTCTTCCAGCTCCAGGGTTGAGGCGAGTGGGGGCAACAGACACCACGATGTCAGGCAACGCCTCGCTGGGCTGCTGCTTCTCAGTCCCAGGACCGAGGCCGGAGGGCTTTGGCTCCGGAGCTGGCCGTGGTGCTGGATCGATGTGTGGGAGGCCCAGGGGGCTGCAGGTGACTCTGGCTCCGGAGCAGGCAGCAGCTGTACCAGAGCCAGCACTGGAAAGGCCTGTGTCTCCAGACATTAAGCAGGAGCTGGAAAAGGAGAATGAGTCACCAACATCAGTCACTTTCCACTGGCCTTTCTAAACACAGAAATGACCGCAGAGAATTTAATGGAATTGGAGCCCCCAAACACCACTCCTGGAAAGTCTTCCAGGCTGCAGGCCACCTCACTGTCTGCCTCTACAGTGGGCTCTGGAGGCTCCAGCTGCACAAAAGCCGTGTGTATGTGATGCTGCAGGCCCCATCCAGGCCAACTGACCTGCACAGAGGCCGTCTAGGCCTGAATGAAGGACACTTTTAGGACACTTTGACTTTTTTTTTTTTTTTTTTTTTTTGACTCTCAGGCTTATTGTGGAAAGAGAGATCATGTAGATTCATTTCCAAGTCAGATAATCACCTTTTGACCTCAAGGTTTTAGCATCAGAGGTTCCAAAAGTTATGAGTGCCAGTTGATGTGTCAGGTGTTTTCGCTCATCTGGGTTGCCAGAACAGAATACTATGGACCGGCTGGCTTATATGTGACAGAAATGTGTTTCTCACAGTTCTAGAGATAGCGAAGTCCGAGGTCAAGTGGTTGGGTGAGGGCTGGTTTCCTGGTTCAGAAACAGGCATCTTTTTTTTTTTTTTTTTTGAGATGGTGTCTCGCTCTGTTGCGCAGGCTGCAGTACAGTGGCACGATCTCAGCTCACTGCAACCTCTGCCTCCCAGGTTCAAGCAATTATCCTGCCTCAGCCTCCTGAGAGCTAGGATTACAGGCACCTGCCACCACACCCGGCTAATTTTTTGTATTTTTAGTAGAGATGGGGTTTCACCATGTTAGCCAGGATGGTCTCGATCTCCTGACCTCATGATCTGCCTACCTCAGCCTCCCAAAGTGCTGGGATTACATGCATGAGCCACCGCACCCAGCCAGAAACAGCTGTCTTTTTTACTGTGTCCTCACATTACTGAAGCTATAAGGGAGCCATCTTGGAGTCCCTTTTATAGGGACACCAATCCATTCATGAGGTCTCTATCTTCATGACCTAATCGTCTCCCGAGGCTCCACCTCCAGATACATCACTTAAGAGTTTTGATTCCAACATATGAATTGGAGGGGACAGAAGCATCTGGTCTACAGCATCAGGTTACCCTGAGCCTCTTGCACTCAGAAGGATTCTATAATCTTCTATGGATGTTTGCCGGTCTCCTCTGGAGTTTGCTAAACTTCTCTGGGTTTAGAAAAATCTTTAATTGAAGTTCTTGATCCAGCCGGGTCCCAGGCTTAAATTCTACAGTTGCTGGCAAAACCTGTTTATGGAACAGAAGAAACTTCAGAGGCAACTGGTCATTTGGAGTTTTAGGAGAGTTGTTGGGGAAGGTTTGGGATCTGAACAAGAAGTAGAAGGAGGATGGGATGAAGGCGCAGAAGGAAGATTAGGATGAGAAAGGGGAAGAGGGACATCTGGATATAAGGGTCAACTGGAGGGCAAGAAGTGTGATTTTTGCAAAAACCACAATTGCTTTTGCACCAACCTAATAGTTTGTAGTTGCTTAAGTGTGTCAAATTGTGTCTTAGGTTTGGCCAGAGAAGTTTTAATGAAATGGTTCTTGATTTAGAATAGCATTTGAAAGCTTCTGCACACCAACCAAAATGTACTGCTCACTGGGCTCGAGAAATCTTATTCCTTTTCTTTCTTAAGGAACCTCTCAAATGAGCAATGATGTTCAAAGCAAATGTTCCCCAGAATGGTCATGGAAGGCCCGGTTCTTGATGAAGTAATGCTATTTAGAAAGGCCGGCACAAGAATGAGCATTGTAATGAAAGTACACACAAGGAGGAGGAGTTTTTCTGGGAAGCAGAGAGGATTCAGACTTGGCCCCATGCGAGCTGGTGACAGGCAGTAGGAGCGTAATGCTTATGCACCTCGTGTCTTGGGTCCTCATCCTGACAGTTGGTGACTTCCAAATGAAGACACAAAAATCTATTCTGCCAGCAGGTGGAAAGCCAAAAATAAATAAATAAAATAAAATAACTCTCTGGATCACAACCACAATGCACAGAACTAAGAAGGGAGTAGAAAGGAGAACTTCATCCAGTTTCATTGGCGACCCATAGCAAAGTGTGTCCAAATGGATGTCTGACCAGTGAGAACTACAAATTTGCTGGTGTGTGAGACTGGCTTGAACAACAGCCTTCGAGGGCCTATGACTATGTTCCACCCTCTCATTCTTCTCCTTATGACAACATTTTTGGATGGCACAAAACAAAACAGTAACATAGAGACCGCAAAATGAATAAATAGGAAGACCAGATTCCACCAAGAATGTCAAAAAAGTAGGAACCAATAACCAAAACCAGGTATTTATTCTACCAAATGCAGAATAAATACCTAAGGAACTCGGCACAAAGACAGAGAGTTCAGAACCAGTGCTCATGTATCACATCAGTGCTGATCTGGCAGCCGTGAACAGAAGACACAAGATGCCTTGGTGCGTGCTGGTCAATCTATAGGGTCCAAGGCAAAGGACAATGCAGCAGATACCTCAGTGGGGCCTCCATAATAGCAGTGGAAATAATTGGAGGCCACACAAATGAAAACGAGAAAAGCTGTGTATCCCAGCTTTGCCCTAGCAAGGGAATTAGCCACCATCACTTGTGTTTGTGGGAGACTCAAAGGCAAGAAGAGGAGTGGGAGAACTCCAGAGTGGAAAAACAGGCAAGACTCCAGATGTGTCCTGATTGGAGGCTCTTGACATGGGGAAGCTGCAGGAGGGCTCAGCAGAAGCCGAATATTCTATTTTCCTGGTAAGAGTGAATGTTTGGCCTTCTCAGTTTAGTCCTAAGTTGGAAGTAAAGGCAAAAATTAGATCAGCTGTCGGTTACTAATCAAGACTAGACAGTACGGACTGATGGTTGTAGGCTGTGTTCAGAGTTCTCTTTTTATATGTAGACTGGTTGTTATCCATTTGCGTATTTATCTTTCAAAATGAAAGGAAAAGTCACCACAAGCAATAACATGTTTGCAAATGATAAATCTGCTTATGAACTTTTATTCAGGCAGAAACATTTCATAGTGCTCATTAACAAAAGATAAACTATTTAAAATGTAAAGTGTATTTCAATAGCATTTCTCCAAGGAAAATATACTGTTCCAATATGTACCATATCATTAGTCATTACGGACATCCATACCAGCATCACCATGCAATACAACTTCATACTCACTAGAGTGGCTGTAATCAAACGACAGACAATAACAAGTGATGACAAGGAGAGGGGAAATAGGGACCCTCCAGATATTGCCTACAGAAATGCAAATGAATGCAGCCACTTTGTTAAGCAATTTGGTAGTTTCTCAGAGTGCCATATGTAGAATTATCGTGTGACTCAGCAGCTTCACTCCCAGATAGGTACCCAGAATAAATGGAAACCTATGTCCACACAAAGACTCATGTGAAAGCTCATAGCAGCACTATCCGTAGTAACCCAAAGTGGAAACAACCCAAATACTCATCAACTAGCAAAAGGAAAAAAGAAAAGTGTGTCTATAGAAGAACACTATTCAACAATTAAAAAATGTAAATGGGCAATGCACTTGGCTCAGAAGGAGTAGCCATTTCAGCTTTGTCAGCTGCCACAGCAAAGAAGGTGATTAAGGGCTAGTGGCAGGGGTCCTGTGGAGGCCATCATTGTGCCATGGCCAGCAGGAGCACATGGCATGAGTCTGGGGCTGCCTCGTTGCCTCCAGGGTGTTGCAGGCATCTCTGTACACCAAGGACTCCAGGCCAGCTTAGCAGGAAGTCAGGGGAGCCCCCTGTAGCCAAGCTTGGGCAATGGCATGGCCCGCTCTGGGCCCAGGAAGTTCAGAAGCCAGGCAAGCAGGAAGTGCAAACAGCCCAAGTTAACTACCTCTTTTGTAGGGTTAGTAAGTAAACTATGAGTAAATATTTTAGTTAAACATTAAGAGAAAACCACTTTCAAAGCATACAGGACAAGCTGAATCACTCATAAAATAGGACCTCAGAGAGTCTAACAAAAATGCAGCTTCAGTCATCTTTTGCTTTTTTAAAAGAAAAAAAATGCATCATTTTGCATTCCATGTATGATAAGTGAATGTTACTCATAAAGGACTTGAACTCCCTAAGCCTATGTGTCCACTTCCACCATTAAAGTAGATTCAGGGGCTTGGTATGACTGTCACCAGACAGACTTTCTTTAAGTAATTGATGGCAGTGGTCTTACTGCCTCATCGAACTATATCTGGATATACTCAGGTTGCTTTTAAAGGAGCTTCATACACTTCCATGGTCTGCAGAACATATGGGAGGTAGCTCATAGTTTCTTTTATTAACATAAACTACTTTCACTTTCTCCAATGACAAATTGCCCCAAATTAGGGTTTTTAGACTCCTATGACTGCACCTGATAAGAAATTCATCTGTAGACCAGAGCTGTGTATTATTTTATTTTGTCCTACAATATTTTTTTTTCAACTTTTTAATTTAATTTAATTTTTTTGAGATGGGGTTTCATTCTTGTAACCCAGGCTAGAGTTCATTGGCACAATCTTGGCTCACTGCAACCTCCACCTCCCGGGTTCAAGAGATTCTCCTGCCTCAGCCTCTCAAATAGCTGGAACTACAGGCACACGCCACCATGCCCAGCTGATTTTTTTTTTTTTTGTACTTTTAGTAGAGACGGAGTTTCACCTCAGGTGATCCACCTGCCTTGGCCTCCCAAAGTGCTGGGATTACAGGCGTGAGCCCTGAACTTTTATTTTAGATTCAGTGGTTACATGTGTGGTTTTGTTACTTGAGTATGTTTCATAATGCTAAGGTTTGAGGATGAAAGATCCCATTACCCAGGAATTCAGCATAGTTCCCAATGGTTAGTTTTTCAACTTCTGTCCCCTTCCCTTCTCCTCCCTGCTCTAGCAGACCCCAGTGTCTACTGTTGCCATCTTCATGTCAATGAGTACCCAATATTAAGTTCTCACTTACACGGGAGAACATGAGGTATGTGGTTTTCCATTCTTTTGTCTGTTCTTGTTTGCTTAGGATAATGGCCTCCAGGCTGCATCCGTGTTGCTGCAAAGGTTATGATTTCATTCTTTTTATGACTGCATAATATTCTATGGTGTATGTTTTAGGACATTCTTGTATTGCTATAAAGAAATACCTGAGACTGGGTAATTTATTAAGAAAAGAGGTTTAATTGGCTCATGGTTCTGCAAGCTATACAAGTATGGCACTGCCATCTGCTAGGCTTCCGAGGAGGCCTCAGAGAGCTTTTACTCATGGCAGAAGGTGAAGCAGGAGCAGGCACTTCACTTGGTAGGAGCAAGAAAGAGAGTGGGCGATGCGCCCCACACTTAAACAACGTTATCTCATGAGAACTCACTGGCTGTTGCAAGGGCAACACCAAACCATAAGAGATCCATCACCGTAAACCAAATATCTCCAACCAGGCCCTACCTCCAACACTGGGGATTACATTTCAACATAAGATTTGAGTGGGGACAAATATCCAAGCTACATGAGTGTATACCTACCACATTTTCTTTTTCCAATCTGTCATTGATGGGCACCTAGATTGATTCCATGTCTGCTATTGCGAATGGTGCCATGATGGACATGTTCGTGTGTGTGTCTTTTTGGGAGAATGATTTCTTTTCTTTTGGGTATATACCCAGTAATGGGATTGTTGGGTCGAGTGGTAGTTCTAAGTCCTTTGAGAAATCTCCAAACTGCTTTTCACAGTGGCTGAATTAATTTACATTCCCACCAACAGTGTATAAGCACTTGTTTTTCTCTGCAGCCGTGCCAACAACTGTGGTTTTTTAACTTTTAGTAATAGCCATTCTGACTGGCATAAGGTAGTATCTCATTGTGGTTTTGATTTGCGTTTCCCTGATGATGAGTGATGTGGAGCATTTTTTCATTTGTTGGTTAGCCACTTGTTTGTCTTATTTTGAGAAGTTTCTGTTCATGTCTTTTGCCCATTTTTTAATGGGATTGGTTTTTGCTTGTTCAATTGATTAAGTTCCTTAAATATTTTGGATGTTAGATTTTTGTCAGATGTGTAGTTTGTGAATATTTTCTCCCATTCTGCAGGTTGTATGTTTACTCCGTTGATAGCTTCTTTTCCTGTGCAGAAGCTCTTGAGTTAGGTCCCACTTGTCAATTTTATTTTTGTTGCAATTGCTTTTGATAACTTAGTCATAAATTCCTTCCAGAATGGCATTTCCTAGGTTTTCTTCTAGGATTTTTATAGTTTGAGGTTGTACATTTAAATCTTTAGTTCATCTTGAGTTAATTTTTGTATGTGGTGACAGGTAAGGGTCCAATTTCATTCTTCTGCGTATGACTAGCCTGCTATCCCAGCACTATTTATTGAAGAGGAAGTACTTTCCCCATTCCTTTTTTTTGACTTTGTCAAAAATTAGATGGCTGTAGGTGTGCATCTTTATTTCTGGGTTCTCTATTCTGTTCCATTGGTCTATGCGTCTGTTTTCGTGCCAGTACCATCACAGCTGTATATTATTGCAAGCATCATAAACCCTTTGGTGGCAAGGGAGGTGATTATTAACAATGCAAGGACAAAGTGCTGCAGCAGCAGTGGTGGCAAGCAGCTGCATGAGAAGGAAAGCTTGGAACGTGAGGTGGTCGCTGCAGGGGCAAGCACCCAGCATGGCAGACCAGGTGGCTAACAAGGTGGGAGGTGCAGCTGTCATCATCATGGAGCCAGACACACCAAGGAGTGCAGCAAATGTGAAGGTTCTAAGTGCAAATGGCAGCCTTGATTTTGGGAGCAACTGGCTGGGACTTGATTGGTTGAAAAAGTCCTTACACAATGATGACCCCCAGTCAGAATTTGTGGGTGTCTCATAGAATTGGATTCCTGTTGGGGGTCCAGGTACAGGCAGTGGTTTGAGTGGGGTACATGTGCTTTCTACAGCCCACTTATCACCACAGAAGGGAATCTGTGGAGTTGGAGTTGAAATGAAAAGGGGCAGCTGAAACATGGTGATACCAAGAAAGCTGAAGCCCCCAGACTTATAGAGGGTCCCAGTCCTGGGGCTACTATGTCAGCAGCATGTGGGTGGAACCATACCCTGGTGTTGCAGGAAGTGGGTTCTGCATTTGCCTTTGGAGAGAACAGGATGCAGAAAGCGGGGCTTGGTCATCAGACAGATGCAGTTCCTAGCCCTGTGCAGAAGATATACAAGGCCAGCCATTCACCAAAATGGCCCAGGGGGCTGAATTCAGTAGGATGATGGACAGCAAGAACAAAAAAACAAAAACAAAACAAAAAACAAAAAAACAAACTTTATTCCTCCTGGAGCCCTGAATATGGTTACCTGGGACACAACTCATGATGAGAAGTTCATATCCCCACTGCTGTGGACAGAGTCCAGCTGGGAGCTGATGCCCAGGTGAGTGGCTGTCTTCATGGAGAAGAAGAAAGATTAGCAGATTCTGCCAGTAACACATGTGGTGGTGCAGATGTGGCCTGTAGGGCTAACCACATGCTGGTCCTAGACTCCCAGAAGCACATCTTCTTCTGACGCTTTGGTGACTATTGTTGGCTGGACCATGTGGAGCAGAAAAACGAGACGGTCCACCACCTCCAAGCGGTTTGGCTTTCCTGGGATGGGGTCCCCAGATCTATGCTGGTTATGCCTGGTCCTTTGCTGTCAGTGAAGAGGGTGGTGTGTTTTTCTGGGAGGCCACCAACACTTCCCATGAGTCTATCATGTACCTGAAAGCAGTGCTGACCCTCTGTGGCTGGAGAACATGGAGCCTGGCTCATGGGAAGAGAATCGTGGTGGTTGTAGATCATCTGGGGCTGGTCCCTGAGCTTTGGTGAACTGGGTGGAGGGGAATCACAAGCCCACAGCTCCCACTGCGGCCCAAGACACGAAGACACTGCATGGTGTCTTCTCAGAGCAGGCTGCCGTGGATTACTCACACTCCTTGCTGATGATGGTGAAAGGTGAAAGCGATGCCTAGAAACTGCCAGAGCCAACCCCTTACCCTCCAATTCTCCCAGAAACTCCTCCAATTCCGTGTCTCATGGCAGCTTTCATTTCCATGTGCAATAGGACATGGAGTCAAAGGAAGAATTTAAATATGACTATTCTGAAGTACGTGCTTTAAACAACTTTTTGGATGTAGTAACATGATGCTTGTTATTTAGAAATGCTTAGAAGTGATTCTTCATTATGACACTGAAGACAAGAATTGGTGCTTTCAAAGAATCTGGCAAGTTGAACACATTGACAAAAATGACCTAAGCTTTTCCTATAAAGAGCATTTAAGTTATTTTGGCAACCCCAGGGACCCACTGGTATTTGGAGAGGGAGTTCAGATAAAAATAATGTCAGTCACAAGCACTCAGCTCTCCCAATGGTCTCAACGTCTGCGTAACATTTGCTGTCGCTGACGGAGGTTTGATTAGCAAAGTCCACTTTCAGCTCGATTCAACCTTAGCCTCTGAGGTCCAGAGCTGTTTTTCACACCTCAGAAGTCCTAAAGGGACTTACAGGTTTATCCATGACAGACCGCGTAGGCTAACTAAAATGTCAGGTGCTTTTCCTTTAGCCTCGAATTGAATCTGCTCCACGTACGAACACTCTTATGCTAGTTTGAAGTTAATGACTAAAATCTGAACTAATTTTAAAAATGCAATTTTTCAAACATGCAGCTTTTTCAAACATAAATTTTCCACACCATTGCATCAAAGACTTCAGAGTATTTTTTCCTTTTGTTCTGTGAGGAGACAAGGACTATTTTAATTCCCCAGCTCTAAATTATTCTATTTTCCTGTGTGTTGTTACTATTCAGATAAGGCTGACTTTCTTTTTCATTCCTTTCTCTCACTTCAGTTATCTTCTGCATGTTTAAATAGCTAATTAGCATCAAATTACTTTTTTTAGGTTCAAGTTTGCCAACAATTTTAGGCTTTCATAATCTGCCAAAACCATTCATCTAAAGAGACTGTTTCTAACTTTCTTTTGAAAATCTAAAACACTTGAATATAACATAATATACAAATACAAAAAATTTTGTAGGGTGATATTTTCATCATGGCACAGGTAAGTAGGCTACATGGCTATAGTTATTGTTTCTTGTTGACATTTTAATTTGAATGATGAGGTAGCAAAGAACAATTCCAGGGAAAAATTGTAATATATAATCTGACAACACTAACATAAAATATTTTCATTTTGTGTCTTATTCTGTAGTCCTTGTTTACATGCTTTATATGGTTTTGCTTGTTTAGTATTGTTGAAATCATTGCGTGCATGTCATTTTGCTTTTGGTAGTCTTTGACTAAAAGCTACATTATCAAAATAGTGGTTTACCCCAAACAGACAGGGTAAGAAGTCAAGAGTATAACAAGAAAAACTAGTATGCTGAGATAGGGAAGAGGGTGCTGATAGGGACAAAAACATTAAAAGCTTTGGAAGAAGTCAACACTTATGAAATTGACAATTATATTTTCATTCTTTAAAATAATGTTTGGCATATGCATGAGAATATAAATGAAATGTATGTAAGTTTAAAGCATGAGTATATCATGCCTGTAATCCCAGCACTTTGGGAGGCAGAGGCAGGCGGATTGCCTGAGCTCAGGAATTCGTGACCAGCCTGGGCAACATGGTGAAACCCCATCTCTACTAAAATACAAAAAGTTAGCTGGGTGTGGTGGTGTGCGTCTGTAGTCCCAGCTACTCGGGAGGCCGAGGCAGGAGAATTGGTTGAACCTGGGAGGCAGGAGGTTGCAGTGAGCTGAGATTGTGCGGCTGCACTCCAGCCTAGGCTACAGAGTGAGACTCTGTCTCAAAAAAAAAAAAGCAAGCATGAGTATAATGAATGCCTGGAGCCCACCACCCAACTTAGGATATTGAACAAATATCTATAATTTGCATTTACCTATGTGTTCCACTCTATGCTACCCTACTGCACACCCCCAAAGAAAACCACTCCCCTCAATTTTGTGTTATTTCTTTGCTTTTCCTCCTATGTCAGAAGTTGAAGTACTGAGTCATACAACTTCAGACATAAAACTTAAATTTAGAAAGCCAAGCCCACAGAGAACCCAGCAGCTTATAAAACTTTCAAAATCCTAAAGAAAAAGCAAAGAAAAATAGAATAATGTAAACAAAAACAAAAAATCCAAAAAGCAGTCATTACAAATATAAAAGATGAAATGAATGACAAAACTAATCTGATTTAACAGTAGAAGGAAGCGAACTCACCTATTGAAGAAAAAATTCCTCAGAATGAACTTAAAAACAGACATCTAGCAATATGCCATCTAAACGAGGCATAGCTAAAATGAACTAACTCAAAACTTCAAAAGGAAATGATGATCAGAAGTTCACCAGTTAAAATACTAAGTAAGAATATGAAATAGTCAAGAGGGCTATTGAAAATGAGGGCTGCAGCCCTCAATGAGGCTTTTAAAATCATGACATTTTACAAATCAAATAGCAGAGTTTTGCAGTGTAAAAAGCCAATAAGTATCTTTGTAAATATAAGTAAAAATTGGTAATAGCACAATAGTTGTGGTAGATGATATAACCTCTCCGTTTTTGACAGATTGCACAGACAAAAGAAAATGTAGAGTATGAGTGATACTTGATACTTCTTTTCAAAGATGTGTACCAAATCCAGCTCAGGCACGGTGGCTCACACCTGTCGTCCCAGCACGTTGGGAGGCCGAGGCGGGTGGATCGCTTAAGGTTGGAAATTTGAGATCAGCCTGGCCAACATGGTGAAACCTTGTCTCTGCTAAAAATACAAAAATTAGCTGAGCGTAGTAGCAGGGGCCTGCAATCCCAGCTGCTCGGGAGTCTGAGGCAAGAGAATCGCTTGAACCTGGGAGGTAGAAGTTGCAGTGAGCTGAGACTGTGCCGCTGCACTCCAGCCTGGGCAACAGAGCGGGACTCCATCAAAAAAAAAAAAAAAAAAAAAGAAAAAAAAGAAAAATATGTATTTAATAGCAGCCATGACAATTAAAACAAAAAATAATCAGAAAGTTATTGCTTGAGAAGAAATTAGGTAGATCTTCCAAACTTCCATATGCTATAATACTTAAGGAAGAAGTACTGATGAAGTCCAGAGAGTTATGAAGCATTGTCTGCAGAAGATAAACCACAGGGAAGTATTTTTCCCATTAACTCCTTGTTCTCTCCCATGCCTGCCGTGAATCTGAACTGGTCGCAAATGGCAGCAGACAATCCCAGGCTGTCTCTGCTGCCTTAAGTGTAACCAGTTGTCTGGCTCACTTACTTGCCACCCTCTTCTTGCATACTAAGAACTGGAGGAACTATTGTGTCACAAGCTTAGATTAATCAATGAATAAGGGGCCAGAGACCATTTGAAATGACATCCTTTTAGTTTCCCACATTATGAAACCAAAGCAGGTGGTGGAACCACAGGGCCAGAGACTTCTGTTGCTCAGCTTCTGAGGTCCCCTTCCTAGTGCTCTGACGAATTCTAAGCCTCTAATGATGGTGCGGAAGTGGGGAAACCACTGCTGGTCTGCAAACTAGGAGCCATCTTTGAGGACAGGCATGGGATTCCTAACAAGTGATTTCTTGTTTAAAAATAATAAATCTACTTTTGTTTAACTGACAGGTGGCCTAGAATTGTTACTTTCGTTTTTAGAAAATCCATAAGTGGCTGTCTTAGTCCATTTGGCTGCTATCACAAAATATCATCAACTGGAAAGTTTATAAAGAACAGATATTTATTTCTCACCCTTCTGGAGGCGGGGAAGTCCAAAATCAAATTTCTGGCAGACTGGGTGTCTGGTAAGGGTCCCCTTTCCTGGTTCAGCAAGATGACAAGATGACACCTTCTGCTGTTACCTGGCATGGCAAGGGAGGTCTCTGGGAACTGTTTTATAAGAGCACTAATCCCATTCATGAGGATTCAATACTTCATCACTTACCAAAGGGCTCACCTCCTAATATCATCTCATTGGTGATTAGGTTTTCAGTATATGAATTTTGGGAGGACACCAACATTTGGACCATAGCCATGGAAAAGCAGACCCAGGTTTTGGACTTGGAACTGTTAGCTATAAATAGAATAAGACTCTTGGGAACCTTGGTAGGAAGTGAATGTCTGTTGTATTTGGGAGAAACCTAAATCGCTGGGCCAGAGGACACATGATGGTGAGCAGAATCGTACTATGGCCCTCCAAAATCCTACCCCCGGTGTATACAGCTTGTATAGTCCCCTCTCCTTAAGTGTGGGTGGAGCTAATGAAGATATGAGATGTGACTCTGCGATTAGGTTACTAATCACTTGATTTTGGATTAATAAAAAATGAGATTGTTCTAGGTGGACCTTCCTTAATCAGATGAGTCCTTAAAAGAGGTGGCACTGGGCACTTTCTGAAGTCAGAGAGAGAGTCAAAGCAGTAGAGATAGTCTTTTGTTGGCCTTAAGAAATAAAGTTGGTGTGAGTCCTACAACCACAAAGAACTGAATTCTGCCAAGAATCTGAATGAGCTGCAGGAAGGACACTGAATTCCAAGTATGGGCACAGCCCAATGGATACCTCAATGACAGCCTCTCGAGACCCGAGCTGCGAAGCTGGCTGAGCCCTGCCTGGCCTTCCGACCGACAGGATGGAGATAATCAGTGAGAGTTATTTTAAGCCGCTATTGATGGAAGTTTGCTGTGCAGCAACAGAAAATGAATGGAAGAAGGATGAGAAATGGCAGAATTTTGTTTTTGTTTTGTTTCTTTTTAAAAATGTATTTTTAGTTTTTTGTGCCCATAGTTATATTTTATTTCCAGTTTCCTTTTCCCTTCTCCCTACCATCCTTCCCTCTACAAATTTTCCTTTGAAGTTTCTCTTTGCAAAAGTTATCAGAACCAAAATGAAGCCACTAATGTTAAGAAAACCCTGACAAACAGAGTCGAGGAAGGTCATGAAGAGAGGGCTCTCATGCTTGCATGCCTGACAGCAAAAAAGACTACAAAAACCACAGCCTTGCACAAAGGCCATCATAAGCATACACAAAAACTACTCTGCAGGGTCATTTTTTCAGCAACTGCCTGTCTAACCTCAGACTGGTATCACCTATGCTATTGATTTTTTTTTTTTTTTTTTTTGAGATAGAGTCTCACTTTCTTGCCCAGGCTGGAGTGCAGTGGCATGATCTCAGCTCACTGCAACCTACGCCTCCTGGGTTCAAGCGACTCTCCTGCCTCAGCCTCCCAAGTAGCTGGGACTACAGGTGCCCGCCACCACTCCTAGCTAATTTTTATATTTTTAGTAGAGATGAGGTTTCACCATATTGGCCAGGCTGGTCTCCAACTCCTGACCTTGTGATCCGCCCACCTTGGCCTCTCAAAGTGCTGGGATTACAAGTGTGAGCCACTGCACCTGGCCGCTATTGATCTTTTGATCTTTGTAGCCAAGGATAATTATTTAAACATAATTATGTAATTCTTCTCATTTTGTTCTTTAAAAATGTTTGTCTGCTTTTATCTCCTTGAATACTGAATACACACCTAATTTACTATGGCACAGATATTTCCATTGCAACACTCTATTTCCAAATAAATTTCTTTTGGAGAGCCTCTCTCTGTTTGTCATTTAAGTTGACATCTTCCTATTCAGATTTGATCCATGTGTCCATCAGGATATATGATTGTATCATAGCCAGACACCTGTGTAATCAGTGCAGTTGAAAGGGCCCTGGCCTGGGAGGCACAGAGGAGTCACAGAATGTTCCTCCCTTAGCTAACCCAGGGATTTGAGCAGCACACACAGAACTCATTTGCAAATGAGGCCAGAAGATGTCTAGAGGCCTTATTTACACAAATGCTGTATGATTCTGTGAATGCCCACGTCTGTGTGTGAAAAGGGTGGTGACACTGTCTCTGGGATGCTTTGAAGGGTGGTATAAATGGGTGCAGTCAATTTGTCTTGAACTTGCAGCCACATCCCCTGGAACAGGCTCATGATGTTCCTCAATCACTCCACAGCCTCATTGGAGATCCTTATTTAAGCGATGAGGATGGAGCGCTCATCCTTGGCAGTCTCTGATGTACCTTTCCTGTGGCATTGTTCCACTTTTTTTTTTTTAACCAATAACATGGAAGAACTCTAAAATAATAAGTGTCAGAAAAACTTGGAAGAACTCCATGTGAGAGGAATTGTCTCTTGCGATCATCTCCTTTCGGGAATTAGAATTAGCCTCTAGCAATTCTACCAATGTGTAATCAGCATTACTTTGTTTAAGTTCTAGAGATTAGAAGATGCAAAAATCAGACCCTCAAGTAGCTTACATTCTATTTGGGTAAGGTGTGTATCTGACTGTAAACAACTGTAAACAAATCAGATTTTAAAACCATAAGAGAAATGTAAGCAATATATTACAGTGGTTCAGAAGAAGGAGATTTTAGAGTTGAGACATCACAGTGTTCTTAAACTTGTCACCAGTTTGTGGATGTGAAATAATTGAGAGTTGTTGGAAGAGGGAAGATGATTTTGGAGACGGCTGTTGGACAAAGTCAAAGTCACTATTCCTTAGCTGTGGAAGGCTTCTTTTTTTTGAAGACAGAGTCTCACTCTGTTACCCAGATTGGAGTGTAGTGGTGCCATCATAGTTCACTACAGCCTTGACCTCCCAGGCCCAAGCAATCCTCCAACCTCAGCCTCTCAAGGAGCTGGAACTACAGGCATGTGCCACCATGCCCAGCTAATGAAAAATTGTTTTTGGTAGAGATGGGGTTTCACCAACGTTGCCCAGGCTAGTCTCGAACTCCGTGGCTTGAGCAATCCACCTGCTTTGGCTTCCCAGAGTGTTGGGATTACAGGTGTGAGCCACAGCCCCCGGTCTCATTTCCTAGCTATGGGAAGGTTGGGAGTGGTGCTTTCTCCTTCAAACGATGAGCCTGAGGTGTCCCCTGCAGTTTGAGGGAATAGTGAAGTGTCTGGTTCACCCTGAGAAGCATAAAGGGGCAGAAACCGAGGTAGGCTGGCTTCCCTGCCACTGCAGAAAAGAAGAAATTACTTAGGTATGATCTGCATTACTGATTGGTTGAGACAAAGCATTATGAATAGGCCAGACATGGTAACGCAAGAGCATGCAGTGTATTTTTTTAATATCATGTTCAACGGAGCTACCTAGAAAGGGAGACCTCATCTTGCAGAAAAAGTTTGGAAGTGCTAAATGTTTAGGGCTAGAGAAGTTCTCAGTTGTTTTTGGTCTTAGGACATCTACACATTTAAAAATAACCACAGACTCTAAAGTCATAGCTATTATATGAGTCATAGCTATTAATTCTTTTTTTTTTTTTTTTGAGACAGAGTTTCACTCTTGTTGCCCAGGCTGGGGTGCAGTGGCACGATCTCAGCTCACTGCAACCTCTGCCTGCCAGGTTCAAGCAATTCTCCTGCCTCAGCCTCCCGAGTAGCTGGGATTATAGGTATGCGCCACCACGCCCGGCTAATTTTTTGTATTTTTAGTAGAGACGAGGTTTCTCCATGTTGGTCAGGCTGGTCTTGAACTCCCAACCTCAGGGGATCCACCTGCCTCGGCCTCCTAAAGTGCTGGGATTACAGGTGTGAGCCACTGCGCCCGACCCTATTAATTCTTACTATGTTAAAATTAAAAACATTAAATGTTCATTTATTTATTTAAAATAGCAGCAATAAATTCATTAAATGCTAGCATAAATAACATTTATAAATGAAAAATAGCTAATCTCCCCAAACAAACAAAAAACATATTCCTAGAGAAGCATGGTGTTGCTTTACATTTTTGCAAGTCTCTTTATTGTCTGGCTCACAGAAGACTGCTGGATTCTGCTTCTGCCTTCAGTCTGGTACAGTATGTTGCTTTAGTTGAAGAACAGGAAGAAAGTTCACCCTCACAGAGATATGTTGTTAGAAAAGAGAGGAGTATTTGAAAGGTCTTTTCAGATAATTCTGAATATATCATATGACCTCTGGAAAACATTACTGTTACACTTGTGAGAGAAAGAAAGTTAAAAAGTCAGATGTTATCTTACTATGTTTATGAAAATGGTTTTGACCGTTTCATAATCCCTATTCAGGAAAACAATAGGATGTTTTAGAGTTAGCAGTATTGGCACCAAACCCAATTAGTCTATCTTTTATTAATTCTGTCTTTTGAAACTTGTCTCCACTCAAGATCCTCTTCTGTCTTGGGGAAGAGGATCTTGATTGGAGACAAGGTTGAAAAGACAGAATTGAGGTGACATTGAACAAGTCTGAGCTGTTCATGCTCAATTTACTAGGCAGTGAGGACTGATGAGAGCCATGTGAGTGGGATCTGCTTTAGGTAAAGTGGCTTTTCTCCTTTCCATGGAGAGTAGAGGCCATTCATAACAGAGACCATCAAACAGGTGCATGTTTAACAAAGCTTTTATCTTTTTCTCCAGGGATATTTCTGAGCCTTTTGGCTCTACATAAAATTTGTCTTTCTACCCTGCCTTCAGATACTGGGGCTTACTCTGTCCAATTCTGTCCACAGCAAACCTTGCCTCTGCAGGGCATGCAAAATACTGTCAGAGGGAAAGTCCACTGTGTGCTGAGTTCCACTCTGAGGAAGGCAGCCTCTAATCACACTCCCAGAGTGCTTCTTTGTCCTTTTCATTCCGAGTCTGTGAATATGCTCTCTCCCTACCCAACTTTTCTTTACCTGCAATTGCCTCCCAAATTTCAGGAGTCTGGAGCATGTGAAAGCCTCATTAGAGCTGCTTCAGGCACCACCAGATCAGAGACAATAAATAGGCCCAGAGACAAGCAAATTAAATTAGAGGCTTGTTAGAGAGTCAGGGCATAGTGTGTACCTTGCTTCTTCCATTGTCACCCTTGAAGAGAGATGCCTGGCTATTCCTGGACACGGCCAATGAGACTTACGGGAATAAGCCATCCTGGCTCATTTTCAGAGAAGAGCTCATGTAACAAGTGCTGCACCTGAAAATGACCTGAAGAGCTCTGCTTCATATGCAGAAAAAACTCTCTTATTAAGCCTGTTTATTAGTAAAGGAGTGGGTAGGCAGGAGGGTTTGCTAATGCTTACGCCAGGCACTATAGCAAATCATCTCATGTAGTCCTAAGCACAATTAGGGAGCTAGATTTTCTTATCCTCATATTGCAGATGAGAAAAGTAAAATGCCGAGAGATTAAATGACTTGTCCAAGCCACACCACTAGTAAATGATAGAGCTGCACATCTGACACAGGTCTCTTTGGAGCCAAAGGCCCTTCTTCCCGCGGTGCCATACTGCCTTTGCTTTACGGTGTCACCATGCTGCCCAAATGTACAATATCCTCCACTGCTTTGTTGTTGATAAGTTTAGTGTCCTTATTAAGAAGAAACTACTTAACAAGGAGATCAGGTCAAGGTTATGCTTAAAGTTTATATTTTTATTTTTATGTTTTAAGACCGAGTCATGCTCTTGTCGCCCAGGCTGGAGTGCAATGGTACGATCTCGGCTGACTGCAACCTCTGCCTTCTGGGTTTAAGCGATTTTCCTGCCTTAGACTCCCAAGTAGCTGGGATTACAGGCGCCTGCCACAATTCCCAGCTAATTTTTGTGTTTGTTTATTTGTTTATTTATTTATTTTTAGTAGAGATGGGTTTTCGCCATGTTGGCCAGGCTGGTCTCAAAGTCCTGACCTCGTGATCCACCCACCTCGGCCTCCCAAAGTGCTGGGATTACAGGCATGAGCCACTGTACCAGGCCTTTCTTAAAGTTTATTACTCTGATTTTCGGGATGCTGCTTTTCATGTTTGCTTTTAAATTTGGAAGGTGGTAGAGGAAGAAAAGCTGGGGTTGCTTATTTTTATAAATTGATTCGGAAAATTGTTTTCTCCTTTCAGGAAAAAGAAACGTGTGTGTGGAAAAAATAATTCCCTCCTTCCTTCCTTTTTCTTCCCTTCCTCCTTCCCTTCATATCTCTTTTTTTCAGATTTCTTTAAGCTTTTTTTGTATTAAAAGTTTCAGAAAAGTACAGATAATAATATAATGAATACCTGTGTAGCCACAAATTCTCCTCTCTAGATAAAAACAAGTTAGCTCTAAGAATACTTCTTCCATGCCCTTTCTACTTGTCCCATAGAATAGAGGAATCATTTCCTGACTACAGGTTTGAATTCAGATCTGATTTTAGCTCCTGCACTGGCAGACACTTTGTTTCTAATAAGATAAGCTCTTCCTGGTGTTTCAATTTCTTTTCCTCCATCCACTTACCTCCTTTTTATTCAGAAACATGGGAAATCTCCTTGGTACCCATCTTCATAGGGCTGTTTCGAGAATTAATGAGCTGAGAGGTGCCATCTTGAGCTGCTTTAGAGAAAAAAAAAAATTAACGCGCAGCCTATTTCTCCTGCTTCAATGTATTTTTAGAATGAGAGGCTGTCTTATTCTCTCACCCATACACGTTCTCAACAGACACCACTCCAGGATTTATTGAGGGATAGAAACTGGGACATAGTTTCTAACTGAATAATGATAATAAGAAAAGATTCAGGGCCATTCTTAAACATTATAAAATATGAAGAATAACTGATAATGAAAACAATGAAAATGATAAAGCAGAACTAGTTATTTCCATTATCAACCAGCAAGCAAATACAAGGCAATATAAAGTTATTTCCTGCTTCACCGTGCGTTTGCTCCTTCACTTTTGGGCTTTGCAGAAAAATTTAATTAATATGATGCTACAAAAGCAGTAAAAGGAAAGGCATCCCAGCCCCGCCTTTATTAGCTGCATGACCTTAGGCAAGTTACTTCCACTTTCTAAGCCTCACTTTCCTGCTGTGTAACAGGGACAGAGTGAGGGTAGTCCCTCTATTGGGTGCCGTGAGAATCAAAGAAATAACTCGTGCACAGAGCCGCAAGCAGTGCCCGGCTGGTGACTCACTGAACAGTGTTAGGTGAAGGGGTGCCGTGGATTCTGCAGCTGATCACCACACTTTTAGCGGTTGTTGTGGATGAAATTTACAAGTGGCCCTTCCACCAAGCTGCTCCATGGCCAGGAAGATCCCCCCCAATATGGGATTCCAGAGCAGCTTGGCTCCTAGCACACGGGTCAGACAGGGAACGACTTTGCCCGGATTCCCCCTCCGACAAGGCTTGTTGTCCCAGCTGCGGGGAGCGTGGTTAGCACTCACCCTTCAGCTGTCAGCTCTCTCAGGGTCTGCTCGGCTACCTGGACCTGCCTTGCCTGAGACTTCCCCTTCCGAGGGCCGCCTGTATCAGGTGACTGAATGACACAGGGGCTATTTTGGCCCAACATGGGACTATTCTGATGGGCACCAGTGGGCTCTGGAGCTCCCCATGGGTTGTTAAGGATTTACGGGATCTTCACTAAGTGCTTTCTTAGTGACAAAAGGCAAGTGGAGGCCCTTGAAACTATTGTCCCTGGTTAAGAAAGTAAATTAAAACAGTATCTCCTTCCGGTGTTGGGTGGGGGAGGGATGGAAGAGAGTCGTATCAACCTTCGGGATGAAAAGGATGCAAAGGTGATCCCCACCATATCTCTGTTGAATTCATCAGTCTGGCCCTGCAGAAGCTGGATGGACCCTGCAAGCCCAACCAAGCTGTAGCCCCAATCCAAGCTGTCATTCTGAATATGGCACCTCCACTGGATCAGGTTAATGCAGCTTCTGGTACTTTGTGGCTGTTATGTGTCCAGTGCATTTATTTT
The DNA here is from genome assembly GCF_007565055.1 of Rhinopithecus roxellana. Taxonomy (NCBI): domain Eukaryota; kingdom Metazoa; phylum Chordata; class Mammalia; order Primates; family Cercopithecidae; genus Rhinopithecus; species Rhinopithecus roxellana. The sequence continues at coordinate 107,283,099 of NC_044556.1, read as the reverse complement.
TGTCCCACTTATAAAAGACAATCTGAAATAATTTCAGATCTAATGGAATGACCACTGCATATATGGTATATTATACAGTATATGTGTGTATATTTACAGTTTGTACCATGACTGTGCTCACTCTCCTGCCCTCTGCAATACAGACCTCGTTCATCTGGACATCCGCTATATGAAAAAGATGATGTCAACCAGTCTGGATGAGCAAGAGGTGGCTAACATGCTGGAGGCCCTTGTAAGATACATGCACTCCAGACAGTGGGAGAGAAATCTTCTAAGATTGAGGGGGTGTCCATATTGGCTCCATTTTTAGGTACCTGGGGTTCACAGGTACGTTGGAATATCCCCTCTAAACTAGAAGATAAATAATTAAATCTTGCATTTCTTATCAAGAAGCAGTGAGTAGAACACCTGGTGGGCCTCTTTATGTTTTAAAGGTAGTACAATCCACACCACGCTGGGTGATACAAAGGTGGCAGCTTTGAGTATAGAGCCCAGGGCAGGAGTGAACTGTGTCACAGGTCCGGGCTGTGATCAAGCAGTTCTGAGGACAGGGCCATCCATGTATCAGAGATGGAAAAAGACACTGCAGAGTCTGTGGCAAGCCTCAGAGACAGCATCACAGTGCAGGCTCTCAGAGTTCTGGAATGTGGCTACGCCATCTCCCAAAGAGAATTACACACCCTTCTGAAGAACAACTCCCGGCCTGCTGCTGGGCCCTCGAGATGGAGAATTGACCCTGACTGTGGACACCAAATGACCATGTGGCCAGAATTGCTTGTCAGGAACTAAATCCTACCAGGCCCATGGAGTCACAAGGGGGAGTGGGTCCAGCAACAATATGTTATAAGATGATATGGTCCATTTGGTATCGAGCATGAGCAGGACCACAGGGCACGGGCAAGCTGCTTGAGCAGGTACCCTGGACTCCCACAACATCCATTGCTGTGGTTCTAGCCCCTCTCCCTTAGCTCATGCCTGTGATTGTTGGGGTATTAATCCTATTGTTAACTGAAAAATCACAAGATCTATAAATTTGGAAGAAGACTATTTCTCTTTCTTTCTTTCTTTTTTGTTTTTGAGACAGAGTCTTGCTCTGTCACCCAGGCTGGAGTACAGTGGCGTGATCTCGGCTTACTGTAACCTCCATCTCCTGGGTTCAAGTGATTCCCCTGCCTCAGCCTCCTGAGTAGCTGAGATTACAGGTGCCTGCCACCACGCCTGGCTATATTTGTATTTTTAGTAAAGACAGGGTTTCACCATATCGGCCAGGCTGGTCTTGAACTCCTGACCTCAAGTGATCCACCTACCTCAGCCTCCCAAAGTGCTGGGATTATAGGCATGAACCACTGTGCCCAGCCTAGGAGACTATTTCTTATAAAGGGTTACAGCCTACAACATGGCCATTTCTACAGGCTGGGAAGGATATCTCCAGCTGAAGCCAGAAATAGGCACTTTGAGGGACTAGAGGGTGGCACGGGGGTTTATGTTGAACAGGTAGGATAAACACACACATTTAACAGGTTACAGGAGGACCCGTGAGTATTCATGAGTGGAGTCCTTATGCTTGTGTGTTGAACAAACAAGTATGTTATATGCTGTGTGTCCTATGGTTACTTTGGGGTGGAGACTTAACATTTAAATGTATTATAATGAAGCCTTTGACATCAAAAGGTGAAGCAAGGATGTGAAGGCTGAAGTGTGTAGCCTCTATAAACCGGCAGAATTAGCCTGTGGTCAGTGTTTCTTTTTCTTTTTCTTTTCCTTTTTTTTTTTTTTTTTTTTTTTTTTAAGTTATACTTTCAGTTCTGGGATACATGTGCAGAAAGTGCAGGTTTGTTACATAGGTATACACATGCCATGGTGGTTTGCTTCACCCGTCAACCCACCATCTACATTAGGTATTTCGCCTAATGCTATCCCTCCCCCTTTTCCCCATCACCTGACAGGCCCTGGTGTGTGATGCTCCCCTCCCTGTGTCCATGTGTTCTCAGTGTTCAACTCCCACTTATGAGTGAGAACATGTGGTGTTTGGTTTTCTGTCCCTGTGTTTGCTGAAGATGATGGTTTCCAGTTTCATCCATGTCCCTGCAAAGGACATGAACTCATCCTTTTTTATGGCTGCATAGTATTCCATGGTGTATATGTGCCACATTTTCTTTATCCAGTCTATCACTGATGGACATTTGGGTTGCTTCCAAGTCTTTGCTATTGTGAATAGTGCCACAATAAACATATGTGTGCATGTGTCTTTATAGCAGAATGATTATAATCCTTTGGGTATATACCCAGTAATGGGATTGCTGGGTTAAATGGTATTTCTGATTCTAGATCCTTGAGGAATCACCACACTGTCTTCCACAATGGTTAAACTAATTTACACTCGCACCAACAGTGTAATAGCTTTCCTATTTCTCCGCATCCTCTCCAGCATCTATTGTTTCCTCACTTTTTAATGATCGCCATTCTAACTGGTGTGAGATGGTATCTCATTGTGATTTTGATTTGCATTTCTCTAGTGACCAGTGATGATGAGCTTTTGTTCATATGTTTGTTGGCCACATAAATGTCTTCTTTTGAGAAGCGTCTGTTTATATCCTTCACACACTTTTTGATGGGGTTTTTTTTTTTCTCGTACATTTGTTTAAGTTCCTTGTAGATTCTGGATATTAGCCCTTTGTCAGATGGATAGATTGTAAAATTTTTCTCCCATTCTGTAGGTTTCCTGTTCACTTTGATGCCAGTATCTTTTGCTGTGTAGAAGCTCTTTAGTTTAATTAGATCCCATTTGTCAATTTTGACTTTTTTTGCCATTGCTTTTAGTGTTTTAGTTATGAAGTCTTTGCCCATGCCTATGTCCTGAATGGTATTGTCTAGGTTTTCTTCTAGGGTTTTTATGTTTTGTGTTTAAGCCTTTAATCCATCTTGAGTTAATTTTTGTATAAGATGTAAGGAAGGGATTCCGTTTCAGTTTTCTGCATATGGCTGCCAGTTTTCCCAACACCATTTATTAAATAGGGAATCCTCTCCCCATTACTTGTTTTTGTCAGGTTTGTCAAAGATCAGATGGTTGTAGATGTGTGGCACTATTTCTAAGGCCTCTGTTCTGTTCCATTGGTCTATATACTTGCTTTAGTACCAGTACCATGCTGTTTTTGTTACTGTAGCCTTGTAGTATAAAGTGAGGTAGTGTGATGCCTCTCGCTTTGTTCTTTTTGCTTAGGATTGTCTTGGCAATGCGGGCTCTTTTCTGGTTCCATATGAAATTTAAAGCAGTTTTTTCTAATTATTGAAGAAAGTCAATGGTAGCTCGATGGGGATAGCATTGAATCTATACATTACTTTGGGCCGTGTGGCCATTTTCACGATATTGATTCTTCCTATCCGTGAGCATTTGGGTATGTCTTTATAGCAGTGTGAAAATGGACTAATACAGCAGGAATTTGTTCTGCTGTGGCATCTACTAGCGCCAATTATTTCCTCTCCTTTTCCATGCATTCCTTTTTCTCTCTGTTTAAATGACCTGTTGTGCCTTTGTGCTGTGTGTTAAAACTGTGAGCTGGCCTGAGGTTCTTCTGGAAGCACATGGTATATAAATCTTCAAATAAATACAGATAAGCCATCTTTCCCCCTCCTACTTCCTAAATAGAAAATAGCCAGAGTAGTTTATTTTAGAGATAAGGAAACTGAAAGATTTTGAGAAAAGAGAAGTGAGCAAATTAGAGATAACTGCTAGGCCTTCTGCAGAACGATCTCATTGTTTACAGTGTCCATAGGCGCTAGACCCTAAAAAAGAGGGATTCAAGGTACCCAACCCATTGCCAGTGTTGCTTCTGGGACGAAGAGGAACTGTTTCCATCTGACATAAAAGGGGTCCCCTTGTCTGCTTTTCTGTTTCATTTTTATTTTTTTGGATCAGTTCAGCAAAAGACATGTCAGTATATACTCTGTATTTACACCATTGTCTTTGACAGTGAAGTCTCTGAAAAAGAAGCATTTTTTGGCGAATTTTCCTCCTTGGCAGCAATCACAGTTATATTGATATATCAATTTCCTCTGGTGAAAGAGTTTATTTTTTAGGTATATAATTTTCAAAAGAAATGATAACTTGCCTTTCGCTTCCTGAGACTGTTAACATATTTGCATGGATAACTGGTGTTTGGGAGCCATGAGTTCAGGCTGTTTCCATGTGTGGATAGGGGCCTCCATCCCAGAGTCTCCCTGTTCTGTTCCATGGTCACAGAGTTCGCCATAGGCCTAGGTAACCCTCTTGTTCACAACCAGGTGTACGGCTGGGGGAGGAAAATACCCAGTTCTCTGAATTTGTGCTCAGAGTGATTCCAGGAACCTGAGGGCAGTCCTGCTGAGGGAAGAGAGAGACCCTCTCATATTGTTTTATACTCAGAAAAGGAAAAAGAAGCGAAACTAAAGGCAGGTAGCCCAGTGCCTAGGAACCAGACCAGAAACCAGGCCTGGGCCTGCTTGACCTAAGCCTGGTAGTTAAAATTCGACCCCTGACCTAGCAACTGATGTTATCTGTAGATTCCAGACATTGTATGGAAGGACATTGTGAAACCTCCCGTTCTGTTCTGTTTCACTCTGACCACCGGTGCTTGCAGCTCCTGTCACCTACCCCCTGGCTTGCCCAATCGATCACGACCCTCTCACGTGGACCCCCTTAGAGTTGTGAGCCCTTAAAAGGGACAGAAGTTGAGCACCTGACAAGCTCGGATTTTAAGACGCTAGCCTGCCGATGCTCCCAGCTGATTAAAGCCACTCCCTTCACTATCTCGGTGTCTGAGGAGTTTTGTCCATGGCTCGTCCTGCTACATTTCTCGTTTCCCTGACCGGGAAGTGAGGTGATTGGCGGATGGTCCAGGCAGCTCCTTAGGCGACTTTAGCCTGCCCTGTGGAACATCCCTGTGGGAGACTCCAGCCAGCCCGAGTGACACGGATCCTGAGAGGGCTCCCGGGTAGGCATTTGCCCCAGTGGGACGCCTCGCCAGAGCAGTGCGTGGCAGGCCCCCGTGGAGGATCAATGCAGTGGCTGAACACTGGGAAGGAACTGGCGCTTGGAGTCCGGACATCTAAAACTTTGTAAGACTAGTCTTTGGAACTTGCCCACTCCATTTGAGTGGAAGCGTGGCCTGATTACCCATGGTGTGCCTTTATCAGCGCTTTGGTTTTGACTTGGTTTGAATGCTTGACAGGACTGGTCTTGGGAACTTGCCCACTCCATTTGAGTGGAAGCGTGGCCTGATCACCCATGGCATGCCTGTACCGGCACTTTGGTTTTTGTTTTTGACTTGACTTGGATTGCTTGATACTTTGGTTTTGGTTTTGACCTGGCTTGGATTTCTTGATACTCTGATTTTGGTTTTGATTCTGGTTTGACATAAACTGTAAAAGCGTGCGTGTGTGCCCTTTTTACCCGTTCTTTGTTTTGTAGTGTGTGTGGTGTGAGCATGGTGTTTTGTCTCGAGGAGACATGGGTCAGGCACGGTTAGCCCACCCCACTAGGAACTATGTTGAAAAATTTCAAGAAAGGATTGAAGGGAGATTATGGTGTTACTATGACACCAGGAAAACTTAGAACTGTGTGTGAAATAGACTGGCCAGCATTAGAGGTGGGTTGGCCATCAGAAGGAAGCCTAGACAGGTCCCTTGTTTCAAAGGTATGGCACAAGGTAAGCTGTAAGCCAGGGCACCCAGACCAGTTTCCGTACATAGACAATTACAGCTGATTTTAGACCCCTCCCTCCCACTCCACAGTAGTTAAGAGAACAGCAGCATAAGCGGCTGGCAGAGGCAAGGAAAGACCAGCAGAGAGAAAGAGAGCAAAGAGACAGAAAGAAAAAGAGGCAAAGAGAGAGAGAGGAAAAGACAGAGAGGAAGAGATAGAGAGACAAAGGAGGAGTCGAGAAAAGAGAAAGAGAAATATACAAGTAGTTAAGAAAAAATCAGTATACCCTATTCCTTTAAAAGCCAAGGTAAATTTAAAACCTATCATTGATAATTAAAGGTATTCTCTGTAACCCAGTAACACTCTAATAACACTTTGTTGTCAGTGTAAACAAGGGCGTATCCTGAAAGCACTGAGGCCTTCCTATCAAAAACCCTTCACCCAGTAACCCGCGGATGGCCCAGATGCATTCAATCTGTAGTGGCAGCTGCTTTGCTAACAGACCAAAAAAAAAAAAAAAAAAAAAAAAAAAAAAAAAATCATCTATACCAATTCTAAGTTCATTTAGACTAAACAAGGTCTTATTAATAGCAAAGGATAATTGAAATGCCAAACTTACAAGGTTTTCAACAAAAGTAAAGTTTGTTAAAAGTTAACAGTGTAACGTGTATTATAGTAACTTCTAATCTTGTGGCCTTAGACAGTCTAGTCCACAGACATAAAGAAAGTTCGCTTTAAAAAAAAAAAAAATGGTTATCTTCAAAAAAAAAGAAAAAAGGGGGGAGGCAGAATTTATGTAAAAAGAGTGTTATATGGTAAATTCTTGTCCTGAAATAAATTAACTGGTTGTTTAAAGAAAGAAATGTTTGTAATAAGTCAGAAAGTTGAGACATGTCAAAGAATTGTCTGTGAAAGTTGTGAAAGAAACAATGTTATAAAAAATTTTATGCAAAAAATGTTGTATAATTTAAAAGCAATAAGGCCTCCTGAGTACTATTGAAGAAACACTTTATGTGCAAGGTGTATAAGGAAAGTAACATATACCTTTGGTAAGATTACAAGGAGGCATAAGAATGTAGATTTTTACCTACATTAAATGGTTGAAAAAATTATTGTTTTGAAAGTTTAAGCAAGTTTTAAAACGTTAATTTTAAAGAAAATTCTGTGTGTAAACATATTAGCTAAAGTTAAAAAGGTATCACCCAGTTTTCATGTGAACTGGACATTAAAGCAAAAATGCAACAGGTTTTTCTTAAAGCACCAACCTGCTCTTTAACAAAAATTATAAAAGGTTAAAAAGAGTCTATAAAATCTTACCTTATGGTCAAACATTAAAAATTAGATAAATATGTCTACAAGGTTTTATTAAAATTAAGTTTAACATTAATAACACACTAATATAAAGGTAAAATTTAGCGTATCTACTATAAGAATCATACAAAAAGCATTGTTAAATGTAAAATGGTATTTGGCTTTCTCTGGCTTAAAAACTAATAAAAATAGGTGCTAAAGGAAACATTCATTTTACTAGAAGATCATAAAAGTTAAAAACTTAAACTTTGGCAATTAAGACAGCATACCAAGATGCAAATGCCTGGTTGAAATGGATCAAATATTCCATCCACACGTTAAACAAAAGCAATTGTTATGCTTGTGCACATGCCAGGCCAGAGGCCCTGATTGTCCCCCTTCCACTAAGGTGGTCCTCCAGTCGACCAGGCGTGGGCTGCATGGTAGCTCTTTTCCAGGATTCTACAGTCTGGAGTAATAAGCCATGCCAACCTCTCTCTGCTATATCCCAAAGTCTGGCACCCTATGGGTCAGCCCCCGAGGGCCATCCAGCCTCCGTCTCCCAACACTAAGTTCACTTCGTGTCTCTCACAACAGCATTAGGACATAGGTGAGTGTTGACAGAGAGGCACTGATACAACCGGGTAGGAAATGTTGGAACGTGGTCACTGGTTTATGCAGTTTACTTGTGCCTGATGGTCCTGCTTGTGCCAAATCCTAGGTGTTCCTCCTCCATTGTACAAAGGATTGCTGCTGTGCCCCCTGATTTTATGACTTGATTGGTCTGATAGCTCAGCTCATGGTGGGAAATTCTGGCTGCATGGCCACTTGATGATCTAAGGTCAGAGCTCAGTCTCTAGGAAAGGACCCCTTAGTCTTCCAGAAGATATTTTCAAGTGGTCCACCATCCTAGGAGTCCACCCTGAAATTCTCCCATGGGAGTTGCCAGATTCCCCAATTCAGTGTCTTTATCTACCACAGATACCACAAACACCATGGGATCTTCTGGCCCTGTTGCAGGACTCTATCTTGCTCTGGGCTCCATTTAAAATGGTCAGATTTCTGAATCTACTAATCAATGAGCTGTAGTAGTATTCTCGAGTTTGGTATATGCTACCTGAAAACCCGAAAAAGCCTCCCAAGAATTGTACTTCTTTCTTAGTGGTAGGAGTTGTAAGATGTAGTACTCATTCTTTATCTTGGAGGAGAAAATATCCTAGCATGCCCCAGACCACTGGATCCCCAAATACTCATGAATGTGGGAGGTCTCTGAATCTTTGTAGGGTTTATCTTCCACTCTCTGGATTGTATTTGTCTTAGTACATCCGGGGAACCTGCCACTTTCTGCCTATCCCATCCAATGAACATGATGTTATCAACATAGTGGGCCAGTGTGCTGCTCTGTGGAATGTGTGGACAAAAAAAATCTCTCTTCAGACAATATTATTAAGAAAACAGGGGTGTTAATAGCCCTGGGACAAGACTAGGAGTGTAAACTGCTCCTGATCCTCTTTCCTGATGGGGTATTGAACAGAATGGAATTACCAGATCAGCAAACACATCCCATGTGAGACGCTGATCTGTTCTAGAAAGGATAACATTTCCAGCGCAGAAGCCACACTTGGGCTACTTCTGTTTTTTGAGTTGGAGTCTCGCTCTGTCGCCAAGGCTGGACTGCAGTGGCACGATCTCGGCTCACTGCAACCTCCGCCTCCCGGGTGCAAGCAATTCTCTGCCTCAGCTTCCTAAGTAGCTGGGATTACAGGCGCCTGCCACCATGCATAGCTAATTTTTTGTATTTTTAGTAGAGATGGGGTTTCACCATTTTGGCCAGGCTGGTCTTGAACTCCTGACCTTGTGATCCACCCGCTTTGGCCTTGCAAAGTGCTGGGATTACAGGCGTGAGCCACTGCGCCCGGCCTGGGCTACTTCTTGATTAAGTTTGTGGATGCCTACCATGTTCCACCATGACCCATCTGTTTATTTAAGGGACCAGACTATGGAATTAAGTGGGGGAAATGATGAAGTCCACCACCATTGCAAGCTTTACGACTTTGAGGGTGGCACCAATCTGCCATTCTGCTCAGAACATGGTATCACCACAGTCTTGGCAGGAGAGAGGAAGGGACAGTTTGGGTGGCTTCCTGGCTTTTCCTAATGACAACTCTTATTTCATACTTAAGGAACTCTGCCATTTGTCAAGTCCATCCTTTACATCCCTATGCATTTGGAAACTGGGGAGATTACCACCATGAATGGGCCAGAGCCAGGACTTTGCTCATCACCTGCCCTCTATAGACATTCAAGCTGATATAGGGGAACTTGATGACTCTTTGGATCCTGGGGCAAAGGCCAGAGAAGATGCTGTAATGAACAGGATAGGCCTGTTGGGGGAAAATAGAACATTAGAGGAGTCACTTTTGTATAGATAGGCATTGCAGGTGAAACTGCTGTTACCTTAGTGAGTACAGAAAGTGGTTACTGAGTACAGAAACTGTTGTACCTTAGTGAGTACAGGACTAAAACACAGCAGTTCTGCTTCCAACTCACCAGAGCGACACCGCTTCCATAGGAGGGCTCTATCTACTTACCTTCTGCACCTGTCCCTTTGTTGCGGCCAGTGTCAGTGTTTATGAGAAAGGAGGGGAGAGCCTTGGCATTAGGTGGACAACTCGCCGTCTGCAACCCTGGGGATTATAGTATTCTGAATGGTGAGTTTTTCAAGGTGGCCGAGAATTTAACACTGTGTACCCCGAAACTTTAAAACAGTTTTTAAAAGATTTATTGAAATCTTTCTAAATGACATTGGAAAACACCCATGTCTGTCACCAAGGGACATCCTTCAAAGGAAAAAAGTGCTTGCATTCTTTTTCCTCCATAGCTCATTTTTACCAATTCTGTGTTTTTTTTTTTTTTTTTAAATCACTTCTGTTGAGGTCTCTTTTGCCTTACGGAACACTAATGAGCTTAAATTTCCAGGCAGGATTTAATCAGAAGTGTCTATTGCCATCTGAGCAGGTAAAACCCAAAGTAAAACTGCTTTCTCATAATCTTTTCAGACCCTTGTTTGCTTATCTTTTCTACCATTATAAAGCTGTGTGCTAAGACAGAAAAGAATGTAAACAGAAAGTGATTCTAGCAGGGCAGAAAAACAAAAATAAATTATCCTCTAGTAAAGAAGACTTCTGGTTCATGCGGAAAGGCTCCTCAAATTGGTATGTGTCTTAAGCCCAAAGAGCTTTTATTTATTTACTTAAAAAATTTTTAGGGAGCTAACCCAACATTATGGCTTTATTATTTACACAAAATGTGTCAAACAAAGTAGCAATAGACAACAAAGAGATGATGTTGGCATATACAATGTCGTATTCGTTTTCTTTTCCTGCCATAACAAGTTACCAAAAATTAGTGTCTTAAAACAATGCAAAGCGGTCAGAAGTTCAAATACAGGTCCCACTGGACTAAAATCAAGGTGTCGGTAGGGCAGAGTTCCTTCCAGAGGCTCTAGGGGAGAATCTGTTTCCTTGGCTTTTCCACCTTCCAGAAGCCACCCACAGTTCTTGGCTCCGGCCCCTTCCTCCATCTTCAAAGCCAGGAATAATGAGTCAAGTCCTTTTTACATTGCGTCTCCCTGAGCCTGTTTCCATCAGCACATCTCTCTCTGACTCAGCTAAAAAAGATTCTCTCCTCTAAGGACTCAGGTGATTAGATTGGAACTATCCAGATACTACAGGATAATCTCCTCATCCCAAGGTCCTTATCTTAATCACAGTTTTAGAGTCCCTTCCGACATGTAAGGGGACGTATTCACAGATTCCAGGGATTACGACATGGACATCTTTGGGGAGCTCTATTCTGTTCACCACAAATACCTTCCAGTTCAGTCCTATTGGGGTACATCAGGCAAACATCCTCATGGCCTCTTAGAAGGGTCCTGTTCCCACGCAATTCAGTGTCAGTCATGCTCAGCTTGGGAGGGAAATTCCTCCACAGCTAAATCATTAAATATCACCTCAGGGCAAACCCCTAAATGCCCCCTCCTCCTAACGAAGTTTGATCTGGTTTAATCATAATCACTTGACTGACTGCTCTCATCCAGATGTGTCAAGCTGACTCATTTTTATTTTTCATTCATTCATTTATTTATTTATTTATTTATTTATTTATTTATTTATTTTGAGATGGAGTCTCGCTCTGTGGCCCAGGCTGGAGTGCAGTGGTCCAATCTCGGCTCACTGCAAGCTCCGCCTCCCGGGTTCACGCCATTCTCCTGCCTCAGCCTCCTGAGTAGCTGGGATAACAGGCACCCGCCACCACGCCCGGCTAATTTTTTTTGTATTTTTAGTAAAGACAGGGTTTCACTGTGTTCGCCAGGATGGTCTCAATCTCCTGACCTCGTGATCCACCCACCTTGGCCTCTCAAAGTGCTGGGATTACAGGCATGAGCCACTGTGCCCAGCCAAGTCGACTCACTTTTCTTTTTCTTTTTTTAAATAAATAATTTCAACTTTTATTTTAGATTCAGGGGGTACACATGCAGGTTGTTACATAGGTATATTGAATGACTCTGAGGTTTGGGTTACAATTGATCCTGTCATCCAGGTAGTGAGCATAGTATCCAGTAGGTAGTCTTTCATCCCTTACCCCACTCCCTGCTCTCCCTCTTGCAGTCCCCAGTTTTTCTTGCTTCCATCTTTATGTCCACAAGTACCCAATGTTTAACTCCCACTTATAAGTCAGAACATGAGGTACCTGGTGTTTTGTTCCTGCATTAATTTGCTTAAGACAATGGCCTCCAGCTGCATCCATGTTGCTGCAAAGGATATGATTTTGTTCTTTTTAATGACTGTGCCAAAGAGATTTTATTAAGTAAATATTATGCTGGTGCAAAAGTAATTGCGGCTTTGCCATTGAAAGTAATGGCAAAACTGCAATTACTTTCTTTTTTTTTTTTTTGAGGTGGAGTTTCACTTTTGTCGCCCAGGCTGGAGTGCAATGGTGCCATCCCGGCTCACTGCAGCCTCTGCCTGCCTGTTGGTTTCAAGTGATTCTCCTGCCTCAGTCTCCTGAATAGCTGGGATTACAGGTGTGCGCCACCATGCTTGGCTAATTTTTTGTATTTTTTTTTTTTTTTTTTTTTTTTTGAGACGGAGTCTCACTCTGCCGCCCAGGCTGGAGTGCAGTGGCCGGATCTCAGCTCACTGCAAGCTCCGCCTCCCGGGTTCACGCCATTCTCCTGCCTCAGCCTCCCGAGTAGCTGGGACTACAGGCGCCTGCCACGTCGCCCGGCTAGTTTTTGTATTTTTTTTAGTAGAGACGGGGTTTCACCATGTTAGCCAGGATGGTCTCGATCTCCTGACCTCGTGATCCGCCCGTCTCGGCCTCCCCAAGTGCTGGGATTACAGGCTTGAGCCACTGCGCCCGGCCAATTTTTTGTATTTTTAGTAGAGACAGGGTTTCACCATGTTAGTCAGGCTGGTCTCGAACTCCTGACCTCTGGTGATCCACCTGCCTTGGCCTCCCGAAGTGTTGGGATTACAGGCATGAGCCACTGCGCCCGGCCAAAACTGCAGTTACTTTTGCAGCAACCTAATACATTTATCCTGAACTTGTATCTAATCTTGGCAAAGTGGCTTCAGGATGAAACCTATGTTTGGAGAGATTTGGGTGGTTATTCATTGTAGATCAAATCTAGGTTGTTGATCTGTAAAATGAACAAGGGTGTTCTTTTCATTTACTCCTTCCACAAACATGTATTAAGGACCAGATTCTGATAGATGTGAGGGACTCATTAGATCAGACAGAGAGATCCCTGTCCTCCTGGAACATTTTTTTGTAGAGGTGAAGACAGATAAAACATCACTACTAATGACATCTCATGAGTGTGGTGCGATTTGGGAAAAGAAAGCAAGAGTCCAGCACTCGGGAGGGTTTGACTCAGCAATGTCTCTGATGTTTGGGGGATCAATGAGTGGTAAAGAAATACGATTTTACTAAGCCAGTTGCTCCATCAGTCTCTAAAATCTATGTCCCCATCCTGACTGTTTCCCCTGCGGACTTGTATGGAAGGTGGAGATCTAGCACTGTAGGAAATGAGACCAGGATGGGCGTGATGGCTCATGCCTGTTATCCCAGCACTTTGGGAGGCCTGTGTGAGTGGATCATGAGGTCAGGAGTTTGAGACCAGCCTGGCCGACATGGTGAAATGCCCTCTATACTAAGAATACAAAAAAATTAGCTGGGCATGGTGGCATGCGCCTGTAATCCCAGCTACTCGGGAGACCGAGGCAGGAGAATCACTTGAAATCAGAAGGCGGAGGTTGCAGTGAGTCGAGATTGTACCACTGCACTCCAGCCTGGGTGATAAGAGTGAAACTCCATCTCAAATAAAAAAAAAAAAGAAAAAAGAAAGAAAGAAAGAAAAGAAACCAAAGGCAAATGGAGACAACAGATCAAAGGCAAAAGGAGACAACAGATGTTCCTGTACCATCTCAATAGTGGGTGACAGGATTTGGCTCTAGAGCAGATGACTTTGTATGCAAGACTTTGCTGATATATTTCATCCTTTTATCTCATTCAGAAGATCTCAGCTTCCATTAAAAGATTCTCTAACTCATATTTGAGACATTTCTGTAAGTTTTGGGCCAATTTCTCCTCCCTCCTTGATTTTAATTTATTAATCCTGTATTGCATTTCTTTCTGAATTTGGCACCTTGCCTTGTCTCATAGTTTCTGACCTTCTAGATTAATATTTCATTAGGGCCCCATTCTTGACTCTCAGCTTTGACTTTGCCTCAAATACCATCTTTGGTTTTCTCTTGGCTCCATTTCCACAGCCTTAGCCTAGCTTAGTCCTAAGTCCAGCCCCTTTCCAGAACCTCTGCCAGGATCAACTCCCACAGCTCTCACATATAGCAGAGGGGTTTGAACAGTTTCAGCAGCATTTTACTCTCATTTTGCTGTAAAACAGAATCAGAGAAGCTAATTCACATTAAGCATTTAATGACTGGAAAAGGCACAGAATATAATCTACACCATGAAGATTTACCCTGTAACAGTGGCTAATACTTTAAACCAAAGCAATAATCTCAGACTGCATAAGCAACTAATGGAGGGTACATGTTAGTGCAACATGGTTATGTCCTTCCAGACTTGGTTATAACTGAAATGTCTTTATTTTTTCATATACAACTCCCCTTAATTTTAAAACTACTTTTCTTTCCATAATCATAATGCAAAGTTTTCTGCCATCGGTTCACATTTCTAACAACTAGGTCATACCAAAAAATTGAGCCACTCAGACACCCTTTGTCCACATGAAATTAGGATATGGTGGATGTTTATTCACCGACTTGGATTAATAGCTATTTTTTCTTTTGGTAGGGAGACTGCTGGAGTGTGTATACATGGGTGTGGATGGAGGTGCATATTTATGTGGCGAGAAAGTGAGGAGAGTGATAGAAGCCAGGTGATAATACTTGGCAGATACAGCCACATCTCAAAATGTGTTCATATTGATTCACCTGCTGGTCTATCCCCCTGAACTCGAGTGGTGATAACTATATATACCCTGTCATCTGTTATTTCCCCAGCCCCTGGCACAAGATGAGAACTCAGTAAATGTGTATAGATTGAATGAACTGGTGAGAACCGTGGAAATGTCACAGAGTTATATTGGCCTAAATGATCATCTGGTTTATACCCCACACTTCGCAGAGAGGAAAGTGCAGCCAATAGATAGTGTGTATCCCACCACAGTGTGTTGGGGGCAGATCAGAGATCAAAATTAGATTTTCCAACTCCAAGTTTAATGCATGCTGTGTTTTCTCATACTGTTCTGGGTCTAAAGAGTTTTAAAAAGGCAGTTTGCAAAACTGTTAATCAGATAGCATACAATATAATACAGTTTTACTTTTGTTTAATCTTTGGGGAGCCTAAATTTTGGGGATTTTTAAGCCATTGAAAAAAACAAGTGCAATATTTAACATTACCTATTTTTTTTCTAATAGAATCATTTTCTTAGAGAAGTACACTAGAAATAGGAGCGTTTTCTACCTGAAATGGATTCCTGGTAATGTTCTCTATTGCTTCCTAAACCCCGGAAGGTGGTTTAATGGATCTTGCATGACTTGACATTAACAGTTTTCTGTGACCCACTTTTATATAAAAGATCATGTTTGAGAGGGAAGAAAAGAATAGGCAGATATTTAAATGAAGAAATGTGTATTAATGGAAAAAAGAGATCTGAGCTTCTTTATTAGAAAATATATTAAAAGAATTGTAAAACAAAATGAAAGAGTGTGTAGTATTGTAAAGAAGAAAGCTGAATATAAATTAAAGTCACCTGAAAGACATTTCATGCTTTTCTGCTTGATGAAGGGACTTGGAATCATAGTTCCATAATATTATCCTCGAGGTAAACCTCATTTTTCTCATATGTGGAAGAAGGAATACAAGAGTGATTAATTGTGTGTGTGTGCGCGTGTGTGCGCGTGTGTGTGTGCATGCGTGTGATTAAGGATTAAAGTGAAATTTTATTTTCAGGTGTGTTCTTTGAAAACAAATGTTAATACCCTTAGGAAGAGTATAATGCTGAATTCTGGTCAACAAATCATTGTGTAACATCGTAAAGATAACCACACCCTACTACTGGGTATCTGCCTAGAGGAAAAGAATTCATTATATGAAGAAGACCTTGCACAGGTACGTTTATAGCAGCACACCATGGCATTCGCAGCAACCTGGATGGAGCTGAAGACCATTATTCTAAGTGAAGTAACTCAGGAATGGAAAAACCACACATCGTATGTTCTCATTTATAAGTGAGAGCAAAGCTATGAAAACACAAAGGCATAAGAATAACATAATGTACTCTGGGGACTTGGGGAGAAGGGTAGGGGGAGGTGAGGAATAAAATACTACATATTGGGTGCAGTGTACACTGCTTGGGTGAGGGGTGCACCAAAATCTCAGAAATCACACCTAAAGAACTTATCCATGTAATCAAACACCACCTGTTCCCCCAAAAGTACTGAAATCATAATAACATTTAAAAAAAACTGTACTCATACCACATTCTTAACATTAGTTAGAGCATTATAGAGTTTTGGTATATACTTAGAGCATTATAGATTTTTGGTATATACTGGAGAAACAGGGACAAGATGGTAGATGGGAAGCAGGACTAGATTGCAACTCCAACTCAGACAGAGTAGTGTGTGGAGGCTCACACTGTGAATTTTAGCTCCAGAACAACTGCAGGAATAAAGCAGGAAACCCAAAGGAACCCACAGACCCTCTGAAGGAAGTGGATTGCTCCTGCAGGACCTGGGAAACACCCCAAATACTATGAATGGCCAAAATGCGGAAGTGGGAAAGGAGATCCTCTGCCCCTGAACACATACCCGCACTGGGGAAACTGAAGGTCAAGTTTACTGGGAGAAGATTCTGACCTTACCTGGAGCTGAATCAATTCAGAGAGTTGAGGAAAATACAGGGGTAGAGGAAGCAGCGGGAATGGCCCCATGAGCTCACTGGGTCCCCAAGCAGGCCATTCCTGCCTGACTCACAGGGATCCTTTGAGAGGGCAGCCAGAGGCGTGGGGAAAATGCCACAGGGAGAAGGAACTCTCCAGCTGAACTTTGTAACGTTTTGAACTGGTCAAGATGCCTCCTGGCCAGAAACTCATAGGAGGGCATGAATCGGGCATGCAAACTCTACAGGGATGCAGACTCTACATGCAGACTCACAGGCGGGGTAGCCTGGGGCAAGTTCTCAGCCCTGTTCACCCATTGCCTGGAAACAGACTCAGTGCTGTTAGAGGGGGTGCGGTGGGAGTAAGACTGGGCCTTTACATTGTGTGGGAGCTGGGTGAGGGCTGTGACTGCCAGCTTTCCCCTACTTCCCTGACGACCTGCATGACTCAGCAGAGGCAGCCATAATCCTCCTAGGAACATAACTCCATTGACCTGGGAACCTCACCCCCATCCTTCATAGCAGCCACAGTAAGACCCGTCTAAGGAGAGTCTGAGCTCAGACACACCTAGCCCTGCCCCCATCTGATGGACCTTCCCTACCCACCCTGGTATCTGAACACCAAGGTCATATACTCTTGGGAGTTCTGGGTCCCTGCTTAATACTGGTTCCTCTCTGTACTACCACAGCTGATGCTGTCTGGAAAGTGGCACCTCCCTGCAGGAGGCCAACCAGCACAAAAATAGAGCATTAAACCACCTAAGCTAAGAACCCTCACAGAGTCCATTTCACCCCCCTGCTACCTCCACTGGAACAGGTGCTGGTATCCATGGCTGAAAGATCCATAGACAGTTCATATCACAGGACTCTGTGCAGAGAACCCCCAGTGCCAGCCCAGAGCCTGGTAGACTTGCTGGGTGGCTAGACCCAGAAGACAGAAAACAATAACTACAGCTTGGCCCTCAGGAAACCACATCCATAGGAAAAGCGGGAGAGTACTACATCAAGGGATCACCTGGTGGGACAAAATAATCTGAACAACAGCCTTCAGACTTAGACCTTCCCTCTGACAGAGCCTACCCAAGAAGAAATCCCTGATTTACCTAAAAAAGAATTCAGGAGGTTAATTATTAAGCTAATCAGGGAGGGACCAGAGAAAGGCAAAGCCCAATGCAAGGAAATCCAAAAAATGATACAAGAAGTGAAGGGAGAAATATTCAATGAAATAGATACCATAAATAAAAATCCAAAAGTTTAGGAAACACTGGACACACTTATAGAAATGGAAAATGCTCTAGAAAGTCTCAACAATAGAATTGAACAAGTAGAAGAAAGAAATTCAGAACTTGAAGACAAGGTCTTAGAATTAACCCAATCCAAGAAAGACAAAGAAAAAAGAATAAGAAAATATGAACAAAGCCTCCAAGAAGTCTTGAATTATGTTAAATGACCAAACCTAAGAATAATTAGTGTTCCTGAGGAAGAAGAGAAATCTAAAAGTTTGGAAAACATATTTGGAGGAATAACTGAAGAAACCTTCCCCAGCCTTGCTAGAGACCTAGACATCCAAATACAAGAAGCACAAAGAACACCTGGAAAATCCATTGCAAAAAGATCATTGCCTAGGCACATTGTCATTAGGTTACCTAAAGTTAAGATGAAGGAAAGAACCTGAAGAGCTGTGAGACAGAAGCACTGGGTAACCTATAAAGGAAAGCCTATCAGATTCACAGCAGATTTCTCAGCAGAAACCCTACAAGCTAGAAAGGATTGGGGTCCTATCTTCAGCCTTTTCAAACAAAACAATTATCAGCCAAGAATTTTGTATCCAATGAAACTAAGCATCATTTATGAAGGACAGATACAGTCTTTTTCAGACAAACAAATGCTGAGACAATTAGTCACTACCAAGCCACCACTACAAGAGCTGCTAGAAGGAGCTCTAAATCTTAAAACAAATCCTGGAAACACATCAAAACAGGATCTCTTTAAAGCATAAATCTCACAGGAACTATAAAACAAAAATAGAAGTCAAAAAACAAAGACAGAAAATAAAAAAATCCCAAAGTACCCAGGCAATAAATAGCATGGTGTATGCGATGGTACCTCAAACCTCAATACTAACATTGAAAGTAAATGACCTAAATGCTCCACTTAAAAGACACAGAACAGCAGAATGGATAAGAACTCACCAATCAACTATCCGCTCCCTTCAAGAGAGTCACCTAACACGTAAGGACTCACATAAACTTAAAGGGGTGGAAAAAGGCATTTCATGTAAATGGACACCAAAAGCGAGCAAGGGTTGCTATTCTTACATCAGACAAAACAAACTTTAAAGCAACAGCAGTTAAAAGAGACAAAGAGGGATATTATATAATGGTAAAAGGCCTTGTCCAACAGGAAAATATCACAATCCTAAACATATATGCACCTAACACTGGAGCTCCCAAGTTTATAAAACTATTACTAGTAGACCTGAGAAATGAGATAGACAACAACACAGTAATAGTGGGGGACTTCAGTACTCCACTGACAGCACTAGAGAGGTCATCAAGACAGAAAGTCAACAAAGAAACAATGGATTTAAACTATGCCTTGCAACAAATGGACTTAATGGATACATGCAAAACATTCCATCCAACAACAGCAGAATATAATTCTGTTCAACAGCACGTGGAACGTTCTCCAAGGTAGACCATATGATAGACCACAAAAGAGCCTCAATAAATTAAAGAAAATAGAAATTATGCCAAGCACTCTCTTAGACCACAGTGGAATAAAATTGTAAATCAACTCCAAATGGAAACTTCAAAACCATGCAAATACATGGAGCTTAAATAATCTGCTCCTGAATGATCCTTGGGTCGAAACGAAATCAAGATGGAAATAAAAAATTATTCAAACATAATGACAATAGTGACACAACCTATCAAAACCTCTGAGATACAGTAAAGGTGATGCTAAGAGGAAAGTTTATAGCCCTAAACGCCTATATCAAAAAGACTAAAAGAGCACAAACTGACAATCAAAGGTCACACTTTAAGGACCTAGAGAAACAAGAACAAACCAAACCAAAACCCAGCAGAAGAAAAGAACTAACCAAGATCAGAGCAGAATTAAATGAATTGAAACAAAATAATTACAAAAGATAAATGAAACAAAAAACTGGTTCTTCAAAAAGATAAATAAAATTGATAGACCATTAGCAAGATTAACGAAGAAAAGAAGAGAGAAAATCCAAATAACCACAATGAGAAATGAAACGAGAGATTTTACAGCTGACACCACAGAAATACAAAAGATAATTTGAGGCCAGTATGAACACATTTACATGCATAAACTAGAAAACCTAGATGAGATGGATACATTCCTGGAAAAATACAACCTTCCTAGCTTAAATCAGGAAGAATTAGATACCCTGAACAGACCAATAACAAGCAGTGAGATTGAAATGATAATTTAAAAATTACCAACAAAAAAAGTCTAGGACCAGATGGATTTGCAGCAGAATTCTACCAGACATTCAAAGAAGAATTTGTACCAATCCTATTGACACTATTCCACAAGACAGAGAAAGAGGGAACTCTCCTTAATTCATTCTATGAAGCCAGAATCACCCTAATGCTAAAACTAGGAAAGAACATAACCAAAAAAGAAAAGTACAGACTGATAATCCCTGATGAACATAGATGCTAAAATCTTTAACAAAATACTAGTTAACTGAATCCAACAACATATCAAAAAGATAATTTACCATGATCAAGTGGATTTCATACCATGGATGCAGGTATGGTTCAACATACACAAGTCAATAAATGTGATACACCACATAAACAGAATTAAAAACAAAACTCACATGATCATGTCAATAGATATGAAAAAATCATTTGACAAAATCCAGCATCCCTTTATGATTAAAACATTCAGCAAAATCAGAATACAAGGGACACACTTCAATGTAATAAAAACCATCTATGACAGACCCACAGCCAACAGAATAACTGAATGGGAAAAAGTCAAAAGCATTCCCTCTGAGAAGTGGAACAAGACAAGGACTTCCACTCTCACCACTCCTCTTCAACATAGTACTGGAAATCCTAGCCAGAGCAATCAGACAAGAGAAAGAAATAAAGAGCATACAAATAGATAAAGAGGAAGTCAAACTGTCACTGTTTGCTGATGATATGATAGTTTACCTCGAAAACCCTAAAGACTCCCCTAGAAAGCTCCTACAACTGATAAAAGAATACAGCAAAATTCCTGAATGCAAAATTAATGTACACAAATAAGTAGCTCTTCTATACACCAACAGCAACCAAGTAGAGAATCAAATCAAGAATTCAACTCCTTCTACAATAGCTGCAAAAAACATAAAATGCTTGGGAATATACCTAACCAAGGAGGTGAAAGACCTCTACAAGGAAAACTACAAAACACTGCTGAAAGAAATCATAGATGACACAAACAAATGGAAACACATCCCATGCTCATGGATGGGTAAAATCAATATCGTGAAAATGACCATACTGTCAAAAGCAATCTACAAATTCAATGCAATCCCCATTGAAATATCACCATTATTCTTCACAGAATTAGAAAAAAAATCCTAAAATTCATATGTAACCAAAAAAACAACCTGCACACGCAAAGCAAACCTAAGCAAAAGAACAAATCTGGAGGCATCACATTACCTGATATCAAACTATACTGTAAGGCTGTAGTCACCCAAACAGTATGGTACCAGTATAAAAAGAGGCACATAGACCAATGGAACAGAATAGAGAACCCAGAAATAAACCCAAATACTTACAGCCAAATGATCTTCAACAAAGCAAACAAAAATGTAAAGTGAGGAAAGGACACTCTTTTCAACAAATGGTGCTGGGATAATTGGCTAGCCACATGTAGGAGAATGAAACTGTAACCTCATCTCTCACCTTATACAAAAATTAACTCAAGATGAATTAAGGACTTAAATATAAGACCTGAAACTATAAAAATTCTAGAAGATAACATTGGAAAAACCCTCTAGACATTGGCTTAGGGAAGGATTTCATGACCAAGAACCCAAAAGCAAATGCAATAAAAACAAAGATAAATAGCTGGGACATAATTAAGCTACAAAGCTTTTTCACAGCAAAAGGAACAGTCAGAAGAATAAACAGACAACCTACAGAGTGAGAGAAAATCTTCACAATCTATACATCAGACAAAGCACTAATATTCAGAATCTACAATGAACTCAAATAAATCAGCAAGAAAAAAAAAATCCCATCAGAAAGTGGGCTAAGTACATGAATAGACAATTCTCAAAAGAAGGTATACAAATGGCCAACAAATATAAGAAAAAATACTCAGCATCACTAATGATCAGGGAAATGTAAATCAAAACCACAATGCGATGCCACCTCACTCCTGCAAGAATAGCCATAATCAAAAAATCAAAAAACAGTAGATGTTGGTGTGGATGTGGTGAATAGGAAACACTTCTACTCTGCTGGTGGGAATGTAAACTAGTACAGCCACTATGGAAAACAGTGTGGAGATTCCTTAAAGAACTAAAAGTAGAACTACCATTGGATCCAGCAATCCCACTACTGAGTATCTACCCAGAGGAAAAGATGTCGTTATAGGAAAAAGATACTTGCACACACATGTTTATAGCAGCACAATTCACAATTGTGAAATCGTGGAACCAACCCAAATGCCCTTCAATCAACGAGTAGGTAAAGAAACGGTGGCATATATATACAACTGGAACACTACACAGCCATAAAAAGGTATGAATTAACAGCATTTGCAGTGACCTGGATGAGACTGGAGATTATTATTCTAAGTGAAGTAACTCAGGAATGGAAAACCAAACATCATATGTTCTCACTGATCTGTGGGAGCTAAGTTATGAGGACACAAAGGCATAAGAATGATACAATGGATTTTGGGGACCTAGGAGGGTGGGAGGGAGGTAAAGGATAAAAGACTACAAATAGGATGCAGTATATACTGCTCGGTTGATGGGTGCACCAAATCTCACAAATCACAAATCACCACTAAATAACTACTTATGTAACCAAACACTATCTGTACTCCAGTAGCCTATAGAAAAATTAAAAAGAAAAAGAAAAAAATTTTTTTGGTATATACCATTGTAGACTCACTATTTCTCTTTTCTTTTTTCAAAAATGTTTTGTTGATTCTTACAACCTTTCTGTTTGATTGTTCATTTGTAAAAACATTCTTAAAATGAGATTTGCTTTCACTTTCAAATGAATTAGCTTTGTCAGGTTATGGGGAAAATCCTATTAGAAGTATTTATTGGGTACAGTTGAAATCTTTAAAAACTGCTATTAAATTTGTGGGTTTAAGCCCCAAAGACCCTAAGTAGTAATCAGAAAAATCAGGATGATTGCAAAACTTGGACTTTCTAGCATTTGTGCACTATACTCTATATGGTAGATATTCTCTTGGTGTCTTTATTATTGTAGTTAACTAATAACAAATCAGCAATGTAGATTTAAACCTGAGAGTAAAAATTCTTTTCCAAGGAATATAAAAATGACACTGAATTTTTATATATACTCCAAATGCATAAAGTGTTATTTCTTAGTTTCTTCTGATTTATGATTTTCTGAAACATGTGGGTAAGACTGAAAAATAGTAACTTCATTTCTTTAAACCAGAATAGTTTCTAATGATTTTTTTCTCATCAGTAGCTTAAAAATGAAGCTTCCATTTGTCTATTGATTGGGGTATAATGATTTCAGATTCTCAGCATCCAGTAAAATCTGCCAAATAGGCTTCTTTCAATTGCAATTTCGCTTTGTCAAATTTATAGGATGTTTCATACATGAGGGATGAAAAGATCCAAATTTTGCTTTATAGAAAAATTCTCTCTCTGATCAATAGGATTTGTGGAGTTGTATCCCCATAAAGTTTAGTTGACAAGATGCCATTGGTTGAAATAAAATTATAAGACAGGAATAAAAATAATAATGTGTTTTGTATGTCAGATAAGTCACTGGTTAAAAAGATTGAAATTATTCCCAGAAATTTGTTTTAACCATCAACCAATATTTGATAGGATGCTGTTGAAGAAGTTCATGGGTTCATAAAATAGTAAAAAGCAAGAAAGATCCTTAAAAATAACTGTAAGTCCTTCTTTTGTATGTATTAATCAGGAAACTTAGATAATAAAGTTAAATAACTTGTGCAGTCTCCCAAACCTAACAAGTAGATGGGACAAGAAACTAAGTCTTCTACCTTCACAATAATAGTCTTTCCCGGTTATTTATTCTTCACTTAAAATAGTGAAGATTTAAAAACATAAAATAGTTAGGATACTCTGTCACTACATGAACTTCAGTAAACTCTACTCTCTCACTTACACTGTAGTTTTATAAACCTAAGATGAGGTTTATGGACAGGATGCAAAGGTAAAAAAAAAAAAAAAAAATCAAAGGCCAAAATTTGTCTGACTTGACTTTTTATGTAGAAATTATTTCAGGCCAGGTCATTGAATAAGTAGAGATTGATGGAGAAGAATTAAAAAATGGGACCAGAGTGTAATACTGAGATGGGGGTGGGGGAATCAAATTAATAAACTTTAGATTTATATTTAAAACTCGATATTGTTAGGTGAAGGCGTTCAAGATTTCAGCACTGGACAGCTCCTTCACTTAAAAAATAGAAATTCAGTAAGGGAGTTATGCTGCTGAAGACTGAATTGGAGCTTTCTCTTTCCAGGATACCAAAGATAAAAATTGTTTCAAGGGCAGAGACTTTGTAAGTCCTGGTATGTAGACAGGAATATGAAGTAACGCAGTTTAGAAATGTTAAATTACCTAAGCATCTGGATTAATTAAATTTTTAGTAGAAGAGAGATGCACATAGACTGAATGGACCATTTGAACAATGGTATTTAAAGCAAGATCTTTTGTGTCCTGAATTGGGAACTGGAAAACAATGTGTCAGGTGCTGAACATCATAAAAGTCTTTGTCTTTGGGGAAGACCCTAAAGGGGATAAAGGAGGGTGTACTAGGTGATATTATGATCATCAGCAAAGCTATTGAGAATTCAAGCGTAGAACAATGTACCTGCCACTAGCTAATATGAATAATTCACTGAGCTACTTATTTTGTCTTCAAAGAATGAAACAATCTGCTTAACTTTTATTTTTAATGTTTTGTCTGAATTAATTGTTGCATTGGTGCTGGGTTGATATAATATGGCTTTATGCCTCAACATGTACAAAGTTTCATACCTCAGGGTTGTGATTGGCCCAGGCTTTCTTTCTGAGGATGATGCTGAGCTTTTGCAGTGTAAGTTCACTCTGGGAAGAACTCTTCAAAATTCTCTCTTAACCTGTACAACAAAAAATTATGACTGCCTCATGACTTAATTATCAAAAGATCAACATCATTTTTATTTCTAAGGTTTTCAGCAAATAAAGCAAAACTTGGGTTTTATGGTTTCTTTTCAATTTCAACTAAATTAGATATTGTTTATTTATGAAAGATATGGAGCTTACAAAGTTTATATCTAACATTTTACATGAAGTTAAGAAATCTCATTCCTTTTGGGCACAGAACTATGATATTTAGGTTCTTTCCACTCCTAGAAAAGTGCTGAGCTAGAAAAATCAGAAGTATATCTGTAAAGTTTACAGCTCACGATGTACTCAAAAGCCCTAGTTGCCTGAATAACCTTTCCTTTCAATCTCTCATCTTTCCTACTGATATGTAATAGGGCAATAAAAGATAAATTTCAAAATAACTGTTTGGTGCCCATTCTTCTTGCCTATGTCTTCTCCATCTTTAATGTCAAAAAGGGGTCCTGTCATGTAGACTCTCACAGAAAATTAGCTAAAAGGTGGTATTTCAGCCCAGCTCTCTGAACTGGAACTGAGTCTACAGAGTTAGGTCCTGCTTTGTGGACGCTTGGCAGCATGGAAGTGTAAGAGAGCACTGGGTCACTCTACCAGACTCTGGAATTCTTATGTTAGTGCTTCCACTGTGCACTCTGGAGCTGTACTCTAGAAAAAGAGCAGCAGTTGTTTGCATTCCTGAATAGAAAATTTATGACAGGATGGCTTATAGGCAGTATTACTGGCACACAGTCTTGATTGTAATCAATATCTTGAAGTCCCACTTTGATTGTCAGCTCCACAAACATACTAGGGCAGAAACTAGATATTCTTTTCTATCTTACTAAAACTGCAGTGGAAAGCTCATTTGTCCCTGACTAAGATTTTCACTGCAAAAAGGTAATGAGATTCCCTTATACCATGTGAAGATCACAATACATTCTTTCAGATGTTTTTAATAAACAGTAAGTCCAGTTAGATTAAGGAAGAAACCTTAAAGTCAGTATTCATAAAACGGTTAAGATGTTTCCTGATAAGGTGTTAATGTCCAAAATATATAAGAAACTCCTGCAATTCAATATCATAAAAACAAAATCCCTATTAAAAATGGGCAAAGGACTTGAACAGACACAATGGCCAACAGGTATATAAAAATGTGCTAAACATCACTAATTATCAGAGAAATGCAAATCAAAACCATAAGGAGATATCACTTTACATCTGTAATAATGGCTATTATCTTTTTTTTTAAAAGAAGAGAAGTGTTGGTGAGGATGTGGAGAAAAGGAAACCCTAGTACACTCTTCCTAGAAATGTAAGTTGGCAGTCTTTATGGACAGTATGGGAGTTCCTCAAAAAATTAAAAATAGAACTACCATATGATCCAGCAATCCTACTCCTGAATATCTATCTAAAAAACTGGCATCAGAATCTTATAAAGATACCTGCATTTCCGTGTTTATTGCAGCACTGTTCACAGTAGCCAAGATATGGAAACAACCTAAATGTCAATCAGTGGACAAATGACTAAACAAAATGTGATATATACATACAATGGAACCAATAAAGAGAAAATTATGCCATTTGCAACAATGTAGATGGACCTGGAGGACGTAATGCTAAGTGAACAAAGCCGGGAACAGAAAAACAAATACTGTAGGATCTCACTTATGTACGGAATCTAAAATAGACTCAGAAACAGAGAGTCAGACCATAGTTGTCAGGGGCTTGGAGTTGGGAGAAATGAGGAGATAATGGTCAAAAGGTACATTTCAGTTATGAAAAACAAATTCTGAAAATCGAATAGATAGTAGAGTGCCTGCAGTTAACAGTACTGAACTGTGTACTTAAAATTTGCTAGGAGGCTAGATCTTATGTTAAGTGTTCTCACAATAAATAAAGAAATGGAGTGGGAGGAAACTTTGGAAGGCGATGGATACATCCATGGCCTTGATGGTGGTGATTGTTTCAATGGTGTATACTTATCTCCAAACTCATTGAGCTGTAAACGTAAAATATGTATAGCTTTGGGCATATGAAAGAAAAGAGAAAAATTGCTCTACTGTGATTTTTAAAAACATACATTTTATGGTGTTAGGACATTCCAACATTAAAAAAAAATCCTTCCAAGGCCTAGGGAACCCCTGGGGCAACTTTCATCTATGAAGATGAGTCTGTGTTTATAGTAACTGTATCAGTGATGCCTTCTCATTCATAATACTTTGTCTGTCTCCCATTTTATATAGAAAATACCCAGGGCTAGATGGCATACTGTTTAGGAATGACTGTTTAAAAATTCCATTAAAAAACATCAATTGTATGATTTGTTTTAAATTGGCAGGAGTAATCAAACTATCTTTGTAAGTAGTTACAGTTTGGGCCCGTGTGTTTTATGCTAGCTGTCTTTTTCGCTTGCCTAGAAACTTCTCTTTTTACCTCAATATCCAGTTTAGATGTGAAACCTCTAGAGTAGGAAACCTACTTTGACCATCATGGGTAGAAGAATGGTGAATATTCTGTTTCTTATTCTGGCAGCAAACAGCCCTTACACAAATTGTAACACTTTCCAGAGGGGTATTTATGAAACTGACCCAATAGTTCCATAGACTTTTCTTTTTGATAAACATAGAAATTGATCCTTCTGCTGTTAAAGCTTGAAACTTGTATTTGCTTTATCTGAGTGCCTTCCTCAGGAAAGGATCATCAGGCCTCTCAAAAAAAAGTATCAAAGGGCCAGGTGCAGTGGTTCACACCTGTAATCTCAGCATTTTGGGAGCTGAGATGGGCAGATCACCTGAGGTCAGGAGTTCGAGACCAACCTGGCCAACAAGGTGAAACACCATCTCTACTAAAAATACCAAAATTAGTCAGGCATGGTGGCAGGTGCCGATAGTCTCAGCTACTCAGGAGGTTGAGGCAGAGAGAATTGCTTGAACTCAACAGGCAGAGGTTGCAGCAAGCCAAGATCGCGCCATTGCACTCCAGCCTGGGAGACAGAGCAAGACTCTATCCAAAAAAAAAAAAAAAAAAAAAAAAAAAATCAAAGAACTGAAACTCAGACTCACCAGATCAGGGCATCAGATGCCTCCACTTCCTCAGTGTTTTCTTACAAACTGTTACATTTCTTCCCTGCTATATAAACCCCTACTTTTAGTTGGTCAGGGAGATAGATTTGAGACTGAGCTCCCATCTCCTTGGCTGTAGCACCCGATTAAAGCTGTCTTCCTTGGCAATACTCATCTCAGTGATTAGCTTTCTGTGCGGTGAGTGGCAGGACCTAGACTGAACCCTCGGTATTTCAGTAACATTTCCCCTTTGGTAAATGAGATGAAACACCTCACAGGACTGAAGTTACATGGCGAAAAAATCCAGCAATCTGTGGCAGATACTGGTCAACTCTCCTTCGAGCCTACCATCTCCCCTGGAGACAATGTTAGGAATAATTTCACTGGTTCTAGAGTCCGCATTCAGAATAGCGGTTTTCAGTCAGGGGTGGTACCCACACAGAAGACATTTGGAAATGTCTGGAGATATTTTTGGTTGTCACAACTTGGGTGGTTCTTCTGGTATCTAGTGTGTAGGGGTCAAGGATGTTGCTGAACACCCTACAATGTATAGGCTATTTCCTTCCCCAACAAAGAAGTATCTGACTCAAAATATCAGTGTTGAGGTTGAGAAATATTGGTTTAAAACAACAAAAAGGGTTTTAAATGAAAAGATGCTGGAGTAGATATTGGGATGCCTCAATCGTATACAGTTTAATAATTGGAGGAAATTGGAGGGGAGCAGTGAGGTCATGTTCGGGGCCTGACTGGCAACTAAAACCAGGTCTCCTGTGCTGCTATGGCCTCATGAGGTCTTTAGAGTCTGTTTCTCTGCTTTGCAGCCCTGACCACAGCACCAAGAGGTGAAAGGGCTTTGGGGCATTGACACTAAGATAGATAAATACATGTGAAATTGACATATAAACCAAAACAATATACTACTCTGTAAGCAGAGGTGTAATTGTTAAAGAGACTAGACACACGAGACACACAAATTGTCTTCTCAGGACAATCTCTTCCTGCAAAGACATTGACTGTGTTAAACATGTTATAATCAAAAGATTTCTTAGTGAACGTATATTCAGAAAAAGAGGAGTTGATTGGGCCAGTGACATATTCTGAGAGTTTTGTCTGTGAGTCCACTGTTAATTAAATACATTTGTCAAAGGGACAGAGTACCCTTGATGGGTGAGAGGAGGTTCAGTGAATAGAATTCTGGGCCTTCTACCTAAGGTGCCACTAGAACAGCTCTACCTATATTTGTTTTATTTATTGGGGGTTTTGCTCAAGATTTCATTAGGAAAAAAAAAATGCTTCCACTACTTACAAAGTTAGAAAATCCTCCATGTAGTCCACTGACCCAAGCCCCTCCCTCACTGCTGCCAAATGTTTTCTGTCTGGTTGACCTTTGCTTGATTCTCTAGGCTGAATTTTGCTGTGTTCACAAAGGTTTTCTTCAGGTAAGGCACTCTGGATACAATTAATTACCATTTGGCCTACTAAACTTTACTACCCTGTGAGGGGCTGAATGGTGTCCTCCCAAAACATGTTAAAGCCTGACCCCTAGTGCCTGTGAATTCGACCTTATTTGGGAATAGGGTCTTTGCTGATGATCGAGTTATGATGATCGAGTTAAGATAATAATCTTAATGCAGTCCAACCATGCCCTGATAAAAAAGGGGAAAGTTGGACACAGAGACAAATATGCATGCAGGAGAACACTTTGTGAAGATGAAGGCAGAGATTAGAGTGATCCAATCTCCAAATCAAGGAATGGCAAGGATTGCCAGTAAACTCCACAAGCTAGGAGGGGGCATGGAACAAACTTGGCAGACCTCAGAAGGAACCCATCCTGCTGACACCTTGATGTCAGACTACACACAACTCTGAGAGAATAAATTTCCATTGTTTAAGTTACCCAGCTTATGACACTTACGACAACTCTAGGAAACTAATACAGTCCCTCATTTCATCCTTGAGATTAATTCCAGGCCTCATCAATTGCATGCTGACAGCTCATCTCTGCAATTATTTTTACCAGCAGATAATCTCATTCATCAGGGGTGTCTTTTTTTTATTAGCTTTACTCTAAATCAGCCATGTTTATTTCCAAATTCTTGTGGGAGTATAGGGTACATGTCTCAAAAATTTTCCTTGTACCAACAAAACATTATGTACCTTTTATTTTTTTGGTCTCTAAAATGATGAGCTGAGAGAACCAGTGAAAAACTAAGTGGATAAGTGGGAAGCTCTTTGGGTTTATTAGAAAGGAAATGAATCAGATCACAATGGGCTCATACTACAAACAAGGTCACCTTAGCTTATTCTTTTTAGAAGAAGATATTTTTATTATAAAAACATCAAGGGAACAGAAGGATCAGAAACTTCTTAATCATCTAATATCCCAGTTTTAAGTTGGAGAATGAGTTGGGAATACAGCCCTCGACAACAGCAAGCCATTCAAATAAGTTGGTGCAAGATTAATACAATTTCCATGTAAAAGTAGTTAAGGCAAGAAATGCTGGCACCCTGAGCTGAAGGCTCATTTGCATTGTTTGCTAAGACTCTGAGCAGTTTTGCAAATCATCAGGTGTTTAAAAAAATCAGATAGTGACCTTGCCATAAATTTTGAGTGCCCTTATGCTGGAACTCAGAAATGATCTCTTGCAAAAATACTAAACATGACTCTAGAAATACTCCAGTAAGTGCCCTTATGCTGGAACTCAAAAATGATCTCTTGCAAAAATACTAAACCTGACTCTAGAAATACTCCAGTAAGTCCACAGACAAACCCCGGAACCTTCTCTAGGTCCCCTTCCCAAAGAAACCTATCTTTAGGCTGGACCTATTTCAAGGTCTTCTGACTTAAAGTTTGACACTCCTTCCATCAAATTGCTCAGGGTCCTAGAAAACATCATCCTTGATTCCTCCCTCTCTGACACTCTCTCATAGCCTAAGCCATGACCAGGTGCTGTCATTTTTTGATCCTAAATAGCTATCAAATCCATACACTTCTCTGACGGTCACTACCATCTCCCAAACAAGCTATCATCATCTCTCATTGTAGTAATAACATCCGGATCAGTCTCCATTCCTTCTTGCTCTAGTCTCAACCCTCCAACCACTGTAGCCCAAATAAATCTGATGGCATCCTAGCTGCCTCAGACCCCAACTCCGCTTAAAAATATTTCAGCTGCTTCTATTTGATTAGTCAAATATTGAGCTCCTACACTGTCAGGAGCTGAAGTGAACAAAAGCAAAGACACAGTCCTTGACCCCACAGAGCTTAACACGGAAGTAGAATGAGAGTGCAGGGAGGAAAGACATGCATTAAAGAATTACACAATTTTTTAAAATAAAAGGTAAAATTACAATGGAGATAAATGCTAAGGAGAGGTACATGGGCTATGTGAACCTATACTGGAGGAATTGATCCCAGGGAAACCTTCCTCCAGGAAGTGATGATTGAAAGAGGATTAAAGCCAGTTGAAGAGGTAGATGGTGAGACAGCCTATTAGGCAGACTGAATACTGCATTAAAAAAGCCCCTTGCAGAAGGCTTTCTTTTCTTGGAGAAAAGAAAGGAAGTCAGTGTGGCTGGTGCAGATAAGAGAGGCAATGTTTAAAGCCAGGCATTTTGTCACATGAAGGCTTCTGATCTCTCTCCTAGGAGCAATGGGAATACAGTGAAAGGTTTTATGGGTGAAGACTTACTGTGGCTATTGAATAACAGGAATTAGATCATGTTTGATTTTTGAAAAGATCTATCTGGCTCTAGGGTAGCCCATAGATTTGAGGAGCAAAAGAGAATGGGGGGAGAATAGTTAGGAGACCACTATAGAAGTCCAGGCAAGAGATGAAGAAAGTAATGTGGGCCAGAGGGCTGGTGCTAGAGACAGAGGAAAATGGACAGCTTTGGTGGGTAAAATTAACAGGACTTCCCATTGCTCTTATGAGAGAGCATAGAGGATGGGCCTCTATTCTGTCTCCTAAGACCATGTCAACGTTTCCCTTGGAAGTGAATTTATGTGGAGACCTGAGATATAAGTAGGGATGGCCCTTTCGAAAGGAGGTAGGAGTAGGCTAAGAAGGCAGAAGGTAGCGAGGCTCAGATACCAGTCTTTGAGAGCAGTAGAAACCATGGCCTGTAGCTCTGTATCCTCCCAGCTGGCATCTAGCATAGTGCCTAGCACATTCTAAACAGTAAATTGTGGTTGAATAAATGTGAATGAACTTATGAACTGGAGTTTGAAGCCAGTTCGTCTGATGCCCAAGACCAAGCTCCTTCCTTGCTGCCATGCTGCTTCAAGTGGTATTTATATAATATTTCCATTTTCATATGATAGATAAGGAAATTGAAATTCAAGGAATCTTGAACCTAGCTGGAGAAAAAAGTAACTTGCTGGCAGATTCAAAAGAAGATAATTAGGGAAAGGTAGATTTCCACCATCCACGTGATGCAGGATTTTTCTCAGCCCCTTCTCTGGACTCACAGAAGAGGCACCCTGTCTACTTGGCCCACCGTGCTCAACCCCTTGCGGGAAGGAGCACATGAGCGGGCAAGTGCAGGATCTGGCTGGCTGCTCTGGGTGCTGACACAGGAGTGAGCTCCGTGCAGGGCTTGGGCCAGACCAGACATATTGCCTCAAGGGGAATGCTGTGTCACCCAGGCGAGGGTGCCTGTGATCCCGAAGCCCCAGAGGGGGTGCTACAGTGCTCCTTCAGTTCCACCGTCTGCAGACGGCGGTGTGTGAGCAGCTGTCACGGTGCTCCTTCAGTTCCACCATCTGCAGACTGCGGTGTGTGAGCAGCTCAGCTGGTCCAATGACAGCTGCCATCCACCAGCGAGGGCAAAGCCTTTCTGGGTACCCGCACTTTTGGGAGTCCTGAGCTCTTGTCTGGTGTCCAAGAAGAATGCAATCACGTGGATGATTGAAGGATGATGAAGTCAGATAATTTTTTTTTAGGGGGGATGCAGTTTCACTCTTGTTCTCTGGTCGCCCAGGCTGGAGTGCAGTGGCACAATCTCGGCTCACCGCAACCTCCACCTACTGGGTTCAAGCGATTCTCCTGCCTCAGCCTCCCGAGTAGCTAGGATTACAGGCATGTGCCACCATGCCTGGCTAATTTTGTATTTTTAGGAGAGACAGAGTTTCTCCATGTTGGTCAGGCTGGTCTTGAACTCCTAACCTCTGGTGATCTGCCTGCCTTGGCCTCCCAAATTGCTAGGATTACAGGCGTGAACCACCGGGCCTGGCAGGAGACAGAGAATTTCACTGAGCAATGAAGAGGGGTCTCAGCAGAGAGGGGAGCTGGAGAGGGGACAGGAAGGGCAGGCCATCTTCCCCCAAGTCAGGTTGTCTGTTCCCTGAAGTCAGGCCACCTCCCTCTCTACCAATTGAGTCGGGGGTCTTTATAGGCACAGGTTGGGGAGTGCATGCTGATTTGTTTGTGAGTATGCAAAAAAGGTTACAGTGAAGGCACCACTCAAAGGTGGGCATGACAGTGTAGCAAACCAATCAGCAGAGGGTAGGTATATGTAAAATAGGCGAAGGGTGGGGATCAACTGTAGGAAAACATGCCAAACAGGAAGACAAGTTGTCAGTCTGGTCGGAGGATTTAACTTGTGGCTTGGCGTTCAGGCTTTAAACTGTCTTTGGCTTGGAGGTGGGGCTCCACAGGGTACATGCCCCTATCAGACTTGGCATTTGTTTGCCTCCTGTCACTATGAGTAGCAAGACAAATCTGAGTTTTAAACAGAGCCAAAGGTAATTTATTGTTTATACTTCATGCCCAGTGCTCTCTATATGACTTGGGATAACAGATACATAGAAACCTCAACAAATGCCCCTTAAAACCAGGAGAAGAGAAAATAAAAGACAACTAACAAGACTAGAGATTGATGCAAAGGCTTTGCTACACAGCCCTTCCACCCACATCTCAATGCCCAGCCCTGTTTAACTTCTTAGGAGTTGGAAAGTATAGTCTCCCATATACCCAGGAAGGAAATGAAAATGGGATATTTGATCAACCCAAGAATCTTCTTATTGAGGTGATGTGTTTTCTGCCTTTTATGGATCCATGTACTATTGGCTCCATGCAAAATACTGTCCTTAGAATAAGGAATGAAATGTTCTCTATCTCACTTATAACTCTAATAAAACCAGATAGATAATTAGTGCTAGGAATGAGAGGAGGTGGCAGTTACAGATTTTCTTTTTAGCACCTATGATGTGCCCAGCAGTATCCTTGGTCATTTATACAGCTGAACTCACATGGGAGGGAAGGAGCTTGTTCTGGCTTTTGTTCTTGGCTGGGGTTGATCTTTTTCAAGATGGCCGCCTTTGCATCATAATTCCAGCATCACTTCCAACAGTGGGGAACCTCTTGTTTGGCAAACATGAGCCAATTTAAAGCAAATATAGACCACTACTTCAGGGAAATATATTTTTTAAAAAAATCACAAATTTGGAATATATGTAAATTATAATATTTAAAAATATGTATTTAAAATAATTTTAAAATAAAATATTAAAATCTAAATAATGATATTTAAAATACTTTGAAAATAGAGAAATAAAATAAATATAATCTCACATCTTTGAGTGGGATGACATTTTCAACTTTGAACAAAGTAATTGTATCCAGCTAGAGGGTGGATAACTTGAGCCATAGAGTGGATTCCAAGCCAACTTCTTTTCTACTTTTTATTTCTACAAATTAGAAATGCTTAATTCACAATGATAAATTATCTAGAATGGTGGTAGGTGTTTGGTGGCTTGGTTGGTGCTCAGAAGCCGACACAATGAAATGCTGGAAGATTCTAAAGTATAACTTGGGAGACAGTGGAACATAGATTACTAATGAACTCACTGCTAACTTACAATTGTCCTGGACGTTAAAAAATATTTTGTTCAAATAGTTGGATGTGATTTTACAGCTGTTCATGATCCATGGTTAATTTCCTCCTCTAATGAGTGAAAAAAAATATCAATTATTGAGACAGAGTTGAATTCTTAGCAATTCAGCTACTTAATTCATTAGATGGACTTCCTATAAATCTCTTTTTTCTTTCTTAAGACAGAGTCTCACTCTGTTTCCCAGGCTGGAATGCAGTGGTGCCATCTTGGCTCAGTGCAACTTCTACCTGCCGGGTTCAAGCAATTTTCCTGCCTCAGCCTCTGGAGTAGCTGGGGTTACAGGTGCCTGCCACCATGCCCAGCTATTTTTTGTATTTTTAGTACAGACAGGGTTAAACTATGTTGGCCAGGCTGGTCTCCAACTCCTGACCTCAAGTGACCTGCAGGACTTAGCTTCCCAAAGTGCTGGGATTACAGGCATGAGCCACTGCTCCCAGTCATAAATCTTGATTAAAATCATCACACTTGAGTCCTCATGGGATACATGCAGGTTATTTATGATGCTGCATATATTGCTGAGTTAACCTCTTCAATTAAGTTACTTGAAATCAGAGAAATAGTCTTTACTACAATTGCTATGTCATAACGAAATGTTTTCCTATTTCTCTGCTAACTTCAGAAACTCATATTGTTCATGTGAGTTTTTTTTCCTCTGTGGATGGCAGGGTCTTATCTTTGCTGTCCATTTCTTTGCCCAGCATGTTCAAACATGTACACTAAGGAAAAACAAGTGCTTCAGCAGTTTTCACTATTTTCTTCAACACTGAATCAAGGTCCAGAGGCACATCATTGACCCCCAACTATCACCTGTGAATAAAGCAGTGTAAAGATTGGTATTTAGGGGTTCCCATTCAGGAAGCTCACTTTTCCATGCTGGAGATTGGTACTCTGTTAGTAATGATACCAACACGCATTTTTCCAAACTAAAAATCAGGCCGATGAATAATTGCTGCGATTTTTAGATAGTATTGATTTTCAGTAATAAATAGATAGAAGTATCCCTCTTATGTGTATTGTACATTTGCCAAGTGTGATTCACGCTTTTTGCATCATTCACAAAGCAAACTATTTTCTTTTCCTTGAGACAGAGTCTCACTCTGTTACCCAGGCTGGAGTGCAGTGGCACGATCTCAGCTGACTGCAACCTCTGCCTCCCAGGTCCAAGCAGTTCTCCTGCCTCAGCCTCCCAAGTAGCTGGAATTACAGGCATGTGCCACCAGGCTTGGCTAATATTTTTTTGGTATTTTCAGTAGAGACAGGGTTTCACCATGTTGGTCAGTTTGGTCTTGAACTCCTGACCTCAAGCAGTCCCCGTGCCTCAGCCTCCCAAAGTGCTGGGATTACAGGCATGAGCCACTGCACCTGGCCGAAGCAAATTGTTTTCTTGCACACACATACGTGACTGTTCCTCCTCATTGGAGGCCATTTCTTTGCTTGATGTTCCATTTCAGAAAGGATTTGTGCCAATAGCATGTTTTGCATTTTCTTTGAGCATCATTTCATAAACTCTGCTCCTATTTTATAAGACTTTTGGCAGTCATGTAACGTGTCCTATTTTTGCTGTAAGAAATGCAACTTAGACATGATGACATTGTGGATTTGGTCTCTTCCTTACTTTTAGTGACTAAACTCATTACTTTTGTACTGAAAAGCATTATTTACCGTTCTTCCAGGACAACTGAATTGGTTTACAAGTGAGGGGACTATCTTTGCAAATTGATACACACGTATTCAGTGGTTTTCTGCCAATATTGGACACAGTATAACAGCAACACACTAGAAGCACTGGAAGCAAATACCCAAGAAATGCCGTTTTTGTCTATTCGTTATTATATTTCCTGCTCATATGTTTATCAGCTGCTGCAAAATCCTGATTGGTCTCAGAATACACATTGTACTGGAATTCTTTTCCTTCTTCATATTTATTGTTATTCTTAGTCATAATTAGGTTCTATTTTCATCACTTCTTTCACTGCATCAGTGCATCGTGTTTGAGCCAATAATTCCTTTTTGTCATTTGGTGATGCCATGCACCAAAATAATAATGAGAAAAATATAAATGAAACAACATAAAACACTATATGCCAGTGACCTGAAAATATATTAGCCAAGATGCCCTGGATCTAGTAATTGAATGCTAACCAAGACAATGAGATTCACCCAGCCATTTTAGCATACACAGATCATTTAAGGATGTAACCATTATTAAAAATACAAAAGATTTTTGTTAAAGTCCTAATTTATTTGTACGTTTCTAATGTAAAATACATATGGAATAAACTTTGTTTTCTGCTAAACTATTAAACCACCTGCAAACAATTTAATAGATTTCAAGGGGACGTCTGGAAACAGCCTGTTGTCAGTCTGACCTGGTAGGGAAGGGTGGCAGCTGGCCGTCCACTCTCCAGATCCCCCTTTAAGAACTGAAGTTCTTACTTCCCCAGCTGATAGGTTGGTCAGTAGCTGATAGCTCTCAGCTGAGTCACTCTCAGGGAATTGCCCTTGGCTGAAGAGAACCACCTTGCCCATAGGTATTGCCCTTCAAGTCCCAGGGATCAGGACTCAGTATCTGTGGGTTATTATTATTCAACCTACTACACTTTCTTCCCTTTATTTATTTTTTATTTTTGTTTTATTCCACCGTCTTGGAATAATAATAATGAAAGTTGAATAGATGTGATGATCATCTTGTTTCTCACTATAGGAAGAATACGTATAATATTTTACCACTTTATTAAGTGAATACGTTTTCCTTATATTTCTAGTTTTCTGGAAGTTTTTATCTTACATGGTTGTTAAATTTTATTAAATACTTGTTTTGCATACTGAGATGGTTATAGGATTTTTCATATTCGTTATACTAATGAAATTAATCACATCGAATGACTTTCATGTGTTAAACTGGCAGCACACACCTAGAGCTACCCCACTTGCTAACAATTTCTCATCCATTTCATAGTTTCTGGATTTGAATTTTTAGAGTTTTTAAAATTAGTATATTGTTTATCTTTGCTAATAATAAAATGAATTGGGGAATTTTCTCTCTGTTCTCTGAAAGAGTTAGTATAAATTTGGTATCATTTCTTCATTAACAGCTTGGTGGAACTCACTAGTGAAGCCATCTGAAGCTGTAGTTTTCTTTGTGGGAAGGTTTTAAATCATAAGTTCAATTTTATTAACAGATGTTGGACAATTCAAATTTTCTACTTTTTCTTGTGTTAATTTTAGCAAGTTTTGTTTTTCAAGACATTTAACCATTTTATCTAAGAAGTCAAATTTATTGGTATAAAATTGCTCATAATATTTATTTTCTAAATGTCTATAAGATTTATAGATAATTGTTTAATTCTTCATATTGCTAAATTTACCTTCTTTTTTTCTTGATCAGTGTTGCTCAGTGTTTATCAATTATATTATTCTTATCAAAAAACCAGTTTAAAAATCATTCTGCTTCTGCTTCCTATTTCATAAATTTTTGTTTTTATCTTTATTATTCTTTATTATGTTCTTTATCATATTTTATTTGGGCTTCATTTGCTGATCTTTCATTCTTGCTTCTAATGATAAAATCTTAGTTTTTGATTTTAAACCTTACTCTTTTTAAATATATGCTCTAAACCTATAAATTTTTCCTCTAAGTACTGTCTTAATTGTTTGACACTATTTTGCTATGTTGAATTTTCATTATTACTTTAGAACATTTTTCTAATTTCCATGGTATTTTTTTCTTGATCTATTAATTATTTTTAAGAGTGTTATTTCATTTTTAAATATTTGGAGATTTTTATACTTATCTTTCTGTTATTTATTTTTAACTTAATTCTCCCCAGTCATAAAACATACTCTGTTATTTTTATCCTTTCAGATGTGTTGTGACTTCCTTTATGGCATTTTATAATCTATTTTGTTGTATATTCCTTATGTACTTCAAAAAGGTACATATTCTGCTGTTGGATATAGTATTTTATTAATTTCAGGTAGGCCAGTTTGATTATTTTTATGTTTGAAATCTCCTCTATCCTTATTAATATTCCGTCTATGTTTTCTATGCTTTTGAGAGAAGTGTGTTTACATTTCCAACTACCATTTTGAATTTGCCTCTTTCCATTTGTGAATTTTTACTCTTTATATTTAGAATTTGTGTTATTGGGTGCATACAGTTTTAGGACTGTAGCTTCATGTCCTGATCCTTTTATCACTATGTTGTACCCCTCTTTCTCTACCGTAGTACTTCTTGACTTAATGTGTACTTTGTTATCAGTATAGTCACACCAACTGTCTTTTGAGTAAAGTCTTAATGCTGTATATTTTTCCATTCTTTTAATTGAAGGGTATCCTTATTTAAAATTAATTAAAGGGTATCTTGTAAGCAGAATATTATTGGACTTTAGTGGTTTTGTCCAGTCTGAATATTTTTTATTTTTTAATTGGAATGTTTAATGCATTTCAATGTAATTGTAATTCTTAACATAATTATATTTAGGTCAATCACATTGCAATTTGTTTTTATTTGCCCCATTTGTTCTTTATTCCTTTGTTGCTTCCTTTTGTCTTCTTTTGTAATAAACAAGTCTTTTCTTTTAAATTATTTATCTTTGTCTCATTTATCAGCTTTTAAATTATACCCTTGTTTGTATTTTCCTTCCAGCAGCTACTGCAGATTACAACATGCATTTTGACTAAATTTTATTAACTACCACTTCTTAAATAATATAGCATCCTTACAACAGTTAAATTTCATTTATCCTCTTGCCTCTGTGCTGTTACTGTCCTAGTTCACATAAGTAAAAGAGGATAAATAATTATTCTTCCAATTATTAACCTGAATACCTCTAAATCCAATTTATGTGTTACTGGATTTCTGTTTCTCAGAAACCCTTTTGTAGTCAGCTCAAATCACAGCAATTAGTAGTTTACATTACTATGCACTGTAGTAGTTTGCTAGGGCTACCACAACAAAGTACTACAGACTGTTTCGCTCAAAAGACATGTATTTGAAAGTCTGATATCAAGGTTTTGGCAGGGATGGTTTATTTGAGGGCTGTTTTTTTGTCTTCTTGGCTTGTATTATAGATGGCCATTTTCTCCTTGTGTCTTCACATAGTCCTCCCTCTGTATGTGATTGTTTCCTGATCTCCCTTCCCTCCCTCTCTTCTTTTCTTTCTTTTTCTTTCTCTTTCTTTCTTTCTCTTTCTTTCTCTATCTTTCTTTCTTTCTCTCTTGTTCTTTTCTCTCTTCCTTTTCTTTACTTTTTTCTTTCAGAAATGGGGTCTTACTCTGTTGCCCAGACTAGAGTGCAGTGTTACAGTCATAGCTGACTGCATCCTTTAATTCCTGGCCTCAAGTGATCCTCTCTCCTTGGCATCCCAACATACTGGGATTACAGGTGTGATCCACCACACCTGACCAGTCTTCACTTCTTAAATTCACTTCACTTCACTTCAATAGGACACTAGTCATATTGGATTAGGGCCCATCCTAATGATCACGTTTTAAATTTAATCATGTTTCTAAAGACCTTATCTCCAAAATACAGTCACTTTCTCAGGTACTGGTGGTTAGGAATTCAATATATGATTGAATGAGCCAACATAATTGATGGCTCATGATGAGCCAACATAATTCAGCTCACAACAGATATTCTCTGCTTTTGATGGGTGGTTTTAAATAATAGCAAAAAATTTTTCCATAATATAGTACCTAGAAATATAACTCCTTGGTATCAAATATTTGTAATCAGTTTGTTTCTGATGTGTAATAAGCCAGAAAGGCAACAAGGGAGAGTGGTTATGACCAGTGTATTCCAGCCCCCAACTGCCAGCACACAACTCTTACCTTCACCATGTTCTACCTCTGTGATCTTGGCAAGTCAGTTCAACTCTCTTTCAATTTTCTCATCTGTAAAATTGGGTTAATAATACTTCCTATCTTATAACATTGAATTATTATGAGGATCAAACGAGTTATTATTTGTAAAGCACTTAAAATGTTTCTTGAAAGAAATATTAAATTTATAGTATCTTGAAATATTTAAAGCCCTGCTGCTACACAGGGTCTCTGCAGTCTTCACTCTGACCAGCTCCTCTTTGACGTGTGGCTGCATTAAAGCCATAGCAGCCCCCACCCCTTCTTTACTTTTTTCTCCAATCTGCCTTTTCCTTCCTAATTATTCTATGCTATCTTTTATATCCTCATTATTAGCTATCCTGTGTTACTTCTAATGGCCCTCCCTTGACTCTCTCTTCTTGGACTGTTGGCCATCTTTGTCCCTAATGACTCAGTTCCCTTCTTGCTACTTTGCTCATTCCTCTTTCTTATAGTTGTATTTTCGGCTCCTGTCTTTACTTAAGTCTACCCAATAACATAACGCCATTTAAATCTCTCTCATTTTTGGAATCACGGGGTAACACAGCATGACTGAACATGCCTTTGGTTTGCATCTGTCAGAACTTGAATTAGACTTACAGTGATGTTTATTCCTTTGTTCTTGTCAACATGCAGTTTTATTCTCCTATTGCCCCCTCTGTTAGATTCCTGTGATTAATTTTTAGTCAGTTAAAGAGCCCATCTGACTACTTCTCCCATAGCTCTTGGGAGCTCTGGTTACAATGCTGCCTCTGAGAGTCAACAGAAGGTGAGAGTGTATCCTAAAGTTTTCTTCACTTTTCCTACCTCTCAGATGCTATAATGGGCTACAGATTCTTTCCATTCCCCCAGGAGAGCATTTTCCTTCTTAAAGACAGTGTTTGTCATTCTCATTGTCCAACTGACAGGCTCTTGTGAATGAATATTTGATTTCCAATGGAGAAGAAAGACCTGCCGGGGAAATGCCCAATTTTGTGAGCAATGGAGTTTTAATCTTCCAAATGTCATCTGCATTTGCTTTCTTCGAAATATCCTTTCTCTTTATTGCATTTTTGCGTGGGGTAGAGGAACAATTTTACATAAAGTTAAGGACCCAGGCTTCTGAACCAGGCAAGCCCAAATGAATTTGAATCTCAGTTCTGTGTGACCTTGAGCAATTTCCTATGGCTATAAGCTGTAGTGCTTTATTTATAAAATGGAGCTAAAACTACCTACGTCAAGGTTTATTGTGTATTAAATGACCCAATGCTCCTAAAGTACCCAGGCCATTATTAAATGACCCAATGCTCCTAAAGTACCCAGGCCATTAGAAGTTCTCCGTAAATGGTAGCTATTACCATGATTACTCAAAGCTTGAAGGTTATTAACGTGCATTCTCTTGCGTTTTGCAAGGAGAAATTGTGTGATTTATACTTTTCCTTCCTTCAAACCTCCTGGATGCTTCTGTGCCTCCCTAAGGCTTAAAAGAAACGGTTGTACTAGAAGCAGCTCACTCATTGGATGTTGCGTGGCTATCCAATAATTGGTTTTAGAAAAGGTCCATATGCTTCTGGGAGAGTGGTGTGGGTCTTGCTCTTGACATGCTGTGAAGCTTTCAGGTGATTCTGATTACCTTGATTATTATAGTCCTGCAAGGTCAGCTAAATGGTCGCTTACAGAGTTTCTTGGGGCTGCGGAGGGCTAATGTTGAATTTAACAGGAGTTACCCCCTACAAATTCTAGGATTTGAAAATGTTTCCACAGTTGCCAGTCTCCATCTTGCTCTTTCCCATAGATCTTGAGCAAATTTTGATATCTTGCTGCATTTTCTTTTCCGCAGTATATGATTTAGCTCATATCAAGCAAAAATTTCAATTATTTTTATATCAAGATTGGCAAATACATTTCATCTTTTGTAGCAACTTCTACTGATTGGTAATGGGGATTTGGAGACCTGTGTTGAAAAAGATTCTGAGGCATGAGTTCCTGGTGGGAAGGAGTATTTAATGCCTAAATCATTAGTATCTACAGTGGACGTGAGAATCAAGGTGGGATAGCATGCTTGTCTTGTGTCTGCTGAACTTTTACCCTTTTCCAAAGCCTAACCCCTTTGTTAGAGCCCTGTGGGGGTGAATCAGGCATTCAAATTGCCTTTGTTCTGCCTGAGCGTGAATGCCAAGAGCAATACAGCCATGCTCTCTGGCCTCGTCACATAGACACAGCTGGGGAGGCTTTACTTCAAGCCCAGGAAGACAAGGGAGAGTCTGTGACTGGCAAAATTGGATGAACAGTGACAGACTGACTTTTTTTCCAAATGACTTAAACAATTTTTTTGTAACACAAAATGACTTTAGTGGCAGATTTTCTTTTTATTCAGTGTCATCAGTGTCATGTTGACATGGGCCCAAATATCTTTTCTCTTTTTTTGGGAGAAATAATCAAGAGGCTGAAATATTAGCATTATCAAGGCATTATGTGGTTGACAGGGACAAATAGAACAACCTACATAGAGGCCTCCTCTCCCCACTTAGTTTCTGACACCCAGTTCTATGCTGCCACCTGCCCCTCGTCTATCCTCATGGGCATTTTCTTAGCCCCTTGGGCTTTCATGCATTGTCAGGCTTCACCTAGACATGATCACCCTTTTCATTCTGCCTGGACCCCAACTCATGACAGGCTTCCCTTGTGTGTGGATGCCCTCCTAACGCCCTCCAACTCACACTGATCATGCCCCCTGGTGTAGACACACTCCTTACCTTGCTTGGTCTCTGATTCCCAGTACTAGGCTGCCCTCTGCAGATATGCCCTTCTCATCTTGCTGGCACACTGACTCCTCATCCCATGCCACCCCACCTCTTGGACAGCCTCTTTACCACTTGGGTTCCCACACGCCATGCCAGGCATCCCTGCTGCATGCATGTCCTCTTCACCCCACATGGGCTTTGATACCTGCTTTGAGGCACGATGGCCCGTCCCATTCCTATCAGTCTGTCTTGCTCTACCTCCATAAATAGCTTGAGGATGCATTGTTCAGGAAGGCACAGGAAGGAAGGGAAAAGTGGAAGCACTGTAAAAATGTCATTATATGACCTGAATTATATATTTACTGAAATGATGTAAAAACAGAAAAAGCAAAAGATAGGAAACACAAGCCGATGACAACACGCAGAGATTCCCCAGCGATAATCCAGTGATTACAATTTTGCTGTACATTCTTTCTCTTCCTTTTCTGTGCATACATATCTGTATCTAAAACTAATCTATATTCCTGTCTATATCTATTTGGTCTCTTTGTGAATGTTAGGTGTTAGTCGTACCTAAACCCAGAAAACAAAAAAATGATAATAGAGTTTTAGAGAATGGGAGAGTTTGGCATTTTTAATGCTGAGGCTTTGTCTGTAGCAACAGAACTATTTTCTGTAGACAAAATCTGGAACTCCATCTGGGTTTTTTTTTTTTTTTTTTTTTTTTTTTTTTTTGAGGACTTTAGTCAAGGGATTGGCACAGGAGTGAGTCAGCCTATCT
This sequence comes from Rhinopithecus roxellana, assembly GCF_007565055.1. Classification (NCBI taxonomy): domain Eukaryota; kingdom Metazoa; phylum Chordata; class Mammalia; order Primates; family Cercopithecidae; genus Rhinopithecus; species Rhinopithecus roxellana. The sequence goes on along the minus strand of NC_044556.1, from coordinate 107,238,957 downwards.
CAGCTACTCTGTGTGGAGTCATCCCATCTGTACAAAGAAGATAAAACTTGCATATTTGAAATGCTCATAAAATGCTCTAAAGGCATTTGATGAAAATGGTAACTGTTCAATAAATATTTAAATAAAACAAGAAATGACTTAATGTACTTTTTATCTCATCATCTGGGGTCAGAGACATCTTAAGAAGTATATAATTAGCCTTCAGGTAAAGAAAACTTAGGCAGGTTAAAACATACTGCAATCGTGAATTTCACCACATTTTCATTAGAGTTCAAAAGATCCCCAAAAAATGTTTTCCAGGAAAGAAAATGGAAGTTCATAGCCAGGATTTTGATAATAACTTAGGTCTGCTTTTTGTGTTTCCACTGATGTGTGTGTGTGTGTTTTGTAAATATTTAAACATATGGAGAGTATATATAATGAGAGAGAAATGGAGGTCCTTTCTCTAGGACTGTTGCTGCTCTTTTGAGTGGGACAGATGCTCCTGCTGCCTAGGGAGAGAGAGAATCAGATACAGCTCTGTTATAAGCTAGCAAGAGGTGAGGCAGAGACCAGAACTCAGGGTTCTGACATCAAATCTGAGCCTGTAAAAAAAAAATTGGTCTAAAGCACACACCCCGAGGATAAACTTCTAATGAAATTTCTGTCTGGCACAAACGCGTAGGAGCATGTTCGTTTCAGAATTGTGACTGGGGAAATGATTCATAAATTCTGTGAGGAGACTCTCACACAATATCAAGCGTTTGCCAACTATAAACAATATAGGACGATAAAAATAGCTGGCTCCCTAGCCCCTGCATTTCATGCAGGCCGTCGTCAGCAGGGTCTGCTGCCTGAGCACATCTCTGCGGCTTTGGGAGGCTCTGGGGAACCCCGTTTTTGAAAACTAGTTTTGACATTCCTTTCAGGACACCTTGTTATCCAAATCAGTACATCTCTGTCCTTATTAGCTTCATAAATATTTATATTACTAAGTGTCAGAGCCTCAGGGCTCTTGTCACTTTGTCACCGTTATGATGCGTCTCCTGCACTCTCTATGATGTTGCTTGAATGGATTATATAACCAGGGGCCAGTGTAGAGTTCGGGATGGTCAGCTGGTTGTCTGCACATTAGAAAAAGATGCTGTGTGCAAGAGTGGTGGACATAGGAAGGCAAAAAGAGCACTAGGTATGAGGGACAATGCAGAGACTGGATAATAATACCTGTTTCTACCTCCACCTCCAGGACCTCTGGAACGACCTCTCAAGGTGACAGCTTTTCAGATGCCTTCCTTCTGTTTGCCCAGTCGTATTCCCCTCTTTCAAGTATTAGCTCAAGTTTCTCTCCTTAAAATTAAATGATCTCCATCTCCTATCTGCCAGGCAACTCCTGACCTACTAGATACTTCTCTCTTTGTTATCATAATTCTTTCGTTGCTAAAGGTTATATGTAGTTTAGGCCCAATGACTCACTCTATTGTACTACAAGGAAGTTTAGGGGAGGGACTCGGTGTCTTAACCCAGGAACTAAACAGAACACAGCTCCCACATTCTGATGATCTGGCAGGTAATATAAGAATCAGTAACAAATACTGACCCAGTTTTGTGATCTTTTTCTTTCTGAAAATAAAAATTTGGGGTAGGAGTATTTCTGTATTTATAGACATTTTCAAAAATCTGATAAAGTATTTAGAATATTTAAAAGCCTTCTTTAGCGTATCGATTTTAAAAAGAAATATCATGTAAGATTAAAAACACTCTTCTTCCAGAGAAATTCCCAATTCTTTTTCCTGCATTTTCTTCCTTCCCTTTAAATCTCAGATTAACACAGTGCATTTAAGCACACGTTGCACCAAATGAAGCTAACTTATGTACCCTATTCCAGGCCATATTTCAGCTTTATTACTGCCTTTATTCTTCTTCTTCTAAATAAGCAACCTCTATGTCAGTGTGATAAGCTTACATTTTCAGAGAGATATGAGTCTACTGCCGAGCAGTCAGCTCAGGGCCAAAGAGAAACTCCTGAATTCTTCTTGGTTTGACTCTGAGACTTCTAAGAGTGAGTGTCTAGGGAGAAGAAGCTTGGCAAAGGTGAAAACAAGAGGACTACTAGGTTTTCTATGCATATGTCCCTATTCCTGAGACAGGAACAGGACCACCTAGAGAATCTTTAGACATTATCAGAGGAGGTAGATGGGAAAGCAAGAATGAGACGCTGAAAGGGAGGTGGGTGTGTCCTCCAAGCAGGTTTTGCTCTTTACATATTTCCTGAAGGCCTTGGTTTGTTTGCAAATGCTTACATTTCGTACTTTGGTATTCAATCAGTTTGGAATCCTGATCAAACCTGGATTAATCACAAAAGAGAGTTTATTGGCTCACATAATGGAAGAGCTGCAGACTCAAGAGAGGCCAAGACCTCCTTTTTCTGGATCCATCTCAATTCCACTTGCTGGTGTTATCTCTAGGATCAAAGCAGGCTCTTCTGTTGCCTGCCAGCAGCTTCTGGAGCCACACTCATGTCAATCCTGGAGCCAGTCACTGGTTGAGGTGAAGGGGTGATGAGGGTTCCCTTAAGCCAGTCAGGGCCCATTCATGGATGTGGGGGAGGGAGGCATCAGTTCCTTCAAAGTTGCCTGAATCTTACATTGTACAGTGGAAAAGGGTTCTGCGTTCCCATAACAAGGTATTGGTTCAAAGCCTGGATCTTTAATTGTACTAGCTTCAGCTTCCTTTTGTTTCTCAGTTGGAGGCGATAATAATAGTTATCTCATAGCAGGACTGTTGGCAGGATTAAATGAGAACATTTATGTAAAGTACTCAGTATAGTGTTTGGCACACAGTAGGTTCTCCAATTTCCTTTCTCCTATTTGTCCAGACCAGTCCCTGAACCTGTGCCAAGACCGCAAGACATCTTTTGACAAAAATTCCATTCGGAAGGTCTCAGTGGGCCTCCAACAGAAACGTGAACTTCAGCATGTGCTAGCAATGAACGACTGTACACAAGATTTCATTCCAATCTTTGAGGCCAGATAACCCAATATGCTTAACACTCTTGATTGCATGTAAATATTGCAACCTTCTCTTTCTGCACAGGCACTCCCAAATAGCTTGGCCATTCCTGATCCCTGACTCATCCTTTCACGCTTGTCTGGCCTAGCAGCAATTGTCTCCATTCTTCTGGCCTTGCCAATACTCATGTGAATGTGGGTATTGGAACTAAATGACTCATCAAATATCTTTGCAGACAGTGAACCCCTTCAGCCTCAAGATCCCCCATCTCTGGTGAGTATTGGAGATGAAGGATCTTGAGGATGAAGGGGTTCACTGAAGACTCCCTGTATTCCATCACTGTCCAGAGTTTTCTCATCACTGAAAATCTGAACTGCAACATCATGTTTTCAGACGACAATCTCACAAATATCCAACTCTTTCAGTCTCATTTCCCACTGTCTGTTCTTCAACCTCATGCAAATTTTAATTCCATAGTACCTCTTTTTTTCCTCCCAGTTAGTAAAAACTTTTAAATCTTCATTTGTTTTTCTAGATCTGATGGTTTATCAGTTCAACCACTCTCATCTCTTTGATCTTCCACCATCCTTGGCTCAACCCCCAATCCTGAGGACCAGTCCCACCAGTTTGTCATCTCTGCTCCTATATCCTTGTTGCTAAGGATTTCTGAGGAAAACCCCAACATTGTTCAAATTGATGCCATTGTCTCTGATCCCAGGTAAATCCTCAACAATGCCTTGCAACCTCTCAGGCAGGAGAGTCCTGGACAATCTTTTTCTTTTTGATATGGAGTCTCACTCTGTCACACAGGCTGGAGTGCAGTGGCGTGATCTCTGCTCACTGCAACCTCTGCCTCCCAGGTTCAAGCACTTCTCCTGCCTCAGTCCCCTGAGTAGCTGGGACTACAGACAGGCACCTGCCACCATGCCCAGCAAATTTTTGTATTTTTAGTAGAGATGGGTTTTCACCATGTTGGCCAGGATGGCTTCGATCTCTTGATCTTGTGATCTGTCCACCTCAGCCTCCCAAAGTGCTGGGATTGCAGGCATGAGCCACCATGCCAGGCCTTTTTTTTTTTTTTTTTTTTTTGACCAAGTCTCACTCTGTTGCTCAGGCTGGAGTGCAGTGGTACAATCTCGGCTCACTGCAACCTCCGCCTCCCGGGTTCAAGTGATTCTCCTGCGTCAGCCTCCCCAATAGCTTGGATTACAGGTGCCTACCACCATGCCTGGCTAATTTTTGTATTTTTAGTAGAGAGGGGGTTTCACCATGTTAGCCAGGCTGTCTCGAATTCCTGACCTCAGGTGATCCACCCCGCCTTGGCCTCCCAAAGTGCTGGGATTACAGGCGTGAGCCACCGCACCCGGCCCAAAAGTGTGACTTTGAACATGGTAAATTTGAGTTGCCTATTACACATTTAAGGAGATGCATCTAAGATGCAATTGGATATAGGAGTCTAAAGTTCAGGGAGAAGTCAGGGTTAAAGATAAAAATTGAAGTTTCATCAGTATTTGGAAGGCATTTATTTTAAAGTCATGAGGCTGGATGAGCTCATCAGCTTCATTAGTTTCGATAAAGAAGAACAGCGGACAGGCGCGGTGGCTCAGGCCTGTAATCCCAGCACTTTGGGAGGCCAAGGTAGGCGGATCATGAGGTCAGGAGAACGAGACCAGCCTGATCAACATGGTGACACCCCCTCTCTACTAAAAATACAAAAATCAGCTGGATGTGGTGGTGCATACCTGTAATCCCAGCTACTCAGGAGGCTGAGGCAGGAGAATCGCTTGAACCGGGAGGCGGAGGTTGCAGTGGGCCAAGATCGCGCCATTACACTCCAGCCTGGGTGACAGAGCGAGGCTCCATCTCAAAAAAAAAAAAAAAAAAAAAAAAAAGGAAAGGAATGCAAGGACTGAGCCCTTGAGACAAACATATATGGGTTTGTACGTGTGTGTGTGTCAATAAGTGACTTTTTCATAATTGTACTTTCATTGACTAGAACATTGAGTCCATACTGAGTAGATACTTAATAAATTAGTAAATGAAAAAATTAACGAATGAATGACTATCAAACTTCTGCATAAATTTTCATTTGAAGAAAATGCTTTAATCACTTCTTTAGGTTTGCAAACCACTGTAGTATACACTGATACACACTTCAGTGTACATTGATGGTAATTCTAGGTTTATTTGAAGTGTTACGATTTAATAAAATTTTATTCACATATTAGAACTACTTAGAACCAAAATATGTTGAAAAAATATTACTCCATGGGATAAAAGAACCAGATCAAAATAAGAAATGAGTAATATTACCAGATGTCACAGAGTTCAAAATAAGAACTGAGAAATGTTTCCTTGAATCAGATAAACGGAAGTTTATTAATAATATCAGCAAGAAATAGTTCCAGTTAAACAAATGAGAACTCCTAAGAGTAAACTAAAACTGGGAGAATCTTGGCTGTGACTGTAAAGCGAAAAGTCAGATCATGGCTAGATAGGACGAAGATCATGTCTATATGCTGATGCAAACGAACAAGGAGCGAGGAAGAAGCTATTGCAGAGGAGAGGATATAATTGATGTAGTTACTTGTTGATGTGAGAGGGGATAGGTTCAGGTGATATTTGCTTTAGATGAGAGAAGGAAAGTATAAATTATAGATGCTGGATCAGGTGCATTTCTCTAAAGAGAGGATCGGGAACCTAGAGTGTATTTTTCTCTATGATGTAGGAAATGTCTGATGCAAGTCAGAAGGTAAGTCAGTGCTTTAGCTGGGAACACGATCCTTCACCTGAAGTACCCCATCAGCCTCACATCCATGGTTCAGAAATGGGACTTACCAGTAATCTGCAGGGTTTTTCCTTTTATCTGCCTGGGGAATGTGTAGCACATTGCTGGCCTGTAGCAGACTTTTAAATTATAATACTTGTTGTGGTGAAGTAAATGAATACAAATTCTCACTGCCACTTGGGAAAGGTAATCTGAAATAGAGTTAAAAAATACATAGTTTTCGAGGTGAGACATGACTGGCTCTAATACATTCATAAACAGGAAAATACATCAAAACCACTTTACATGTCAGGAGGAAACATGGTTTGGGGTCTCTCTTTATAGACTTGCATACAGTTGTTGCTATATCTAAAATTTAGGCTTGCATACATTGACCTGTGATGGGTATATCAATGCAGATATGTATTTGCAAATAGAAGGTACTAAATGCAAGGTATTCCGTCTCAAAAACAAGAGATTAGCCAACAGCGAGACATCTTCTCTCAAGCACTGCTTTGAATAGCATATTAGATCATCTGAATGCTTTTCACAATTTAGAAATTTATTTCTTGCTTTTGCTTCTAGTTTGAAGCTCAAATTCTGTTTGTGATAGACCATTCACACTCAGTTAATCTGCCACCAGGTTTTGACGGATAAAGCAATGTGCTCTTGAGACAGGAACATGAACATCTATAAATCTAAAGCCTTGAGATATCAAGATATAAAAACCAAGTGTACTTGTCCTTACTAGGGTTGGGGCAAAGGGTTGAATTTGACCTATTTTTGCATTGTTCATTTTAGCCTTTCCCTCTTAATACTGAATATACCTTTTAAAAAGGAAATAATAAAATATAGCTATGATCTATTGAGTTCTTATCATATTCTAGGCACTGTACTGTGTGTTTTCTGTGGATTATTTCATTTATGTTCAATATAACTGTATCAGATAGGCTTGCTAGGTATGAGAAAATGAAATCTCAAAGAGTGTGTGCCTTCACCAGTCTCATGGATAGCCTGGCAGAAAAATGGCATGATTAAGAGTGCTGGTTCTGGAACTGAACTATCTGGATTTCAATCCCTGCTCAGGCACTCAGTTTGTGACTATGAGTAATTAACGTAACCATCCAGGTCCCATTCTTGCCCCCAGGTTTATTGTAAAGATTTAATAAGTGAAACCAGGCGTAGTGGCTCATGTCTGGATTCCCCACAGTTTGGGAGGCTGGGGCAGGAGGATGGCTTGATCCCAGGAGTTCACGATCAGCCTGGGCAGTATAGGTAGATTACGTCCCTACAAAAAAAAAAAAAAAAAGTATCCAGGTATGCATCTGTAGTCCCAGGTACTCAGCAGGCTGAGGCAGGGGATCAATTGAGACTGGGAGGTTGAGGCTGTGGTGACTGCTACCACACTCCAACCTGGGCAACAGAATAAAATCCTGTCTCAAAAGAAAAAACAAAACAAACAAACAAACAAAACAACGATTTAATTAGTGAATATGAAGCATTCTGACTAGTACCCAGCCTAGCAGGCACTCAATCAACAGTAGCAAATGTTATGAGGTAGAGCAAGGATGTCAAATCCAAGTCTGTTTGATTTCAAAACTCATGTTCCTAGTCATTTTTCTCTTTGCCTCCCCTCCAAATATTTTTTGAAAAATGGAAACACTTGGGCTTAGGGGGCTTTTTAAAGGAATAGTGGAGCTCAAGGCCATTTATCACTGTGTCATCTTGATAGAGGCAGGAGGCAAAGAACTCTCCTAGGCAGATAGGGGAGAGTCCCCAGAGAATCTCTGACCTGCCCTACACGTGTCTGCACCAGATGTTTTGTGCAGTTAAGGGAACCTGTACAGGGGGCTTGCCTAAACCTGCCTGTGGTGAAAAATTCTATCCACTAATACATACTCTGTAAGGGAAATAAATCAATATAGAGTGGCTCAGACTAAGGACCTGCATATGCACTGGAAGGATGGAGTGGAGCTCCGAGGAATTCATGCCTTACACAAGCAGGGAACCCAGCCCCATCAGTGGAATATAGAAGTCTTTGTATTCAACTGTGAAGGGGGCAACCAGCAACCTGCTTTCAGGACCCATCTTTTTGCTGAGTGCTTTCCTTTTCACTTAATAAATTCTACTCTACTCACTCTTTGATGTCCGTGTGCCTAATTTTTTCTGGTCGTGAGACAAGAACCCAGATCTAGCTGAGCTAAGGAGTAAAAAATCCTGGAGCAATTAATTCAGTTATCCCACCATCTCTCAGCCTGCTACACACTTACACGAGAAAGGGGAATGCGTGTCTTCCACTGGTAGCTCCATGGAGTGTTCTCTGTTCTGAGGAACTTCTTTGTAAAAGCATCCATTGGATTTGGAGATGGTGTCTCCCCTTGGAAAATGCAGTAGAGTTTGAAATAGACATGATCTTGCAGATATTGTTAGCATGGGGCATGAGTAGGCACTAATGGCTTCTTTACATGCAATGCTGTCTTAGGTATCAGAAAGCAAGAATTATACACGGTCCTAAAACCTAAAACCTTAAACCTACAACCTTAGGTGAACTTGGTGTGTAAGATCACAGAGTAATCTCCTAAATCATTGATCACTGATAGCCTCCTAAATGGCATATCCATTGACCAGCACTTCCTACAAATCCCAGAAGAGTAAGTTGTTCATGCCATATTTAGTTTACCACATTTAGTCATATGATTATCGGAGTTTTCCAACTTTAAGTTGTTGTTCATTCCTCACTGACCTGAGATGATGTTAAAATTTGCTGCAGATGCGTGTAGAGATACCTATACATCTATAAATCTATATCAATGTCTAGTACTTTGATTTATGATTACAAACATCTCAAATAAATTAACATCTCCACCTCAATGAATTCATGCTCATTCTCCTTGTACTCCAATTTCTCTGCTTGTCTTTCTCTATATTTTTATTCCTGTGTAGTATTGTCATGTTATATACACTCCTGGTGTGACCTTGCATGGTGTCAAACTTCTACATTTTTGCATCAGTATCCTAAGCTTCGGACCCTTATATTCAACTTCCGGTTGAACAGCTTCATTAGTATGTTTCACAGCTTCCACAACCAGGCATGTGCCAAACTAGATTTGTTACCTCTCCCTTTCCCTGACCCAAACCTATTTTGTGTTTCCAGTTTCAGTTGGTCATGCCATCACCCACCTCAGTCATCCAAACCAGCAATCCGGAATCTTCGTAAATTCCATCATCTGCCTCACTCCCCACCTTCAACCAGTCCCTGAGTCTTATTAATTCAGTGCTTTAGCTGGGAACACGATCCTTCACCTGAAGTACCCCATCAGCCTCCTGATTAAGACCTTGGACTCCACTTGTCCTTCTTATTCATTCCCTATCTGGCTGCCCAACTACAGTTCCAAAAGCAAATTCGATGATTTTTCTTCCTTACTTAAAATGCTTTAGTGACACCCCACAAAGATTTAGGATGAAAGCTCTAACTTCTTGGTCCTACCAGAGATGAGCTTTCTGCTGCAAGTATGTTGAACATTCACATCTCCAGCTTTCCCTTCCCCTGGTCTAGCCTTCCCTTTTCCTGCTCCTTTACTTCCCACAGCTTCCCATGCTTCCCTCTGATCCAAAGCAAAGCTCAGGCCTGAACATCCTTGTTCTTTGACCTTCATAGGCATAATCTGCTTCAGAGTTCAAGATTTGATTCAGGCATCACTTCTTCTCGGGAGCCTTTCCTGATTCTTGTAATCTGAGTCTGACCATTATTAATCCCTCATTGTGTATCAGAAATTTTCTTTAAATTATCTTATTTAGTGCTCATCAGACTCCTATAAGACAGGTTCTACGATTGTCCTTATTTTACTGAAGATGAAAGAGTGCCAAGAGATAAAGTTATTTGCATCTACTAGTAAGTGACAGAGTGGAGATTTGAATCCAGATGTCTGTGGAGGGCAAGTCTTGTGTATGAGTATTAGTGTTTAGCTAACTCTGGCTTGTGAATTGAATTAATTCTCAGGTTTGGTGCTAGACTCAATCTGAAGTAAGAAAATATATTTTGGAATTTAAAAAATACATGTTGGGGTTCTTTAGCCTTCTTCCCAAAACTCTAATTTCCTACAATGTCTCAACCCCCTCCCTCAATTCATATGAGAATAATTACCTCAGGTTTAGTGGGAACTGGTGAATTTTTACATGCTCACGCTTTCTGGCTTAAATCGGATGTAACACTGAGTGAGGGGTCTCTGGAAGCACGTTGCCCTGGGATGTAATACCTCATGCTGGGGCAAGTTGAAGACAGGTTGGATTGGGGTGTAAGCAAGGTTTGTGAAAAGATTTGGGAGAGACAAAACCTTCTAGAAAGCCTCAAATCACACTTTCCTTTTTTTTTTTTTTTTGAGACAGTCTCATTCTGTCCCCTGGGCTGGAGTGCAGTGGCACAATCTCAGCTCACTGCAAACTTCACCTCCCAGATTCAAACGATTCTCCTACCTCAGCCTCCTGAGTAGCTGGGATTAAAGGCTCATGCCACCACACCTGGTTGATTTTTTTGTTATTATATTTTTAGGACAGATGGGGGTTTCACCATTTTGGCCAGGCTGGTCTTGAACTCCTGACCTCAGGCGATCCACTCGCCTCAGCTTCCAAAAGTAGTGAGATTATGGGAGGGAGCCACCGTGCCTGGCCTCAAATCACACTTTCTGTGTGACTTTTTCCTCAGAGGTGGAAACAATTTGTTTGTTTTATACAGAATCAACCAATAAGCTCAAAAAAGCACCAATATAAGTTCAAGATAAACAAGCTTCCATAATATTTAATAGAATTTTAAAAAATCATCAGAGTAAATGTGTACCTGAGTGAAGCAGTATTGGCTAACCACCAGCAAAATTTTAGACTCCAATTATTGTACTTTTTAATCCAAGAAAGCAGATTTGTTTGTTGGATTAAAAAGAGTAAAATAATATTTTTATGTGTTTGATATACCCATTATATGGTAAAAATCACACCAATTTAATGATCATATTGTTGATAATGATATTGTATTTATTTTTGATAACTGGGTTACTAGAAGAGTCCCATCCACTCACTCCATGTTTAATGATGGATCAAGCCTCACACCATAGAGGCATTTTAACTCCATCTGTAAACCCTGAACCTGTGACCAAATGGTGTTTTCTTCAGATTCGTAGCCAGCCTGGAAGTCTAGCCCTGGTTTCCCGACTCCAGTCTAGTGCTCCTGATGTGCTGTGAATACAATTACACAGTCTCAATTAGCCTCGCTCTCTTTTATTAAATCCAAATAAGTTCCTCAATATAATTAGTATGCCTAAGGTATTTGGTGGGTGCAAAAGTAATTGCGGTTTTGGCCGCTACTTTTAAAACCACAATTACTTTTGCACTGACCTACTACCTTAAAAAAAAAAAAAAAAAAGAAGTGGAACTGAAGCTTTTTGTTAATGAGAGAGAGAGAGAGAGAGACAGAGACAGAGAGAGAGGGAGAGAGACAGAGACTCAGAGTCATATGCTCCAACCTACCCCCATGGGTATCACTCCCCACCCAGAGCCTCTGTGACGCCATTTCTTTCCGTTTTGCAGCCATTCTTCCAGCCATGCCACGTTTTCCCAAAGATTTTGAATTTTTGTCTTGTTTCCCTTTGCCTGGCATTCCACATTCAGGCTGATTTGATCTTTCACCTCACCCCTCCTCCCCGCCGGGGAAACTTCTCCTGCTCCCCAGCAAAGAGCTAGGCGCTCCTGTCTCGAAGGTTTCTCAGCTTCACTTTTATCAGGCAGCTCCCTGTATTCCAGTCCTCAGGGCCCTGACTGTTCCCTGTCGGAGACTATGAGCCCCGTCGAGGCCAGAAGCTGAACCTTCATCTCTGCCAGCGCCTGGCAGCGGGAGTGTCCAGGATGTGCCTATGGAAGGAGCAAATAGCCACTGGGCTTTCTCTGGAGTGTAGGTGGATGGTGCCTAACGCAAGGAGTGTTCAGGTCCTAATGCAGCGTAAAGCGGAAATCGAAAGCAAGAGGGCTGCTATTATATTTCCTGTTTCACCCATTGGAGGGTTTTTAGGATGTCAGAACTAGGCCAGGCGCGGTGGCTCACGCCTGCAGTCCCAGCACTTTGGGAGGCCGGGGCGGGAGGATCACGAGGTCAGGAGATCGAGACCATCCTGGCTAATACGGTGAAACCCCGTCTCTGTTAAAAAATACAAAAAAAACTAGCCGGGCGCGGTGGCGGCGCCTGTAGTCCCAGCTACTCGGGAGGCTGAGGCAGGAGAATGGCGGGAACCCGGGAGGCGGAGCTTGCAGTGAGCTGAGATCGGGCTACTGCACTCCAGCCTGGGTGACAGAGCGAGACTCTGTCTCAAAAAAAAAAAAAAAAAAAAAAAAAGTCAGAACTAGAGGAAAGGTAAAAAGTGGTATTCATTATCTGGTAATTTAATCTCCACAACGAAAAGAAACTATTTGACTCCTTACTTCTTTAATTTATTTATAACCTCTATTTAAATTTAAGGTTTTAGGGTGTGTGTATGTAGAGGAAATACTGTTTCAAAAAAAAAAAAAAAATGGAATCTCAGTGTAAATACTTTTACATGTACTCAAAATGGATCATGGACTTAAATGTAAAACTATGAAACTTCTTTAAAAAAGGAGAAAAATCTTCAGGATCTAGGGCTAGGCAAAGAGATCTTAGACTTGACAACAAAAGCACGATCCATAAAAGGAAAAGTAGATAAATTGGGTCTCATTAAAACTGAAAGCTTGTTATCTGTGGAACATATGTGAAAAACATGAAAAGACAGGTTGCAGACCGAGAGAAAATACTTTGCAAATCACATATCCATCAAGGGACTAGTATTTAGAATATAGAAAGAACCTCAAAACTCAACCTTAAGAAAAACCCAGTTAGAAAATGGGCAAAACACATAAACAGCTATTTCACCAAAGAGAATATACCGATAGAAAATAAGCACATAAAAAGAAGTTCAACATCATCAGACATCACGATAATGCAAATTAAACCACAATGAGTTGTCAATACACAGCTTTTGGAATGACTAAGATTAAAAAATAGTGACTAAACCAAACCTAGCAGGGATGCAGAAAAAAATGGAGCTTTTGCATTCCTGGGAAGAATGATACAGACATTTTGGAAAACAGTTTCACAGCTCTTACCCAGCTCAAGATGCAATTACCATATGGCCCAGCAATTGTATTCTTAAGTATTTAACTCAGAGAAAAAAAATTTAGGTTCACACAAAAACCTGTACACAAATGTTCACAGCAGCTTTATTCATAATATCTAAAAACTGGAAATAGCTCAGAGGTCCTTCTAGGGGTAAATGGTTAAACAACCTGTGGTACATCCATGGAATAACCCAGTAATAAAACTCAGCAATAAAAAGGAACAAACTGTTGATACACACAAGGATGGATGAATCTTTAGAGAATTATGCTGAATGAAAAAGTGAATCTGCAAATGTTTCATACTGTGTGATTCAATTTATGTGAAGCAGTCTTGAAATAACAAACCTTAGAAAGGTTAGGGGTGAGGAGGCGAGTTAGGAGGGACTTGGTTTGGGTTATAAAAGTGCAACACGAGGGATACTTGTCATGTTGGAACTTCTCAGTATTTTGACTGTGCTGGTGGATGTATAGCGTAGTGTGATAAAAGTAGATAGTACCTGATTCACACACACACACACACACACACACACACAGAGTCCTGAGTACAGTAGGTTTCCAGTAACATTGTTTCATTCAATGTCATTTGTTATAACATTGATGAAAAAAACAGATTCCTGGCGAGGGCCTGTCTGTGTTGAGGTTGCAGGTTCTCCGCATGCCTGTGTGGGTTTTCTCTGTGTGCCTTGGTTTCCTCCTACATTCCAAAGCTGTGCCTGTTAGGTTCATTGGTATGTCTACATGGTTCCAGTGGTGTGAGTCAGTGTGTGTGAGTGCACCCTGGGATAAAACGGCATCCCATCCTGGGTTGGTTCCTGCCCTGTGACCTGAGCTCCCTGGATGGGCTCCAGCCACCAACAACCCTTAACTGAAATAAGCAGGTTGGAAATGAATGAATGCATACAAATTATCATAAAATAAAATTTAATAAAGTCTGTGATAATCATCCAAATGCATGACAATAAATGATGCCTGACAAAAGCAGCCATATAGGTAATTGTTTTTGGCCTGCAAGGTGGTGGGAGGTGCCCCAGAAAATGTTTGCTTTACAAACGTTTATTCTTTGAACTCACCACCAGACAACCACCATCATTCACAAATTCACCAAAAATTGGGTAACCAATTATCTTGTTTTTATTAATCTGTCTTAAAATGTGTGTATAGTTCACATTTATTCCAGTGCTTAATACTAATTAGGAGTGTTTTAGGTCTTTATTTAGAAGTTTAATCATGTTTTTGGGACAAGAAATGTACCGTAGGAATTTAACTCTTGTTTGTATCAATTAGCCTAAGGTAAAATTGGTTTTATTATACTTTGTTTCACTTAAAGTTGCAGTTTTCAAGAAACTATATGCCACATTAAGTGAGGACTTACTGTACAAGTAAGACTGGGACAGCTGGAAGAAGGTCAGTGGGTTGTATCAATGCCAATATGGTTGTGATGTTATACTATAGCTCTGCAAAATTTTACCCTTTCGGGAAACTGGTTAAAGCATATGGGGGCTGGGCGCGGTGGCTCACGCCTGTAATCCTACCACTTTGGGAGGCCGAGGCAGATGGATCACTTGAGGTCAGGAGTTTGAGATTAGCCTACTCTAATCTCATACTGTCTAATACTAGCCTACTCTAATCTCATACTCTTCTACTGTCATAGCGAAACCCTGTCTCTACTAAAAATATAAAATACAAAAATTACAAAATACAAAATACAAAAATTAGCCAGGCGTGGTGGGGGTGCCTGTAATCCCAGCTACTCCGGAGGCTGAAGCACAAGAATCGCTTGAACCCAGGAGGTGGAGGTTGCAGTGAGCAGAGATCCCGCCACTGCACTCTAGCCTGGGTAACAGAGCGAGACTCCGTCTCCAAAAAAAAAAAAAAAAACCCTTTTAAAATAAAATAAAATAAAATAAAAAATAAAGTGCATATGAGATCTCTATGCATTATTTCTTCTAACTGTATGCAGATCTATTCTATAATTATCTCAGTAAAAATTTCAGTCAAGAAGGCAGGGGCTTATTTATACTCCTGGTCTTTTCCCTTCAGCAACTTCTGTTTTTTCAAAGAGAATTCCTGTCAAGGAAACTTTCAGAGAAGACTGTTTATCACAACTAAATTGGAAATCACGGCAGCTGAGGAGAATGGCACCAGTCAAAATTTGACGGAGCTAAAATACAGTACTAAGGGAATGAGGTCATCTTTCTTGTTAAAACATCCGTTATTCGGCGGGGCGCGGTGACTCACGCCTGTAATCCCAGCACGTTGGGAGCCTGAGGCAGGCAGATCATGAGGTCAGGAGATCGAGACCATCCTGGCTAACACGGTGAAACCCCCGTCTCTACTAAAAATACAAAGAATTAGCCGGGCGTGGTGGCAGGTGCCTGTAGTCCCAGCTGCTGGGGAGGCTGAGGCAGGAGAATGGCGTGAACCTGGGAGCTTGCAGTGAGCCGAGATCGCGCCCCTGCACTCCAGCCTGGGTGACAGAGCGAGACTCCATCTCAAAAACAAACAAACAAACAAACAAAATCCTTTATCCGTGGCTTTAGATCAGTAGTACAGACTTAATCTGTTTCATGTTTGTGTTACAGGCAGGAAAATTCATGGTTTTAGAAAGGTTTTTAAAAGATAATTAGTTGTTCATGAAAAAAGTAGAACAATTACTCAAAGCTTAGGTTTTGTTTTAGAGAAATGTGCAATATACAGAAACACAGAAAAATGAATTACCCCCCAAACTAATATTTTCCTCAAAGTTCTTTTTCTTTTCCTGATTCTATATATTTCCCACCTGCCCAAGTTAGATTCACAGTAATTGTGAATTTAGTGTCTATCTGGTCCATGTTTTTCTCATTTGACAATCTACAAACACACACACATAAACACAATACTGTTTTTTAAAAAAAATATACAAATATTAGACCACATGTTATATTCTCCAGTTTTCATTCTTTACTAAAGATTCTGTTTTAGATATTTATTTCTGTGACATATTTGGATTCAGTTTGGTTTAACAACTATAGAATACTTCATATGCATGTATTACAGTTTATTCTTCTGTTGATAAGCATGTATTTGATCTCCAATTTTTTCCTATTGCAAGTATAAAAGAAGAACTTTGTACCTGCAGCAGTTCCTTTCTTAGGTGATATCAAACCAAATGCTGTTTCACTGGCCGAGCATGGTGGCTCACGCCTGTAATCCCAGCACTTAGGGAGGCCGAGGTGGGTGGATCATTTGGGGTCAGGAGTTTGAGACCAGCCTGGCCAACATGGTGAAACCCCATCTCTACTAAAAATACAAAAATTAGCAGGGCGTGATGGCGCGAACCTGTAGTCCCAACTACTCTGGAGGCTGAGGCAGGAGAATCGCTTGAACCTGGGAGGCAGAAGTTGCAGTGAGCCAAGATTGCGCCACTGCACTCCAGCCTGAGCAAGACTCTATCTCAAAAAAAAAAAAAAAAAAAAAAAAAAAAAAGAAGAAAGAAAAAAGAAGTAATAAATGAACATTGGCACTGGTTTTAAATCTATTAATCAGTGATAGGTCTCTAGCTATGATATTAAATAAACAGCAGCATTGTTTTTAAATCTCTTTATTAAATCAATGACAACTCACTTCAGTGAATACAGCCTCTGAAAGCTGCCAATCAGTGACAGCCTCATGCTTTGAAAGTCCACGAATCGGCATCAGATTCACTCCAGTTAATATGCTTCTAAGGCTGATGTCTATTCCCACATTGGTAACTAACAAAAGGCATGCTTCTGTAGCCAACATAATCCATGCTTCTTAGACTAACACCAACCCAGTCCTGCTTCTGTAACCATTACTACTCAACGCGAACTCTTCCCAAAGAACTTTCCCTACGAGATGAGAAGTTTGTTTGATGAGCTATTTGACCACCCTAGCTGTCTGCTTCTTGGTTTCAGATACTGAACGATGTTTTTCTCTTTCAGCATTTACTACTAATTTATTTTAATGAACTCTGCATGGATATATAGTCATTGTACCTTATCCAGAGTGTAAGCTTCAATCTGTCATTAGTCTCCATGAATCTTCTTTTTGCCTCCCTACGGTCACCAGAGAAATACTCAATTTGTTGACTTACCTGTCTTTTCTTATCTTGCAAGTAAATAAGTTCTTTTTTGGTCACTATAGTGGTCCTTATCTTGTTTTTTAAATACAAATAATATTGCAATGAACAATCATTTACAAGTCTTCCTATCTAGAAGTAGAACAGTGGGGTGGAAAACAACGTAGCTTTACTAGACATTGCAAGATTGATCTCCAAAATGATATTCCCGATTGACAGCCACACCATTAAAAGGGATGTTCTTACCAACATTTTGTATTCTTAGACTAAAATTGTTGCCAATCAAATGAGTATGAAATGGTAGCTTAATGTTCTCACTTTTTTTTTTCCTGATTACCCAAGTGTGGTAGAGCTCCTTTGGCTGTTTATTAACAGTTTAGTCTTTTTTTCCTATGTGACTTACCTGTTCTTCAAAACCATTTTTCTATTGTATCATTCATTTTCTTAGAAGTTTGTAAGAGTTCTTTGTGAATTTTAGATACTAATCTTTGCCATATATACTGCAACTATTGTCACTTGTCTCAATTTTATTTTTCTTAAATCACAGCTGACAATTTAAATTGCTGTATGTTCAATTCCAACAGTGCTGTCCTTGTAATTTGTGCTTTCTGGTCTTGTTAAGAAACCCTTCCCTATTTTAGAGCTACAAAAACATTCTTCTATATTTCTGAGTGACAATTTTTTTCCACATTTTGTTTCTTTTCCCTTTTTTTTTTTTTTTTTTTTTTGAGATGTAGTTTCTCACTGTCGCCCAGGCTGAAGTGCAGTGGCGTGATCTCGGCTCATCGCAACCTCTGTCTCCCGGGTTCACGCCATTCTCCTGCCTCAGCCTCCTGAGTAGCTGGGATTACAGGCGCCCGCCACCACGCCCGGCTAATTTTTTGTATTTTTAGTAGAGATGGGGTTTCACTATGTTGGTCAGGCTGGTCTCGAACTCCTGATCTTGTGATCTGCCTGCCTTAGGCTCCCAAAGTGTTGAAATTACAGGCGTGAGCCACCGTGCCCGGCCCCACATTTTGTTTAAAAATATCAATCTAGAGTTTATGTTTGTGTAGGGTGTGATATTATGATATTTAAATTAATGTTTTTATATTGAAATATAATTTTTCTGTGAATGAACTGTAGCTCTGCACAACAGGAATGAATCTTACAAAGTTGATGTTGAATCAAAGGAGCAGGTCACAGGAAGTAACTGACAGAATTTGCTAATAGATTGGATTTTAAAGAACTAACAAATTAAGAAAAAAGAAAACATTTTGAGGGCCATATTGTGCATATTACCTCATATCTAAAATGGACTGTAATATCGTTATTTTAGTAACACAATCCATGTTTATTATAATTCGTCAATTAACGTAATGCATTACCATTTACAAAGCACTTTCACAAGAATGATTGTATTTCAAAACAAGGCTAACAGCACTGATTCCCAAACCATGGGCCAGCAACATCAACATCACTTGGGAGCTTGTCAGAAGTACAGAATCCAAAGCTCCAACCTAAACCTTAAGAAGCAGAATCTGAAGCTTAACAAAAGTCCCCTGGGGTTGTTCTACACATTAAAGTCTGAGACGCTCTGGGCTGGGGAATTTATTTGTAAGAAGCTCTCAGATGCTCTTAACAGTGAGCCGGGCTTCAGGACAACTGGCCCATAGCATCTTTCTTCAGGAAGTCCAAATATTTGGCGTACATGCCATTAATCTTAATCTTCCAAACAGCTTCTTCTGCCTACTTCTCTGCTTTGTAGAAAATAAGGAGGCCATATCTACACACACACAAAGAAACTGGTGATGCTGAGATGCTCAGAGGAAGAGTGACCCGGTTTCTCTGGTCAACTCTTGCCTTCTGCTAAGTCAACTCTCCTGGTTTTGGTGGAGAGAATACCCTTAACTGGGGAAGTACATATGGAAGTCAACTTCTTTGCCAGCTGACCCACACAAAAAAATCCCCAACCAAGTGTTTCAAAATGGTTAGGATGCCTCTTGATATAATACTTATAGGGTGGATTTTATTGATAAAATATTTGTAGTAATAAATCTGTGTAATTTGCAAACTCTATAAAGGTCTAAATACCCACCTCTTTAGCCAGAGAGAATTTTCATTCTTGCTTTCTCTGGTAGGAAAGATTTTTGATTGACAAATGCCTTGGGGCTGGACTAAATAGAAAAAAACAAACAAACAGCTAATGAGTATCCTTCTGCTTAGGTTTGCTTATTCACTTTGCTACAGATCAATCCTGAACTAGACTCTATTCTAATGTATCATTCACTGTGTTGGAAAATCATTAATTAGTTGAACTTGGGCACCTCCTTATTACTAATTATTCTTCTGCCTAAAGAAGAGACCCATTATTTTCTCATCACTCCCAGGGCTGCATGTCAAAGAACATCCCATTTAACCAATTTTAAGCTATTAGCCAGAACTGATTTGCTAAAATGATGAAGCTAATGATCTGTTGGGGTTGATGACTTACTGCCCATAGGAGATAGCACTTGCTTGATAATGAGGAAATGGAAATTCACTCCCTGGGCTATCACTGGGCCTAATTAATATCACATTATTTAGTGAATTGCACCTTAGAAAAAAAATGCTGAATGAAAACTTGTAGTGAAATGCAAAAACCAACATTAGGTAATTAAAGAACCACTCTATTCTTATTTCTGTTTTTATGATTGTCTAACCAACTCTGAATATGAAAATGGGCCTTTATCCCTGTGTCTAAAGCATTCGTTAGCACATTTAGTAAGTGTCTGCCTAGTTTCTCTTATCTACCACAACCACTTAATTTCTTCTCCAAGTTTAAAGAAAATGTTTCCATCAATCAGGCAAGAAATCAAATTATTCAATGTTACCATTTTTAGAGCTTGTGCATCTTCTTTGTTTTTGACAGAGGAGAGAAATAAATGCCACATTTATAGTTTTAAAACAAAGGCTTATAGCTTCTTGAGGTCATGAGTCTGTTGGCCTAGCTCAGGCAGAAAAATACAAGAAGAATTCACAAATATTGTTATGAATTGAGCTATGCCTTGGCTGCCTGAAAAGCACCTTCCTCCTTTACCGTTTACATAAATGTCTAGGAAATGAAGTGGGTGAATGCATGACTTAGTTTGATGAATAAGAGATATAATGTTTCGTGATTAGTAATGCATTCTTCTTATTATAATTGCCCTAAAATGATCTTATTCTCTATCACCTCAGACAGTGTAATAAGACAAGAAACAAATCAATACTTTAATGTGTGAGATATATTGGGAAAAGTGTGGCCATAACCTCCTGACTTACCTTTTACTGGATTATTTTTCATTCCTCAATTTAAAGTGTTTGAAGGGAAAGTTACAAGGTAAAGAGTAAAATAGTCCTTGTAACCCTTATATCTCTTCCTGGAAGAGACAATTTAGACTCCTCTGGATCAGCAATGATTCATAAGCATCCCATAGCGACACAGATTATTACTGAGTAGAGAAGCTTAGCCTTTGGCCTGCCTATGTGATGTACAGCCAGTGATAAGACCACTTAATGGCACTCTGGTAACATAGAGTAAAACAGCATCAGGCATTTGCACCTGCTGCCACATGGCTTTTGGGTTTGGTGCAATATTCTTTCATAGCTACACTTGAGGTTACAACCTTGGTTTCTCTTCCAAGAGACTTAATTTAGAGAGAGACTCCTGAGTCTAATCATGTGACAGTGAGGGGCAAGGGTTGACTCAGTTATGTTTTAGGACAATATTTCCAAGGTAGGGTTCTCAAACCTCCTGCCTCAGAGTCCACAGAACTTTGAGAATGGCAGGTCCAACAGGCTCCCCATCAGACCCTAATGCATGTTAAATTTTTAGAAGCGTCGCTTCAGGAAGTAAAGTGAATAGTCAGAGATCACCAATGGCCCAGGAGAGATGGCTACCCCCACCAAGGATGTATGAAACTTACGGGCATTAGCTGCTCAACTGACAAACTCTGGATTCTGGTCACTGCCTCCTGATGATCCCATGCTATTCTTTTGGAGGTTGCAGCAGGTGCAGTTTTGGGGGCTTGGATGTTTGGCAAGTTCTATGGACTGAATGTTTGTGTCCCCCCAGAATTTGTATGTTGAAGCTCTAATCCCCAGTGGGATAGTATGTGTAGGTGGAAACTTTGGGAGGCAATTAGGTCAGAGGGTGAACCCTTCTGGATGGGATTAGTGTACTTATTGGAAGAGACATGAGACAGATGATCTCTTTCACTGCCACATGAAGACACAATGGGAAGACAGCCTCTGTCAACCAGGAAGAGGGCTCTTGCTAGAAATCTGATCATTCCGGCACCCTGATCTCAGACTTCCAGCTTCCAGACCTGTGAGAAATAAATTTCTGCTGTTTAAGCCATCAGTCTATGGTATTCTATTATAGCAGACTGAGCTGGCTAAAACAGTAAATAAACAACAAAACTGGGCAAAAGGAAAAAAAAATCTTTGGTATGTATGAGTGTATAGATGCAGGTAAATAAATCAATTTATCTATCTATTGATCTATTATCTATCAATCATCTGTATCTTTCTAATATTTTTAGATAGATAGCTGTCTTTTCCTTGTAACTCTGAAAGCCGAACTGTTCAGGTTAGCTTTAGATTTTAAGGCAGCTTAAGGCTCAGTGTTTCATGATTCTCTTCACTTTCTCTCTGTGGCCTTAGAACTAGAATTGTTCTAGTCTGCTTCATCTTACGACCTAAGAAGAGTAGCTGTCTCCTCCCTGATCTACGTAAAATGACTGTCTGGAACAGACAGAAGTACAGCCCTTCTCTCTGGAGCAACTTTCTGTGTTTAGTAGAGTCTTCTCTTCTGTGGCTATGTGTCTGGAATCGGCTGTGAAATGACGAGTCTGGACTAGAGGAGACAAACTATTTTGTGAAGTTGTCACCCTGTCTGAACTTCTGAAAGGCCTTTGACTTTGGAGTCTCATGTCTTTCTATGACCCTATCCATGTGACTGCCTTAGGTTGTCACAGAATGAGTGATTCAACATAGAGACTTCCAGGAATCTGGACTCTTTGGGTATCATTTACATAGAAATACATTTGAACTCTTTAGCCACAACCATTACTGGGCCTATCAGTGGACTAATGGCCCTGCCCACTGTTAATCAATGAGTCAACGATGCCCTCTGTGAATTGGCTCCTAAGTTGTTTGTTTCTTCACTAGAGGTTGAGACCAATTATCTCAAAAGCTTTCTGGTGCCAAACTCAAATTGTAATACATCAAATTGTTTTAAACATAACACACAACAGGCAGATTTTTAGCCGGATAGACTCTGCCTCTTTTGCACACCCCACGAAACCGATCTTCTGCTTGCCATTGATAAACTAGAGCCTGTGGCCATAAGACCCCAAGCTGCTACTGCCCCTAGGAACTCTCCGACTCAGAAACTCCCTGCTGCACTGCTAAGCAACACCATCTAGTAAGTCCCCTCTCCCATCCCCTTTTCCCGAGGAATTCACTTGCCCTCCTCCCTGGCTGGTGGCCCCTTCGCTGTGAGTCTCAGGACAGTCTCATGCTATGGGAGACTTTCACTCTCATGCAATTCTGCCCAATAAAGTTTGTCATGCATCACTCTCACATCCTTCTCCTTGATCGTCTGGAAATCCCTTGAACCCTACACCTGGCTACCAGGATTTGTGTTACAGGGCAACATGATCTATCCTGGGGAGCTAGGAAAAGCCCTCATAAAGAATAGACATTTGAGCATGATCAGGTTTTCATAAAGAATAGACATTTGACCATGATCAGGCTTTCTTAAAGAATAGACGTTTGACCATGATCAGGCTTTCTTAAAGAATAGATATTTGAGTTGGGTAGGCCTACCTAAGGGATGGGTAGACCTTAATCAGGTTCAGGGGAGAGGAAATATTCCAGGCAGAAGATGATTTTATCCAAAGACCATGAGCTGAGAATGGCTTCTTTGTGGGAAGGTGAGGTGTGAATAGGGAAAGTGTCAAAAGTCAAGGTCAGTGAAGTGTCTGGATTATGCAGGATCTTGTCAACAAGTGAAAAACTGTACGTGTGTGTATCTTATACTTTGAAATGAGAAGGAGGTAGCAGCATTTACCTGTTGCTTCTGGAAACTATCTGGGGGCCCAGATTCCTGGGAGCTCATCTGGATTGACTTCAGAGAGATTATTGAAATTTGAACCTGGAGAGACATATCAAGTTCTTTGGTGAAAGAGCACAAAACCAAGTAGAGGTTGTTGTGAATTCATGACCCATAGGGCCTAGCTGTCCCTAAGACGCATTTTGTTGAGTTATATGATATTATTAAAAATAAATTTGAATAGCTTGCTGTCATTAAAGAATTGGGACATTTCTTATAAAATATGAATATCTGGCTTCCTTTGAAAAATTAGAAATTTAGAAATTCTAGCATGAAACCAATTTGCTGGAGATGAATAATGGCAGTCACCTTACCTGGTGCCTGCTGAATTCATTTCTCTCTAATCTCCCCATCTCCCTTAGAACCTTACTCATGCCATCTTCTTGGCCTGGTAGGCATTTGAGTTTATTATCTCAGAATTAGAGGGCCATCAGTTCCTTCTACTATTGAGGGCAGGGGCCATGGCCTTAAAAAAAATTTTTTTTTTTTAATATTTTTAGTAGAGACAGGGTTTTGCCATGTTGGCCAGGCTGGTCTCGCATTCCTGGCCTTAGAGGATCCACCCACCTTTCCTCAGCTTCCCAAAGGGCTGGGATTACAGGCATGAGCCAACGCGCCCGGCAGGGAACCATGGTTTTTTGCTGTCATATTCTTGGTGTCTAGCACTGTCCTTGGCATATTATAGAATTCATTAAAACGTGTATGAAATCTAGGAAGTGAGCTAAAGATTATGTGAGTTAACAGGAGGCCTCTAATTCTCTAGTAGGCATTGGATCAAGGCCAAATTTGTGGTGCTGTCAGGCTCATCTGTAGAGCTATTCAGTTAGGACTTGAAACTCTCAGTTCTCCCACTTAGCATTAAGGTGACTTGGAAAGAAGGTCATCTTAACCGTTTTAACTGAAGATTTCAGTGCTGTGGTCAATTTACTTGTAACCTGGTAAAGAAATCTGACAGTTTTGCTGGGAAGTTACCAACATTAGTAGGGAAGGAAGGATACAGTAAGTTTAAACAGGCTCCTTGCTCCAGATATCTTCTTAGGAAGAACCAAGATGGAATTACAACAAAAGGGAATTAAGATGTAGCATCAGCTTATGTTTTGAGTCTGTGGAAGCAGCATCATTGGAAGTACTTAAACATACAGAACCTAATGCTGCAGTGTAAATTATGTAATACAGAATGAGTATATTGGCTTTTTAATGCATCTTCTTCTGTCATGTTATGTTTATGTAAATTTCCTATCCCACAGCAAAACCAAAATATGCATTACTTTGCTTTACAAAATGGATTGGCTTAATCTGATTTTATTTGTGAAATGTGTTCATTATGAAATTTATGGTTTTACAAAGTATAAAGAAGAAATAAAAAATGACCACACAAACCATAGTCTAATGTAAGTGGTTAAGACTCTGGAGTCAAATTTTCTGGGTTTAAATCCTGGTTCTACAATGAGATCACTTGGACACAGGAAGGGGAGCATCACTCACCGGGCCCTATTGTGGGGAGGGGGGAGGGGGGAAGGATAGCGTTAGGAGATATACCTAATGTAAATGACGAGTTAATGGGTGCAGCACACCAACATGGCACATGTATACATATGTAACAAACCTGCATTGTGCACATGTACCCTAGAACTTAAAGTATAATAAAAAAAAAAATCCTGGTTCTACCATCTGATAATTGTGTGACCTTGTGCAAATCAATTAATTTGGACCTCAGTTGAGTCATCTGTAAAATGGGTATCATGGTATGTATCTCATGGAGTTCTTATAAAGATTATTTGAATTAATACCTGTAAAGTACTTATAAAAAATAGTGTCTGCCATATAGTAAATAATATGTTTTTGTGAAAAAATTAGGTAGAAAAATAACAGGTAAAATTTTTGTTTATGTAATTTCAGACTTCTGTGTATAAACAGATAGAATTTACATGATCACATTCTTAAATGAATATGTTTGTTCCAAATAAAATTTTGTTACCTATATATTTTTGTAAGTTTATTTATAACAGCTTTAATAGACAGTAATTTTATAATAATTTAAAACATTTTATATCATGAAATATTTTACTAAGGAACATTTTAAATGCACATGTAAAGAATAAAAGAAAATGTAACAAAGTTAAAATTGTTTTCATAAATGCTTTACATATCTTTTGTTAGGTTTATTTCAAATTTTTTCTTGCTTTTGTGTATGACAAACTAAAAATTACATTTCCTGACTATTAATGTAGTATAGAAATGCAATGCAGTTAACACTCATCTTTAAATTTTTAGATTTTGTTATTAACAGTTGACTTCTGTAGTGCTGTTTAGGATTTCCTATATAAACCATAATTTAATCTGTAAAAAACTTAGTTTTGTTTATTTCTGATCTTAATATCTTTTATTTGTTTTCTTATTGTACTACTAGGTCCTTTAGCATTTTGTTGAAGAGGACGTCTTTGTCTTTTGCTTTACTTATTTATTTATTTATTTTTGAGACAGAGTCTCACTCTGTTGCCCAGCTGGAATGCAGTGGCACGATCTCTGCTCACTGAAACCACTGCCTCTCAGGCTCGAGCGATTCTCTTGCCTCAGCCTCCTGAGTAGCTGGGATTACAGGTGCCCATCACCACGCCCAGCTAATTTTTGTATTTTAAGTAGAGATGGGCTTGCACCATGTTGGTCAGGCTGGTCTTAAACTCCTGACCTCAAGTGATATGCCCTCCTCAGCCTCCCAAAGTGCTGGGATTACAGGTGTGAGCCACCGCGCCCAGCCTCTGCTTACGTTTTTTAATTACCGGGACTGCTTTCAACATTTTAGCATTAAGCTGATCTTTGTTCTAGGTTTTTGGTAGATGTCCTTTATTAGGTTTGGGAATTCCCATAGATTCCTAATTTGATAAGAGTTTTTTTTCTTCTATTCCCGGCATGCGTGGATGCATGTGAAATTTGTCATATGCACAAATTTCTTTATCTGTGAGATAATCATGCCATTTTTCTCTGTCTGTTAATGTGATGGATTATATTTTTTCCAATGTTAATTCTAGCTTGCCTTCTGGTCAAGTAACCACACTTGATCATCATGTATTATGATTTTTGCATGTCTTTATTGTCATGTAAACACATGCAAAGATCATAATACAAAATAAAAGCTAATTTTTCTTTTATATACAAATCTTGTTTTAATTAGGAATGAAGGATACATACCTGCATTGTAAAATAAATGTAAGGGAAGTCTGTCTTCATAGGTTTCTCTGAATTGTTTTTAAAGTCTGGGCACACACGTTTCTATAACCTGCTTTGCTTAACTACTTTGCACCTCTCCCATATTCAGGTATATGTTTTTAAATTTTCTTTTTCATGGAAGCATAATGACTCATTGATGTGATATCAATCTCGTCGCTCCTCAGTGTGAGAGAGGGGATATTTCAGCTGAGTTTTTTTATATTATAAACAAAAGTTCACCATTCCGTGCTCTTGCTCCTCTGTTTTAGATGGTAATTTCTTTCTTTCTTTTTTTTTTTTTTTTCCTTTTTGTGGAGAACAGGGTCTCGCTGTATTACCCAGGCAGGTCTCGAACTCCTGGGCTCAAGCTATCCTCCCGCCTCTGCCTCCCTGAGAGCTGGGATTACAGGCGTGAGCCACCGCGCCCGGCTTAGATGGTAATTTCTAAAGAATGAATCTATTTGACTTTGACCTCTCTCAACTCAGTATATAATGTGCCTTGATCCCTCTGACAGATCACTCTGATTCTGAATGTTATCAAGGCAGAATGAGTGCAGAAGTGCAATTTCTGAATTTATAATGAAATAGCCTCTGAATGAGGGAAAACCATTTATAACCTAATATTCAAGTCCTAGCTTAGCCTATAGTCAGAGTAATTTATAACAGCCCAACCACCTCCCTGCCCTGCCAGTTGTAATTGCTGTCATTGATGGCCTTCTGATTACTTCCCATTTTCTAGGTTGTGTTAAATTATGGTATCATTGGTCTACCTAGTTAAAACATTTTCAGTATTCTTCTCCTTTTCTTTTAAAATCTATCTATATCTACAGATCTATCTATCTATCTATCTATCTATCTATCTATCTATCTATCTATCTATCCAGCTATCTGTCTGTCCATCCATCCATCCATCCATCCATCCGTCCATCCATCCATCCATCCATCCTATTTTGTGTAACAGAGTAGTGGAGAAGGATGTGAAGGAATGGGAAAAAAGCAAAATATTTCCACATATCCTGAAATCCTATCGACAAAAGAGTTATTAAGCTTAAGGAGCACCGAGTTTTAAAATGAAAAAAAAAAAAAAATCTTCTGGAAACTTAAAAGCTATCAGTTATTCCCACATGGGGTAAATTAATTGCTAAGTGAGTTCAGGTCCATCTGTTTTGGCCCTTACCCTAGTGTCACTGGCAGACACCAAATCATCCTTCAACATCCAGTTCAAATGCCATCTCTTCTGGGATACCACCTCTGCTCATGGAAAGACTGGGTGTTTGGTGGAGAGGAAGAAGAAATATTTGGGGAGCATGTGTACTACCTAGGCGGAATCTGACACCATTGATGGACTCAGGTGCCTACACTGTTGAGGCCCGGTGAGAGGAGAGGAGAGAAGTACAGGGGAGGAAGGCAAATCTAAAGTTACAAACTTGAGCTGCTCCAAAAACTTTTCTGGCATCCGCCCTGAACATGCCACTAAATCTTTGAAATCTTATGCTGCCCTTGGTAATAGCAGCTAACGCCACCAAAGAGGGCTGTAAATTGAGTGTCTCTCTAAATGGTCATGGAACACAGGAAAGATTCCAATTTAGGGAAGAGGGACAGAGTAAGTGGCTCTGAAAATGATGTGGAGTGAAGACTGGAGTACATTTGGTAGGACTAAAGCACTCCAGAAAATTCACTCACACTCCACTCAGAGGAGGCGCAGACTCCACTCTCCATGCTCTTCAAAGTCAAGGAAAGGCTCTGGAGGACTTGCAAGTTAATAAATGTAACACACACAACTAATCAGAGAAGCTGTCCTTTTTCCTTAGTTAGAAAAATCTCTTGAACCTCAAGTCTAATGTAGTGTTTGAACTCTCAAGATTTTTGCCATCTCGTTATAATTTGGGTTTGCCAAAGTGATGTTGGAAAGCATAATTACAGGAGGGAGGGCAAGCAAGAAAAGTTCTATACTTCTTATTGTTGAAGGTCTCAATATCTGTGAGTGATGACAGAAAAACAGGTAGTCATAATGTTAGAAATTGTGATTTTAAACCACATTGTTATGTTATGTTTTCCCAACATTAATGGGGCTCAGATCACTGCTAATCTTGTGTCCCCAGGAAAAGCGCCCAGCCTTCAGATTATCTTAGTGCTCAAAAGGCAGGTATTAAATAGCCCCTGAAAAATCCAATCATGTTGGATTTTATACTCTTGGGTATAAAACTCAAGAAATTTATGAGCTTTTCTCATACTTGTAAGTTAAGCAAAATAAACTAGCTTTCCCTTTTATTTTTCAGAGTTGAAAAGTAAGTCAAACTGAACACATTTAGAGAGCAGTATAGTGGAATAAACTCTGCTGTGGAGAACTGTTGGGCTAAAAACAACAACAAACAGAAAACAAAAAAGAAACCCACAATTTTTAATTCATTGCGGGACTTACAAGAAATTAAAGACATCTCTAAAGTTCCCTACTTTCCCCACCAAAAAATGAGTTAACCAGAGAAGGAAGATATAAGCCATAAACAAAAATAAACAGTTTTTATAAAAAGATATGGGGTCTCACTATATTGCCCAGGCTGGAATACAGTCACTATTCACAGGAACAGTCATAGCACATTATAAGCCTCAAGCTCCTGAGCTCAAGTGGTCCTCCTGCCTGGGGTAGCTGAGACCACAGGTGCATGTCACCATGCCCGGCTTAAATGATGGATTATTTTAGGGATAATTTCAATGTCATCCCTGTGACTAGGAGTCTAATCTTTGGGCCAGCAGCAAAACAGGGGAGCTAAGATACAGAATTCCACATTAACCCTGAAACCTTAGAAGGAAGCTGAAATGATCGTAACTCAGTGATGCTCTCCTAGAGCCTGGGCAGAAGAAAACACAGATCCTTTTGGAGAGAAGGCCTCTAAGGTTTCCATGGACAAAATCAACCGAATATTACCTCACAATCATTCATCAACAAACATACAGGGCAACAGCATAAGAAGAACATAAAACATTTAGGTCTCAAAGACTTTGGATATTGGAACTAACAAACACAGAATATAAATTACGTATAAAATATCTAAAGAAATACAAGATTGCATTATGAAAATAAGCAAGAAACAAAAGGCTTTACAAAATGAGGAGGTGGATTGGAAAAATAACAAAATAAAAATTTTAAAAATATTGTTGAAGTAAGACATTCAATTATTATATTAGATACAGCCAAAAAATAATCAGTGAAATAAAAGACAGCTCTGAAGGACTTACCCAGAATGCAGCAGGCAGAGAAAAAGAAATACAAATATGAAACAGAGGTTGGCCAAGCACATGGCTCATGCCTGTAATCCCAGCACTTTGGGAGGCCAAGGCTGGTGGATCACTTGAGGTCAGGATTTTGAGATCAGCCTGGCCAACATGGTGAAACCCCATCTCTACTAAAAATACACACACAAAAAAATTAGCCAGGCATGGTGGCACATGCCAGTAGTCCCAACTCCTCAGGAGGCTGATGCAGGGGCCATTGAAAATAATATGCTAAGAATAGATAAGGCTCAAGGACAGTATCTCTAGCTAGTTGCACTTTCAATGAACTCCAGTAGTCAAGGACAGTATCTCTAGTTGAACTTTTAATGAACTCTAGTAGGCACCAAGAAGGCAGACAAGAAAGAACTTAGAGACAAGAAACTAAGCAGAAGGTTATATCTGGGTGCAGAAAGTTTGTTTTGCATTGTGTTATTTTTGCTGATGTGGATTTATGGAGTATAAATAAAGTGAGGCGGAGGCTCTATGCGTGGCCGCCATGTTCTCTGTTTGTCTTTGTCTCTTGTGTCTGTTCATTCTCCACCACCCCTGGCACGGTCCCCAATAAGTGACGCAGCGAGCAGGGTGCACAGGGTGAGTAGTGGGGAACAAGAAGGGGAACCCCCTAGGAGCGGGTAAAACCCAGGAATTGTTAAGGGGAACCTTCTTAAGCTTTCATTATAGGGAATTCCAGTTCCTTGGCCTCAGAATATTTAAGATTATTACAAGGGCTTTTACTTTCGATTGGGGTTGATGCAAAAGAGAGAACTTTGCGGAAATTGTTTGCTCATGTGGAACAACATTGCTCTTGGTTTCAATATCAAACTGAAGTACAATTAAATAAGCTAGAGTGGCAACAGGTTGTTAAGACCCTTCGTCAAGCACATCAGTGCGGCGATGTAATGTCAGCACCTTTGTGGGCCCTTTGTGCCTCTATTACTCAGGCTTTGGAGCTCTTAGAGACAGACTCTGAAAAGGGGGAAGGCGGGGATGAGGAGTCTTTGAAGTCTCCGATAGCCATTTCCCCTCCTTTAGATAATTCTGTAACTGAAGGAGAAGGTCCTTTGTGTGATAATGTGTCTCATGAAAAGGAATCAGAAATTCAAAAGGAGCTTCAGCCGGTTGTTCAATTGTTACAACAAATTTTACAATTGCAGTTATCTCCCCCTCAACCTTCTCCTCCACCCACTCCTGTTTTTACTTTTCCCGTGGTTCATCCACCCCCATCAGTACCTAAGGCGGAGGAGGAGGATAGTTTTCCACCACCACCACCGCCGGGGGAAATGCTGCCTCGTTCAGGCACGGTTTTTGCTGTTTCCGCTTCTACTGCTAAAGCTGTAATTAAGGTATTGGATTCTCAAGAGGATGAGGATCCTCTACAATTGTTCCCCATTATTAGGCAACCTTTTGGTCCTAATGACCAACTTCCTCAAGGGGGTATAAATGTGCAGTATAATGTTCTTCAATTTAAATTTCTTGAAGAAACGAAGGCAGCTGTTGCTAATTATGGCCCTCAATCTCCTTTTGTCATGGGGCTTCTAGATTCTTTCTCCTCTGAGAATTTGTTTTTGCCTCTTGATTGGGAGACTTTGGGGAAGGCTGTTTTGGACCACTCTCAGTGGCTTTAGCTACGCAGTTGGTGGCTGGAAGATGCTAAAGAGCAGGCCCGCCGCAATGCCGCTAGAAATCCTCCAGGACCAACAGAGGAGCAATTAACAGGCACTGGTCAGTTTGCTACCGTAGCGGCTCAATCTGGACTTAAGGACGTGGCATTATCACAAGTTAAAGCACTTTTTTTAAAGGCTTGGTGTAAAGTAGAACCATGAGGAAAAACTGCCTTGTCTTTTGTTAAGATTTTGCAGGGCGCAAACGAACCTTATCCTGACTTTGTGGCTCGGCTCCAAGATGCTGTAATAAAGACTGTGGGTAGTGGGGCTGCAGGCCAAATCCTGGTAACCACACTAGCTTTTGAGAATGCTAATCAGGAATGTCAGAGGTTGTTGCGTCCTCTAAAGGCTGCTGGAAACTTACAAATAGAAGATTTTATTAGAGCCTGTGCAGGAGAGGGAGGGGCTGCCTACAATGCTCAGTTGTTTGCTGGAGCTTTATCTAAGGCATTCATGGGAAAAAAGGGAGTTTGCTTCCAATGTGGAAAGACCGGTCATTTTAAAAAGGAGTGCCGTAAGTTATCTAATAGGAGTGACTCCTCCAAAGTAGAATTTAAAAAGCTTCCTACTGAGCCCTGTCGTCGTTGTGGCAAAGGGCGACACTGGACTAATGAATGTCACTCTAAAGTGGACAAAAACGGTCATTCTCTCACCTCCGGATCGGGAAACTTGCAGAGGGGCCCTTCAGCTTGGGGCCCCAACAACAATACAAGCCCTCTTCAATTGCAATTTCCAGTCAGTTCGGGGGTCCAGCATCAGCAGGCCAGTCAGCCAATGTTAACCCCCAATTTTCATTAGCTCAGCTTTTCTCTGCTACTTCCGGTAGCGCCGCTGCTGATGTGGCAATTTTACAGGCTGTTGAACTCACCCCAGAAATGGGAGTTGTTAAATTGGCTACAGGTGTTTTGGGGCCATTACCTTCCACATACTGTTGGATTGCTTATAGGACGCAGTAGTAGCATTTTACAGGGTTTACAAGTTCATTTGGGTGTTATAGATTCTGATTATAAAGGGGAAATTCAAATTATGGCTCAGGCTCATAAACCCATATCCCTGAAAGAGGGTCAGCGAATTGCACAACTTCTTTTATTACCCTATTTTCAGCTTCCTTCAGGGAGGCAAGAAAGAACCGGAGGTTTTGGAAGCACGGGTAAACATATTTTTTGGGAAACTTTAGTAACTCAACAAAAACCCTTGTTTCCCCTTGAAGTAGAGGGACAAATTTTTCAGGGCTTGGTCGACACTGGAGCTGACGTTTCCATTATTGCCTCTGATCAATGACCTTTGCAATGGCCTAAACAGCCTGTTGCTGTTTCTCTTACAGGATTAGGTTCTGCCTCTGAGGTGTATCAAAGTTCTCAATCCTTAAATTGTCGAGGGCCAGATGGTCAAATGGCCCAAGTTCAGTTTTATATTGTTCCCATTGCCCTAAATTTATGGGGGTGAGATTTATTGCAACAATTTGGAGCTAGTGTTTCTATTCCTCATGTCTCTAATTCTGCCAAGAATATGATGTTCTGCATGGGCTACAATCCCCTTAAAAAATCTTTAAACATGTAGCCACTGTGCAGCAGCCTCAAGCCCTTCCCTTGACATGGAAAACTAATATTCCTGTATGGGTTGAACAGTGGCCTTTAATACGTGAGAAGCTTGAGGCCTTGGAAAACTTAGTTCAGGAAAAATTATCCCTAGGTCATATAGAACCTAATACTTCTCCATGGAATTCCCCTGTCTTTGTGATTAAGAAAAAAAACGGTAAATGGAGACTATTGACAGATCTTCGTGCTATTAATGCATGTATTCAACCCATGGGATCCTTACAACCTGGCCTTCCTAACCCTTCTATGATTCCTCAAGATTGGTTACTTATGGTTATTGATTTAAAAGATTGTTTTTTGGCCGGGCGCGGTGGCTCAAGCCTGTAATCCCAGCACTTTGGGAGGCCGAGACGGGCAGATCACGAGGTCAGGAGATCGTAGACCATCCTGGCTAACACGGTGAAACCCCGTCTCTACTAAAAAAAAAAAAAAAAAAAAAAAAATACAAAAACTAGCCGGGCGAGGTGGTGGGCACCTGTAGTCCCAGCTCCTCGGGAGGCTGAGGCAGGAGAATGGCAGTAAACCGAGGAGGTGGAGCTTGCAGTGAGCTGAGATCCGGCCACTGCACTCCAGTCCGGGCGACAGAGTGAGATTCCGCCTCAAAAAAAATAAATAAATAAAAATAAAAAAATAAAAGATTGTTTTTTTTCTATTTCTTTGGATCAAAAGGATTGTGAGCGTTTTGCCTTCTCTGTCCCTGTTTTTAATAATTCTCAGCCACTTTCTCGATATCAGTGGAAGGTTTTACCTCAAGGTATGTTAAACAGCCCTCCCTTGTGTCAAGAATTTGTCCATCGAGCTCTAAATCCTGTTCGAAAATGTCATCCTTCTGTTCTTTTATATCATTATATGGATGACATTCTTCTTGCCGCACCCACCAAAAAAGAGCAGCAAGATGCTTTTATATCCTTACAAATGCAGCTCTCTTTATACTCACTTAATATTGCCCCCAAAAAAATTCAAATAGATTTTCCTATTCAATATTTAGGTTATACCTTGGGAGCGTGAAATATTCGACCCCAAAAGATTCAAATTCGACGTGATCATTTAAAAACATTAAATGACTTTCAAAAGCTTTTAGGAGATATTAATTGGATGCGTCCTGTTTTAGGAATACCAACGTATCAGTTACAACATCTTTTTTCTATTCTAGAAGGAGACAATCACTTGGACAGCTCACGTCATTAAACTCCTTTGGCTTTACAGGAACTCCAGCTTGTAGAAGAACAACTTCAAAAGGCCCATCTACATTATATCCTTCCTGACGTTCCCCTTTCCTTTTGTTTATTTCATACTTTACATTCTCCTACAGGTATGATTCATCAAACAAATCGGCCGTTAGAATGGATTCTTTTATCCAACAAAACATCTAAACACTTGACTACTTATATCGATTGTTTAGCTGAATTAATCATCAAAGGACGGCATCGCTGTCAACAACTCTGGGGAGGAGATCCTTCCTTCATTATCTCTCAATTCACTCATAGTCAGATTACTTATCTTCTTGCCACTTCTGATTCTTGGCAAGTTGCTTGTGCCTCATTTGTCAGACAATTTTCTACCCAATATCCTAAGTCTCCAATCTTTTCATTTTTTAGACAGCATTCTGTGTTGCCTTTCTCACCAATATCTTTATTTCCTGTTCAAGGCCCTACCTTTTTTACTGATGCTAGTAGCAATGGTAAAGCTGGATATTGGAGTGTACATCAATCTCGAGTTACAGTTTATCCTTATCCCTCGGTGCAACAGGGAGAACTGTTTGCTATTCTCATGGTCTTACTTGATTTCCCTTCTACCAGTTGTAACATTGTTAGTGATTCTCAATATGCCGTGTATGTTACTTCTTATATTTCTCAAGCCACTCTACCTCTTTGTGCTACTTCTTCTCTTCAAAAACTCTTTTCTTTGTTGTCCTCTACTTTGAGCCAACGTCGAGCTCCTTTATTCATCACTCATCTTCGTTCTTATTCTCAACTTCCTGGACCGTTAGTTCATGGTAATGCTGAGATTGATTTGCTTTTAATCGGCCACCTACAGGCTACAGAACAAGAACTTGCTCTACATCACACTAATAGTTCTGGGCTTCAACGACGATTTCATTTAACTCGTAAACAAGCTCGTTCTCTTATTCGAGCTTGTCCTTCTTGTGCTCCTTTGAGCATTCCATCTTTCCATCCTGGGGTTAATCCGTGAGGTACTAAAGTTAATCAGATTTGGCAAATGGACGTCACACACATCCCTTCTTTTGGACGATTAAAGTATGTTCATCATACCATTGATACTTTCTCTCATTTTCAATGGGCAATTCCTTTGCCATCTGAAAAAGTTGATTCTGTTATTACTCATCTCTTAGCTTGTTTCGCCATCATGGGCATTCCTCTAATACTTAAAACTGATAATGCCCCTGCCTATGTTTCTCGTAAGTTACAAGTTTTCTTACAGCAATACAATATTCAACATCTCACCGGTATCCCGGGCAACAGTCAAGGTCAAGCCATCATTGAGCGCGCAAATTTAACCTTAAAAACTCAACTGCTAAAACAAAAAGGGGGAAATGAGTCCCCCAGAAATCAGATTTTAAAGGTTTTGTTTACCTTAAATTTTTTAAATCAATGGAGACAATTGCAGGACTCCGCTGCCGTAACTCATCTTTCCTCACCTCCCTCGGCGATAGTCCCCTCCGACAATTTAAAGGTTTGGTACCCTAATGAAGAAGGTAAGTATGCTCAGGGGCAAGTTCTAAAACAGGGACGGGGCTATGCTCTTGTCCTTATAGGGAGCGGACCTGAGTGGTTTCCTACAAGGCGATTGAAACCCTGTTAAAAAGAAAACTGGACTCAGCATGCATCTCTTCCTTTGTTGGATGTGCCTCAGCGGGGGACTTATTTCCCTTAGTGAGGCTTTGTATAAATATTGGACTCATATTCCCTTTCCACCCTTGTATCAGGGAGTCGCCTGGGGGGAGGCGGAAGTTAAGGTTTTCACCAATGACACTACTTGGATGCCGTCCCCCATATGGACAAGCACAACATAGAACGGGAAACAGGAATAATAAACAGCACATACCAATTTGGAGTGGAAGGACTTCCGATTTGCATGGGAAATAGTCCTCATTGTCTCCGGAAATCGCATGAAGCTTGGGCTGTTCGCTATAATCATAGCCATGTGGCTGCCAATACTGTTATTATTGTAACTAGAAGTTTTCATTATAATCATACTGTATATATTAATGAGACTATTCCTAGTTCCTTACCTTTTTGTCCTATTCCAGAGGTTTCCCCTAATATTGAGGTATTGGAGTGGCAACATTGTCGGGGAACTAAGCCCCGGATTTTATTAGAATATAATGGGCTGCAAGTAATTGATTGGAGTGTGCATGGTGATTTTCAAACAAAATTTAGTCACATACCTTTGAAATGGCACCGGGTAAATAAAAGTATTGCTGCTGACGGTAATGAAACTTTGGTATGGCGTGAAGGAGGCTTGTCGCCACCTATGCCTCATCTTAGATACTCTTTACAAGTACAAAGTCATCTTTGGAAGTTATTAGCTGCAGGTGATGCCATTAGTACTTTTGTGGGGAATATGTCCTTTAATCTTTCTAACCCGAATAACCCCTTTCATAGTCAATTACATCAGAATATCTCCCGATATATTATTGCTTGTGTCCGAAAGCCTTACCTACTGTTAGCGGGGAATTTAACATGGGATAATGATATGGGAATTGTTAATTGTACAGATACGTGTACATTTTTGTCTTGCCTCAATCATTCCTGGTGGCACAACTTTACTGGGGATATTTATATCCTCAGGGTTCGTAAGGAAATTTGGCTACCTGTCAACCTTACACGACCGTGGGGGGCATCACCTCTTGAAACTTATATTTGGACTTCCCTCCAGCAGACCCGTCATGCCCTTGGACTTATAGGTGCCTTGGTAATGGGCCTTGTCGCCATCGCCTCCACTGCAGCCGTGGCAGGACTCGCTCTACATCAAAGCATACAAAATGCTGAATTTGTGCAGCAATGGCACGAGCAATCTCATCGGTTGTGGCTTCAACAACGGAACATTGACTCTCAACTCGCTGAAAGATTGGACAACGTGGAGCAAGCCTTAACGTGGCTTGGAGATCAGCTCACTGTCCTCAGTACTCGAATAACATTGCAATGTGATTGGAACTCCACTCAATTTTGCGTAACATCTGTGCCTTTTAATGTTTCTCAGAATTGGACCAAAATCCGAAGATTATTAATAGGCCATAAAAATATTAGTTTGGACATCCAAAAACTCACTCAAAACATTTTTGAAGCATTTCGACAACAATTCCATGTATTGTCCGGGGCCGCTACCTTGAAGGAGCTGGGTCAAAGTTTTGCTGCCCTTAACCCATGGACCCAGACGAAAACACGGATTTCTACCATCTCTGAAAGTATATTGCTTTGGGCGCTCGGATTGGGTCTACTTCTCCTGGTAATCCGATGCTCCCTCCGTCGCATCCAAAAACAAAGGAAAACACAGGAACAAGTATGGGCTACCTTTCTAGGATTGAGGCAAAACAAAAAGGGGGAAATGCAGGGGCCATTGAAAACAATATGCTAAGAATAGATAAGGCTCAAGGACAGTATCTCTAGCTAGTTGCACTTTCAATGAACTCCAGTAGTCAAGGACAGTATCTCTAGTTGAACTTTTAATGAACTCTAGTGGGCGCCAAGAAGGCAGACAAAATAAGAAAGAGCTTAGAGACAAGGAACTAAGCAGAAGGTTACATCTGGGTGCAGAAAGTTTGTTTTGCATTGTGTTATTTTTGCTGACGTGGGATTTATGGAGTATAAATAAAGTGAGGCGGAGGCTCTAGGCGCAGCCGCCATGTTCTCTGTTTGTCTTTGTCTCTTGTGTCTGTTCATTCTCCACCACCCCCGGCACGGTCCCCAGTAGGCTGAGGCACAGGAATCGCTTGAACCCAGGAGGTGGAAGCTGCAGTGAGCCAAGATCATGTCAGTGCACTCCAGCCTCAGCAACAGAGGGAAGCACTGTCTAAAAAAAGAGGTTAAGAGTTATGGAGGACAGAGTGAGAATATCTAACAGGCATCTCATCAGAGGAGGAAATAGCGAAAATGACAGAAGGGCAAAATCTGAAACGTCAATAGCTGAAAAATTTCCAGAACAATATGCACACAGGAGAATAAATAAAGAAAAACTCATGATTTATAATGAAACACCAAAGACAAAGAGAAGAGCATAAAAGCAGATGGGGAGAAAAGACAGATGATGGAAATAGACTGCTAGAAGTGTTCTGCACAGTAACAATGGAATCTTGAAAAGAATGGATTAATATCTTCAGTGTGCTAAGTGAAAATAACTACTAATCTCAAATTACGTGCCCGGGAAATCTCTTTTAGGACCTGTTTTCAAAATGAAAACATTTTCAAAAATAGGAAAATGTATTGAGTTTACCACTGACAGACCCTTACTAAAGGAAATTCCAAATGATGCTTTAGGAAGAAATCAAAGGATCTGAGGAAGAATTTTCTGAGATCCAAGGACTATGGGTGCACAGGAATTGTCAAACCTATAAGTAAATCTATACTAGCATTGTCCATATAATTTATAGAGTTTAAAAATGGAATGAACCAATATTCCTAAAAAGAGCAGGGGAGGATATGATAATTAAAATTCAACAGGAAAGATACGAAAATTAAAAAGTTCTAAAACATTATTGTGGAAGGTGGTTAGATATTAATTTTGATCTTGCTACAAGGAAGTATTGTAAACATTTTAAATAAAAACCATTAAAATAATAAAAACATATAAAGATACAAAATGGACATATGCTGATCGAGTAGCTGCTTTACTAGCCTGGGAAGAAAATCCCCCTTTCCCAAAAGAAGCCTTCATATAGTTGTGATTTTCTACTTTTCCTCCTTAATCCCATAAAGGGAAAGGGACAAAAATTTACAAAGTGAAAGGTCAGCCCTGCTTTAATAAAGCTGAGAGATGCAGAGAGTGAGATGTGAGAAAATAATTATCTATGCAAAAAATTATACTTCATTTTACAGAAAAAAAAACCATGGAATTACTTCCTTAACCATGAATTAACATTGTAAGAAGTTAACTTCTATAAACTAACTTCTATCAATGAACTTCTACAAGGACATTCTATAATGTGCTTTATATATATAATATATATAATTATATATAATATATAATTTTGTTATATATTTTATATATACTATATATTTATATAATATATAATATAATATATATTAAGCAGTTATAGTTATATACAGTTATAATATATAATAATTATATTATTAATATAATTATACAATACATTTTATATATATACCTAAGATTTGCTTTTTTTTTAACAGTTGTGAAATATAGATTGCAAAAAGTACATAAAAGCATATATGTGGGGTTTAAAGACCAATAATAAAACAAATATCATGTGCCTGCAAACAGTGTTAGAAAATGAATTATCATACTGTAGGAGCTCTCTATGTGCATTCTTCAATTGCATTATACTTCATATCCACCAGAGGTAGTAATTAGCTGAATTTTGTTCACTGGTTTTTTCCACTGTTGTTACTATACATTTTTATATCCCTATACAATATGTTGATTAATTCTGACTGAATTATAGAATTGCAATCAAACCTATGTAGTTTTTCTGTAACTGCTTAATATGATGTTTTAAAAATTATCCATATTGACATTTGTGCTTATAATCCATTCACTTTCATTGCTGTATGTTGTTCAGTTTATGTATATAAAAGTTTTTTATTTATTTCAACCTACAATTGGTGAGCATTTGAAGCAATTGTCTTTTATTGCTGCAAATAATACTATTAACTAAAATACTTGTGCATGTTTCCTTAATGAACATGTGCAATAATCTTTCTGATGTGTGTATGAAACTGCTGTGTCATAGGGTGTATACATGTACAACTCAGTGTCTTACTGTTATCAGGATTCATTTATTACTCATGCTGCATGTTCAGTACAAGTCAGTTTGGCAGGATTCTTAATGCTGTCTTCACATAAGGACTTTTATTCCGTAACTTTCACAATCTGGAAAGTTACTTGCCAACGTGGAAGATAAAGGAAAAGTGGAAAATTACACCTTGCTTCTTAAATTTTACTATCCAGAAATAAAATGTATCACTTCTTCTCACATTACATTGGCTTAAAGCAAGTTTCATGGTTACATCTGGTTTCATGGGAGCAGGGAGGTCTATTCCTATTGTTTGATTGGATGGAAGACAACTGGAAATATTGGTGGGGATCTCTAATATCTACCTATAGCCCACCATTCTAGACACCAAATATTTGGCTCAATCTCCTTCACTCATACGGAATACATAAATATCCTTCCTAAGGGAATCAACACAAAAGTCTTGTCCAGTCATGGCACAGAGTTCAAAATTCATGATTTCTGGGTGACAGGCAACAGTGCCTATATGAGGGGTTATACTGGGGAGCAGAAGGTGGAAGGCGTTATCAGTTGAATTGTGTCCAGTAAAAAAATATGTTGAAATCCTAATCCCTGGTGCCTGTGAATGTGACCTTGTTTGGAAATAAGTTCTGTGCAGATGTAATCAAGTTGTGATGAGGCCATACTGAATTAGGGTGGTCCTAATCCAATGACTGGTGTCCTTATAAGAAGAGTAGAAGAGATAGATGCAAGGGAAGAATGTCATGTGACAATAAAAGCAGAGATTAAAGTGCTGGGGCTGCAAGCCAAGGAATGCTGAGGCTCACTGGAAAACCACCAGAGCCAGGGAGGGAAAAGAGAGGTTTCTCCCTCTAAGCTTCAGAGAGCATGTGGCCCTGCTGACCCTTGATTTCAGCTGTCTGGTGTCCAGAACAGTGAGACAATACATATCTGTTGTTTTGAGTCACTCAGTTTGTGGTACTTTGTCACAGCAGCCCTAAGAAACTAACACAGGTGGGTAATAAACATTTGTTTCTATGTCAGGTCAGATGTAATTCCTCTTGAACTAGAAACCTATGAACTGAAAAGATAAGCTCTCACCCCCTTCCGTGCTGCCAACGCACATTTACTCACCGTGCAGTGCTGGAGCAGAGACGTGACAAAGCAAGTGTGCTCTGCACAAGGAAGGAAGAACTGAGTATGTAATGACCCGTGGAGTGGAATGTGGTAGACATGACTACTTAACTGCTATCCAGCTTCCCTTTCCTTTAAGTGTGTTGGGATTGTTTTTCATGTCTCTTTGAAGTGAGTCATAGTCATGGAACCGGTTTTAGCAAATTGGTTTGGGTGGAAATCACTGGTCCACGACTTTCCAGCCATCATGAAAACACTTTTTAAGATAAAGCCTTCATCAGTCCCAAAGTGACTCTGATAAACAGAGCTCCCTTAACCACCCACATGAGCTGTGCAAAATGAGTGGGAAATCTTTGTTGCTTTAAGCCACTGAGATTTGGGGTTGTTAGTCACCACAGCATAACCTAGCTGATTCAGACAGATGAAATGAGCTTGCAACTCAATGGTCTATTCTTGTAAATACAGTGGATCCTTGAACAACGTGGGTTAGAACTGTGTGGGTCCACTAGCACATAGATTTTGTTCTGCCTCTGCCACCCCTGAGACAGCAAGACCAACCACACCTCTTCCTCCTTAGCCTACTGAATGTGAAGATGATGAAGATGAAGACCTTTATGATGATCCACTTCTTAATGACTAGTAAATATATTTTCTCTTCCCTCTGATTTTCTTAATATTCTTTTCTTCAGCTTACTTTTTGTTAGAGTACAGTATACAATACACATAAATATAAAATGTGTATTAGTTGACTATGTTATGAGTAAGGCTTCTAGTCAACAGTAGGTGATCAGTAGCTAAGCTTTTGGGGAGTCAAAAGTTATCCATGGATTTTCAACTGCACAGGAAGTGGGTGTCCCTAACCTCTTGTTCAGGGTCAACTGTATTGCATTTTATTATAATAAAATAAATTATTATCTGAATCTGATTTCTGTTATCTAGATCATAATATTACACCATGTATTCTTCAGACTGAACTTCTTTGATCCAAGAATGTAATGACTTCCCATCTAACTTTCTGTTCACTTCATTGGGCTCTAGTGTTATCATTATCAATTGCACCCATTCATATATTTATTGAATGCCCACTCTATGTCAGGCACTGTTTTAGACATTGTCATGTAAAGATTAAGAAGACATAGTCTCTGACTTTAAGTAATTCACTGTCTAAAGAAGTAGACAAACATGCAAGTACTTTGCATCATTATAGAAT
The DNA here is from genome assembly GCF_007565055.1 of Rhinopithecus roxellana. Lineage (NCBI taxonomy): Eukaryota > Metazoa > Chordata > Mammalia > Primates > Cercopithecidae > Rhinopithecus > Rhinopithecus roxellana. The sequence goes on along the minus strand of NC_044556.1, from coordinate 107,196,813 downwards.
GAGAAGTTCTACATACATCTTTTTACTGTCTATCTTCCTGGGTCAATGGGTCCTGCCTGCTGTGAGCTGCCTTTGGGGGCAGATTCCTAATGTAAGAAGTCATTGTTGGGTGAAATGGTCAGGGTCTTGGGTGGAGAACAAGTGAGGTCATAACTCATGATTCATTATAGAGACCAAATGTTAGGAAAAAAGACTGCCGTGAGAATCAAACCAAACATTCTGAGTCTTGGACAGGCAAAATCTCCCTAGGAGGCAGAGCCAGGTCTGAGCTAACGCTATTACAGTGGGCAGGGCAAGTTAAGTGTGGTCCAGCAAGCTACGCTAGAGAGAGGGACTGGGGACCAGCAGAGATTACTGAAGGAACCAAGGTGGGCTTGACACTCTCCCAAAGTGTTACAAAAGCTAAGAGGAAGTGAATTACTGTTTAAGGATGACTAGGGATTTCACAGTAATCAAACAAATAGGATGTATTTCCAGATGGATAAGTGATATGGTTTGGCTGTGTCCCCACCCAAATCTCATCTTGAGTTGTAATTCCCATAATCCCCACATGTCGTGGGAGGACCTGGTGGGAGGTAATTGAATCATGGCGGTTTCTCTCATGCTGTTGTTGTGATAGTGAGTGAATTCTCATGAGATATGATGGTTTTATAATCGTCTGGCATCTCCCCTGCTTGTACTCATTCTCTTTCCTGCTGCCCTGTGAAGAGGTGCCTTCTGTCATATTTGTAAGTTTCCTGAGGTCTTCACAGCCATGTGGAATGTGAGTCAGTGAAACCTCTCTTCTTTATAAATTACCCAGCCTCAGGTATTTCTTCGTAGCAGTGTGAGAACGGGCTAATTCAATAAGGAATGTCAAAAACCATGGTGGGCAGGGGAAAGGAACATGAAATACTCCCTAAGACTGTAGTAGAGTTCATGGGGATGGCATGGGGGGAGCTGGAGATCCAGACAACTGCAAAAAACATTGTACAAGAGGGCAAAGAGCTTGGACTTGACTTTAGAGACAATAGGAAGCCAAATGAAGTTTGTAAGTAGGTATGATCTGAGTTGTTCTTTTAGCTGGAGTAATTTCGCAGCCTCCTGGAGAAGCAGCTGGTATGAGGGGGTCTGTGGCAGGACAGCTGGGCAGAGGAACCCTGAAGCATCCAGGAGGGGGCAGTCAGGCTGGAGCAGGCAGTGGCACCAGCACTGGGGAAGAAAGACCAGAAAATAAATACATTGAAGATTTGATGCCTGACTGAATGCAGGGATAAGGAAGACCTTGGTAAATTATGCAGATCACCACTTCAAAAAATGATGATAAAAACCAAGGACTGGAAGTCAAATACCTCAGCTCCAACTCTAGCACAGCAATGAACTGACTGACACCAAGAAAGTCACTTTACCTCTCTGAGTTTATTTATCAAAGGAAGGGGTTAGCTGGAAAAATCAAAATGTTCCTTCCAGATTGGAAATCCTATTATTTTAAGCCTTTTTCCCTTCATGATACTTAGTTCTAAAACCAGTGAGATGTGAAAGCCCTGCTATTTTTCTCTAAAGTAAACTTTATATATATATATGTATACACATACACACACATACATCTCACATTGTCTTGAAGACACTAAGAGTCTAACATTTATTGAAAATGTTATGAGACAAATGATGAAGCCAATGACTTGCCTATGGAATTTGACCTTGATAAAAGAATGCATCATAAACAGGCTTAGGGAGAGGAGATGAGGGGAGTTCAGAGATAAGCCAGGAACTATTAATTGGGCAAGACTGTTAAAAATTGAAAACAGTGTTTCTCGGTTGCTGTATTTGTGAGAAGCTTGTGGGTTACAGAAATATTGAACTCCAATTCTTGAACCAAACAGGTAATGAAACTAATTGGTTTTTAAGATATTTGGTCATGCATATCTTCCTCACCATTGAGAGAACTTCTAAAAGGTTCTAGTTGTTTCTAGTGCATAGTTTATAAAAATCTTTAAATACAGGCTTCATGATCTGAGGTGAGTTCCACAGTACAGTACGGTAAAAATGGCCACAAGCTGCACATTTAATGGGAATGATTAGCAATTAAAAAATGTAGCCCCTTCTCTTCATCATGTTGCTGGCTGATCTCCTGATGAATGTTTTATGTTAATATGTGAATGTCCTTTTTGGTCTGCCTCATTTTAATGAAGCAGCTTGAAAATTTTTCATCCCACATTTCAAATATTTTGTTCCAAGGATACTGAATAATGAACTGTGCTCCTCAGCATCTTAAATAATAAATCCATTTATTCATGAGGCAATTAATTTTGTAAACTTCATGTAATTTAGGTTTTTCTGATTTAATGTGAGGTTTTTCCAAGAAAGAGGAAGGATAGAGAGTAAATGGAATCTGGCCTTTTGCTTTTTATTTTCCTAAGTGTACTGTTAAGCCCAAATACGTCTGTCACACAGACTCTTAAAATAACAAAATAAAACTGACAAATTGAATGTTTCACCCACAGGCCTTTAGGCTTTAGGCTTTAATATCCTTATAATCAACAATGGCCTTATGTCAGTGATCGAAGACAAATAGGTAATGACTTTTGGAGAAATAAGTTTTTTTTAAATTTTTTTTATTTTTATTATACTTTAAGTTCTAAGGTACATGTGCATAACGTGCAGGTTTGTTACATATGTATACTTGTGCCATGTTGGTGTGCTGCACCCATCAACTCATCAGCACCCATCAATTCATCATTTATATCATGTATAACTCCCCAATACAATCTCTCCCCCCTCCCCCCTCCCCATGATAGGCCCCAGTGTGTGATGTTCCCCTTCCCGAGTCCAAGTGATCTCATTGTTCAGTTCCCACCTATGAGTGAGAACATGCGGTGTTTGGTTTTCTCTTTTTGTGATAGTTTGCTAAGAATGATGGTTTCCAGCTGCATCCATGTCCCTACAAAGGATGCAAACTCATCCTTTTTTATGGCTGCATAGTATTCCATGGTGTATATGTGCCACATTTTCTTAATCCAGTCTGTCACAGATGGACATTTGGGTTGATGTTTATTGCGGCACTATTCACAATAGCAAAGAGAAATAAGTTTTACCTTCAGTGTGCAAGAACACATTCTAAAGCTACGATACAGCTTTCAGGGATGTTAGGGAGAAAGAGGCAAAAATTTGGAGCACATCTCCTGTGGCTCTGAGGAAAGGCAGAGAGAGAGAAAGCCTGTAATTACCACTAAAAGTCACTGGGGCTCTGTCATGGGCATACTTTTGACTTGAGCTGGAGTTTGTTTAGGGATAGGTAAGAGGAGCTATGTTATGCAGTTGGGGATGGGATAATGGTAGCTGGCAAAAGTGAGGGAAGGGAGGAGATTATTTACATGCATTCATTCCTTCAATAAATGTTTGTTGAACCTAGTATTTTCTAGGCATTGCTGGGGATAGAGCACTAAACAATATAGACAAAAACCTTTGCCTTCAAGGAGCTTATATTTTAGTGAGAAGCTAGGCAATAAAGAAACAAGCAAAAGTTACAGTATGTCAGAATGTGATAAGTGTTTATGGAGAAGAATAAAGCTGGAGAATGGGATACAGTGTGCTGGTGGGCATAAAAGTACTATTTTAAACAGCAGTGGAGGAGGTCTCCCTGATAAGATAATATTTAAGAAGAGAAGGAGGTAAGAGAGAGAGCCAGCCATCTAGGAAGAGGGCATGTGCAAGGAAAAAGGCCTCCCAAGTAAGACAAAACACAGCAAGCGCAAAGAAAGGCCCGGAGACAGGAGTGCACTGGCTTGTTCAAGGAACCAGATGGTTAGAGGGAGCGACCCTCGGGAAACAGCAGGAGACTTGTGTGCGGGATGTAAGAACTGTCCAGGGTGCGACATAGGGCCTTGTAGATTCCCACTCTGCCTGAGACGGAAGCCGCTGCAGAGTGCTGAGTTGAAGGGTTAAGGTGCTCTGACGTGGAATTCCAGATTATCACTCTGGTTGCTATGTGGAGAGTAAACTATAGGCCAAGGCAGGGGCAAGGGCAAGGGTGAAGCAGGCGTGCGGATCAGTGGAATTTTCAGTAATCCAGATGAGAGATGATGGTGGCTTGAACCCGGGCAACAGCAGTGGCAGTGAAGCGTGGTTGGATCCTGAGTATATTTTGAAGTGAGGACCCACAGGACTTACTGATATGGCTATGTTTGACAAGATAGAGGAGTCGTAAGTGAAAAAAGTAATTCTGTGAGCAGCTAGAAGGATGACGTTGCAAGATTGAGGAGACTGGGGGAAGTGTGAAGGAAAAGGTTAGGAGTTTCTGGACATGTTGAATACAAAATGACTTCAAAGCACGGAGGAAAAGCTAACAAAACTTGAGCCCCCTCAGTTTTAATGTGTATTGTTTAGGAATGCCGATAGGTGGGATAAAATGGCAGGGAATGATAAACACAAAATATAAGGTAGTGGCTTTATCACTTTGAGAAGAAAAGGCAGAGTGATGGGGTAGAGAAGGAACACACAGGTTAATGCAATGAAATTGCTGATGTTCCAAGTTTTAAGTGGAGTAGAAGCTTCATTGGTGTTCATTTTATTATTATGCTTCATCGTTCACAGATATCCTCTTGCATTAATCAAATGTTACATGGTAAGAATTTAAGAAGGGAATGAGAGCAGTTAAAAACATGGAGTGTGGACAGCTATTTTGAGGGGTGTTTCTGTGAAAGGAAGTAGATTTTTTTTTTTTTAAGATGGAGTCTCACTCTGTTGCCCAGGCTGGTGTACAGTGGTGCAACCTTGGCTCACTACAGCCTCTGCCTTCCAAGTTCAAGTGATTCTCCTGCTTCAGCCTCCTGAGTAGCTGGGTTTACAGATGTCCATCACCACACCTGGCTAATTTTTGTATTTTTAGTAGAGATGGGGTTTCATCATATTGGCCAGGCTAGTCTCGAACTCCTGACCTTGTGATCTGCCCGCCTCGGCCTCCCAAAGTGCTGGGATTACAGGCGTGAGCCACCGCACCTGGTAGGGAAGTAGAAATATTGAGTTGACGTGGGGTCAAGAAAGGGTGTTTTAAAATCGGAACAAATGAGAGGATGTGCATCTGCTGATGGGAATGACCCAGTAGTGAAGGTGACATTGATGGCACAGGAAGGAAAGTGTTTTCTTGCTACAGAGACATCATTGAATAGGAGAGAGGGTGTAGGGGGTTTCTGTTCTCTTCTCGCTCATTTGAAGGAGTTCCCTTTCTATTCTAGACACCATTACTGGGTTTAGAAATTGAAAATACCTTCTCCCACGGTCACCGTCCTTAGCATCCTCCATTAAACAGAAATTCCTATTTTGGATGTTATCAATTTATTTCATATTTTGCTCAAGGTATGGTTTCTGAATTTTGTTTAAATAAGTTTCTCCCTGCTCCTAAGTCATGGGGGTAGTCTTTTATATTTTATTATATCAACATTATAGCTTTACTTTTCAATTTTAGGCCTTTAATTCTTCTAGCATCTCCCCTTATTTGTAGCATTAGGCAGTGATCCAACTTCAAATTCTCAAAATGGTAAACTAGTTTTTCCAATACAGTCTACCAAACAATCTACCTTTTCCCTAGTGATTTACGGAAAAACAATTGCTTGCAAGGTTGGTTTTTTTTTTTCCCTGAGTATTTGTTTTCTCCAAATTTCCTTTTTACTCTTGGTATGTTTTGACTCCTGCTATTTTCTTATTACAAATTATACTTCAGCATCTGGTGAGCCTCCCTGTGTGTTCGTATGTTTTAAAATTGTCACACTAAAAAGCTGATCCAGGTGGGGTGGTTTGCCCATTTGCAGGCACATTGTAGGATGGGCTGGGAGGTGGGGAGTCTGTTTCCTTAGGGAATTCTCAATCTCAGTATCTTAATTTTTTCATTTAAGGGAAGACTCTTCTAATATCTTGTCTGAAAGATACCCATTTAGCTCCATGCTGTTAGAAAGGGTGAGGAAAGCCTTGGGGTGAGGGATCGTGTTGAGGGAGATTTTCAAAGTAGGATATACAGATTGTTTGCTTAAACCACCTGTGTTCATTGGCACAGCCCTGGCTTACACCATGCCTGGGTGTTTCTAATCCAAGAGACTCTGTTTGATACTATCAGAGAATAACATCCAGTCTTCTGGCTGAGTTCAGATAGGGGCAGTAGTTTGGCTAATGGGGCTTGAGTGAAATATCTGTGGTTCTAGATTTTTGCTGAAACATGTGTGCCCAGTCTTTTTTAGGCAAAGACTTCTAGGCATACTGCGAGCCTCTGATTCCCGAGACTCAAGAGCCCACGTGACATCAGTCCTGTGGCTTCCTGGCTTGGACCTCTGCTGGCTGGGATTCAGCTTCCACATGACCATGAGAAAGGCATTTACCATTCCCTTGTCTATTTCCCAGATTCCAGAATTGTGATGCACTTGCTGCTGCTTCTTTTCTGTCTTTTGTGAGGCTGGAGACTTTCTACTCCCTCCTGTTCATCTTTCTTGGGAGAAGGTGCCATTTCTTCTGTCCTCGAAGACTAGGCATCTGGCATGGAGTAGACTGAAGGACTGGAGGTCTGAAGAGACCACCAGCCTCTTCAGCTGAGCACCCTGAGCAACTTGATGTTTACATGATGTTCCACCTGATAAGAGGAACTAAATCCACCTGTTGATGAAGAAAAACAGAACAAAACCCCTAGTGCCCAGAAACTTACCATGATAGGGCTCCCCACTCCCTTCCACTCTGCCTCCTCTCTCCATCTCTTTCCCAGTCCCTCAAAGGTCTTTTTTGTTTGATGCAAACTGAGCCAACTCCTCTTTGAATTGAGCCTTGGTGAAGTTGGCAAATGTTATTATGTCCAAATGACCTTTTCTTAAAGGGGGCACAAACCCCTGGATATTCTAAAATAGAGAAACCAGGGAGTCCAGCCACGCAGCACCAAGCTGTGTGACACGCTGTTGTGCAGAACTCCAACAGACCTGCCGGCAAATGCAGCTGGTTAGAAAACAAAAGGGCTTTGTCTCTCTTGTGTGCAATTGCACCCAGCATCCTGGTCAGGAAACAGGTGGCTGTATGTTCAGTGCTTTCTTTTGAGAAAGGAGAAACAAGATATTTAGATCTCTGCTGAGAGGCAGCTGTTCTCCTCTGGCTTTGTGCTAAGACTTCAGCAATATTCTTCCTAGGACTATAAGATGCTTTCCAGGTTTGTATCATTTTTCTTTCAAAGAGCTTCAAAACATGTGCAAACACAGATTTCCATCCCATCCCCACCCCCAGTTTGTAAATGTAGAACCAGAGAGACATCAAAATTAAGCAACATGCCCACTGTAGCACCACAAGTCAGAGACAGGACCCGGAACAAAGTGTAAGTCATTTGTCTTTGTTGACTATTACAGATACCCTCGTTCTGCTGGGATGATAGTATAAGTGAGCAGATAATTTTCAAGATGTTTTAACTGTCGGTTGGAATTGTCAATGTTTGTTTATTAAAATTTTTCACTCAAGGCCATGATGATGATTTCCAGGGTATTTTTTTTAATTAAAAAACTTAAAAACATAAACAAGGCACTGAGCATTTCATTGGCAAAACTGAACCTGAACAAGCTCAGAAAACAGTTGGAGTATCAGCCGGGTGCAGTGGCTTATGCCTGTAATCCCACCACTCTGGGAGGCTGAGACGTGTGGATCACGAGGTCAGGAGTTCGAGACCAGCCTGGCCAATATGGTGAAACCCTGTCTCTACTAACAAATAAAAAAATTAGCCAGGCATGGTAGTGCATGTCTATAGTCCCAGCTACTTGGGAAGGTGAGGCAGAAGAATCACTTGAACCCGGGAGGTGGAAGCTGCAGTGAGCTGAGATCATGCCACTGCACTGGGTGACAGAGACTCCATCTCAAAAAAGAAAAAAAAAAGTTGGAGTATAATCTGTCATAAAGTGGCAATTTGGATGATGAATTAATAATGAACTAATAATATTAAAGTCCTTGGATGGAAATGAGATCCATTGCAGGTGTGCAGAGAAGGCTGGGCAGGTGAATTAATCTATGATCTATGATCTCACACAGAATTCTGGATAGTAAATTTGATTCCTATGGTTCCAACAGAACGAAACACCTAACCACTATATCAAAGATGCCTTTAAAATGTGACACATGCAGTACAGTCATTGTAGATTGCCCCCAGATGATCATATTTTGCAAAAGGAGAGATGCAAGCACAGAACACTCACAGCTGGGACAGTCACTGCCTAATGAGGACCCATAGTATTGATGATGATACATTCCAATCTCATGGCTCCTATTTCTGGTTTTTCTAAACCACTGTTTATTAGGTTAAGTGTTTATTCCCCTGGCCAAAGATATCCTATGAAGCTGTGATGCTGAAATGACTGTCTTTCTCTGGATCCACAAATACCAAGAGAAAATGGGAGCTGATATAATTACTGACGTGTGATAGACTGGACTATTAGTCACAACAACATTCCCCACCCCTGTAGTGTTGCCATATGTTCACAATCTTAGCCCCATAAAGGGTGGAGTGTATTTCTCCATCCCTTGGCTTTGGGCTCAACCATGTCGTTGGCTTTGATCAATGGAATGTTTAGGCTGGCTCTTTCTCTCTCTGCCACTGTCATGGGGAGAGGATGCACAGATAGCCCAGTGGACCCAGGATATTGAGACACACGTGGTAAAGGGGTGTCCCAGTCAATCCTAGACGTGCCCAAGAAACACATGGTTATTTTTATATGCCACTGAGCTTTGGAGGTTGTGTGTCTCATAGAACTATTGTGGCTATAAATGACAGATACATTAACATTTTATTTGCCAAAGAAGAACAACAAAGGACAGAAAACCTTACTGTTGCTATCATTTCATAACAGACAGGACATTTTGTTACTAAAAAACAGAATGAACATAATGTAGAATAAAAGTCACTTCTTTAAATTGAAATAGTTAACTATGAAAAACATGTCACTGAATTCTCATTTCCCTCCCTTTTCAATGGGAACCTAGGAAAAGTTGGTCATTGGTTTGTAGCTGTCTGGGGAATAACTCTAAGGAATCTTCTCCACATAGGAGAAGAATCTAGGTACAGGTCAACGATCTCTCTGGTCTCCGTAGCCACAGATGAATCAACGTTCCTGCAGATTTATTCTCTTGTGTCGCAGGATACTATTTTGGTGTTGTGTGTGTGTATATATATATATATATATATTTTTTTTTTTTTTTTTTTTTTTTTTTTTTTTTTTTTTTTGAGACGGAGTTTCACTCTTGGTGCCCAGGCTGGAGTGCAATGGTGCGATCTCGGCTTACTGCAACCTCCGCCTCTGGGTTCAAACGATTCTCCTGCCCCAGCCTCCTGAGTAGCTGGGATTACAGGCACGTGCCACCACACCCAGCTAATTTTGTATTTTTAGTAGAGATGGGATTTCTCCATGTTGGTCAGGCTGGTCTCGAATTCCTGACCTCAGGTGATCTGCCCACCTCGGCCTCCCAAAGTGCTGGGATTATAGGCGTGAGCCACCGCACCCAGTCAGTGTTGCATATCTTTAATAAAAATCTTCTTTCTTTAACTCTTCAAGAGGCAAGCAACACCCCTTGCGTTTAAAGTATGCTCTTTCTGAGAGGCCAAGGTGGCTGAAATAGCCTGGCGGAGGTCATGGGGCTGGGGGGAGTATCTCACAATGGAGCAAATCCTTTCCTTGCTTCGTCTGGTGATTCTGACAGCAGATGCCCGTGGTGCCTCCGACCACGGGTCCTTGACGAAAGCCGCGTGGTTAGCATGGCTGAGACAGGGTGAGGTTGGATATGTTTTCTCCACGGGACTTTGTTTTCTTATTTTTTGCTCACAAAGAAAGCGAAGAGATTGCATATCGAATTGTGGATTGCAGATTATAAATTGCAGCCCAAGCAAAGGAATTGGACTCATCCTCTTGTTACAAAGCATGAAAGTGGCTGTTCACATAGGAAATTATAGTCTAGAACAATAAAAACAAAGGACATTCAAGTGGATGACCTTCCTCAGGCTGTGGAAAGCTAATTGAGATCTTTAGGCTAGAGCAAACCCCAAATCTGTGGGTTTCCACCAGTTCTGCTGTTCATAGCCTATAACTTTGGCCAGGTTTGAGTGAATTATCAATTCCGTGGCAGATCGAGCAGTGATTAGGTGTGGCTATGGTGGGCTCTGCATTGCAAAGTTCTCAGACTTTTTGTTTTCGAAATTTAAAAATATCGCACAACTATATATAACTGTATAAATGAACGAATGTAAAAATGATGAAAACTGAATGAGATCTGTAGTCTTGTTATCAATACTGTACCAACATCAGTTTCCCGGTTTTTACATTATCGTAGGGTTGCCAGGTTCAGCAAATAAAAATACAGCACACCTAGTTAAATTTAGCTTTAAATAAACAACAAGTAATATCAGGACACATTTCTACTAAATAGTTATTTGTTATCTGAAATTCAGATTTAACTGTATATCTTATATTTTATCTGGCAATCCTAATTATACTATGGTTATTTGCAATGTCACTATTAGGGAAAGTTGGATGAAGAAGGCATGAGACTCCATGTACTATTTTTGCAACTTCCTATAAGTGTATAATTATTTCAAAATAAAAAGTTCTAAAACATCATATCCTCCTGTATTCATCCCACATATAAAAATATACGCATCCTCAGATAACCTGGAAATGAAATGGACTGTCTGTCTTGCTGGTTTATATGTTATTTATTGAGCTACAATGGGTTTGAAGAGGTTGGGTACTCGTCTCTTAGCTGTGGAGTAAAACAGTGAAGACACTCGGCAAAGATAAATTGTGTGTGGCAAGCTTCTCTTCCGATCCTGTTAAAGTCTCGAATACACCTCCTCTGCTGGCAGTTGGGCAGCAAATAGCATTTTCACTCTGATGTGTTGTAAGTGAGCTCTCTTTGATGTCCTGCATCTCAAGTGACAAACTGTCATGGCTCCCAAAGTGATTTGGCTGAACTTCCTGGCCAAAGACTAGGCTAAACTGAAATTAGCAGCTCAATTTCTTTTTACTTTTTTTTTTTATTATTATACTTTTAAGTTCTAGGGTACATGTGCACAACGTGCAGGTTTGTTACATATGTATACATGTGCCATGTTGGTGTGCTGCACCCATCAACTCGTCATTTACATTATGTATATCTCCTAATGCTGTCCCTTCCCCCTGTCCCCTCCGCACAATAGGCCCCGGTGTATGATGTTCCCCTTCCTGTGTCCAAGTGATCTCATTTTTCAATTCCCACCTAGGAGTGAGAACACGTGGTGGTTGGTTTTCTGTTCTTGCGATAGTTTGCTGAGAATGCTGGTTTCCAGCTGCATCCATGTCCCTACAAAGGACATAAACTCATCCTTTTTTATGGCTAGCAGCTCAATTTCTATTTCTTTTTCTAGAAGAATGGCCTTCAGGACTACTAAATATGTTAGGATGTACTGAGCATCAATATGATTGGATTCCTGAATTCAAAGGGCCCAATGCCAAGGTGACATTCACAGGAAATGTACACTCTTCACCTGCTTCGGTAGTGGGCCCTGTGTTCTTGGTGTTCTTTTAGGCCGACGAGGTCTAAGGTTCTCTCTTGCCCCTCTGATGTGATACCAAGACAAAGAACCTGGGTTCTTGGCTCCTTTATCGTGGAACCATTTGCTAGTCATGGCAGTCTAAATGCTAGCACTCAAAATGTAGGTGGAAAAATGAGTCAGATTTGGAAAAAGAGGACCGAACCTCCTTGCCCAAAGCAGCACTGTTTGAATTCCCCACTCCACATTTTCCTGTCCTAGTATTCAGAGATGATATTCAAATATTCAGCGACATGACTATTTAATGCCTGATACACCTATAATATTTCTTTCCCGTATTTTTAATCTGTATTCTCTGTGATTACCTCTTTGTAGGACAATTTTCTAGTATTTTTACAGAGAGAATAGAAAGATAGTCTAGTCTTTCCTGTGGCAAGTCTAATTTTAAAGTTTTAAAGTTGTATTAATAGTTTAGAAAATGTTCTTTCAGATTCACAGCTCATTCTTGGCAATGTTTTGCAAATTTTTTAGAATTATTAAAATTTTTTTAGAATTATATAAAATTTTTTTCATATATGAGCAGTAAGATTTCAGAGACTTTCTATTTTTTTTTTTTTCAATGACTTCTTAAATGATCTGAATTGGTGACACTCAACTGACCAGGTATCAAAGTATCTGTGTCAAGATATGGGTGAGTTGCCCCAGAGGCCTTAGTTGTATCCCAGGGAATGAATCACACCAGAAAAGGTTTAGCAGGAAAACTTACATATACCAGAAAGTGATTGCAACGAACATAAATATATTCTACCCAAAGCAAATTGGATCTATTCCCAGTTTAACTTTTTTACAATGTTTGCCAAATGTATGTGAACATGATTATCATTTTTATTTGTACTTTGAGTCTTATTGAGACTAAAGCTATCTTCATTGGCTTTTGGCCTTTTTCTTTTCTTTTCTTTTTTTGTGAATTGCCGTTTTAGATTTTTCTTTCTTTCTTTCTTTCTTTCTTTTTTTTTTTTTTTTGAGATGGAGTCTTGCTCTGTCGCCCAGGCTGGAGTGCAGGAGCATGATCTCAGCTTACTGCAGCCTCCATCTCTGGGGTTCAAGCGATTCTCCTGCCTCGGCCTCCCGAGTTGCTGGGATTACAGGCATGCACCACCACCATGCCCAGCTGATTCTTGTACTTTTAGTAGAGATGGGGTTTCACCATGCTGGCCAGGGTGGTCTTGAACTCCTGATCTCAAGTGATCTCTTCACCTTGGCCTCCCAAAGTGCTGTGATTACAGGTGTGAGCCACCACACTCGGCTGCCATTTTAGATCTTTTGTCCATCTCTTGACATTTTATCTTTTCTCTATTAATTTGTATGACTTTAAAAATATATATCTAAGATAGTAGACTTCATGTTTTGTATGTGTCACAGATTTTTTTTCTGTGAATTAACCTTGTTTATGATGCTCTTTGCTGTATAGGAAGTTTAAATTTTTATAATTAAATCTACAACTCTTGTCTTTTACAAGCTCTATTTTTAATCTTATTTTTAGTAAATCCTTTTTTATTGCAAGACCTAACAATATAGACCAAATAATAGTAGTAATAATGGGAGTAATAACAATCATTACAACAGTTTTATCTATTTATTTAGTACACGGTATTTGCCAGAGATCTCACCAGACATTGAAATTATGGAATTATATTTCATTCGATTATTAGTCCAGCAACCTGGGTGACCTCATCTTGCAAATGAGGAAATTGAGGCTCAGAGAGGTTTATTAGTTTAACCTTGCCCAACGTCACTGTTATCTGCTTGAGTTGGCAGGACTGAGGGACAGGTGCTGAGTCCAGAGGGCGGGTGAGACAGGTGGGCTGGAAAGCCAACTGGGATGGGAGGGCATACATAGCTCCTTTCCCTGTGGTAGTAGAAATTCCTACTCATTACTCTGGAGAAGAAGTGCATTGTATTGACTAATCTTCCAAACAAGCTTTAGGCTCATTTTGTCAATTTCAAGTGAAAAATCCTTTTGGAAATTTGACATTAAAAATAAAATCTTCACACCCAAGATCATGCAATGTCTCATTTATTTAGGTTTTCTCTCACACTCTAAAGTAATATTTTATAGTTTTTTAAATACGATCTGGCACATCTCATAAGGAGAGTATATTATGAATGGGATCTTTTTTAAAAAAGTTATATTTCTAATTGGTTATTTCTAATATATTGTAAAACTTCTGATTTTTATATGTAGACCTATCTGGCCACCTTACTTGATTCTCTTCTTTGTTCTAAGACAATTTTCCAGTTGATCATCTTGTAGTTCTTTGGTAGACTGACGCAGGTTTATAACATTTATATTATCTTGCCACTTATTTTGACAGGAAGTGTCATTTATTTATTGTGTGTAGAATTGATCTGGTTTTCTGGCTTGCTAGTTAGCAGCAAAAACATTTAAAAGTTAACATTAAACAGTGTCAGCCATGCACGGTGACTCACACCTGAAATTCCAGCACTTTGAGGGGCCGAGGTGGGTGGATCACTTGAGGTCAGGAGTGCGAGACCAGCCTGGCAAATGTGATGAAACCCCATCTCTCTCTACTAAAAATACAAAAATTAGCCAAGCGTGCTGGCTGGCTCCTGTAATCCCAGCTACTTGGGAGGCTGAGGCAGGAGAATCGCTTGAACCTGGGAGGTGGAGGTTGCAGTGAGCCGAGCTCGTGCCATTGCACTCCAGCCTGGGCAACAGAGTAAGGCTGTGTCTCAAAAACAAACAAACAGCAACAACAAAACAGTCAGTGTCATTTACTCCAGTCTAACAATTGAAGTGTCTCTTTAGTGTGTTCTCAGTCTCTCCAGGGAAAGAAACAAAAAATAAAAGCACAGTTGTTTTGGAGAGCTGGCCGGTTCCCTTTCAATTTCACCAAGATAGGGTATATGAGGAAAATTGCCCTGTCTTAGCGGTGGTGATGAGAAGGAGGATTTAGATGGGTGTAATGCTCTTATTCTGTCTTCTCTGTGGTGACATCTTTACTCTGATGGATTGCAGTACTGTAGTTTCTGGATGCTGAATTTACGGCTCATTTTTTTTTTTTTTTCACTTTATTAATGCTTCTGGATGCAGTGGTCATACTCACCCGCCCCGCCCCGGCCCCAGTCCCTCTGCCCCTGACCTCTCAACGTGCAGTTCCCTCAGTTCTTGCTGGCTGTACCCCTGAGTCTCAGCCTCATTCTCTGCCTGACCCTCTGGTTTGATAGTCCCTCCCAGCCTCTGCTCTCAGGTCTCAGGTTCCCAGCCTCTGAATCCAGTGTCCTACAGGATAGGAGTTGATGGTGGCCCGTGAAAACTAACTGTCAATGCCTCACTCTGCATGTATCTCCAATTCACTTTAATGTGTTTTAATCCGTTATGGTTTTGGGTAATGATATGGTTTGGATCTGTGTCCTCATTTATATCTCATGTTCAATTATAATCCCTAATATTGGAGGCGGGGTCTGGTGGGAAGTGATTCGATCATGGGAGCAGATTTCTCTTGAATGGTTTAGTACCATCCTCTTGGTACTAGCCTCATGACAGCGAGTTTTCACGAGATCTGGTTGTTTAAAAGTGTGTGACGCCTCCCCTTCTCCTTTCTCTTGCTCCTGCTTTAGCCATATAACATGCCCGAGCCCCCCTTCACCTTCTGCCATGATTGTAGGTTTCCTGAAGCCTCCCCAGAAGCTGAAGAGACAGTGTCTCCAGGCTTTCTATAAAGCCTGTAGAACCATGAGCCAATTAAACCTCTCTTCTTTATAAATTACCCAGTCTCAGGTATTTCTTTATAGCAATGTGAGAATGGCCTCATACAGGTAACCTATGAATTGGACTCTGCCTAGAGCCCCAGATGGGAAACAGGAGACATAAGACCTCTCTGTCCTCAATTTTATCCTCATTTATCTTATATATCTGTCTCTTTTCTTGCTCAAAAGGGAAAATTGGGACGACATTTGCCAGCTTCGCTTTCTTGCATCCCTTTCTTCTGAAGCCCCCGAAAAAGAAAAAATTTCTTTGAAACTTACCTTTCACCATTTTTTTTTCCATCATGGCTTTGCAGTCATAGAAAGATGTGGTATCTTTTCTGCTCCCCTCCAAAATTAATCTTATTTGCAAATAAAATATTACTGCATTTTTTCTTTTTGTAAAATCAAATTATAATCTCTATCCCTATCTGTCCCTCAACAATTAGGGTAAAGATCATGTACTAAATGATTCTGAAGACATTACTTTAGTTACAAGGTTATTAAAATAATTACAGATAATTTTGTTTCTGTCTTGATTTTTCTTATCTCAGTGGCACCTAGAGGTTCTGGCCAGGGCCTCTAGGACAATGTTGAATAGTAGGACTGATAGAAGGTAGCTGCCTTATCCTGACTTTCATGAAGTTACTTTAAATGTCACCACCAAGTTATGATGTTTTCTGCCAAATATCCTTAAGGAAAATGCCTTCTATTTTTAGTTTACTAAGAATTTTCCTTTTTAAAGATTAAGCATTAAATGTTAGTGCATTTTTTTGCTTCTATTGGTATTGCATAATTGTTCTACCAGGTTAATATACCCAGGTAAGTAAAACGCTATTCTGCTCAGGTAAGTAAATCGCTATTTCTAGCTATTCTAATCATTTGAATTGAATTTCTCTGGTGGCAAACAATGACTAATAGGCATTTAATAGCAATAAAAGAGGAGTGTGTTGAAAATATAGTGGGGATATTTTGAAGAAACAAAGAGCTGAACAATGGAAGCTTAAGGAGAACCAAGACTGCTTGGAGGAGCCGAGCAGCAGAAACTAGCAGGTCGCATTGCTCCTACGACACATCATATATCATTTACCCCCAATTACCTTTATTACCTTATGATGTTTTCTTCTTCTTTTTTTTTTTTTTTTTTTTTACTTTTAAAATGGTTTCATTTTATATCCAAATAATGAACAGAATGTTGTACCCATAAATTCTACTTTCCAAAAACAGTTAGGAGCTTTTTAAAAGAAAACCACACAATAAAGTTTTAAAAGGCACTGGGATTCATCTGCTTCTAGATCATTGCTAGGCTAGAAAAATAAAGTTTGTTCTACCAGGAATCACAGGTTAGAACCGAGTATTCTCTGAAGTGGAAATTCTAGAGTGTAATGGCATTCCAGGCAAAGCTTATTCAGTTCTCATCCCCAGCATCCACAACTACCTATCAGAAGGGTTAAACCAGGTGAAAACAGTCCAGCATAATTAGGCTTCATCAAACAATGTCATTATGCTCTTCTAAGATGCAAATAAACCAAAACAGGAAATTCTAAAATCACGACAATATTTGAAGCTGTCATACAAATTGTTAGTTCCTTGTTTTATCCCCCCTTCTGTGACATTAATAAAGGGAATATTTTACTGCAAAGAATATTTTATTTTATACATCACTGGCCATGAATTTTTGCCATTCGTTATTATACAAATGCTGCCTACTACCATTATCCAAATGGCATAACCATTTAACATCCACAATTCACTTCTATAGTTATAAGTAGAATTTTCATGTGAAATCTTCACTGATAGATGTACTTATATAAATCAATGTCCTTTGGAGACTTGGAACTACTAAATTATTGGTTTATTTTTTACATAAGGTCACTTAAATGAAAAGTGATTAAAATATATCTTTTCTACATTACTATCTGCAAAACATCAGATAGTAAGATGCAAAACATCTTACGGATGTTAGATTCCAAGTCTCTAAAGGACATTTTCAAAAGTACATCAAGAAATGGTTACAGAGATGTTTAAGAAGCATCTTCATGTCCACATCCGGTTGTAACTACTGTACTATTTTCTCTTCCAGCTGCTTCCCTTTGCCTGCAAGAGGGACTCGGATAAGATGGATGTTTTGCTTGACTTCTTTGATATCCTAGACTTTCTGTAGTTCTTTATTTTTCTTCAATCTGTTCATTATAAATTTAACTTGGCGTTTCTGTTTGATCTCTTCAACTCTCTTCATTGCATCAATGGTTTTATTCCATAGCTCTCGCTGAATTTGATAGGTTCATTTCTACGTTTTTCAAATTCAAATGAATTATCCACTGTAAGCTCTTTACCAGCTGCTTTCTGGAATGCCTTGGTCCACCTAACTTTGCAAGGATTGTGCTTCTTTTTTAACTTTTTTATGCCGTTTAGATTTACAAAATCTGAACACCTTGCAATCGTTGCGGACGAACATCATGCTGTGGGAAGGGTAGATGGGCCCCAAACAGAAATAATACTTCTTGATACGCGTGTTGAACCTGTGTGGGTCCCCACCAGCCAAACGGCAAGCTTGAGAAGAAGTGACCACCTTGTGATGTTTTCAAGAACGAAATTTCAAGCAGAGAGAATCTCATTCGTCTGGTTTAGGTCACATGTCTACTCCATGGTTGAGCAGTAGTAGTGTGGGCTCTTCCAGAATAGGGGAAGAACAATTCCTTAAAGAAAGTGGCATTACAGAAAGAAGTTTAGGGGTTGATGGTGAGAAAGAAATGTGTTAGGCGGGAGAAACACTGCCATAGTACATGCTAGAGTGGATGTGCTAATTTTTAAAATATTTTTTGCATCTATGTTGTGCATATATATTTGCATCTCAAAGATAGAATTAGTTTATCTTGTGCTTGTTTGAAGTTTTCTATCCCTTTTGGTATATTTTTAACAAAGTTTCATTAATAGAAAAACTTCTTTTCCTAGATTGATTAGTAGAAGCTGCCTGATTCTGGTGTATAAGTACTATTTGTTTGATTTTAAATATATATTTTTGGCTAATTTATTATTTCTTCCATGAATAATGGTGTACTTGGGTTTCCTTGTCTCTTGAGTAAATTTTGACAATTTATGCTTTCATAGAAAATGGTTTATTTCATGTAAATTGTCAAAGCTATTGCTATACATTTGTATCCAATATTTTCCTGTATTTTAAGCATTTCTTCCTACTAGTAGTTCAGGCATTTTTCCCATTCTTATCCTGCTTATTTGTTTTCTCTTTTTTCTGAAACAGCTCTATTTTATTGGACTTTTCAAAGAAACTGCTTGTGCTTTTATCACGTGTTCTTTAATTAAATGTACTCATTTGACTCTTCTATTTCCATTGATTCCTTCCACTTTTTACATGTTATTTTGTTGTTAACTTTCTTGCTTCTTGAGTTGAATGCCAGTGTATACATTTTTATTACGTTTTCTGAAAAGTTCATTATGTGGTTATAAATATTCCTGTGAATGCTGCTTTGACTGCTCCTCATAGGTTTTTCTAAATACAGTTGATCCTTGAACAATGCAAGGATTAGGGGAACTGACCCCTGCACAGTTGAAAATTCACATATAACTTTTTACTCCCCCCAAAGAACTAATAGCCTACTATTGGCTGGAAGCCTTAGCAATGACATAAATAGTCATCAACACATATTTCGTATGTCATTTGTATTCTATACTGTATTCTTAAGATAAAGTGAGCTAGAGAAAAGAAAATGTTATTAAGAAAACTATAAAGAAAATATATTTCCTATTTATTAAGTGGAAGTGGATCATCATAAAATTCTTCATCCTTGTCCTCATGTTGAGTAGGCTGAGGAGGAGGAGGGATTGATCTTGCTGTCTCAAGGCTAGCAGAGACAGAAGAAAATCTGCATGTAAATGAATCTGTGTAGTTCAAACTTACGTGGTTCAAGGGTCAACTGTAGTTCGTAATTTCTCTTTTTATTTCTTATTTAGGCAGTGTTTTAAAATTTCCAAGTAGATTAGTTCCCCCTCTAAGCTTTTCTATTACTGAACTTCAGTGTCACTGCACAGCAGTAATGACCTGTGTGTTTTCTATTTTTGGTTTGTTTTTTGAGACTGAGTCTCGCTCTGTCACCCAGGTTGGAGTGCAGTGGTGTGATATTGGCTCACTGCAACCTCTGCCTCCAAAGTTTAGGCGATTCTTCTGCCTTAGTCTCCCTAGTAGCTGGGATTATAGGCATACACCACCACACCCAGCTAATTTTTCTATTTTTAGTAGAGATGGGGTTTCACCATGTTGGCCAGGCTGATCTTGACCTCCTGACCTCAGGTGATCCACCTGCCTTGACTTCCCAAAGTGCTGGAATTACAGGCGTGAGCATATTTTCTGATATTGAGAGGCATAGTGTGGTAAGAGAATATCCAAATAACACAAGCAGGGGCAGATAAAACAAATCTGTAATTATGATTATGACTGAGAGACTTTAAAGAATATTAATGTCTACTATTAAATGTTATTTTGTGTTGTTTGTATATTTTTATTATTATTATTGTTTTCTTGCTGTACCATTTCACTCTCCCCCCATCCCTGGCCCATTAACTGAAACCTGAAAATCATGCTATACACACACACAAACACACACACACACGCATTAGTTGATGTTACTTTGGACCATAATGTGATTGCAACAATGGCCTGTGGCGGTGTCTGGTATGTCAATGTGGTGTGAAGAGAAGTTGCACATGCAAGAGGCACACAATAGTGCTCAGATCAAGCACTCAGAGAGAGCTGGGAGTGGTGGTATATTAGTCAAGGTCCACCAGAGAAATAGAACAATAGAATGTTCACAGGGAGAGAGATACTTGGTTTAAGGAATTGGCTCATGTGATTGTTGGGGCCGGCAAGTTCAAAATGTACAGGGCGGGTTGGAGACCCAGGGAAGAGCTGATGTCACAATTTGAGTCTAAAGGCAATGTAGAGGCAGATTTTCTTCTTCTTAAGCAGATAGCAGTCTTTTTAATCTTAATGCCTTCAACTGATTGGACAAGGCCCACTCACATTATGGAGAGTAATTGGTTTGACTCACAGTCTGCTCATTTAAATGTTAATCTTATTTAAAAAAATCTTATCATCATCTACACTGATGTTTGACCAAGTATCTGGGTACCATAGTCTAGCCAAGTTGACATAAAAAATTAATCATCACACCACTTTTTGACTTGGCACCTATATACATTTCCTTAAATCATAATCTTCAAATAAAATAACAAAATCATATTTCAGTCTAACAACTGTCCTGCATACAACTGAAAGTGTACTACCCCATTCCCCAGTATTTCAGTCCAACAACTGTCCTGCATACAACAGAAAGTGTACTACCCCATTCCCCAGTATTTCAGTCCAACAACTGTCCTGCATACAACAGAAAGTGTACTACCCCATTCCCCAGTATTCAGTCCAACAACTGTCCTGCAACACAGAAAGTGTACTACCCATTCCCCAGTATTTCAGTCCAACAACTGTCCTGCATACAACAGAAAGTGTACTACCCCATTCCCCAGTATTTCAGTCCAACAACTGTCCTGCATACAACAGAAAGTGTACTACCCCATTCCCCAGTATTTCAGTCCAACAACTGTCCTGCATACAACAGAAAGTGTACTACCCCATTCCCCAGAAGAGGACGCAGGTTACTCAGAGATGCTTGCTCTCCTTGATATCCTCCTTGATATCCTGTCATTAGAGGCATCTGGGAACAACTTCTACCTCTCAGTTTTCCACCTTCCCAGAATCTTGCAGATATTGGGAAAGATGCTGAGTTTAAGCCACATTTTTCTTGGAAATAACAGACAAAGTCCCCAGGAGCTGATTTCTGAGCTTCATAGACTTCACCTGTTTCACAGTTTTGACAAGCATTGACAGCCATTCACTGACCTTAATGCCTATGCTGTACATCAAGGCCAGGAAATGGGTGCGGAAATGAGGGGGATCTCAACCCTCTTCAGCATTAGTTTCATTCTTTTGCCATAATTTTTCTGTAACTAAGTAATTGATCAGTCAATAAATTCTAGAGTTGGGATGACTCTTATAGTCTACCTCTTCCATTGTTCTATAAACCATGGTCTATCCTTACTATTTCACTGAGAAGGTTTTATATGGAGGGGTTTTGCTGTCGTAAGGATATCTGGGGGAATTCTTGGTCTAACCCAACCCCTCTGGCTCCTGGATCTTCCCTTCATCATTCCCTCAAGTATCAGTCCCCAGGGAAGGAGCTCACACCCTCCTGGGACATCCCAATCCATCCTTGAATGACTCTGAATGATCATTTCTTTATATGGATCAGACATCACTCCAACTGGTCTATAACTTAACCTATTGCAGGCATTGGTTCTTCCCTGGCTACTCAAACAAAGCTGAATCTTAGCATTCATTGATTTAACATTGGCAATTTCACCGTGGTCCTCAAAGGTTCATAAAATGACCCAACTCATAATTTTGCTAGGGCATTAACTTGAGTAATGTTTTCTGCCAGGCCAGTGTGTAGAATTGAGTTGCCAACTAGTAAGTGGACCTTCCCAGAATGTTAGCATTCACTTTTGACTGTTTTCTGATTTTCATGGTCATAGTAAGTCTCATGAAAGGAATAAATAGCCTTATGAAAGAGTTTGGTCCCATATTTATTACTTGTAAAGGATTACTTAGGTTTTTCAGCTACATATTATTACATTTTATGAGAAAGTATATGCTCTAGTGGTATTTATGTATTTGGGATATTTGAAGGCCTTGGGAAACATTCCTAATGAATGCCAATGGTCTATGGTATAATCTGTTTCCATAGGACATTTCTCCAAACAGCTCTGATAATTGCTTTAGCATTGCTTTGTTACTAGGAAGAAGGTGGGAAGGAAGAGATATAATGAAGCTCATAAAGATTTTGACATGTCAAAAATCAAATAGCATTTTAAAGGGAACTAAGGGATGCCACCTTGATTAGCATTTGTAGGGAGCAAGCCAGTGTGTGCTACAACCAACTTATGCCTCAATTCAGTTCATGGAAATCCCCAAGATGAATATCTGTGCACAAAATTTACATGAGGGAAACTCAAAATTTAGTAACTTTTCTTCACAAAATGAAACTATATTATTTTATTTACACTCCCTTTTGTTCAGAGCTGATCTGAATTGGCGTATAAGGCAATTGAATTATTTCATAATGTAGTATGAGTAAAAAGGTGGTGATAATATGGGTGACTATCTAAAGTGTGTTTTATAGGCACAAAAGAAAAATGTATTCAAAGAAACTACTAATGGATATACCAGGTGTCAGCAAACTATGACCTGTGGGCCAAATCTGGCCCTGTTTATGTACATCTTGCAAGCTAAGAAGAGTTTTTTAAAAAATATTTTAAACTTTTTTTTTTTTTTTTTTTTTTTTTTTTTTTTGAGATGGAGTCTCACTGTGTCACCCAGGCTGGAGTGCAGTGGCACGATCTCAGCTCACTGCAACCTCCACCTCCCGGGTTCAGGCGATTCTTCTGCCTCAGCCTCCTGAGTAGCTGAGACTACAGGCATGCGCCACCACGCCCGGCTAATTTTTGCATTTTTAGTAGAGATAGGGTTGCACCATACTGGGCAGGCTGGTCTTAAACTCCTGACCTCTTGATCCACCAGGCTTGGCCTGCCAAAATGCCGGGATTACAGGCATGTAATGTCGAGCCACCACGCCTGACCTTTTAAATGGCTTTAAATGAGAAAAAGAAAAAGAATATTGTGTGCAATTGTTTGAAATTCGAATTTTAGATTCCATAATAAAGTTTTAGTGGAATACAGCCATGCTTATTGATACACATCATCTCATATGTAACACTCATGCCATAATGCTAGAGTCAAGAAGTTGTGACAGAGACTGGATGACATGAAAACCTTGAAATTCTTACTGTGTGGCTCTTCACAAGTCAAAGTTCATTGACACTTGATGTAGATCGTTTCGAAATATCTCCTGCGGGAGGAAAGATTTGAGTAAGGAGGACTTGCATGACAACCTGACCTGCCTTCTTGCAACCCCGTGACAGTTTAACTGATTCATTGTGATGGGATGGCGACAACGTGGCAGTCAAGGTTTAGCTGCTTAATTAAAAGAAGGGACAAGGAAGATGGAGGAGCAGGGACCACGGTAGTTGGTCCTGAAGCTTCGTGAGTGTCTATCAAGGTCCAGCAATATGATGAACTCAGAAGACTTTACCTGGAGTGCTACTGGTAAGCCTACAGGATGAACAGGGGAGAACTAAGAGCCAAAGAGAGAAACATGAATGGGAGACAGCAAGTATGGGATTAGGAAAAAAGGAGAGGAATAATGAAGGGAGCCATTGAGTCTGGTTAGGTTTTCTTAATCACCACTACATTGACTGGGGAAAGGATGGTTAGAGTAAGGAGGAGGAAAATAGGCAATGCTTACAAGATGATTGTGTATCAGTCACTATATGTTTAGGCTTACCTCTTCAAATGATCAAATATCATGCAGTCAAATGAACTGAGCATAATTTTGGACGTAATAGTAGAGTTTTCAAAATGTTTTGTGATGCTGAGGTTAGAGACCCCGAAATGCCCAAACCTTGGCCAGCTAGCAATTGTTGCTCCACCCGCACTCCTGCTCCACCTATTTCACTCTGGCTGTAAACCCCCTTGTCTTAGGAGCTACACTCAAGACAGCTGCCAAATGAGAATCAAGGTGCTAAGCCTGCACCCAATATTTCTGGTAAAAGCTGGGTTAGGAGATGAAGTTTAAGCTGGGGTCCTAAGTGGGCACCATCTACATTGCCGTACTCCTAAGTGGAAACTTTGGGAACTTACTGCCTTCAAGATGATCCGTGGTGGAGGAAGCTGTTACACACCAGTAGTCAGGTGTGCATTCAGGCCACACCGCTCAAAAGTAGAGAGTAGTTCCAAATTCATTAACAAATAGCCTCATCAGAAAGAAGGAAGGAAGAGATAGTCTCTGGATCTTCCCCACTGGGCCAGGCCTTGTATAATTTACCTACCAAGGTATATAGAAGAGGCAGGCGGTGGAATAGTTCACAGTGACCTCTAATGACCTTGGACATTAGTGGATGGTGGCAACGTGCGTCAGAGAAAGGGCCACATCAATGACTTGGACTCTTGATCAATTAAATTTGCAGCTTTTCCTTCTATGTTTGTTTGTGAGTTTGGAGGAGCTCAAAGTAAAGCAGGGAGAAAGTAGCCAAATTTTCCTTATAATAACTATTCCTTAGTTTTTTGTTTGTTTGTTTGTTTTGTTTTTTTCTTTTTTTTTTTTTTTTTGAGACAGAGTCTTGCTCTGTCGCCCAGGATGGAGTGCAGTGGCCGGATCTCAGCTCACTGCAAGCTCCGCCTCCCGGGTTTACGCCATTCTCCTGCCTCAGCCTCCCGAGTAGCTGGGACTACAGGCGCCGCCACCTCGCCCGGCTAGTTTTTTTTTTTTGTATTTTTTTAGTAGAGACGGGGTTTCACCGTGTTAGCCAGGATGGTCTCGATCTCCTGACCTCGTGATCCGCCCGTCTCGGCCTCCCAAAGTGCTGGGATTACAGGCTTGAACCACCGCGCCCGGCCCCTTAGTTTTTTTAACTTATAAAATAAAGATGAACTAAGTGATTTGTAAGGCACCTTATTGCTTTAAAATTCTATATTCACAGATTTACAAATGAAGTCTTTAAACATTCTATGTCTTACTATTCTGCTAGAGTCCCTCCCAAAAATGCTGCTGACAAAAAGTTTGAAACAGACCAACGTGGCCCCAAATTATCTTCTCCATCTTACTCTGATGAGTTCCAAAATGGCATACCTCACATGCATTTAGTGATGCTGACATGTTGCAATATTTGCAATTCAAAATCTCAAGGTATGGCTTTAAAATACATCTTATAAAAGTGTACATTTTCTCAGGTTCTCACTTGGAGTATCAAAAAAATAATGGTGGGCCCTATTATCACCTTTCCCATGGCTTTGGAAATGATCATGCCAATGAAGGTTAAATTTAGCTGCATAAAAATAATAACAGAAATTTAAATAAGTTAGAAGTGTATTTGTTTTTCACACAACAGAAATCTTGTGGGTAGACACTTCAGGCTGAAATGGTGGCTCAGCTCTCACAGTCATCAGGGATGACTAGTCTGCAGGGACCCTAGTGCTGTTCTATCATCCTCAGCACTTCATTTCATCCTTAAACTCCCCTCATTGTCTAACACAGTTACTGGTCATCATGCCTGCATTTTAGGACAAAAGGGACCTCTTCCCAGCTGAGTCAGCTCTCTTTAAGCAGATTCCTGGGAATGCTCATGTATCACTTTCACTTATATCTCACTGGTCATGGTGAGATACAAGTGAAATATATGTCTCACTTGTATATATTTCACTGTTTTATATATAATATATATTATAATATATATTTCACTGAAGTATATATCTCACTTATATATATTTGACTGTTATATATATATCACTGTTTTTCTCTGGGAGCCAGAGAAAGACAGATTTTCCTTGAATCCATTGTTATTTTAATGGTAGTCCTATCTTGAAGACAGGGAGAAGGAATACTAGATAGGAAATAGCAGCCTCTGCCGCAGTGATGAAGAAACCAAGTTGCATTGATATCTGCTTCTGGATCAGACACTGAAGATGCTTAGGATGAGTTTTTTCAGTTTAGTAGATACTTTGGAAGCATAGGCTCCTTTGGCATCCCAGATATCCTCTCTTTAGAGCTCAGGTCATTAGAAAGAGTGGTGGAGAAGACTTCAGTGTGAGCTTGGCCTCCACTTACTATAAGGGATGTGTACTTGGGCAAATCGCACCCCCTCTGAGTATATTTCATTACTTAAAAATTGAGAATTTTATCTGATACCTGTCCTACTTGTTTTCTAAGATTGATATAAGACTCAAATATGCAATAAATTAATGTTTAATGTATGTATTTACTATATTATATATTTTAGTATAATATTTATTTGCTATATCCCATTCTGGGATATAAATGTTCTCCATACAGGATTTAATTTCATTAAGAGCTTGCATTCACACTCAAGATTTTACTAAGCATTTATTAAGTGTCTACTTTGTGAAGGATATTAGGATTCAGTGGTAAATAAGACAATGTTCTTGCCCTCCTGGGATTTCATTCTGTCAGTGAGTCACACATTAACCAACACATTACAGAATGCGTTGCTTCATGACAAATATTCTAAGTGGTGTGAAAGCTAAGCATGGGGTCCTGTGAGCACTAAAGGAGGAACTGTGACTTACTGTGGAGGGTCAGGAAAGGCTTCCTTGGAAAGAGACATGGACCTGATTCTGGAGGAGGATTAGGAATTGGGGAAATTGGTGAAAGGTTTCCACAGATGAGACATTACATATGAAAAACCACTAATAAAAGGATTAAAAATGTACTGATTCATTTTAAGAAGGAAGGGTTGTAAAGAAAGAGTTTGGAAGAGGAGGAAGAAATGTTCTGAATTTCTCGTTTCTCCTGTTTCCTTGAGTGCCTACATGTGTGTGTTCTTCACACACAGAAGAAAATGGAGCTGAAAGTCTTAGTTTTACTGTAATTATTTTTATCAAAAAACTGTATTTCTTTAATTTTATTTGATCTTGTCCTGCCAAAATCTCACTGAAGTTGGACTAATAGATAATCTGAGAAATAACACCTTGTACCATTTACCCACACAGGTAATGTGGGTAATGTGGGAGGCTGTGATGCTTGCTGAAATTTTGTGAATTTCAAGACCAGGGTTCTCCTCAATTCTCTCTCTTACTCATGAGACCAGGGCTCAGCAAACACCTTTGTCAAGAGACACATAAGAGCTGCCAGTTGGTCATTTTCATTATCAGCAAACTTACATGGTTGGCTCTCACAAAATTGTCATAGTCAAGAAAAGGTGGGAAGACAGTATTGAAGCAGAGTGGGAAGCCAATCAAAATACCAACATCATTTACTCATGATTCTATGGCAGATTTGAGAGAAAATGACTTATCTTGAACTTTTTTTCCCTGGGGATTAAAAGCTTTTCCAGTGCATGTACAGGCCCTGCAGTGGCTCTTCAAGATCTGTAACACACTTGGTATCAAGTCCTTTCATGTGGCTTTTCTCCAGTCTTCATCTCTAACAAAATGGACAAAAAGTTACTACATCCACTTTTATTTTTATTCTATTTAATTTATTTTTTGTTTTAAATTTTATTATTATTTTAATTGATTCATCAATTAAATTGAATTGAATTTAATTGATTCATCAATTAAATTGAATTGAATTTAATTGATGAATACAGTTTAATTGGTGAATTCAATTAAACTGAATTTAATTGATGAATACAATATATTTATTGTATACAACATGATAGTTTGAATTATATATACTTATGGAATGACTAAATTTAGCTAATCGACATGTGCATTACCTCACATAGGTTACCATTTCTGTGGTGAGAACACTTCATATTCACTCTCCTAGCATTTTTCAAAAATACAATGTATTGTTAACTGTAGTCATCATGTGGTACAATAGATATCTCAAGATTACTCCTCCTATCTAACTGAAATGTTGTATCCTTGGGTCAACATTCCCCTTCCTTCTCTGCCAACTTCTTCAGACTTTGGTAACCACTATTCTATTCTCTGCTTCTAGGAGATCAGCTTTTTTAGATTCCACATGAGTGAAACCACATGGTATTTGTCTTTCTGTGTCTGGCTTATTTCTCTTGACATAACATCATCCAGGTTCATTCATGTTGTTGCAAATGACAGGATTTCCTTCTTTTTATGGCTGAATAAATAAGGAAAAAAAATAAAGAAGGAAATAAAGAATAAAGAAGAAAAAAATATGTGTATATATACCATGTTTTCTCTATCCAGTCATCCTTTGATGGACACTTAGGTGGACAACATTTCTTGGCTATTATGAATAATGCTTCAATAAACATAGCAGTAGAGAAATAGGCACACTAATTTCATTTTCTTTGGATATATTTACTATATCTAATAGTGGGATTGCTAGATATGGTAGCTCTATTTTTGATTTTTTGAGGAAGCTCTACACAGTTTTCCATAATGGCTACATTAATTTACATTCCTACCAATAATGTGTGAGGGTTCCCTTTTCTCTACATCCTCTCCAACACTTGTTATCTTTTGTCTTTTTGATAAAGATGATTAGTGATGTTGAGCGTTTTTTCCATAAACCCATTGGATATTTGTATGTCTTATTTTGAGAAATGTGTATTCAGGTTATTTGCCCAATTTTTAATTGGGTTATTTGTTTCATTGCTATTAAGTTGTTTGAGTTCCTTATAAATTTTGGACAGTAACACTTCATCAGATATATGCTCTGGAAATATTTTCTCCCATTCTGTAGGTTGTTTCTTCAATCTGTTGATTAATTCCTTTACTGTGTAGAAGAAGCCTTTTAGTTTTATGTTATCTCATTTATCTATTTTTGCTTTTGTTGCCCAGTCTTTTGGGGTTATATTAAAAAAATCACTACCCAGACAAATATCATGGAGCTATTCTCCTATGTTTTCTTCTAGTAGTTTCATAGTTCAGATCTTACATTTAAGTTTTTAATCCATTTGAGTTGATATTTGTATATGTTGTGAGATAAGAGTCTAATTTCATTCTTCTATATGTAGATATTTAGTTGTTCCAACACCATTTATTGAAGAGACTGTTCTTTTCCCATTGTGTTCTTGGCACCTTTGTTGAAAATCAACTGACCATCAGTGCATGGATTTATTTTTGGGCTCTGTATTCTGTTTCATTGGTCTATGTATCTATTTTTAAGCCAGTACCATACCGCTTTGGTTACTCTAGGTTTGCGGTACATTTTGAAGTCAGGTAGTGTGATGCCTCCAGCTTTGTTCTTTTTGCTCGATTGCTTTGACTATTTGGGATCTTTTGTGGTTCCACACTGATTTTAGGATTATTTTTCCTATTTCTGTGAGTCAATCTCCTTACTCATTATTAATGTGTTAATATTGTCTGTTTCTACATAATACAGTCTTGGTAAGTTGTCAGGGAATTTATCCATTTCTTCTATGTTACTCAATTTGTATGTAATTGTTCACAGTAGTCTCTTTTGATCCTTTGTCTTTTGTATCCTTTATTTTTTGTACTGTAGTGTAATGTCTCCTTTATTTTTACATTATTTTTTGTAATGTGTCCCTCGCCTCCCCTCCCCTCCCTCCCTCCCTCCCTCCCTCCCTCCCTCCCTCCCTCCCTCCCTCCCTCCCTCCCTCCCTTCCTTCCTTCCTTCCTTCCTTCCTTCCTTCCTTCCTTCCTTCCTTCCTTCCTTCCTTCCTTCTTTCCTTCTTTCCTTCCTTCCTCTCTCTCTCTCTCTCTTTTTTTTCTTTTGACATGGAGTCTTGCTGTATCACCCAGGCTGGAGTGCAGTGTTGTAATCTCGACTTACTGCAACCTCTGCCTTCCAGGTTCAAGCAATTCTCCTGCCTCATCCTCCTGAGTAGCTGGGAGCCACCATACAAGGCTAATTTTTGTATTTTTAATAGAGATGGGATTTTGCCATGTTGGCCAGGCAGATCTCAAACTCCTGACCTCCGATGATCCACCCACCTCGGCCTCCCAAAGTGCTGGGATTACAGGCATGAGCCACTGCGCCTGGCCTACTGTTTAATTGAACTTTCAGCCCCTTTATCTTTTTCTTCTCCTTCTTTAACTTCTATGACTCAAAAATGCTCTTTTGATCCTCTTCCATATATACTATATATTTATTCATTCCTTTTCATTCTTTTTTATCTTTTTTCCTTTGAATGTGTATTTTCAAATAACCTGTCTTTGAGTTCACACATTCTTTATTTTGCTTGATCGATTATGCTGTTGATGGTGTCCATTTCATTTTGATCAGTGTATTTTTTACCTCCAGGATTTCTGTTTGATTTTTAAATTACTATTATTTCAATCTTTCTATTAAATTTCTTATTCTGATCACACAGGTTTCCTCATTTTGTTGAACTGTGTCTCTACATTTTCTTGATGTTTGCTGAGCTTTGTTAGTTATTTTTAATTTTTAATCAGGCATTTTGTACATCCTCATTTCTTTAAGGTCAGTCACTGGCACTTTATTTCATCCCTTTGGTGATATCATGTTTCCCTGATTGTTCTTGATCCCTGTGGTCATGTGTCATTGTCTGCAGATTTGAAGTAGGTACTAATTCCAGTCACAGACTGACTTTGTCTCAGCAAATGCAACAGTCAGCCTGTTCCGAGATTCTGAGCAGACTGTACCGTGTGATCCACAGGACTTGGGCTGTTGTGGTAAATGTAGCACTGGGTTATCCCAGAAGCTCAGGGCCACTGTGGTGGGCAGCACTGGGGTGGGATCAAAGCCCAGGTTCCCCGGAGGCCAATGTAGTACTGGGGCACACCAGAAGCCTAAGATCCACCTCAGGCCCACTGTGCACCTGAAGCCCAGGGCTGCTGAGGCCTCCCAAAGCCTGGGACTGCTGAAGTAGGCCCAGTGGTGGTATGGGCCTGGAATCAAGTCTGTTATGCAAGCCTGAAGCCTGGGGCTGCACGGTCCTACTTGGCACCAGGGCAGGTCTGCAGGCTTAGTCTGTGGGTACTGGCCTGCAGTGTGCGGCTATCGGTGTCTTCCTGGTGCTTAGTTTTAATGTCATGGGCCCAGTGTTGGGGTCCAAGGCAAAGTTCTGTGCTCACTTTCCTCTTTTTTCCCCCAAGTGGACAGTGTTTCTCTCCACACTGTGCTGACCAGGGTTGGGGAAGAGTGATGCAGGTAATGTGAAACTGTCCTTTCTATTCTCCTTAATGTGTATTTTTTAATTATTATTTTGCTGCAGCCAGGATCTGTGATCTTTCATCTGGTTTCCTTAGCTCTTATGGATCTATTTTCCCTTGTGGATACTTGTTCAAATTGATGTTTCTGCAGGGGGACAGTCACTGAAGTCGATCTATTCTGCCATCTTGCTCTACCCCTTCACATATATCTGATTCTAATTTTTCAAAGAAAAAGGTATTACCTTCTTAGTACTACATTTTAGTTCTTTTAACAAATCTATATATCTCACTTTCACCTTTCAGAGGGAAACGTGGTACCTTCTAAGTGCTGTCTTTCGTCTCGGTAACATAGAGGTCTATATCTGTGACATATTAGAGAATGACCAATAACAGTGCCTCAACTAACAAAGATATTTGAATCTGTAACATAACAAGATGGCTAGAGTTGGTGGTTCCAAGGGTGGTTCAGAAGCTCAAGGTCATCATTGAGGACTGACTGACATTTCTTCAAACATTGTGCTCTAAGATCCCAGTGTGTTGGGTCTTCCTCATACTTGCTCCCTGATGGTTATAAGAGAGAAAGCACAGTTGCTGACATCAAACCCTGACAGCACATGGAAGGCATAGCCTTCACTAGCAGACTCTTCTTGCAGGCTTGTCTTTCTTATTAAAAGAAAATATTTCTCAGAAACCTCTCAGCCGATTTCCAGTTATGTCCTCTTTGATGAGACCTGTGTCATATGGCCACTCTTAGCTGCAAGGAAGACTGAAAACAAGTGTCTGTCAAATGTCATTGTTGTTATTGTCATTGTTTGATCTGAACAAATGGTTCAGATCACTACAATTTAGTCCCTGGGTTCCAATCAGACCTTTATTTTTCTGCCCAACTGTTTTGGTGGTAAAATAAAAAGGGAGAAGAAAATAAAAAATTTGTATACTCTCTCAAAAAGTGTCCCTGATTGTTTATTTCAAATAGCTTTTCCTTCTATAACCTAACCGTCTAAGACAGTGATGGAGAAATATTTTGGACTTAAGAACCCTTTATGCTTTTAAAAATTATCGAGAACTCAAAGAGCCTTTGTTTATATGTGTTTCATCATTCAGTGTTTAATTTTGAATAGTTAGCAAATTTGAGTATTATTTTCACAGATTTTTCAAATACTCTGCTGTTAGGCGCACATACATTTAGAATTTACCATATTTGAAAATAAAACGAAAAAGTTTAAAAAGTATTTATTATTTTAAAAATAGCAATAATAAACATACTCCATGTTAAACAAAAATTAAAAGTTTTAATAAAAAGTAACCATTTTGCAAAAAGAAAAAATTAGTAAGAATTGGTATTGTCTTACAGTTTGGAAACTTCTTTAATGTCTGGGTTAATAGAAGTCAGCCAAATTCTCATATCTGCCTCTGCATTTAATCTATTGCAATATGCTAGTTTCATTGAAATTGTGAATCTGTGCAGTAGGAAAAGGAAGGATTATTTTAGTAGCTTTTTCATTTTTGTGAATATTCTTCTTTGATACCATATAGAAACTTGAGAAGTGGTAATTTCTTAAAGGTTAGTTGCAATGTGGAATCTGAAACCATACTAATGAACCTTTTATGTTGTTACTGAAAATTTACTATTGTAGCTTGAAATTTGCATGGATCTTTCACCCATGCATTATTTTGTAACATCATGTATTGGTAGATTGGGAAACAGTAGCTCACTCAGCTATGTAGATCTTCCAAATATGTGTTATATCTCACTAGTCTCAAAAAAGGCTTTTTTTTCCTTTTCAAGTATTTGGAAACTGTCATGCTCATGATGACGGAAACAAGTTTTACAAAATTCTAATTTTTAGTCAAGAACTTTAATTTTATCACTGGCAACAAATACGGTCAGTTGTTTTCCTCGAAGTCCCTGTCTCACTTTGCTTATTTTCAAGAAAATGTCTGTCAAATATCCAAGTCTGGAAAACCATGGTTCTTGTGTTGTCTGTCAGCTGTTCTTTCAAATCAAAATAGTATTCAAGGAGAAAAGTGACTAGATCAGCTCACAGCTCCAGCAATTGCTATGGTGCTTTTTGTTGAGACAACTATGGAACTTCAGTACATAGCTGTACTTTATGGGTTGTTTTCATTCATCACACTGAATTTTAGAAAGAGGTACTCATGAACGAATCAAATGAACAGTTTTTATTGCTTCTTTGTGGATATTCGTGAGGGAAACAACTTTCTTTTTCTTTTCGTGCACAGGAGTGAAGAATACAATGACTGCCAATTCAGTTTGGTGCTGTGGTCTTGATTATCGCAAACATACCAGCAGTTTTACCCACCATCGCTGTTGCACTATCAATACAAAGGCCAGTACAGTGGAAAAGGTAAATAGTGTTTTTTCTCTTATTGTAAACTAGTTTCAACCTCACAAGCCTCCTGAAGAATTGTGGGGATCACCAGCTGCTTGTGGACCACGCTTCAAGAACTGCTGTTCTAAGAGGTTAGTTGTTGCAGTCTTTTTAAAAAGTTTAGTCTCACTCCTATTCTTTTCAAATAATGAGATGCTTTTGGTGATGTATATTTGTCAAGTACAAAATTTCAGCTTTTTATAATTTGGTTCCATAAAAGTTAAGGTACCTCACTCTTTCTTCAAGGAAGTAATATCTTAGATTATATTGGAGTGTGATCACAAAACACATGTAAAGAAAACACAAGGTAGATGTCATTAAACTTACCATTACAAGTACCATTTTACAGTGAGGTAGCTGAGGCACAGAGAGGTGAAGAACTTGCTCAAAGACACACAGCTAGTAGGAGTGGGGCCAAGACTTAAACCCATGTATTCTGACTTTGATGCTCACACACTTAGCCACTACTGTCCTGTTCAGTGTGTTGGTGCAAGGAACAGCAACATGCATTGTACTTTGGAGGGGAAATCCTAACATGTGCTTGACCACTTAAATACTACAATTTTACTGGACATGTAAGCTCCTAAATTTTTAGAAAATTATTTCACACCTTTTGGCATGTGATTTACTAGGGTATTTTAGGTTCCTGCTACTTTTTATTTTCCAGGTTTTATGATACCACTGATGTAATAAAATGTTAAGATCCCTAAGTACCAAATCAAGTCTCAGTAGAGGGTAAACAGAACTCTGAGTCTAAGTAATAAAGGTGTACTTACAGCCTTACTAGGTAAAAACAGCTTCTGGATATTTGCCTATTGGTGTATGAACTCTCCAACTATAAATGTGGATTTCTCTATTTCTACTTTCAGTTATGTCAGTTTTTGCTTTATGTATTTTGATACTCTGTTGTTAGGTGCATATATATTTTGAATTAATAAATGTTCTTAGGGAAACAACTCCATTATTATGTAATATCATTCTTTACCTCTAATAATATTCCTTCCCCTGAAGTCTATTTTTTTCTTATATTTCAGCTTTATTTGATTAGACTTTGCATGGCATGTCTTTTTCTATCTTTTTACTTTAGCCAATCTATATCTTTATAGTTTAAGTGAGTTTCTTATAGACAGCATACAGTTAAGTCATGCTTTCTATAAAAACATCCAACACAATAATCTTTTGATTGGTGTTTTTAGACTATTTATATTTAGTATAATTATTTTGTCATTAGATATACCATCTTGCTATGTTTCTATAAAAATATATTTTTCTCTTTTTGACCTTTTTGGGATTAAGGGAACATTCTTTATGATATGTTATGATTGCATTTAAAATAAAATAAAGTATTATTTATATTTCTCTTTAAAGATTTTTCAGTGTTTGCCATAGGCTTTATAATCTACACCTTTATCAGCATTTGTCTTCAAATATTGTTGTGCTGCTTCATGTGTAGTTAAGGACCTTATAATAGTGTATTCCCAATTTCTCTCTCCCATCCATGTTTTTTTTATATATTTTGCTTTTTTGTATTTTATAAAAACACAGCACATTGCTACTATTATTGCTTTAAATGTTATTTTTGGAGAAATAAAAATATGAAAAATAAAATTTATTTGAATCTTAATTTACCTCATTTCTGACACGACTTCTTTGTGTGAATCCAAATTTTTTTACTTGGTATCATCTGCTTTAGAACCTTTTAAAACCTTTTTTGTAGTGCAGGTTTGATGGCAGTGAATTTTCTCAGTTTTTGTCTGAGAAAAATCTTTATTTCTCCTTTATTTTTGAAATATGTAGGTTCCTGCATATAGAATTATGGCTTTCAAATTCCAGTATTTTATACCATTGTAGGATGACTATAGTTAATAATACATAGCTTCAAATGGCTAGACAGAGGATATTGAATGTTCTCAACAAAAAGAAATAATGAATGTTTGAGATGATGGATATGGTAATTACATGTATCTGGTCACTGCACATTGTATATATCCAAACATCACCATGTACCCCATAAATATGCACGATTATTATATATGAATTAAAAATTTTTTTATTATACTTTAAGTTCTAGGGTACATGTGCACAACGTGCAGGTTTGTTACATATGTATACATGTGCCATGTTGGCATGCTGCACCCATTAACTCGTCATTTACATTAGGTATATCTCCTAATGCTATCCTTCCCCCCTCCCCATAATAGGAAAATAAAATTTAAGAAAGAATTCTGAGTTGGGAGGTTTTTTTCCTTTTCTTTAAGTGCTGTAAAGATGTTGCTCCATCGTCTTGTGGGGTTCATGGTTTCCGACAAGGTCCCTTGTAATTCTTCTCTTTGTTTTTCTTTAGATAATGTCTTTTTTCTTTGGTTGCCTTGAAGATTTTCTCTCTCTTTTTTTTTTAGCACTTTGAATATAGAGTGGTTTTAAACATATACATAATCTTTTTGTATGCTCTGAGCTTCTTAGATCTGTGATTTGGTATCTGTCATTATTTTTAGTTTTGTTAACAATTCTATCCAAATTATTCTCACCAATCTTCAGTTGTGTCTTCCTCAAGTAAGCAAATGTGTATTTTTCATGTCTCCCTTGAAGCACATGTCTTTTTTTTTTTTTTTTTTTTTTTTATAGTTCACACTGTTTGGTTGCCTTGCAACCTCAGATTCCTTACAGATTGTCATAAACTTACTGTTTGTTAGACTTTGTGTGTGTGTGTTTTTAAAGATGAGAGTGATGTTTGTATTAGACTGTTTTTGCATTGCTATGAAGAAATACTTGAGGCTGGGTAATTCATATAGAAAAGAGGTTTAATTGGCTCATGGTTCTGCAGGCTGTACAGGAAGCATGGCGCTGCCATCTGCTTCTGGTGAGGCCTCCTCAGGGAGCCAGCATGTCACATGGAGAGAGTGGGAGCAAGAGAGAGTGAGGGGAGGTGCCACTCACTTTCAGACAACAAGATCTTTCTCATGTGAACTAGTGCAAGAACTCACTATCACCAAGGGGATGCTGCTAAACCATTCATGAAGGATCTGCCTCCATGATCCAGTTACCTCCCACCAGGTCCCACCTCCAACACTGAGAATTATATTTCAGCATGAGATTTGGAAGGGACAAACATGCAAACCATATCAATGTTCTTTCCAGATCTCTACATACCAAGCAGAGCTCCTAACTTTTTCTCCATGGAACTAATTTTGCAGAGAAAAAAACTAATGCACCGGGCTGATGCATGCAGATTTCATGGATCTTACCAGGCACATTTTCCATATAAACAACTGTCCTTAGTAAAATTATAATGACTTTTTGAAATTTCAGTAAATGCTGAACAAGAGATTCTTTTTAGAGTTGGGGAACTATCCTCCAAGATCCAGTATGTTCAGTTTTAGTAGCCAAAACAGTGTCTGATTTTTTTCTGTAGCCAGAATACAAGGGTTGTGCAGCCAAGGGATAAAAATTACAGTGGTACTTCATACTATTCTTTTTTTTTTTTTTCTGAGACAGTCTTGCTTTGTTGCTCAGGATGGAGTACAGTGGCATGATCTCAGCTCACTGCAACCTCTGCCTCCTGGGTTCAAGCAATTCTCTTGCCTCAGCCTCCCAAGTAGCTGGGATTACAGGCGTGCACCACCACACCTGACTAATTTTTGTGTTTTTAGTAGAGACAGGGTTTCACCATGTTGGCCTGGCTGGTCTCAAACTCCTGACCTCGTGATCCACCTGCCTCGGCCTCCAAAAGGCACTTCATACTATTCTTGAAAAACTTTTACTTCCTTTTCCGTGAGCACCTTGGCAGTTTGCTGGTTTAGAGATCTTAGTTTCTAAGGGATAAATGTTGTCACCGTGTATTATCACAAACATTCCATTAAATTCAATGTTGAAAACTGCTACCTGTCCATATAG
Organism: Rhinopithecus roxellana; assembly: GCF_007565055.1. Lineage (NCBI taxonomy): Eukaryota > Metazoa > Chordata > Mammalia > Primates > Cercopithecidae > Rhinopithecus > Rhinopithecus roxellana. The sequence continues at coordinate 107,159,480 of NC_044556.1, read as the reverse complement.
GGCTCCTATGATGCACCAGGAATATAGAATGTATGAGGTTGCCATGTTAATTGCACTAATTCATCATGATTATCAAGGAGAAATGGGGTTGCCCCTACACAATGGCAGCAAGCAGAACATGACAGGAGAAGAGGCGATCCTCTGGGCGATTCTTAGTGTTGCTAAGTACGGAGGAAAAGTTAATTGATGTCTAACAAAACCCAGGAAGGACCATCAAGGGGCTCAGAAATTCTGGAAATAAAGTGTTAGTTGTCCCTACCAGATATAAAACCCTGACCTTCTTTGCTGTTGGCTGAGGGCAATTGGAACTTAGAATAGAAAATAGGGGAAGAAAAGCATTAAACCAATTACAGCCTGGGAGACAGCTGCAGAAATAGGGATATAACATTTATTTATACTTTATCACTTGCTTGGCCACGTATATATTCAACATTTTTAACTAGTTTTATTATTTTTTTCTATTCCCTTTCCCCGCTTTTATGTTGTTGTTGTTGCTTTGAGATGGAGTTTTGCTCTTGTTGCCCAGGCTGGAGTGCAGTGGCATGATCTTGGCTCACTGCAACCTCCGCCTCCCGGGTTCAAGTGATTCTCCTGCTTCAACCTCCTGAGTAGCTGGGATTATAGGTGCCCACTACCACACCCAGCTAATTTTTGTATTTTGAGTAGAGATGGGGGTTTCACCATGCTGGCCAGTCTGGTCTCGAACTCCTGACCTCAGGTGATCCACCCGCCTCGGCCTCCCAAAGTGCTGGGATTATAGGCATGAGCCACAGCATTCAACCCCCACTTTTAAAATATAGGATATGTTGTGATAATTTATAATTTCATTCATAAGTTACACGATATCAAGATGAATCACAGAAAAACAATATGTTTTGCTGATTAGCGGGGCTGGTGAACACAGGCTTAGGGATTGTTAGTGGGAGTGATTCTTAGTCTCTGATCCTCCAGGTTTGTGGTTAAAAGGTTGGTGGCAGAGATAGTAATGCTCACCATATTTCTATGTCCTCCCCTTCATTTCCAAATCTTCTTGCACTTGAGTCCATCCTGTATGACTAACCCTAGCTAATGATCAGTGTATGAAAATGACACGGGTCATTTATGGACCAAGGCAGTTTAGAGCCATGTGCCCCTTTCAGTGCTTTCTTCCTCTGCCACTGAAATCTTGGAGGCCATGTGTCCAAGCTGGTGCAGTTACAAGATGAAAGAAGGCTGCACAATCTGGATATTAATTTGGTGAGTGATGAATCTTTATTGTGTTCAATTGCTGAGTTTTGAATTTATTTGTTATCACATATAACCTATGTAACCTGTTCTGGTATGACTAATATAAGATTACAGGATTGATGGCTATATATATATACACAGAAAAAAAGTTATATTTTATGGTATAATTAGAATCATACTTTGCTTGATATTCTTGGTATTTAAATAGGAAGTTGTGAACAAACCTCTTATGCATTTCTTATTTGCTACCATGTGAACCCAGAAATCTCCACGTCTCTGTGCTATAGATTTATATATATCCATGGACAGAGAGATTTATATATATCCAGAGTTGGGGGGAAGAGAGAGAAGACAGTAGTTATTTTGCATGAATCAATGATTGGAAATCAGAATAAGATAGCATAACAAATCCTTCCATTGCTATCACTGAGGCACTTGGTTTCTTAAGCAAAATGCAAAGTCATGTTACACCTTGAATCAGCTTGATTCGGAGCCTGAATCAAATCCAAATAACTCATCGGAAGGCTGAGACTCATGTGACCTGTGTGTCAGTGTACTCTAAAATGCCTAGGAAAAACAAGTATTTAACATTAATAGTCCTTTTTGTTATGATTTTCTCTGTGCAAAATAGAATGTTGCTTGAGACACAATAGTTTTTTGTACTTATTTTTTTTTCTGTAAGAACATGTAGGACTTTTATCTTCCCTGTCTGTTTTTGCTCTAAGAAGTTTAAAACAAGACATACAAATTTTATGTGTGTATTTCTGTTGAAAGGTCAGAAGACTGGTACAGGTCTAAAATATTTTGCTGGTTACCTCATTTGTGAAATGAGAACAGCTGGACCAGGTAATCTCTGAGGTTCTTTTTTGCTCTAAAATTCCGTGATCCTGCAGTTGAAAAAAATGCAATTTTTGGAGAGTGTATCCAAGGTTAATTTAATTTGTGGTGACCTTCACGATCTTTAGATTTTTCCAAGTGAGGTAATAGAACATGTTATTCTCTGGAGCAGAGAAGCAGCCGTGAGGGTACAGGAGAGAGGAGTCTAGTGTAACCACCATTTCTCTTCACTATTGGTATCTGGATGCAGACGTACCACATGGCAGCAGGGATACTTTTGAGGTTCACTAGAGCTGGCTCCCAGGGTGATAGGGACTCTGTTGAAAAGCCTGCTTGTCTAGAAACACTTCTTCCCAGCCCTGTTCCAAAGTCCCAGTGTCCTCCAATATGCAGGGCTATGCTCCATTACAATGGGGCGTGCTCTGTTAGACTGCTAACTTGATCGCAACAACAACCACCACCACCAAGAACCTGTTATTCGGTGCTGCCCTAAATAAAATGGGAAAGTCAGGGAAATCAGTTGTTTACCAGCAGGCACTAACCCCTGTCTGTTGGGGTCCGCGTGTTTCCTAAACAAAGGAATGAACACACAAGACAACACAAGACAAGACAAACATGGCGGCCGCCCCAAGCAGCACGCTCTGCTTTATTTTATACATGCTTGTGGAATTTTACCACGTCACAAGACACGAGTTGTTTTTATGACACAAGTTGTTTTTATGTCATGGTCATGAGTTGTTTTTCTGACCTTTCCCTAACTTTCCAATTTTTTAAGATGCTTGAACATTAACCAGTTCCCAGAGTCTGCTGTTTACAGTCGACTCCTTTGTTCTTCCTGTTTGCAGAGAAGAAACGTCATGCTTTGTTTGCAAGAGCATAACTATCGGGAACATCTCGTTTGTGAGCACGTGGTCCTCTACATCTCCCCCTTCTTGTTTACAGGTTTGAATTTCTTTTAAAACCATCATCACATGGTGGGCTCGCTGGGATTCGGTGTTTGATCTCTGACACCATCTCCAGCAGACTGGGAAAATGACAAAAGCAAGAACAACAATCAATACATTATTAGAAACAGAAGTCAGTGAAGTTTTTACAGAGTTCATAGGGTTTAAAGATGTCAAGCTTTGTGCAATACCAGTCATTAAATCTGTTTTGGTTAACAATGGTAACTAATTGCGAAATGTTTCAGAAATATTTTGCGTTAATTCCTGTATTTCTAGGGAAAGATTGTTATGGCCAATTAAAAGTTTTTTTTTAATCTCAGTCCAGTTATGTATAGTGTTATTAAAAGGAACAGGAGTAATACAAAATTGGGTAGTATTTCAATCACATTTTAACAAAGCTCGAGTATTCAACACTGTCAATTGATCACCTATCCAAGAAACTACTTGTTCCAAATTATCCACTCGTTCAGTCAGATGCGCATTTATGTTTCGTCGTTGTTGCCACAACAAATGAGACTGTTCATGTCATTGTTGTACAAATTCTGCATTTTGGATACTCAGATGTAAAGCTAATCCAGCAACAGCGGCGGTGGAAGCAATTGCTACAAGTCTTATCACCGCCGTCACAACGATTCCAACCATTCTCCGACTGCGGTGAACAAGATCTTGTATTACTTTGTAAATTTGAGTAACTCCAGCAGATTCACTCCAAGCACGTGTTAAGTTTACAGTAGCCAGGTTTCTTTTCTGGCTCTCAAAATGCATAAACTGGAGTGTGATTTATTTCAATTATTATTCCACCAAGTAGTATTTACACAACTTAAGAATGTACAATTGCCCATACAGTTAACTACCCCTGTATTATTATTCCATTTAAAGATTCTTGCTAATAACAAATAAGGCTTTCTTTTTTTTTTTTTTTTTTTTTTTTTTTTTTTTTTTGAGACAGAGTCTCGCTCTGTCGCCCAGGCTGGAGTGCAGTGGCCAGATCTCAGCTCACTGCAAGCTCCGCCTCCCGGGTTCATGCCATTCTCCTGCCTCAGCCTCCCAAGTAGCTGGGACTACAGGCGCCCGCCACCTCGCCCGGCCAGTTTTTTGTATTTTTTAGTAGAGATAGGGTTTCACCGTATTGGCCAGGATGGTCTCAATCTCCTGACCTCGTGATCCACCCGTCTCGGCCTCCCAAAGTGCTGGGATTACAGGCTTGAGCCACCGCGCCCGGCCCAAATAAGGCTTTCTTACACTTGCAATAACATATCTGGAACTATTTCAATGCAAAGATATATGGAAAGGGTTAGCAGTATTAGTAAGATTTAAGGACGCGTTTCCCGTGAAAGTGGACATGGGTTTACCAGCAGCTAGCAACTTCCACATATGACTTTGTATCTGTGAGGTATTAGCCAAATGTGGCATAGGAGGTGACAAACCACCATCATGCCAAATAATAGTTTCATTGCCATCCGCAGAAAGACTATGATTACCTTTATGCCAACGCAGATTGACATGACTAAATTTAGTTTGAAAATCTCCATGTAGACTCCAATCAGTAATAAGGTAATTATGACTTCTTCCTTTTACTTCTAATAATAATCGCAGCCCACTACCTCTACACCTAGTCCACTCTAATTGGGAAACACCTCCGTTCACGTTAGGGATAGGGCATAAAGATCATGTAGTGGGCAGAGTTTCATTAAGTAATGCAGTATGATTATACCTAAAACTTTGAGCAGCAATAATCATAGTAAAGGCAGCAATGTGACTATAATTACAACGAACAGCCCAAGCCTCATGAGAAGGATGCAGACAATGTGGACTTCTCCCAAGACATATACGCAACCCTTCAACCCCAAATTGATATGAACTGTTTACTGTGCCAGTGTCTAATTCAGGATCCTGGTTTAAAAACCGTGATGGCATCCAAGCAGAGTCATTAGTAAATATTAGGACTTCTTTGTCTCCCCAGGCCACACCTTAATATAAGGGTGGAAAAGGAATATAAGCCCAGTATGTAAATTCTTCAGCTGTTACCTGGCAATTTACTACAGCCAGCATAGCCAAAAATAAAGTCAATGGGGTTTTTGGCTGCCCAGCTTGTTGAACAACCCCTTCAGCTTTTTGAGTGAGCTTTTTCAGCTGTCCCCATGTCGGAGGCTCTGCACGTCGAGTTCCGAAGGTGAATGTTCTCTGAGCATGCAGATTCAGCTCCTGAAATTCCTTCAGGAACTCTTCGGATCAGCTCCTCTTCACCATAGCACTTTTTCAACCGTCGAGATGGAAACCACTCGTCTTCGGCACCTGTATGGACAAGAGCATAGCCTCGGCCCCATTGTAAAACTTTTTCTTTTAAATATTGTCCTTATAATGAAGGATAATACAGCCATAGATTACTATTTTGTGGCTTTTCTAAAGGCTGTTGAAAATGTTTTACCGCTGCGGATTGCTGTAATTGGTGTCAATGATTGAGAAAATTTAAAGTAAATAAAGCTTTTAGAATTTGGTGTTTTGGGGAATCTCGCCCATCTCCCCCTTTTTGTTTTGAAAGTTGTAATTTTAAAGCTGCATTGACTCATTCAATAATAGCTTGACCTTGACTATTAAACGGAATACCTGTTGTATAATGAATGTGATATAAAGAAAGAAAGGCGACCAATTTATGAGAGCAATAAGCAGGGGCGTTATCAGTTTTTAATTCAGCAGGAACACCCATAACTGCAAAGTAAGTAAGCAAATGAATAATAACAGAGTCAGCCTTTTTAAAAGGTAATGGTGTAGTCCATTGGAAACGTGACCATGTATCAATTGTATGATGAACATATTTTAACAACCAAAAGAAGGGACATAAGTTACATCCATTTGTCAAATGTGATTTTGTTGAGTGCCCCGGGGGTTAATATCTGGACTTAAAAAGGGTGTAATGATAGGAGCACAGGATGGACAGTCCCTGACAATAGCTCGGGCTTGACGGCGTGTGATAGAAAATTGCTGTTGTAATCCTAGACTATTAGTGTGATGTAATTGATGTTCATCTTGAGCTCGTTGGACACTGTCAATAAGTAAAGAATCAATCTGACCATTGTCAAAAGATAAAGGTCTTGGCAAAGCTGAATAAGAATGAATATGAGTGATGAAAAGGGGGGCAGTGTGAGAAGTAAGAGTTACAAATAATAAAGAAAATAACTTTTATAAAGGAGTTCAAGGAAATAATGGTAAAGAAGTCTGAGAGATATATTTAGTTACATATATAGCATATTGGGAATTACTAACTATACTTTAAGGGGTCTGAGGCCAGTCTTGTAGAACCATAAGAATGGCAAAAAGTTCTCTCTGTTGTACTGATTTAAATGGATAGCAAGAAATTTTTGAATTGTCAGATGTCCAGTATCCAGCTTTTCCATTGCTAGAAGCATTAGTAAAAAAGGTGGGACCTTTAACTGGTGTGTAAGAGATAGGATTATATGGTAGTAGGGAATATTGTTTATTATTAGGATAGTGTTGAGAAAAAGAACTGGTATACTCAGCACAAGTCACTTGCCAACTCTCATGATAACTGGGTAATAATTTTTACGGGGTCAGCGCCAAACAATTGATGAGCTCGATGTCGTCCTTTAATAATTAATTCAGCCAATTTATCAATATATGGGTGAATTTTCTTAATGGCTTTATTAGCCAAAAACAGCCACTCTAGAATATTATTATCTTGGTGTAAAACGGCCGTTGGCGAATGGGGAGTATGAAAAAGACACAACGAAAGTGGAAGATTGGGTGTAATATAATCAAGATGAGCTTCACTAATTCTATTTTTTACAAACAATTTTTTTTATTTGTTTTAGGGGATAGTTGACAGGAACTACTTAAATCTGAATCCCCTTTTAAAGTAGCAAATAAATGGTGCAATTTATAAGTAGGGATGCCTAAGATGGGACGAAGCCAATTTATGTCCCCTAACAATTTTTGAAAATCATTAAGAGTTAAAAGTTGATCTCTTTGAATTTGAACATTTTGAGGTCGAATATGTTTTTCTGCTAAGAGATATCTCAGATATTGAATAGGAAATTGAGTTTGTATTTTTTAGAAGAAATATGTAAATTATATTGAGTTAATTGTTGTTGTAAAGCTTGAAAAACTTGACTCTGTAAGACTTCATTAGGAGTTGTCAATAAAATATTATCCATCTAATGATAATATAGTGGGGAATTGGCTTCTAACAGGATTTAAAGCTCTATGAACAAATTCTTGGCATAAAGTAGGACTATTAAGCATGCCTTGGGGGAGAACTTTCCATTGATATCTTTGAGTGGGTTGTCCATTATTATATTCGGGAACAGTAAAGGCAAATTTTTCACAATCTTGGGGTTGTAATGGAATAGTATAAAAACAATCTTTAAGATTTATAACCATTAATTTCCAATTTTGTGGGATAAGAGTTGGATTAGGAAGCCCAGGTTGTAAAGTCCCCATAGGTTGAATACAAGCATTTACAGCTCTAAGATCAGTTAATAAGCGCCATTTTCCACTTTTTTTTTTTTTTTTTTTTGACAAGACAAACACAGGGGAATTCCATGCAGAAGTACTGGGTTCATTATGCCCCTCGGCCATTTGTTCCTTAACTAAATTCTTTAAAGCCTTAAGTTTTTCTTTAGATAATGGCCACTGTTCCACCTAAACAGGAGTTGTAGTTTTCTACTTCAATTGTAAAGCTTGAGGCTTGTGGATAGTGGCTAAGAGTTTAAAGGATTGTAGCCCATTTTGAACATCATATTTTTGGCAGCTGAAGAAATATGAGGAATACTTAAAAAGGCACCAAACTGTGGTAAAAGATTATGACCCCAAAGGTTAATATTAATGGGAACAATATAAAACACTACTTTTCCTTGTTGTCCTTCAGGTCCCACACAACTAAGGGGCTCAACACTTTGGTAAACTATAGAAGCAGTACTTAGGCCGGATAAAGTAACCGAGACTTGTTTCTTTTCTCAGTGAGTGGGCCACTGAGCCAAGCAAATAATAGATACATCTGCTCCTGTGTCAACTAATCCCTCAAAAACTATTCCATTAATTTGCAAGGAGCATAGAGGTTTTTGATCAGAAACTAAGTTTTCCCAGAAAACAGTTTTTTCAGTACTACCAAAATCTCCTTGTTGAGACACATTTCTAGATAGAAAAGGAAAAACGGGCAATAGAAGCAATTGTGCAATACGTTCCCCTGCCTCTAGGCGCATAAATTGTGAGACTTGTACCATAATAAGAATTTTATCAGTAAAATCAGGATCAATAATTCTCGGAATCACCATTAACCCTCGCATAGCACTGCTGCTTTGACCTAAGAAAAGTCCTATAGGTCCCTTTGGTAAAGGACCACACACTCCAGTAGCTAACTGATATATTCCTCCATTAGGAGACAGAGTATAAGGCTGAGTGATAGCTAAGTCAGCAGCAGCGCTTTGCTTAGTTGCAGCATAAAGCTGAGAAACTGGGGTAAGGTGTGATGCTCTTAAGGAGGACTGGAAGTCACTCCTTGATGTTGTAAGCCATTGCTCACTGGGTATTGTGGTGAGCCTGCATTGTAATTGTTGGGGCCCCAAGCCTGCGGGCCCCGACTCCCGTTTCCCAGAAGGGGTGACAACAAATTTTCACTCTTATCAGTTTTTGAACGACATTCATTTGTCCAATGTTGACCTTTCCCACATCGTTTGCATATCTCAGAAGGTAACCTTTTTTCTTTTGAGGCAGAAGAGCCTAGTTTTTTTCCTGCATTCCTTTTTAAAATGACCAGGTTTTCCACAATGATAACATACACCTTGTTTAGAACTGCCTTTTAAAGCCTTAGAAAGTGTCCCAGCAAACAATTGAGCGTTGTAAATAGCTCCCCCAATGCCTGCACAAGCCCGAATATACTCATCTAAATTAGCTCCACTGGCCTTTAAAGGTCTTAATAATTTTTTGTTGCAGCTTTTATTTCTTTCAAAAATTTAAATTGTAGGGCTGTAAAAGTCACATTCTGGCCACCGTTTGGGAACTGAGCATTGGGGCCGAAAGCAGCCCGTGTTATTGGGAATAGATCTAATTCCTCGAAATCATCCTTTTCCTTCAATTCCTTCTTTTCTCCTACAGGAGGAAAAGGCACAGAGAAAACCTGACCTGACATAGGCAAAGAGGTTGGAGGTGGCGGCAAAGGAAAATCTTCCTCCAAAGGAGCAGAAGGAAAAATAACAGGGAAAAAATAGGAGAAGCAGGAGCATTAATAGCTTGTAATTTTAACAGCTGTTGTAACATTTCCAAAATATGCTGCATATCAGAATTTCCTTTAGAAGAGGGAGGAACTAGCTCTTTTTCCAACTCTTTGTCCTCAGCAACCGGAGCGTAAATATGTTCCTCTCTAAGATCATTCCTCTCTAAACCTTCAGGTGCCTCGCCTCCTGTGGTGACATTGCCATGCTCTGAGTCAGTTTCAGGCAGTTCCAATGCCTGAGTAATGGAACTGCACAAAGTCCATGAAGTCAAAGGCATAGTCTGCCCTCGCTGATGAGCTCGACGCAGGACTTTTACTACCTGCAACCATTCCTTTCGATTTAACTGCACTGTGGTTTGATATTGAAAGTAATAACAATGTTGTTCAACATGGGCAAACAATCGCTTCAAAGTCTTATGTTCCTTAACTAACTTCTATAGACATCAACAGTCCCTGGAGTAACCGCAAATATTCCGAGGCCAGAGAGGTAGAATTCCCCATAATTTTCCCGTGGGTCCCCCTTCTTATTTATTTACCTGCCCGCGGTCTCCCTGCGCCTGCCCGGGGTGTTCCCCCTCCGGTTCCTTGCTCTCGTGGAGCCATGGACCCTGCTCGCTGCCAGATGTTGGGGTCCGCGTGTTTCCTAAACAAAGGAATGAACACACAAGACAACACAAGACAAGACAAACATGGTGGCCGCCCCGAGCAGCACGCTCTGCTTTATTTTATACATGCTTGTGGAATTTTACCCCGTCACAAGACACGGGTTGTTTTTATGGCACAAGTTGTTTTTATGTCATGGTCATGAGTTGTTTTTCTGACCTTTCCCTAACTTTCCAATTTTTTAAGATGCTTGAACAGTAACCAGTTCCCAGAGTCTGCTGTTTACAGCCGACTCCTTTGTTCTTCCTGTTTGCAGAGAAGAAACGACATGCTTTGTTTGCAAGAGCATAACTATCGGGAACATCTCCTTTGCGAGCACATGGTCCTCTACACCTGTCATTTTCTTCACTTTTACGATCTGAGGACTGTGCCTTCAGTTGGGGAAAAGATCTGGCAAACTCATCCTCCTCTCGTTGTGAGGAACTTAGCATACTGTCTCTCACAAGATAATTATGTTTTCGAACAGACCTAATGGGAAAAGATAGACTCCAACACAAGCAAATGAAGCTGTAATGCAACTAATTTCATACATCAGGAGGGGAAAAGATGGGCATAGGGCTTCTTAGCAGTCCTCATCTTTTGAAGTAGGAAGACTCTTTCTGACCTGCCTAAGTCTGACTCAGTCATGCCATTTGGGTCTAATCGCATGTAGCTTACTCTCTGAGCAAGTTCCTTAGAGCAGTCCCTACTTCCAGGCACTTTCTGACATCTCTGAAGACTGCATGTAAGCCAGATGCGTCACTAAGCAGATCAGCTCTTATGGATGAGATTTTGTGATCCTGGGTTAATGTCTTTTCCCTGCTTTGCCTCATGTTTTAATGATCAACAATCATCTTCACCCCTGGCAAAGAGACAGATAAAATCAGTCCTCTATCTTAATAGCTGTCTTCATTACCTTGCAAAATCCATCAACCAGGATCTGAACCTCATCTAAAACCTGGGCACTCTCTTCCTGAGACATCCATCCCAGACAGAGCAGGCCTCATAATTAAGTCTCTGAGCCCTGGATGGTTGGATCTGTGTGAAGTCCCTTTTCACAGTTGAACATGAAGGACCTTATCGTAATATACAAATCCTAAAACCTAGCAATAAAACTGCACCATCTCTCAATCTTAACCTATCTGGGTGAAACCAGAGAAGAATATAATTTTAGGTTAGTCTTCTGACGCAGGCTCTTTGATATAAAAAGATAGTAAATAGGAAGCATTTTAGTGGGAAAAAACAAAACACACCAAACAGAGGCTTGAGATTTGGAGCCAGAAATTCATGGTTTGCATCCTGTCAATGTAGTGGTTATGTGGCCTGGAATAATTAACAAGCCACCTGAACATCTATGTATTTATCAGCTAAAACAAGAGTCATAAGAAGGACAGCAAATGGAATAATGCCGATCTCATACTGTGCTTGTGTGAATTAATTGCAAGGAGTAGAAAAATGCCTGCCGTGGCGCCTGTTTCTGACAGTACAAGTCAGCTTCCTTTCTTGTGCCCTAATACCTTGCCCTGTGTTTTTTTCTTTGAGAAAATATAGGACCAAAGTTTTATCCCTCAGCAGACAGCATTTACAAGTGCTGTCTTGATGGATTAACAAGATATTTACTAAGCCCCTGTTTTTTTTGTTGTTGTTGTTGTAAATTTATGGGGTACAGGTGCAGTTTGATCCATACATAGATTATGTAGTGCTCAAGTCAGGACTTTTAGTGTATCCATCACCCAAATAACATGCAATGTATCCATTAAGTAATTTCTTATCATCTACTCCCCTCCCACCTCTTCACCCTTCCAAGTCTCCATTGTCTATCATCCCAAGCTCTAAGTGAAGGTATACACATTTTGTGGCACTCACTTATGAGTGAGAACATGCAATATTTGACTTTCAGTGTCTGGCTGGTTTCACTCAAGATGATGGCCTACATTTCCATCCATGTTGCTGCACATAATTTTGTTCTTTTTTATGACTGAATAGTAGTCCGTTGTGCAAATATACCACATTTTCTCTGTCCAATCATCCATTGATGACCACTTGGATTGATTCCATATCTCTGCCATTGAGGACACAGAACGTTAAAAGTGGTTTTCTACGATACAAAGAAACTTGAGCTTGAACTCATGATATTTAGAAATTACAGCTTAAATATCTAAAGCTGCTTCATTTCATAGGAAAAGACTGTACATGAAAATTTTCTAAATTAAAGGTATGAGTAGCACATGATTTTAAAGCCCCCTGGTGGTCTGCCCCTGTTTCAGTGTGGTAGGATAAAGCAGACACGTTTCATTCTTCTGCGTTCGGACAAAAACATCTTTTTTTCTCCATGATAAAAATTTCCAAAGTTGGATGGGCTTCTGTGGTGTATGTAGAATCAATTGACATATGGTGACAATCATTTTGCTGGAAACATGAGTAACTTACACTTTCTTCCTACTGATTCTGTACATTGCATAACCTCCAGTGGCTGCCAACAACCTCCACATCGCTCAGCCCATGACTGTCTTCGAGTCTTGTTGGCTGTCAGAGTGCTCAAGTTATGGCCTATTTTTCAGGTAAACTAGCACAATTATGATAATTATGCCATCTAAGTTCAATATACATGGAAGATTTGGGGTTAAGTTTAGTTAACTTTTCCTCAGGAAACATTAAAATATTAAAAATTAGGTTTATGCTGGATTTAGTATCCTTGAAATGGGTAGGTTTTTTTTTTTTTAAATGGCTATGTGTTTGATTAAGAATGATGTGAGATTTAGAAAGCCTGTCTGCCCATCCACAGAGGGTGTACGAAACATGTGGGAGGAAATTGAAATTCAATAGTCCCTGCAAAAGCCATTGGCTTCTGCGACTCGAGTGCTCCTCCTCGTGTGGGCTGCTGTGGAGCCTTCCCGCAACACATGGCACATCCATCTTGGAGAAAGATCATTTTTTAAATGATGTATTTTGTAAGCAACTTTTTAATTTTAGGATGAAAAAGGTTTCCTTTCTGAGAAAGTCACTCTTAAGTTTTTAACCCTGAAACGACATTGGCATTTTAACAGAAATATTGGATTTCCTTTTGGAGCAGCCACTGTCTTTGATCAAAGGATAAAATGCTAATGGATTGACCATTAACAACCTTGGTTAAAAAAAAATTCAAGACCATGTGCAGTGGCTCACACTTGTAATCCCAGCACTTTGCAAGGCCGAGGTGGGCAGATCATGAGGTCAGGAGTTCAAGACCAGCCTGGCCAATATGGTGAAACTCCGTCTATACTAAAAATACAAAAATTAGCCGGGTGTGGTGGCATGCACTTGTAGTCCCAGATACTCAGGAGGCTGAGGCAGAAGAATCGCTTGAACCCGGGAGGCAGAGGTTGCAATAAGCCGAGACTACACCACTGCACTCCAGCCTGGGCGACAGAGCAAGACTCTGTTTCAACAACAACAACAACAAGAACAAAAAAACACAAAAACCAAACAAACAAAAATAAAATGGATAAACTCAAAATCAGTTTTCTTTTGTATTGTGAAATATTTGATGCAAAAGGAAGATGATATGGATATGCATATAGGTGAAAATTCACCAAGCCATCCACTTAACATTTGTATAGTCTACTATAAATTATACCTAAAAGTAAATAACATGCAATGTAATACACATTGCAATTATAAAGCATGATAGTTTAACAGAAAATTCTATTCCCATCACACAACTTGAGAGAGAAAACATTACTAATAATGTGGAAGGCCCTTTCTTTTCTGGCATAAAAGAATCCCTTTCTCTGCCTTTCCAGAGAAAGGTAGCTGTCTCCTGAATTTTATGTTTATTGTTCTCTTCCATTTCTTTATATTTTCTAACATATATTATTATGCCAAACAGCATCATTTATTTTGCCTGATTTTGATCTGTATGTAAATGGCATCAAGCATATCATGTCTAAGTTGATTATATTATAGTCAGAGTGTGGCTCCAGAGTCCTTGTCTCATACTTACAGTATGAGTCCCTTGGGGCAGGATCATGTTCTTCTCCACATTATCTACAGTACATGCCCAACACAGGGTAGGTGGTCATACTTTTTCTTTTTTTTTTGGAGATGGAGTCTCACTCTGTCGTCCAGGCTAGAGTGCAGTGGTGTGGTCTCGGCTCACACCTCTGCCTCCCGAGTTCAAGTGATTCTCCTGCCTCAGTCTCCCGAGTAGTTGGGATTACAGGCATATGCCACCATGCCCAGCTAATTTTGTATTTTTAGGGAGACGGGGTTTCTCCATCTTGGTCAGGCTGGTCTTGAAATCCCAACCTCAGGTGATTCGCCTGCCTTGGCCTCCCAAAGTGCTGGATTACAGGCATGAGTCACTGTGTCTGGCCACTTTTTAAAATAAATAAATCTCCAGTATACCTCCCCCTGGTCCCAGTAGAAAGGGTTTCAGAGAATGGGACGTCCTGGCCTCTGGAGGTTTAGTCTCCCTCTCCTCCTCTTCTAATGGTACAGGATTTTCCATTCAAAACTGGCTTGGTGATAGGGTTGCCAGATTTAGCAAATAAAAATACAGGATGTCTATTAAATTTGAATTTTGATAAACAACTAATTTTTATTTTAAGTACATCTCATGCAGTATCTGGGAGCATACTGATACTAAAGAATTCTGTTATTTATTTGCAATTCAAATTTAACTCATCATCCTGTATAATATCTGGAAACTCTACATGGAGATCTCTTGGAAAGAACATATTGCTCCTTCTGAAGCGATTCTGATCCATCGCTTCCAGTTACTCCCTGTCCTTTTTTCTTTCTCATAGAATATGAAAATGGTAACCCTGAGCAAAATTTGTCCTGTCTTCTTACACCGCCACTCTCTTCAATCAATGGCTGAATTCATTCTTCTGTTTTGATTGATTAATAGCACATACCACAAGTGACTACGAATTATAGATATGTTTTATAATTACCTAGCTAGCTCTACTCAGTTATCCACAAATGACTTTGTGCTTTCACAGCTTTAATAATATTCATTTTCAGATACATTTTTCTATTCTAAAGCCTTAAAATGATAAATTACTTACCAAAGAACATCTAAAAGTAAAAAGGAAAACATAGAGACATGAAAATGTAAAGGAGAGAAAATGATGATCTTTGCTTCCTTTATTCAGAGACAACCATTGTTAATATTGGTTTTTAATCTATGATCATTTAAAAATGTACATTTATACACTCTAATTCATATTTTTTGAACATTTGTCTCACTTAGACAAAGCCTGAGATTTAACCAAACTTTTAAGTTGTTTCCAATTTTATATAGTTACAAATAGCTTCAATAAACATCTCATTTAAAATCTGCTTCTGGTATTCATGTATGTGACAGTCACTATTCTATGCTCTGGGGCTGTTACAGTGAATACAACAACATCGCTACTCTCATACAATTAACAAGGAAGACAGAAAATTACCAGATATATAAGGAAATATATAACATATGAGTTAATGGTAAGTGCTGTGAAAGAAAATGAGAGAATAAATTTGGAAGGAAGATAAGGTGCTGGCATTTAAAAAGAAAGATGAAGGGAGGTCAATCCCAGGAGATGGCATTTAAGCAGATACCTGGGTGAGTGGCGAGTGAACAGTAAGGCATGTGGGGACAAGCATTCAGCAAGTGCAAATCCCACGAGGCAGGAGGATGCTCCGTATTCTTTCCTATTCAAGACACAAGGGAAAGATCAGTATTGTCGTACTGTGGGGAGTTGGGGAAGAGTGATGCAAGATGAGGTCAGAAGGTAGGGAGGAGCAGGGTGTGGGTTTTATTTCTAATCACGGTGGGAAGCCATTTGTACCTTGTGCCTGGGAATGACCCTTTAAGAATGTCATTCTGGCTTCTATATGAGAGGATACGAGTAGAAACAGGACTTCCAGTTCAGCCTGAGAATGGTGGCCTGGGTTGAATTTGTAGTGATGGAGATGTGAGAAATTGGTTCAAGATACATTTGGAATTGATATTGATAGGATAGATTGATGTGGGAAGTGAAGAAAAAGTGGAATCAAGGATTTTAATTTCAGACTTTTTTGCCATGTGTGAATGGTAGAGCCATTCTCTGAGAAACGAAAGACTAGAAGACTAGGAGTTGTGTGTGTGCATGTGCGTGTGCCAGTGTGTGCGTGTGTGTGCCTATGTGTGCATGTGTGTTTATGTGTGTACGTGTGTGCATGTATGTGCACCTGTGTGTGCATGTATGTGTGCCTGTGTGCATGCATGTGACTGTGTGTGCCTGTGTGTACCTGTGTGTGCATATGTGTACATGCATGCATGCATGTGTGTGTCTTGTGTACGTGTGTGCATGTGTGTGTCTGTGTGCATGTATGTGTCTGTGTGTGTACCTGCATGTGCACGTATGTGTGCATGTATGTGTGCATGTTGGGTGTGGTGGTGGGGAAGAATCAGTAGCTGTTTTTAACACATCAAGTTTGAGATGTTATTGAAAGATGCTCGGAAAGTTTTCTAGTGGACAGTGGGATTCCCAATACTGTAGCTCAAAGGACAGGACAGAGCACAGTTCCATACTGAGGCCTGAGGCAGAAGGAAAAACCAATAATATCTATCTGTCTTTACTAAAATGCAGGTATTTTGTTAATGATGCATTTTGGGGTTTTCATTATCTTTCTACAAATATTGCATTGAAATATTATTTATCAATTATATAATGGTGATTATTAAATTTTTTGATACCCCTGAAATTTTAAGTTTGAGCCTAGTGCCTCACTTGCCTCACCCTGGCCCAGGCCCTTATAGGACTCAATGCTGTATATTGACAGTATTTAAAACCATGAGCGTATATGAGATCCTTTAGAGAGGGAGTATGGATAGAGAAGTCAGGAAGAGAATGTGCAGCCAAGGAGACAGAGAAGAAACAGCCAGTGAGTTGGGAAGAAAACAGGGATAGAGAACGTGCATTTATCATTATTAACAGTAATCACTACCACCGTAGCAAATGCATTGATTTATCATCCCATTAAACATTACAACAACTATACAGAGATAAGTACTTTATTATCCTTATTTTGTAGATGAGGAAATAGAAACTTAGGTTAAGTTGCCTGATTTCATTATGATCCCAGAGCCCACTGTATATGCTCCTGACCACTGTATTCTCTCACACCCTTTTGTTTATACCCATGAGCCTCCCCCCGCCCACTTTATTATGGTGTTTTCTTTAATTTTTGACACAATAATAGTAAAAGTAGAAAAATGCTTACTAAGTTGAATTAGACGAGAAGATGGACAATTGTTTGGTGGACTCTAAGTCATCGAGTTACAGCTAACAATAAGAATACTTGCTGGATTAAAAAATCTGGAATATATTTTGTTCACATTTCATCTATTTAAAAAACCCTTCTCTTTCATAAATGGCATTCTGTTTACGCTTCTCGGTCTTGCTGAATTCCAGCTCAAACACATTCTTTTCTTGAAGTCTTAGATAAACCATTTATTTATACTTCTTTGTTTTTCACATGTTAATGTACCATGCTGATGTTAAATTTGCTGTGATGTGTTGGGATTAATTTGTGAGAGTGTTACTAAACTGAACAATAACCTCATAATACTTAGCATTTGTTCAACATTTACTATGAGTCTAAGAGCGTATTATGTATTACCTCATTAAATTCTTTTTTTCTTTTTCTTTCTTTCTTTCTTTTTTTTTTTTTTGAAACAAAGTCTCACTCTGCCATCAGACTGCAGTGCAGTGGTGCGATCTTGGCTCACTGCAACTTCCACCTTCTGGGTTCAAGCGATTCTCCTACCTCAGCCTCCCAAGTAGCTGGGACTACAGGTGTGTGCCCCACATCTGGCTAATTTTTGTATCATTAGTAGAGATGGGGTTTCACCATATTGGCCAGGCTGGTCTCAAACTCCTGACCTCGTGATCCACCCGCCTCTGCCTCCCAAAGTGCTGGGATTACAGGCATAAGCCACCACGCCCAGCCTATCTCATTAAATTCTTAACACAAACTTATGGGCTGAATACGATGATTATCAACTTTCTTTTGATAAGAAAATGAGACATAAAGTAGTTAGATAATATCTATTATAAAGCAAGTTATAAAGCAAGGAAATTTCAGGGACTGAAATGAACTCAGAAACTAAGAGTTCTTCACCACTTACTGTTGCCTTCCTTGTTCAGTCCCCTATTATCACCGAAAAAGTTTGTGCACTGGCCACAGTTAGAGAAAATGTGAGTATAGTCCCATCTCCAAATGGCTTATTCACTTTTCTTTTGTGTCTCTCATGTTATCTCATCCTTCTGGAATTTTGTACGCCTATTCATAGTAGCCCCAAATGGCCAATATTGATAACTCCAGGGTTAATGCATTCCTGCAGTGACAACACCTGTTTATTTCTTTCAAGCCCTGCTGGCATGCTGCTTTCCTCTTTTAGACACTATTAAGTCAGCACTCTGCACCAAACAATTTTCTCAAATTGACCTGGCCCTTCTGATAAACTGGCAGTTCTTTTTTAAGTGTATCGTTAGAGTCGGAAAAAAAAAATTATTTTCCAAC